>NC_134841.1:77981587-78622856 GCF_965363235.1 Mytilus galloprovincialis | reverse complement strand
AGTCTCCTTATGTACTCTTTACAATGGAGAAACTTTTACAATGCAAATGGACAGTTTAACACTATAGTTAAATGACAACAGCAATTTCCTTCCCCTGCTGAACTTACATTCTTTCACTCATGTTTTTAAACTTACAAGATGTAGTTACTCATATAATATATATCATGTACCAAAAGCAGACAAATTTCTTACATAACATATAGAACATGTAAAGTGTATTGTATGATGAAAGAAGTAAACATTTTCATCATACCGTAGTTTATGTTTAATGACATATAAATGTAAAATAAAATATTGCACATAGATGATACAATAGTTAAAGTACATATGTACAAAATGTACTTAGTCATTTGTGTAATATTTTGACAGTCATAGTGTCCATGAAAGGTCATCTTGTAGTATTTCACACCAATAGAAGTTTGTGTAATATTTGGTAATTTTGACAGTCACAGATTATATAGGGAATCACTGAAGCCTGACTGGAGCAGCCCCCCTCTTAGGAAGTCAGTGCCCCCCTTTATTACAATTTCTGGATCCGCCACTGGTGTACACCTTTCAATGGCTAAACTTTTACAATGCAAATGGTTTAACACTATAGTTCACAGACAACAGCAATTTCCTTCCCTTTCTGAACTTACATTCTTTCACTCATGTTTTAAAACTTTCAAGGTGTAGTTAATCATATAATACATATACATGTACCAAAAGCAGACACATTTCTTACATAACAATTATAACATGTAAAGTGTATTCAGAAGGAAAAGTTTTTTCATCATAGCTTAATCATTGAAAAATATTGCACATAAATGATACAATAGTAAGTACATATGTACAAAATGTACTTAGTCATTTTATGTAATATTTGGTAATTTTGACAGTCACAGTGTCCATGAAAGGTCATCTTGTAGTATTTCACACCAATAGCAGTAGTACATTCATCATTAGCCTGAAGTGATATGTTTTTACATGTATGTGTAATCATTGTCAGATTATTTGATATAAATGACTAAATATGCATGTCATTTTCATCTTCAGTTAGTGTACATGTATACTTTGAAAGGGCAGTCAGGTTAGAAAGAGAGGTTGAGAAAGGGAGGGTTGTAAAGCAGGATGTAATCTCTTATATAATCATAACAAAATGGGAGAAAATCAAAGAATTTGAAAAGGAAAAAGGAATTTTTGGATAGTTTGAGAAAAAGGGGATACAGGGTTAGGGAGAGATTTTGGTGCCACCAGACTGAGCTTAACCCTGCCACATTCTGTATGTACCTGTCTCAAGCCAGAACCTGTAATACAGTGGGTTTAGTTTGTTGAGCAAGTGTATATCATATTTGTTTTTCTTTCATTGTTTTGTACATAAACCAGGCTGTTAGTTTTATCTTTTGTGTCATTTCCAGGCCTTTTGTAAAGCTGACTATGTGGTATGGAATTTGCTCTTATTTGCCATACAGTTCCTAAATTTGTAAACTTTGTAATCATTTGGTCTGTGGTAGAGAGTTGTCTCAATCATTCCACACCTTCCTATCATAATATGAGATGTGTCGTGTACAACTGCTTATTCCTACAATATAAAGAAGATAATTATGAAGTATGATTGCCAATAGCAGGAACATATATGTTCCCAGCCAATAGTTAAGACAATTATTGACTGAAGATTGTGAATAACTACAGGTCACTGATGGACCTTCAACAATGAGCATATTCCACACAATATAGTAACCTTTAAAATTCATGGGATTATAAAATATTAAATGAATTAAATTAGAAAACCAACAGCCTAATATGAATTTTTCATACATATTTCATCCTGTCATGCCTGTATGGATTATATTTCACAACAAAAAAAAGTGTGGTAATTTTGTAAGAGTTATATGTCAGCTACTCACACAAATGCATGTACCTATTAAATTCAAATATTTACAAGCCAAATGGTTAAGAATTAATAATTAAAACTTTAAGAGAATAGAGGTAACCCTGCTTTGGTATTAATATTATTGTCAGAAAAAGTAATGCATACAAATGTATATTTAAATCTCATCAAAAAATGATTATCATGATTAACTGATAAGTATATTTATCAAAATTTTCTTTTCTTTTCCATTTGTCATTTTGACAACATTATAATAAACATTTATTCATTTATTCATGCATTTTAACTTGTGTCAATGTTTGGTGAAATAGACAAGGAAAAATAATTATGTAGAAAAAATTGTGATCTAAGTTTTATGATTGTTAACCCTATACTGTTTTGTGGTCAGAATTTAAAACAAAATATGTAGAACCTTCACCTTTTCTTCAGCTCTCTAGAGTGATTGATAACAAATGTTTCAAGTTGGCTTCACATCCATTGTCAAATGCATATAAAGTTGACCCTCGTTATCTCAAAATTCCTTTAATAGTAAAGAAGAATTTTAATTGAAAGATTTGTATGATTTATTTAACCCTGTTATATCCCATTATGTTTGTTATTCTGATTGAAAGTAATCTGTTCTCATTTCTGGAAATACTAAATGTTGCTAAATACTGTAAATATGGACAGCATCACTTTAAAGGTGCAAAAAAATATCTCCCTCACAAGAGGATAGAGAGTAAAGGAACACCAAGGGAAGGAGAGAGAGAAAGAGTTGTCGAAAAGAGAAAGAAATGCTATTTTAGCAAGTTTGAAATTCTTATACTAAGCTAGCAAACCTTTCTGACATTGATTTGTATACAAATTATTTCTGTAGAAGATTTGAATGATTTCATTTGAAGAGACAAAATCAGGGGGAAGTTCAAGGATTAGCAATAAAATGTTTTTAAATTTGTGATTTTGAATCACTGCAAAGTACCTGCTTTGTATTGGGGCTTATTATCTATTTTAAATGACAGTTGCGGAAAGAAAATATTTCCCTTCAAAAGTATCATATTGAGACATTTTTTTTTTATAAATTCTGGGATGATATATGATACCATGATTATTTTCATTGTCAAAAAATCAAGATGCGTTTTTTAGGATGTAACTGAAACCAGGTATTAGTTATGACTTTTGAAAGGAGAAAATATCTTCTACCCATATACATGTATATTCCTTAAAATGTATTGTCAACATATATTGATTTATTTATATGCTTTCGTTCTCTGGTTGAATCAAATACCTTTGTGGATTATTTGAAAGTTAATAATTTACAAAGATAATATTATTATACTATGACCTTGATATTTAAAGATATTTATATACATGTACATGTATCTTCATATCTGCACTACAATTATATATTTTCTTGCATGTCCTACCGGTATTTATAATTGATATTTGAAGCAGTTTGGAGATATCAATGTCCTTGTCAAAAAAGATGAATGAAGACTAGGTTTCACTATACAAATTTAATAATTTCAATATATCTGCCCACGTAAATATAAGGAAGTACATAACCTACACACACCTATATTACCTGACAGATTTCTACCTGTCCGCTTTTGATCTATCTATTGTAGAAAAATATTTTATTGATACCTTGTGAATTAATGAAAATATTTTGAAATCTTGTTGTTAAAATGTGGGGGAATTGATTAAATAGGATGTTGACAAAAAAATTATATCATTTTATGTTGTTGTTTTTAGGATTTTAATACACATATTTGATCCTTAAAAGGTCGGCTCTATTTCATGAACATCCTAATGCCTGAATGATAAAGATTTTAATATGTTTAATAGGATCAGAAAAGAAAAATTGCTGAGCCAGATATAATCATTTCAACTGAGGTACAAATGAGGACATATTCGTTCATTTTCACATCTGTAACCTTATATTAGAATTTCATAATCAGGGTCAATAGATCCAATACATCATATTTTTTTCTACCTTCGATATATTTAAACTTTTTTTATACAATTTTATTTCATTATTTAAAATGGATCAATAGGAGCAACCCCCACACTGACGTTTAATAAAGATAGGTGGAAAGATTTTTTTTTTCTTGTTCATAATGTTAATTGCTCCCTTTTTTAGCTCACCTGACCTGAAAGGTCAAGTGAGCTTTTCTCATCACTTGGCGTCCGTCGTCCGTCATCCTGCGTCCGTCGTCCGTCGTCTGTAAACTTTTACAAAAATCTTCTCCTCTGAAACTACTGGGCCAAATTCTACCAAACTTGGCCACAATCATCCTTGGGATATCTAGTTTAAAAAATGTGTGGCGTGACCCGTCAAACCAACCAAGATGGCCGCCATGGCTAAAAATAGAACATAGGGGTAAAATGCAGTTTTTGGCTTATAACTCAAAAACCAAAGCATTTAGAGCAAATCTGACAGGAAGTAAAATTGTTTATCAGGTCAAGATCTATCTGCCCTGAAATTTTCAGACGAATCGGATAACCTGTTGTTGGGTTGCTGCCCCTGAAATGGTTATTTTAAGGAAATTTTGCAGTTTTTGGTTATTATCTTGAATACTATTATAGATAGAGATAAACTGTAAACAGCAATAATGTTCAGCAGAGTAAGACCTACAAATAAGTCAACATGACCAAAATTGCCAGTCGACCCCTTAAGGAGTTATTGCCCTTTATAGTCAATTTTTAACAACTTTTCATCATTTTTTGTAATTTTCTAAAAATCTTCTTCTCTAAAACTACTTTGCCAGATTTAATCAAACTTGGCGACAATTATCATTGTGGTTTATAGTTTAAAAAATGTGTCCGATGACCCAGCCTACCAAACAAAATGGCCGACATGGCTAAAATTAGAACATAGTGGTAAAATGCAGTTTTTGCTTTATATCTTTGAAACCAAGACATTAAGGGCAAATCTCAAGATTTTAATGTCCATCAGAATAAGATATATCCCCTCACAAATTTTCAGTTGAATCGGACAACCTGTTGTTGGGTTGCTGCCCTTAAATTGGTTATTTTAAGAAAATTTTGCCGTTTTTGGTTATTATCTTGAATACTATTATAGATAGAGATAAACTGTAAACAGCAATAATGTTCAGCAAAGTAAGATCTACAAATAAGTCAGCATGATCAAAATTGTTAGAGGACCCCCTAAGGAGTTATTGCCCTTTAGAGTCAATATTAAACAACTTTTCCTCATTTTTGTAACTTGTATAAAAATCTTTTCTAAAACTACTTGGCCAAATTTAACCAAACTTGGCCACAATCATAATACTAGGGTATCTATTTTTAAAAAGAGTGTCTAATGACCCCGCCTACCAACAAAGATGGCCGACATCAGTAAACACATTAACAGGTGAGCGACACAGGCTCTTGAGAGCCTCTAGTTTCACGAAAGAACAACCTTAACCTTGTCACATTCTGTTTGTGCCTGTCCTAAGATTGTTGTCGGTTGTTGGTTGCTGTCTACAATACTTCTTTACTGTTTAATTGCTTCATTGGTTTTTTAGAACTCTTTAACTGTTTTACATTTTATATTGTCAGGGCCTTTTACAGCTTGCTGTTGGGTATGAGTTTTGGTCATTGTTAAAGGATGAACTGTGACCTATAGCTGCTTACATTTGTACATCTACATTGCTTGGTCTCTGGTGGATAGTTGGCTAAGGCACCCAAACCATATCTCATTTAATTTATACTTGTTCCTGGAATGTACTTCAACCCTTAAGCTTTCGCCTGGACAAGTCCAACATCACTTAAAAAGTTAAAAAAAAAACACGACTCTGAATCTAACCAAGCAGCTAATATTGATAGAAATTTATCCTGAAATTAGACCCTAGTAGAATTTTTTCTCCTCCATGTCTTTATTCTGTTTAAAATAATTACCTTCTTTCTATCCATCTTTTTGCTCCCCTTTTTCTTCCTCATTCCTTTCAACTATCTTATTATTATTATTCCTTGGACACCAAAATTGTTGATTTGTGGGAAAAAGAAAGTCACAAAAATTGTACTTCTGTCTTTTCATTTGTTAGTCCATCCCATTTTCGTTTCTGAATTCTAATTAAAGTTTTACTAATCCAAATTTATTGTCACCAGGATATAGTCAGACGTCTTTGTTGCTGATGCTGCATAAAGCAATCATAAATCAATCAATAATAATCTTATAAAACTCTTAATCAATGCTGAGAACCAAAATTTGCAGATATAGTTTGAATTTGGGCAATGATTCACATACAGTTCTAGAGTTATGCTTCTTTTTAACTTTGAAAATTGCAAAGCTTGATCAGGGTTTTTTTGTGTCCTTTGGTACATTCTTTTTTTTTTTAAAGTCTACACCTAAAATTATTATAGATATCTTTTTTAGCTCACCTGGCCCGAAGGGCCAAGTGAGCTATTCCCATCACTTTGCGTCCGGCGTCCGTCGTCGTCGTCCGTCGTCCGTCGTCCGTCGTCGTCCGTCGTCCGTCGTCGTTAACTTTTACAAAAATCTTCTCCTCTGAAACTACTGGGCCAAATCAAACCAAACTTGGCCACAATCATCATTGGGGTATCTAGTTTAAAAAATGTGTGGCGTGACCCGGTCAACCAACCAAGATGGCCGCCACGGCTAAAAATAGAACATAGGGGTAAAATGCAGTTTTTGGCTTATAACTCAAAAACCAAAGCATTTAGAGCAAATCTGACATGGGGTAAAATTGTCAATCAGGTCAAGATCTATCTGCCCTGAAATTTTCAGATGAATCGGTCAATCGGTTGTTGGGTTGCTGCCCCTGAATTGGTAATTTTGAGGAAATTTTGCTGTTTTTGGTTATTATCTTGAATATTATTATAGATAGAGATAAACTGTGAACAACAATAATGTTCAGCAAAGTAAGATCTACAAATAAGTCAACATGACCAAAATGGTCAGTTGACCCGTTTAAGAGTTATTGCCCTTTATAGTCAATTTTTAACCATTTTTCGTAAATTAAAGTAATCTTTTACAAAAATCTTCTCCTCTGAAACTACTGGGCCAAATTAATCCAAACTTGGCCACAATCATCTTTGGGGTATCTAGTTTAAAAAATGTGTGGCGTGACCTGGTCAACCAACCAAGATGGCCGCCACGGCTAAAAATAGAACATAGGGGTAAAATGCAGTTTTTGGCTTATAACTCAAAAACCAAAGCATTTTGAGGAAATCTGACATCGGATAAAAATGTTTATTAGGTCAAGATCTATCTGCCCTGAAATTTTCAGATGAATCGGTCAATCGGTTGTTGGATTGCTGCCCCTGAATTGGTAATTTTGAGGAAATTTTGCTGTTTTTGGTTATTATCTTGAATATTATTATAGATAGAGATAAACTGTAAACAGCAATAATGTTCAGCAAAGTAAGATCTACAAATAAGTCAACATGACCAAAATGGTCAGTTGACCCGTTTAGGAGTTATTGCCCTTTATAGTCAATTTTTAACCATTTTTCGTAAATTAAAGTAATCTTTTACAAAAATCTTCTCCTCTGAAACTACTGGGCCAAATTAATCCAAACTTGGCCACAATCATCTTTGGGGTATCTAGTTTAAAAAATGTGTGGCGTGACCCGGTCAACCAACCAAGATGGCCACCACGGCTAAAAATAGAACATAGGGGTAAAATGCAGTTTTTGGCTTATAACTCAAAAACCAAAGCATTTTGAGGAAATCTGACATCGGATAAAAATGTTTATTAGGTCAAGATCTATCTGCCCTGAAATTTTCAGATGAATCGGTCAATCGGTTGTTGGGTTGCTGCCCCTGAATTGGTAATTTTGAGGAAATTTTGCTGTTTTTGGTTATTATCTTGAATATTATTATAGATAGAGATAAACTGTAAACAGCAATAATGTTCAGCAAAGTAAGATCTACAAATAAGTCAACATGACCAAAATGGTCAGTTGACCCGTTTAGGAGTTATTGCCCTTTATAGTCAATTTTTAACCATTTTTCGTAAATTAAAGTAATCTTTTACAAAAATCTTCTCCTCTGAAACTACTGGGCCAAATTAATCCAAACTTTGCCACAATCATCTTTGGGGTATCTAGTTTAAAAAATGTGTGGCGTGACCTGGTCAACCAATCAAGATGGCCGCCACGGCTAAAAATAGAACATAGGGGTAAAATGCAGTTTTTGGCTTATAACTCAAAAACCAAAGCATTTAGAGCAAATCTGACAAAAAGTTAAATTGTTAATCAAGTCAATACCTATCTGCCCTGAATTTTTCAGATGAATTGGACAACTGGTTGTTGGGTTGCTGCCCTCCAATTGGTAATTTTTAAAGAAATTTTGCCGTTTTTGGTTATCTTGAATACTATTATAGATTGCGATAAACTGTAAACAGCAATAATGTTCAGCAAAGTAAGATCTACAAATAAGTCAACATGACCTAAATGGTCAATTGACCCCTTAAGGAGTTATTGCCCTTTATAGTCAATTTTTAACAATTTTCATTAATTTGGTAAATTTATGTAAATTTTTACCAAATATAGTTCTCTGTTACTAATGGGCAAAATTCATTATAGATATAATTGTAAGAAGCAAAATCGTTCAGTAAAGTAAGAACTTCAAACACATCACCATCACCAAAATACAATTTTGTCATGAATCCATTTGAGTCCTTTGTTTAATATGCACATAGACCAAGGTGAGCGACACAGGCTCTTTAGAGCCTCTAGTTTTCATCTCTTATAACCCATACTTTTCAATGTTGAACACAATTAGCAAATGAAAATATTCTTATCATTCTTTCAATTTGATAATTACTAAAGATAATAAACAGTGTACATATTGACAAAATCTCTTATTTTGGTTGAATAAAAATAAAACTTGTAATATATACAATAGAATTATATTCAAATAGCATGAAAAACTTTCCTTTTTACTTTGAGTGGACCGGACCTTCTGTTGATCTGTTGTACAATTTTAGCCAGTTCCCCTTATTCTATTTTTTACCCAAGAAAACATGTTGTAATCTAGAAGTTATACAGGTATATATAGTTTAATTTAGGAAATACTATTTACATGTATAAAATGTTGTCTCTTTATGTCCGTTTTGATAACAGTGTCTCATAAGGTAATTTCAGTTGGCATTCCTTTTACATGTTTACTAAATGTTAGGTTCTTATGACTTTGTGAACATATATAAAGATGATGTAATGGATGGTGACACTTTAATAACATAAATTATCTATTATCTATCTATTAGCTACTACTCAATAATTATACCCAGGCTCAATTAGTAATGTGATGAAAATATCAAACATGAATCTTAAATAAGTAAGCTTTTGGCAAAGATATAAATGAACTTAAAACAAATCATGCTGTATGCAGACGAAACTTGATGCTTTAGATCAATAAAGTTTGACTTGATATAAAAAAAATGTGGTACAGAAGGACTAGCAGACTTAGAGTTAAATTAGTATATGTCTATTTTTATTAGCTCACCTGGCCTAAAAGGCCAAGTGAGCTTTTCACATCACTTGGCGTCCGGCGTCCGGCGTCGTCCGTCGTCGTCGTTAACTTTTACAAAAATCTTCTCCTCTGAAACTACTGGGCCAAATTAAACCAAACTTGGCCACAATCATCATTGGGGTATCTAGTTTAAAAAATGTGTCCGGTGACCCGGCCAACCATCCAAGATGGCCACCATGGCTAAAAATAGAACATAGGGGTAAAATGCAGTTTTTGGCTTATAACTCAAAAACCAAAGCATTTAGAGCAAATCTGACATGGGGTAGAATTGTTAAACAGGTGAAGATCTATCTGCCCTGAAATTTTCAGATGAATCGGATAACCCGTTGTTGGGTTGCTGCCCCTGAATTAGTAATTTTAAGGAAATTTTGCTGTTTTTGGTTATTATCTTGAATATTATTATAGATAGAGATAAACAGTAAACAGCAATAATGTTCAGCAAAGTAAGATTTACAAATAAGTCAGCATGACTGAAATGGTCAGTTATCCCCTTTAGGAGTTATTGCCCTTTATAGTCAATTTTTAACCATTTTTCGTAAATCTTAGTAATCTTTTACAAAAATCTTCTCCTCTGAAACTACTGGGCCAAATTAATCCAAACTTGGCCACAATCATCTTTAGGGTTAGTAGTTTGAAAAATGTGTCCGGTGACCCAGCCATCCAAACAAGATGGCCGCCATGGCTAAAAATAGAACATGGGGTAAAATGCAGTTTTTGGCTTATAACTCAAAACCCAAAGCATTTAGAGCAAATCTGACGGGGTAAAATTGTTTATCAGGTCAACATTTATCTGCCCTGAAATTTTCAGATGAATCGGACAACCCGTTGTTGGGTTGCTGGCCCTGAATTAGTAATTTTAAGGAAGATTTGCTGTTTTTGGTTATTATCTTGAATATTATTATAGATAGAGATAAACTATAAACACCAATAATGTTCAGCAAAGTAAGATTTACAAATAAGTCAACATGACTGAAATGGTCAGTTGACCCCTTTAGGAGTTATTGCCCTTTATAGTCAATTTTTAACCATTTTTCGTAAATCTTACTAATCTTTTACAAAAATCTTCTCCTCTGAAACTACTGGGCCAAATTAATCCAAACTTGGCCACAATCATCTTTTGGGTTAGTAGTTTGAAAAATGTGTCCGGTGACCCAGCCATCCAAACAAGATGGCAGCCATGGCTAAAAATAGAACATGGGGTAAAATGCAGTTTTTGGCTTATAACTCAAAACCCAAAGCATTTAGAGCAAATCTGACGGGCTAAAATTGTTTATCAGGTCAACATTTATCTGCCCTGAAATTTTCAGATGAATCGGACAACCCGTTGTTGGGTTGCTGGCCCTGAATTAGTAATTTTAAGGAAGATTTGCTGTTTTTGGTCATTATCTTTAATATTATTATTGATAGAGATAAACTGTAAACAACAATAATGTTCAGCAAAGTAAGATTTACAAATAAGTCAACATGACCGAAATGGTCAATTGACCCCCTTAGGAGTTATTGTTCTTTATAGTCAATTTTTAACAATTTTCATAAAATTTGTAAATTTTTACTAACATTTTCCACTGAAACTAATGGGCCAAGTTCATTATAGATAGAGATAATTTTAAGCAGCAAGAATGTTCAGTAAAGTAAGATGTACAAACACATCACCATCACCAAAACACAATTTTGTCATGAATCCATCTGCTTCCTTTAATATTCACCTAGACCAAGGTGAGCGACACAGGCTCTTTAGAGCCTCTAGTTACGCCCCCACTAGCAGAGGGGGCATTAAGTTTTACTCTTGTCTATTTGTACATACTTCCGTACGTACATCCTAAAATTAGTTTTCCTCAACCAATTATTATAAAATTTATAAACAATGCTTATTACCACAATACACAGATCAAGTTTGGGAGGCATCTCTTTTACCAGATAGAAAATGGAAAAACTTCTGAATTTACATTGCTGTTCTTTAATATTAGTTTTCCTCAAGACAACCAAATATTACGAAAGGGAGTCTTGCCTAGCTGTTACATTACATTTATTCTTTTGAATAAGTTTTAAGTCCTGACAACAATACAATTTATGAAGACAAGCTAGGCAGTTGTAGTAATATCCCTTATAGGTACATATATATACCGTCTTTTTATCAATCACATGGATCAGATTCCTGAACCATGGTATACAAATAACATTAAAAAGTATGCATGTTGTTCATTAAAGAGTTTTTTTTTGTTTTTCAGACATTTGAATTTGACTTAAAAGGTCAGACCTTAGGTGGTAGTGATGAACTTTTGGTAGAAATCAAAGACTGGGAAAGAGTAGGGAGAAACAGGTTTGTGTTACTATATAAATGTATTAAAGTAGAGAGTCATATTTATGAATCTGTCATTTTAAATATTCTAATAAGATTTTTAGATGACTTTCAGATCAAGATTTTGTTTCATTCAGAGTCACAAACTCTTCATGATGAGACTGCAGGTGGTTTATGGTTTTCATGTTGATCCTATGCATCTAGTTTTAAAATTCTTTATTTATAGAGGAGAAATGTAAACAAAGTGTTCAATCTCAAACTTAGTTTGTATTAAGGCCAAATAAAAATATATGTGTGGTTCCAGTAACCCTACCGTCATACTTTTTCGGCTTAAAAATAGCCTACCCTAAAGATTTTGTTGTACATTTTTCATTAATCACTGTTTAAGTCAGAATGTTGCTCCCATAGACTCAATGTAAAAAAAAAACATAAAATAAAAAATAATCCCTACCTACCTACCCTAACTTTTTTCAGATGTAATTGGAACCACACATACTTTTTTATTTGGCCTAATGATTTTAAAGATGGAAAATGAAGTAGAGGTAAAAATTGATACATTGATTTTGTATGACATAATTTTATAAATAGAAAGTATTGAGTAAATTATCTTTTCAATTTCAGATTACTAGCAAAATGCAAAGTACCTTTAAGGAATTTACTGAAGGGTGGAGCTCAATCAGAAAACATGAATCTTACCATGCAGGATGGCAATGGGAGACCAACACAGGTATAGCATAAAATATAAGCAAAGATTGATAAGACATACACGTGATAGGAACTGTTTAAGGCTAAACTGTTTAGAAAAAAGCTTTAATAGTCTATTTGAAATTTAAGTGTTTTTATGCACATTTAACTGTATAAATAGAATTTAATTTTAACCTAAATATAATATTTGCAGCTATCCATTATTGGCATTGTTATGTTTCTTTTTTGTTTTTTATTTAATTAAAGATTTTTGATGTACAAGTCCTACAAGTTAGGGGATGAATAGTGCTTTTATGATTGGAATTCTTCAATATCAACAATGCAAATTCATTTTACTGAAAACAAGTTAATGATGAGACTAACATTATAAAACTTGATCTTTGGCCATTTTCTCCAAAAATCTTATGACAATCTCTTATAATGAAAATTATGTAAATGTAACAAAACAAATATTTTTCGGGGGGGGGGGGGGGGGGAATCTTTTCTGAGGGAAAGAGCTACTGATCTAGTAAAGATAAGTTAAAATAAGATTCTCTCACTTTATATGATTATGATTTCTATCAAATAGCCAGGAAAGGAATCTGTATGTATCAAAGACCAATACAATAAGCATATCGCATAAACGTTTTATTACAAATTCCCTTTTGATTTTATGAACCAAAATGTATCTACATAAGACTCTATTTTGGACATTTTTATGATTATTAATCCAATGCATTTTATATATGATTGAAAGTGTTATCTGTTATATTCTGAATTGTATCAAAAATGCAACAAAAAACTAATTCTCTTTAAAAGTTGATCTTTTGTTCTCAGATTTAGTAGATATTTTTAGGTTATGCATGCAGATAATTTCTGGCAGTAAACGTTACTTACAGATCTTACTAATTGAAGTATTATTATTCAATTGTAACTTGGCCTTCTATTTATGATATGTCGTGATTTTTTTGCCCCTCAGTGTATTATTGTTACATAATTTTAAAATCTCTCTACTCCATGATATTTAAAAACTTTTTTTATATGCCAAATTTAGAACCATTATAGATGAGGGGGAATTAGTATTTTCATATTTCAAATTATCTATACTATTTTTGTTTAATTTGTAAAGTAGATATATTTGCCTTAATTTTCAGCAAACTTATAACATGGTTAAAGAGTATGAGTAATGAAAAAAACATAAATAAGTAAAAATTGGGATCAACATGTATTATTTGGTGATTCTTTGTCATTTATAATATTAAACCTATTATTACTCACCCTCAAATTTTTCAACTTTTTATCGGAAATGCAACAATTAATTATGTTGTAATGTGTACAGGGAAAGATAACAGCAATTATGAAATGTATTCTGAAAGATATATAACTAACATATCTAATATATGTCCTTGCAGCATTCTGAAGGAGATAATTTTCTTATAAAGTGACAACTAATTTTCATAATTTTGGTTTTGAATAATAAAGAAAATAGATATTTATAATAGATAATGATAGATATTATTAGGCATGAAATGAATAATTATATTTAATATATCCATATATGTGTAGTATATTTCATTTTATTTAAAAAATTATTGATGTAGAATTAGTCATATACATGTTCAAGTATATATTGCATATCATATGAAAATGAATTTCAACATATGGCAATACATGTATTATAAAATCATTATCATTGTTCAAAATCAGTCTAAATGTTCTAACTCATAGTAATAATGAAAATGTTCATAGGAAAAATCAATTGATTTCTAGCAAATAAAGGTTTGAATTCTTTTCCAGCTTGGTTTGACATAGATATCTCTTAAAAAAGAACACAAACCTATTAAAATTATTGTAAAATTCCAATGAACTCTCCTATGCAGTATATTTGATGTAGAAAACATAACCATTTGTAAAGATACATGTGTTTCTAATTATAAATTTATACAATTAAAAATGTTAAATTTGTCTAAATTATGTATATAGAATATTAATATTTTATGATAAAGTGATTTATTACTTCTATTTTGGAAAAAAATATGTGAGATTTAGTCGTTGGTTCACCTGTACTCACGAAATCCATGAAATCCATGAAAATTGAGATCAAACTAAATTTTCAGAGATTTTGTGGGTATAGGGAAACGGTTAAATGTAAGCCACAAATTTAAATGTTCGATGTAGTACTTATTTTCTATTGGAAATAATAAGCGTGGAAGATTTTTCAAAAGTATGAAATCAAATATTCCAAAAATTACAATATTTCCTTAATCCATGTAAGTTGATCCACAGAAACCTAGTTTTTTTTATAGAAGTTTACAAACTGTAGTGCTTTTCTGTATTTAATGCTCTTGCAAGTTTCCTCAATCTACTTAAGTGAGTAGTTTAACAGTATTGTGTTAAATCTGAACATGCTTTCATTTTCATTTAGTGTCAACTGAATATCAAAGTAAACTACAAACCCCCGCCGTCTGCTCAACCGGCAGCTCCATCTGGTGGTGCAGCAGGACAGATAGATCAAGAAGGAGGTATGGTCATTTTATTGCTTGACCAAACTGGTTTAATTAATTCTCTTTTACCAAGTTGGCAGCTTTGCTCACCATATAAAGACATATTCAGGATGACAATATACAGATTGACCTAAACACTTCGAATTTGAATATGACTATTTTCAACGAAAAAATTACATTGCATAAATTCTATTATGGAAAGCACTTAAACAGTGTATTGGTGGGAATAATGATTACCATTGATGTCAAATTTCAGTTTACATTTATCAGAATAAAATAACCTTTATTTGGAATTAATTTCCATAGATAGTCTTTTTTGACAGCATAATATTGTCATAATTTGCAATTTTTCCCTTTAAGAATTTTCCTTTAACAGTTCATGTGAATCACAAGCATATATTATCCTAGGGTTGTTTGTGCATTTTTAAGACCTGATTCAATTCATGTAGTGTCCAGTTTAGTGAGGGAGAATATTGCCTGTGTTGTTGAAATTTTCTTCATGTATACAGGAATATATTTTTAATAAATAAGGAAAAAGTTAAATTTTTTGGAAACATTTGCTGTGTAAAATTTCTCATCTGAAAATGGATATGATTAAAAAATTAAAGCCCAAAAAGGAGAAGGAACCAGACTACTTACTGGCTGGTATGTTTATTATACAGTGTAATATATATGGGCCTTGCTCATTGTCGAAGGTAATACTTTGACCTGTAATTGTTAATTTTTGTGTCATTTAGTCTAGTCTTGGCTGTCATATTGCATCATTTTTGTTATATGACCCCAAAACATTTTTGGGATCGTATAATGGTATGATGTCGTCGTCATCCGAAGACACATTGGTTTATAGATAATAACTTTTCAAGTGAATAGATCTTTATGAAATTTTTTCAGAAGTTGCAATACCGCAAAAGGTAGGTTGGGATCAATTTTGGGGATGATGGTTCCTATCGTTTAGGAATTAGGGGCCCAAAAGGGGCACAAAACAAGCATTTTTCTAGTTTCAGGATAATAACTTGTGCACAAGTATTTCAATTGCTCTGAAATTATACTGCAATGTTTAAAACCACAAGTAGAAGGTTTGGATTCATTTTAGGGGTTATGGGGCTAAAAAGGGGCCAAAAACAAACATTTTCCAGTTTCCAGACAATAACTTGTGTGTATTTGTATGGATCTCTCTGAAATTGTACTACAATGTACCATATAACAAAGGGGAGGCTGGGATTAAGTTTTGGGTTAATTGCCCCAAAAATTTAGGAATAAGGGGCAAAAAAGAAGCATGTTTCTAGTTTCCAAACAATCATGACAATAAGTTGTGTTTAAGTGTATGGATCTCTCTAAAATTGTACTGCAAGGTTCAATACTACAAAGGAAAGCATGGGATTGAGTTTACAGGTTATTGCTCCAAGAGGCGTTTCAAAAAGTTTGGGGCAAAGGAGGGGGGGGGGGGGATTTTTTGTTTACCATTTTTTTAAGGGATTCCTTTTTTTTCAAAATTTTTCAAATTTCAATTTCTGAAGAGTTTCAAGAAGAAATCTTCAATTGCACAGTATTGTGCAATAGATTTGTTAGATCTTTGACCCCATTAATTTTGTGACAAAAACCTATATTATGTCAAAAATTTGATCACAATCCAAATTCTGACAGTATCCAGCTTGAATATTGTGACTAAATTTGCCCCAACTGTTCAGGGTTGGACCACTTTGGTCGTATAAAGCTGCGCCCTGTGGAGCACCTGGTTTACAAAGTAACCAAATATTTGTTTTTATTTTACAGGGGATGTTCTTGGAGGTAATATGATGGACTTGGCAGATGGAGAGGAAGAAGAAGAGGAGGAAACCGGACCTCCACAAATAGACCCTACCACTGGACAACCTGTTCCTAGACCTAAGAAAAGGAGGAGAGCGAGGGGCTCTATGGCAAGAAGAATGCTAGGAAATCTGTCAACAAAGGCTACTGATTTCCAGGTAAAGGTTATGATAAGAAAAAAATGCTATTTTCACATTTCCTGATCGGTGTGAGAAAAATATTTCTCCTCACTAGTGAAACTCTGTTCTCGACAAATGATTGTGACGTTAAATTTTCTTGGCTTCTTCAAATTTTCCTCTTGTGGCGTCATGAAAAAAGGCGACCATGCCTGATGACGTCTCATAAAAAGTACACAGCTTTCTTCTAATTTTTCGAAAAAGGAAGGATAAAAATCATTAGAGAAACAGATTCCACCACAATAACTTGTGTATTACGATATTTCTCCACTCTCAACAGTTAAATTTTAATTATTGAAAAAGCTTGGCAAGCCTCGTGCTTTAAATATTAAAATTTTGAGTGGAGAAATATCGTAATACGCTTGTTGCAGTTGTGGAATCTATATGTCTCAAAGACTTATTATGCCCTTTAGATATCTTTTTGCTATAAAAAAAACTGTTTCCGCAGTTATTAATAAAACTGTAAAAAAAACACATTGTTTTTAATTTCAGATAAGAGTGAAGATTATTGAAGCTCGCCAGTTGCAGGGAGACAATATACAACCATGTGCCAAAGTAACAGTTGCTAATCAAACAAAAACAACCAGAGTGAAAAAATCAACAAACAGTCCTTGTTGGAATGAACCTTTCTTTTTTAACTTCCATATGTCACCATTAGAACTATTTGAAGACTATATAGAATTCAAGGTAAGATTTTTTAAAAATAAAGGAGGATATTATTTCTTGAATTTGTCAGCAGCAACAAAACGGTGAAATGGATATTGAACAGACTTGCAGTCAATGTGAAACCCACAGTTTCATGTACAATGTATCTAAGTTGCCTAAAGTGTAGCCTAGAAATAATAAAGCAACAAGAGGGAGAGCCTAAAGTGTGATCTTGAAATATATAAGATATTATTCAGATAAGGAATGATGCAATAAAGGCTTCCATTGAAATTTGTAATTTCTAGGGATATCTTTTTATTTTAAAAAGAAAAATCATTTGGTCAATGGAGTTAAGTAATAAACATTGATATCACAGAAACAACATTTCTTAGTCATTTAGAAAAAAAGATTTTGTTCAAATTTCAGTACTATCAACATTAATTCAATCACAGTTATGGATGACATCAAAAGGTGGATGTAGGATAAAAAACTTAAATCAAATAGTTTGGGGGTGGGGGGTCAACATTGCTGCAAGTTTTGTTAATCCAAAATCGATTTTACATATATCCATATAGGTAAATCAATTTTTCACAAATTAAGTTAAGAGGGGGGGGGGGGGGGGGGGGTCAGTGAAAAAACTATGTGAATTAAGTTTTTTATCCTACATTGAACTTTTGATGTCGTCCCTTAGTAATGCAGGTTTGTCATTTCAGCATGTGTATGAATAGACTAAAAATTCCTAATTAAATGGTTCATGTCAATGAAGAACAAATGCACTCAATAAGTTGGATAAGATTATGATAGTGGTGTTTTCTTAAAAAGTTATGATATAAACTTCTATATGTATTTTCACTGTATTTCTTTCTTTATTTTATTTCAGGTGTTTAATGCCAAAACATTTAGAGCTGATTCAATGATTGGATCATTCAAGGTTGGTACAGATTATAGAGAAATAATTGAAATTTTAAATTTTCTGTTATATGAACACTTTATCATAATGATAAAATATGACTATTTTATACATATACCCATATATCGTGGATATGTTTATTTAATGATGTGTTGACTGTGACAGTTTTATATTTATTGGTGATTTATTATTGAAAACAAATTTTCATAATGTAACAAATAAATTTACCCAAACTTGTACTCTTACCTAATGTGTTTGTCACAAACATGGAAATTAGAGAAAAATAACACAATACTTCATTGTATTTAAAATCAAGTATTCATATGTAAAATCTATACTCAAACCTCTAATACTGTTAAATTTAATTTGTAAAATTTTTATTGTTAAAAAAGTTTACACTTTAATGTCATGATAGTTATTTAAATTGCGGTTAAGATATTGCTTCAACAATGTAGAATGTTTTAAATGCTTTCTTTTTTTTTTCAACAGATGGAAATAGGTCAGGTATATTTAGAAAACCGACATGCTTACATGAACAAATGGCTACTACTTAGTGATGAAGAAGCAGAAATGAAAGGGGCCAAAGGTTACCTTAAGATGTGTGTCTGTATCGTAGGACCAGGAGATGATGCGCCGGTATGATTATTTTACTAAACAGTGTTTTATGTTATATGTACGATGCAGATATTTTATAATTTTTTCTAAGAATGATTTTTTATCACATACATTTATCCAAGAAAGTTGTACAATTAAATGCTGAAAGACATACTTTTCATTTAACTTACATCAAGCAGTTAATTTTATATTAAAGTAAATTAATACCTCAATGATTTATTTATTTTTTAGACTGTAGTTTTAAGCATGGACTCTCTTCCATAGGATAAAATATTGTGCTTAAATTGCTCTAATTTTTGATAGGATTTCTATTAAGAAGGGCAAATATATTGCATAGAAGTATGTAAGGCAGTAATGCTGCATTTAAAAAAAAACAATTTAAATAATTTTATTTTAGAGTTTTAAAAGTTTACCAGCAGAAGGAGAGGATGATATTGAAAGGTATGTTTTGTTTGCTGTCACATTTTGCTTAGACTTATTTTTGATAAGGTGAAATTTTAATTTGCCTGATAAACATTCATATTTTCTTATATGAGAAAGGACATATTTTATATTTGATTTTCAAGAAATGAAAATATTTCATAAGATTTAAAGGGAAAATTCGCAATTTTTTACTTATGGTTTAAATATGTTCATTATGACATAATATATATATTCACAAAGTTTTATCGCTATATGTGCAGCAATAAAGGAGAAATTCAATAATTAATGAAAAAATATTAACAACTTCCTGTAGGTCGTGACGTTTTCTCCTGGTTTTTGCATGCCGGGATTTAAAATACAATCAATAAAAGTCTTGGTTTTTAATGATATTTTAACGTAATCGTAAGCGCGCCGATGACTTATGCTTCATCTAATAACCAGTCGATAATAAGAAGATAAAACGCACAGACATCCAATGTACATATTCATGAGATAAATTTTCTATGTTAGGGAGCTACCATTTGATTTTTATGGGGGGGCTAGGATGAAAAATTTTGTCCTGCATTTTTTTTTAGCTGTAATCTCTGTCCTGCCTTTTTATTTTTCACTCTGTTCGGTCCTGCCTTTTTTTTTAGTTTATCCTGACCTTTTTTTACCTAAATTGTCGTCCTGACTTTTTTTTTTTGCAAGTGTCTCATCCTGCCTTTTTTTTTGCTCAAAACTCCTGTCCTGCCTATTTTTTTCAAATTTCATCCTAGCCCCCCCATAAAAATCAAATGGTAGCTCCCTTAAACGTATATATCCGAATTAATTTTTTAGACAACACAAAAAGTTATAAATTTATTTTTGATTAATGCATTTTCGGACTGATAAGGTGAACAAATTAAAGTACAATAATCTGTAAAGACAATATGTTAGTGTACTCTTATTGACCTTTTACTGTCTCTGCTATGACTAGGTTTATGTGTGTATTCACAGTTCTGTGGCAATACTCGTAGATGGCTTGTTGAAAGGTAAATTGTTATTTGCACTTCGGTATTTAACCACGCCTCCAGGGCACACCTTGCCAGGTGTGACTGTCTATTGGGATTAGTGGGTTATATAAAACAAGGGAGCATTTAATACACACATTTAAACTACATATTCAAGTTGGTGACAAATGAAAATAGATCGCCGTGGAATTATTTAATTATATTTGGTGATATTATTTATTTGAATTCAAATAAATTAATTTACTAAGAAATAAACAATTTTCGGTTAAAGACGGGAAACTTAATTCATGTGTCAGAATGAAATGATATACACCTCTTGTCCTTGATTCATAAAAAGGGGAACTTAGAAATTAGAAATAGCTTTACCAAAGCATTTTGATTGTCTTTATCAGGCCAAAAAATGTACGAGAACACTTACATTTAGACTTTTGAAACCCATGTATTAATTAATATCTGAAACTATCTGAAGATAACTCTACCGAAGCGGAATATTATATGTACGAATAAAGAAAAAATACTTTTGTTTTTAAATCTTTGCACATTAATGATTAATTATTGTTATCTATTGTTCATTTAATTACTTAATTAGTACCTAAAATATGTCTACCGCTTGGCATTTACTCTCGGTGTGGTAGGAAACGATTATTACATATAGATTATATTATTTGGATGAGGATTTGAGCTAGCCTATAAAAACACATTAATTACTTAACATACATTCGAGACCAAATGATATTAAAAAAAAAATCATAACTAAAAATGTCTTGTTCGGAGAATGATAGTACTAACAGTGGTTCCAGTCCGTCAAGAGAGGTAGCTTTTGACGAGTATGGTCAATTTGGGTACGCACTAGAGCCAGAGTATACCGGAGAAGAGCTCCATGAAATGGAAGCTGCAGAAAGTTCCCGAAATCAAGATATCCTTAGCAACCGTCGCCATTTTAACCGACAGATTTGTGTTCGTGTACTAAATGCATAGTTATGCCATTATTGACGGAATGTCTTTGTTGCCACGAATTTACTCTCTTTGATGGTAATATCGAATTAGGTGAATGCATTAGTGACAATATCGATTTCAGAACAGCTTGCCTGAACCCAGTTGTTCTTGAAACCAGCTATATTCAATTCAAAATATTTTATTGTTCAAGTATCAAATGTACATTTAAACTAAGGGATTGGACAAAAGGCAGCTATATAATTTTTTAGCTCACCTGGCCTAAAAGGCCATGTGAGCTTTTCTCATCACTTGGCGTCCGTCGTCGTCGTCGTCGTCGTTAACAATTTTTCAAACATCTTCTTCTCTGAAACTACTGAATAGATTTGAATGAAACTTAAAATGATTGTTCCTTAGATTATCCTGCACAAAGTGTGTGCTTCGATTTTTGATCCGTCAAAAAACATGGCCGCCGTTACTTAAAATAGAACATAGGGGTCAAATGCAGTTTTTGGCTTATATCTCAAAAACGGAAGCATTAAGAGCAAATCTGACATGGGGTAAAAATGTTCATTAGGTCAAGATCTATCAGCCCAGAAATTTTTAGATGAATCAAACAAACCATTGTTGGGTTGCTGCCACTTAATTGGTAATTTTAAGGAAATTTTGCAGTTTTTGGTCATTATCTTGAATATTATTATAGATGAAGATAAACTGTAAACAGCAAAAATGATCAGCAAAGTAAGATCTACAAATAGGTTAATATGACCAAAATTGTCAATTGACCCCTTAAGGGGTAAATGTCCTTTAATGACAATTTTTCACAATTTGTTCATTATATTTGCTAACTTTAAAAAATCTTCTCCTCTGAAACTACTGAATGGATTTGGATGAAACTTAGCATGATTGTTCCTTAGATTATCCTGCACAAAGTTTGTGCTTCGATTTTTGATCCGTCAAAAAACATGGCCGCCGTTACTAAAAATAGAACATAGGGGTCAAATGCAGTTTTTGGCTTATATCTCAAAAACTAAAGCATTTAAAGCAAATCTGACATGGGGTAAAAATGTTTCTTTAGGTCAAGATCTATCAGCCCTGAAATTTTCAGATGAATCAAACAACCCATTGTTGGGTTGCTGCCAAATTGGTAATTTTAAGGAAATTTTGCAGTTTTTGGTCATTATCTTGAATATTATTATAGATAAATATAAACTGTAAACAGCAAAAACGATCAGCAAAGTAAGATCTACAAATAAGTTAATATGACCAAAATTGTCAATTGACCCCTTAAGGGGTTATTGTCCTTTAATGACAATTTTTCACAATTTGTTCATCATATTTGCTAACTTTAAAAAATCTTCTCCTCTAAAACTACTCAACCAAATTCAACCAAACTTCATTTGAATGATCAGTAGGGTGTCTAAAATAAAGTTTGTGTTTTATTTTCTATTTTCGTCAAAAAACATGGCCGAAGGCATTGTTTACCAGGTGAGCGATTCAGGCTCTTGAGAGCCTCTTGTTTGAGGTACAAGCGCCATAGAGGGAGAGCTCCAGACGTACTGACTCACAGCCAAAGCCGACTAATGGCTTATCGTCAGTTTGTTTGTTGGGTCAGAAAAGGGCAACCACTTGGCAAGAGAAATAGAGTGACTATTCCAGCTTGTGTTGTTAACATTATTAGGGAAGCATTTCCGTCACAAGATGGTGTTTATGAAGGCTTCAACGAATGTGAAAGTGACACGTCAGACTCAGAATAGTTGTAAAATAGACATATGCTAGATTTGAGGCTCAAAATATTCTTTTGTATATGTATAGATAACATATATATGTCTGCTTTAATTCTTTCATGTTCACATTTAGTTGAATTATACAATATACTTTTACTATTGTTCACTGTTGAAGGCCATACCGTGACTTATATAGCTGCTTAAGTCCACTTCATTCAAATGGGAACGTGTCTCCCAAGAAAACAAACCACAACTTCTTATTTAATCAAAGGACTCATCTTTTTGCGAAAGTTTGGTATGCAAAAGTACAAAGTTATAAATGGGTGTCTTGCAATATCGAAGTGATAATCTGTTTGTCAGATCTCTTAAATCTTTTGACGAAATCAAACCATCATGGTATATTCTGCTTTTGTATAGACCCGTCACCGAAGTGTACTAAATGATATTCATATTATACATGTTAAATGAATGAACAAATAATAAACCTATCTTTTTATTGTTTTCCGCCCATGTCTGCTCATCGCCAGAAATAAAGTTTCTCGCACGAAAAAATGGTATTAATTCCAGAGTAAAAATTTAAAGAACTTATTTTCCATGTTTTCTGGTATTGTACGAAAGAGAATTGACCTAACAAAAGAACAGTACTGCTATCTTATGCTGTTAGTAACACATGTAGAGCAATGGGTCGTTGTTGGACATATAAATCTTAGAAAGTGTATCATCTGTTAAATTTGCAGGTCACTGAAAGAGGAAGTCCCATACGGAAGTAGGTGTTGAGAATGATTTTTTTTTATATCCAGTGACACATATTACATGCGTATTCTTGAACGTTTGATACATCATTTACTTAATGTTCTCATCAAAATATTTTAAATCTCACAACGCGTGAATACTTTAGCTATTTGAAAAAAAAGATATTTTAAAAAATTGACAGGAAATTTAAGGATCTTCTTGGAATGGAATCGAAAAATTACGAATAGATATTCTTTTCAAGTGTGAAAAACGTCAACCAAATTTATTCATAATCGGGAACGTCCTTATTAAAATAGTCTTCGTCTCACAACGTATAATACTTTAGCTATTTGACCAACGATGTTTAAAAACAAAAGACAACAAATTTAATGTCATCTTTCCATATTTTGAATGTAATGATAAGTCTGTTCAACTGGCAAGAATACCCCTAAAGCGGACAAGCAGTTTAATCTTTAAATTGCTGTCATTGAATATCAAGAAAGAAAATAAATCCCGAAATTTATTTGAAACTTTAATACTCAAAAGTTTTCCTAGAAAATATTCACATCCCTTGGGGATTATTAGTGTACGTCCAGTTGCATATATATTACATGAATGTCGGAACAATTGTGATAATGACGAATTTCTTCCTTTATTCGAGAACAATCTAATTGATATATAAATCTGTGATTTTACTATGTTCATAACTTCGATGAACCAAAGCAAGTTATATATCGACCTGTATTTAAATCAAATTGGTTCTCTTAGAAGTGAACTTCTTCTTCTTTTGGTATACAATAGTCTGTCGAATTCGTTGATTAAATACTCTTGGCATACGTGGACTAGTTTATTCACAAATCTTTTACCCCAATTTACACAAAATGTATGTTTCTTTCTTATGTTCAATGTATGTATATATTTTAAATTGCGCTATAGTTCCGTAACTTTCTATCCAGGCGTATAAACGAATCGTCGACAAGTGCGTACATTTTTTAAATCAATATTTCTGGTATGTCCTAATCTGTCCTTTACTATTGACAACGAGTATATATTACATTTTCCCAAATTCACCCTTGGAAAAAATATGTAAATAGATTTTTATTTCTTCAAATCTTTTTTTTTTTTGGGTATAATTTATATTTTATAAATAATATTCTTTACACCAGAAATGTTATTTATAAACAAGCGTATGAGTTAAGTAATGACTAGTATAAGTAGTATATTATATCACTTTCGGACACGCAAGACAGAGATGTATATTATACACCTGATAGTTCAAAATAGAAAGTTACAAGTTATCGGCCGTGTACACTGACCAATACCTACAGAAGTGAAACGATGCATGAACTTGCAAGCCCGACAGGAAATCGCTTGAATACCTGGACGTGTCACCTCACACCCCTCACAATACCTTTGGGAGTAATACCTTTAGCCATGCTGGTGATCAGATGAGCGAAGATCCGACTGTATTTGAATAAAGTTTATTACTTTAAATAATTATGAACGAATTAGATTTTCGAAAACAATCAGTTTCACGGAACACTTATTTAAGATTTTAACTGTGACTTTTTCACTAATTCCAATATTAACAGTTTAAAAATAACAGACTATGGTTATTTAAAAAAAATAAGAACATTTTCCGTATCAAGTTAGTTAGTCAGATAAAACAACCGTACGATTGACAAGATATCGACACGCATTTACGACTACATCGGTTACTGTAGTTTTGGTCCTTTGTGGTTTATAGACATATCGTGATTATTGATCGTAGAAGATGACCAAATGGCGGAACGCAGAGAATTGATATTCAAAATTTAAAATCGATGGTGATCTTTTATCTAGCTGAATAAAACTTTAATATCTATAAATTTGAGAATTTTTATACTGTATGGACATAATATCAATTTTTGATTTTTTTGCGAAGTTTCCCTTTAATACATTATCCATGAAATAGACAACGCTACACCCCCACTCATATTTTTCAGTCAGACATTTTTGAAATACAGTTAATTCTCGTTGTCTCGAACTCGGTTGACTCGAAATTTCGGATGAGTCGAAGTTTTCACGTGGTCCCGAACTTTATTCCATACAAAAGTATGTAATTCGACTCCTGATGAGTCGAAATTGGATGAGTCGAAATTTCGGTTGAGTCGAACTAAATTTACGGTCCCAAGGTTAACAAAAGCATTCAAAATTCATTTTTTATCTCGAACTAATACACATATGTCAAAACATGACCTCCGGGATTTTTAAAAATGGATTGAAGAGTTAATCTGACAATACACGTGTAATTAAATTTCCGGTCACTGAACACTATATTGATTTATGACATGCTATTTCCATGAGTGTTTACCTAAGATTATCTTTTATAGAATTTTTATAAATAATTAGTGATACATTGTTAATGTTCATGAACAAGTATTTAAAATGTTTACAAAACAATTAATTTGTGATTTACACTAATGAGCTTGGGTGTGAATAAAGTGAGGATTATGGCTTCCGTTGATGATCACATAAAAACTACTCAAACGGCGTCTTTAATCTTGTTATATTTTCTTTTGAAAAGAAAGAGTGAGATAAAACAAAATGAATAGAAATCAAAATTTTCTTAAATCTCTTGTTTCCGAGAATAAACAATTTTGTCAGCTATAACCGACCTGAATAACGAAACTATCGATTGAAAATTACGCTCTTGGAAAAGTCATAGGATTTTTTTTTAATTGAATAAGTAAAAAAAATGTCATTATAATAATAAAAGACTGTGACATACAAATACATCGATCTGATACTAGAATATCGATCCCCTTGCCATATTCACCCGGATTTATTTTAGCTTTACCAAGCTAAGCAAGAGTTGTGTCCCTTAGATTGTCGAACTTCCGGTGTTTGTTTGAGTCGAACTACGTGTATCTCGAAATATTTTTCTGGTCCGGCTGACTTCGACATAACGAGAGTCGACTGTATATCAATATTGGTTTTAATATGAAAAATGGGGGGTATTATTGAAGATTACTTAGAATTAACTTATTTATTTTACATTTATTCTGTTCTAGCATTCATCTGATGGGATGAGTAGAATTTCAAGTAATTTAACTGACAAATCATATTTTTTTTTACAGTAATCTTTTGAGACCAGCAGGTGTCCAGTTACAACCTGCCACATTTACAGTGAATCTGTTTAGGGCAGAAGACATACCAAGAAGTAAGTAGCTACTCAATTGTAAAAAGTAATGCAAGAAAAAAGAAGGACAGAATAAGAGCAGTTGTTCCACAAATTAGAACACCGTTTACTTATTTAGTTGCAAGTTATATCCCCTCAATATATTGAATTGCACATAACATTGATGAATGATACATGGTGTGTACCAAAAGAGTTAGAGTATCACACTTAAAGTTCAAGGTCACAAAGTTTGTGAAAGTAGCTTATATTTGATCCATGTTCACTATGAGATTTGAGTTAATTGCTGACATATGTTATAGAATATCACCACTATCAGAATGTGTGTTGTTTCAAATTTCTTTCGTCTCCTACATTTTTGCAAATAATGATGAACGATCAAATATGTGTACACCTCCCTATAAAAGATCCCCCTGCTAAATAAAAAGGAAAAAAGTATATAATCTTAAAATTGGTATATATCTATTATCATTCGTAGACTTTTGATTTGAAAGTATCCCACAATATATTGAAACTAACAGCAAATAATAACATACATATTTCTTTTCAGTGGACTCTAACTTCCTTCAAGGAGTAAAGAAATTGTTTGGTTCAGATGACAATAAGGAGTTAGTCGATCCTTATTTTGTATTGACATTTGCTGGAAAGCAGGTTTGTAAATTGTTGGATCTATATTTTAAGTATTCATGATCATTCCTCTGCATCCTACATTCAACTTGATCAACATCCAGTTAAATTTATAAGTTTTTTTGCCAAACCTATTAACTATTTGAAATTTTCTGGTTTATTGATTGATTGTTGGTGTTTAATGCCACTTTTAGAACTCTTTGTTATATCATGGATACCTGAAATAGAAATCATTAATGTCTTGAAAAAGATAATTGAATTGTGTATGATTAATTAAGGAATGACTGTAATATTTTTTCTGTCTATGAAGAAATAACATAAAAAATTTGGTGCACACAGAATAACGCGTGTAACATAAAAAATGTGATGCACACTGTTAAATAACCCGCTACGCGCGTTATTCAGTGTGCACCAAATTTTTTATGTTATTTCTTCATAGACAGAAAAAATATTACAGTCATTTCTTATAATTTAACTCTAAATTCCATTTTAAACTGTAGAAAACCATGAAAAAACGTTGATGACGTCACGGTCATATGACTAAATTATGGCTATGGGCTGATAGCAAAATATTGTCAGCCAATCAGAAGACGTGTTACATCCAAAATTAAATTATTGTGGTTTAAGTAAAATAATTGTTTATCGACCTGAAAAATAACAATTTGAATTCAACAAAACCAACTTGAATATAAGGTAAAAAGGCTCCATCACATGTTTTTTTTAATGAGACTATTTACTGTGGATTCATTATTATTCGTTGTATACCAATTTTCATGGGTTTCGTGAGTACAGGTGAATCACAAATTCATGTTCCACAAATGACATATTTTCAATAGGCTTTGTAAACTGATTGGCAAAACCACGAAATCAAATATCCACAAAAATGCAAGTTTTTAGCAATCCACAAAAAATTGGTATCCACGAAAAAATAAATGAATCCACAGCACATGTTTTTTTTTCTATTTACAGGCACAATCAAAGATTATGTATAACAATGACCACCCTGATTGGAATCAAGCCTTAAGTCTGGGAATACAGGTAAACAGATTATTTCTTTAATAAAAATGGACCATACTGCATCTGACTATAAAAGGCTCTGAAATGACAAATGTAAAACAATTCAAACGAGAAAAATTAATGGCCTATATTATGGACAAATAAATGACAAATAAAAACAAATATCTAACACAGCTACAAATGACAACCACTGAATTACAGGCTCCTGACTTTGGACAGGCACATGCAGAATGTTGTGGGTTAGAAATGTTAATGGGCGCCCAACTCTCCCTTAATCTGGGACTTTCTATAATTCTAATTCCCTTCCATTTGTGATATTATCAAGTTTATTTAAGATGATGTTTTATTTCTATTTGTCTAGTTCCCATCCATGTGTGATAAAATCAAGTTCATTATAAAAGATTGGTAAGTTGTAAAAAAAACCTCTAAATAGTTGATAATGTTTGAATAATTTTCAAAAACTCAAAGCATGCAACAGTTTTGAAAATGCTATTAAAGAAAAAAATTATACATGACAATTTTTTTTTCTATTAAAAACGGCATTCTTGCAGTTTTCAAATATTGAATAAGATAGTTTCTTTATTAGTTTAATAAGCATAATTTGATTAATTACAATACACACATGAAGCAAAAGATAGTTGAGTAAAAATCAGTATTTATTATATGTACAAGTTGAAAGTATTTGTTAATGATTAAATAGAAATAGTCCAAACTATGTATTCAGGTTATATGTGCCTTTGAATTTAAAGAGTGTATTGATATTTGTTTATTATATGATTAAGCTTATTTATTGAGTAGTTACTGTGGATTCTGTTATCTTTGTGGGTACCAATATTCATGGATTGGGCAAAACTTGCATTTTTGTTGGTCTTTGATTTCTTGGTTTGGTCTTGCTGAAGTCTGCATACATGTTTATGGAAAATTTGTAATTTGTTGAACATTTAAATTTGTGGTTCCCATGTACACTGACATCCAGGAAAATTGGTATCCCACAAGTAATATTGAATCCACAGTTATATGTTTTTTAAAGTATCATTAATTCACATTGCTGCACAGAGGGTGATATTTTCTCTTTATGTTCTTGTTAACACTACATTTAGATAACAAATACAAGTTCATATACTTGATAAATTCTCTTTAAATATGCAATTATACTGAAATATGATTCATTCATCAGAAACATTGCACAATTAGTCAGAAATATTTAGACAATTCATAGTTGAAATTTTAACCCACAAAAATACTTGAATTTTTTATGCCACGTATGAAATATGATTTCATCTATATAAATAAAATAAGCTTGTGGTGTTAGCCTATATCACTGCTTCACTATAAGTCACTGAGTTAGGTTTGTTAAAATTCTCAAAACAAGACATTAGGAAATTTCAAATTAATTTGGATTTGCTCAAGCTTATATATAGCCTGAACTGTTGAACAAAAAGTTAATCTAATTCATGAAATTTTGCACAAGGAGAGAAACATTGGAAAATTATATCATATATTACAAAAAATCCTAAAATATTTCTTGAATTTGTGGTATCCTTCTTGACACTCAAATAATACTATGAATAAGTATATGCCATCATATACTGTAAATAGTCTACATCTTTTTAAAAGTCCTTCTTTTATGAAAATATATACCGTAAAAAAATTCTACCATTTTCAAGTAAAGAATTTTTTTGATTATTTAAGACATACATTTTTATTCCTTTCAATATTCAGAAAGATAAGGAAAATGGTATTACGCTATATTTTAAAGATGTTGTCCAGCCTCATTTTCTTTGCCTGGTTATTATCATATTGATGCATTATAGCTTTAAGCTTTGCTATGTAGTTCAAGATTATGAAAGATATGGACTATGGTATTATTGAAATAATGTTGTCCAGCATCATTTTCTTTGCTTGATCATTATTGGATAGAAACAATACAGTTTAAGCTTTGCTATGTAGTTCAAGATTATGATCTTCTTGGATTTTTTAGTAGTTTATAAGTAGTGTTTTTTCATCAGCTTTTATTTAGAAATTTAAAAATCTTTTTTATTTACTTTTGAAGTAGTTTAAAAAATGTAGCAATGTGAAATAACATAGATTCTGGCACTGATGGGTTGTTAAACAGTACTTTATTGCTTGAAAAAATGAAATTTTCTAATATGAAATGCAGGGCATGGGAAATGTTTTAAATATTTAAAATTTAAATGTCAGTGAGGAACATATATATCTCATGAAAATTATTATACGATATGGAATCAACTTTTATCTTTCTTTTTCAATGATATGCTAATAAGTTGGTTCCTTTCTGTGAAATTTCAAACATCCAAACCACAAATAGATGAACAAAAAGACTATTTTCAGATAAGGTAACAAAAATAAATCATTTAATTAAAAACTTCTGTTTGTTGCCGACTGTTTGCTGATATAAGGATTTTGTATACACTTTCGTAGGATTTCTTTTCTACATAGTTTTGCTATATCTATAACAGCTGCTGCAAAGGTGCTTTTGTCATTTCAAAATGAAGTAATATATTTCACAGCATTAAATGTTAGTAATGAACTGGCTTTTATATTTCATTGACGTCTAAAAATGAAATTATGTAAGCTTTTATTCAACCGATTATTTCAGTTAAAAGTGGTTTTAGTAGAAGCTTTGAACAACTGCTCTCTGCTTGATTTTTTTTAAAGTTTAAATATCAATACCACTACTGTGATTTAACATGAACTAGATAAATATTATTATAATATTTTCTTACAAATTACTAAATGTATCAGAGTCTGCAGTTCAACATCTGCCAATGCTTGTATTTATTTATTTATAGTTAGACATATTTTAAATTATTTTTCTCGTTTTGAAACCTATTTTGCCAAGAACAACTCCCTAAAACCTGATATTTCTGTTAGTTAAAATTTTGCCGATTTGCTTTAGGGATCGTATTAGCGAGGATGATCCTATCTCATCTGCCAGACTTGAGATACCAACGATATCTGTTGCTGGGGAAACTGGTTGGTTAAATCACTTATAATTCATGCATGTTTTCTGTCGTTTATTTTTAATTATTTTCTGTTCAGTTTCTTAGATCCAAAGGGGAGACAATAATACATAAAAAAAGTAATTTACAGTCTGCACCAAAAACTTTTTCAACTACTGGTCTGAAGACCAATATTCAGGCATTTTTCTTATTTGTCTAAACAAAGTTTTGCATAAAACTCACTAGTCCGAATGAAATTTTACTAGTCTGGGGCATCAGACTAGTGGCTAATTGTGCAGACTGGATAAATAATTTTGAACTTGCTTGCTGTAAGCTTCAATTTTCAATTAGAAATAAATATAAAATATTTTAATAAGTTACATGTAAAAAAAAGAAAGAATTTTGTATAAAATCTGTCACCAGATAGTTAGATAGGTTTTAAATGAAACCTTTTCTCAGTTAGGAAAATTATCTGAATGAACATGTAGTTTTAATATAAATTTTTATGTAAATGTTTTATACTTTTGGATCTAAACTATTTTAATGGTTATTGCTGTAGTCCACAAGCTTCTGCACCACTGATAACACATACTTTTATCCAGACAACAATTATACAATCCATATCATTATAACACAGAAGGTAGGTCTAGCATCATAGTGTTGTTTACAAAATAACAAGATGTTTGGCATGTTTATTTGAAAAGAAATGTGGCAAAGGTATATTTATTGATAGTTTCAACTACTTTGGAAACTTTTTACATAGAAAAGAATCAGGTGAAATTTTGATTTTTAAGATTTTTTAAATGCATTAGATGTGATCTTTTAATAAACCATCAACCCACAAAAAATACATTTCCTATCAATTATTTTGTAAACAATACTTGTGATCTGGATATTTAGTATTCTTATCGTCAATTATGAATTAATGTATAGTTATATATGTTTATTAATATTATATTTGACTTAAAATTTCTGCAGGGATCGTGTGACAGAGGATGATATCATCGGAACCTATGCGCTACCATTATCACTTCTCTCTTCACCGGGTGGCGAGGGTACCATGTTTTTTTTTAGTTTCTCTTAGAATGTTTCACTATTAATCTGTGCACTGGTATTTTGCTACTTGAATGCTTATCAATGACAAATTTCTATAATGAAATCTTACTGAGCAAAACTGTAAAGAGTTTTTATAAATCACCTGTTGTTTTTAGGTTTTTAAACATGTATACCTCCATTTGGTCCTTACCTCAAATAACTTATATTTTATTTTTTTTTTTTTTTTTTTCCCCTAATAGTATGTCATATCTATATCACAAACAAAGGAATATATATATATTAATGAAATTCATATTTTTAATTTGCTATTAAAAATTTAAGTATCTGCCATTACTAAAATGTATTATGCTGTAAGATTTTCATCTCTTACTTTACTTATATTCTGCTTTTTATATATCTAGTAATTGTGTGTGGCTTCTTAGAAGTGAAGAATTGTGCATTTTACATACATTTATGTTCCTTATTTTCATGATTCTGAAAGTTTTTTGGCGAGAGTTGTCTCTCTTTATAGTTAGTGTGTTTATTTTTTTCTGTAATGTCAAATGAATTGAGATTTGAGAAATATTATGAAAAATAATATAAAGAAATGTACATGTTACATGAAATTTTATACCAAAAAGGAAACCAACTCTTCCTGAAATTGAATTATGAAAAAAACAATATGTAGAATGTCAAAATACACAGAAATGAAATTGTCTTTGGAACATGTATAAGGTTATATTATGCATACATAAAAGACAAAATAGTTTATCATATATATGGAACATAGCTACTGTTTAAAATTTGGTAATAGCAAAAATGCATGAATATGTAAATCCATTTGATTGTTTAATAAATATGAATGAGTAAATATAACATTACCATGGTTAAAGTGGCCTTTTTTTATTATGAAGGTTATTTTATATTTTAGTATGATTTTACCGAAATGGAGCATGTTTTCAATTATTTCCTACAAGGGTAGTTTGACATAAACAATTTGTATTAAGATGTTTCTACTATTCAACTAAGCGCTGTTTGATCCTGTTTACTTTTTCAAATATAGAATATTATTTCAAAATATTAGGATTTTGTCATTGATTTAGTATATTTAAAAATTTGGTGTGGACGTTGGGCTTAGGTTTGAAAATAATTTAATATCACAGATGATACATGTGTTAATATGTTGTCTACTTTATTAATTCCCCAGAACTAGTGTGGTATTTCTTTATACTAACCCAAAACGAATATTAGAAATCACTCTCCTTATCTGTCTTGATGTTAAATATTAGATGTTCTTTTTAACATGACATATTTTATCAGGTCTTTGTGATATTATCAGATTATCTTTTTTTTTCCATTGGGTCCATCAGATTGATAATTTGCATTGAAAGTTTAGGATAAATAGTCTTAAACCTTGAAGTAAGAGTTCTGAGTTCAATAGTTCTGAATAAGTCATGTATTGTGAGCTAATTTCTTCCCCCAAGATACTACATCTTTACTGAGTGCTCAGATTTAGTTGGTGTTGCATTTGATAAAAAATATACACTGAAATTCTTGCAAATGAAGGCATGAAAAAAAAGATCTTCAGCAAATATAATGATCATTTCTACTGCTGATTCTAAGTTTAGGAATCTATTTAATATACAATGTAATAAATAACTTCAACTTGCTGATCTGTCTGCATTGTTCTCTTATATTGCATCTTATATTCACTAAAATATGCATACTTTTTCAACTAGAAGTTAAATGATAATCATTTTATATGACAAAGTTATTTTTGTGTTTTTATTTCTTTTAAATCGGATGACTTTATGAATTCTGCCTAAGCAATATTGTTTCATCAATTGGAAAGTTTCAAATGGGGCTTGATTATAGACCATTTGCAAGATTAGGTAAAGCAATAATAGTTTCTGGTTTCATTCTAATGATAATGCCCCTCCTCCCTAAACCATTTCAACCACCTAAAAAATTATTATTTTCTAGTTTTTCCTTAATTTTGGTTTTTATAGCCTTTTCTGTTTGGTGTTGAGAATTTAGATTATGGTATCATCTTTATATTCAGTCCGTCATGAGTTTGGTATCACTGTTTTATTTATTGTTATCCCACCTGTCGCTCTTTAATTGGGCATAAACAAGATGGTATGGCTTAAGTGAACGGAGAGGATGAGAACATGATTTTACTAATATCACAGCATAATAACTTTCTGTTGTAGCTACTAACAAATATATATGTGTGGTACTATACTAGTCCATAAAGGATGAAAAACAATACTTTATATATTCTTGACAAAACTTTATGACAATAAGTGTAATATATCTTCAACTTTTATAGCTTTATTAACAATTATGCATTTGGAATATAAAGTATTTCTTTAAAAAATATATTGCTATTTAACCTTTTTAATTGTAATTTGATTTAAATAAAAAAAAAAAAATGAAAGGAAAGTTGAACTTCAAAATGATATGCAAAGTAATAAAATGAACTTGAATTTGAATTTGATATATAAACAATATGATCAAGCTATTCTGTATATTTTAGGCTTCCTACCAACATTTGGACCATGTTATGTTAATTTTTATGGATCAACCAGAGAATTCTCAGAACTTCCTAATGACTATGAAGATCTTAACTCGGGAAAGGTTTGTGTAAAAAAAGATATTATGATACATGTGATTAAGCATGTGAGTGACATATTCATATATACAAGTCATAATATCTGATATAAGTGATACAATGAAATTACAAATGTATTATAAATTGAATCTAAGACTGATTTTTTTTTAGCAGGATTGAATCCAAAATCCTAAACTTAAACCTGGTTTCATTTAATTTTACCAGTATTTCATTTCTTTTTGCACATAAGCACAGAGATTAGTTAGAATTGAGTATGATCAGAAAAGTTTTGAATTGACATGTTTTGTTTTCAGGGAGAAGGTGTGGCATACAGAGGAAGAGCTTTAGTAGAACTGGCCACAACATTGGGTCAGATGCCAGATCAAAATGTTACAGATATAGAAAGTGACAATGTGTTAAGAGTACAGAAATTCATGAGGAGGAGGAAGTTTAAATTACATGCTGCCTTCCTTAATGCTACTATGGTATCAGCTATAGATGCTCCTGTCGAGTTTGAACTTAGCATAGGTAAGACAGAACAAATTTACCAAATAAAAGACAAAAGTTAATGCTACTATGGTATCAGCTATAGATGCTTCTGTCGAGTTTGAACTTAGTATAGGTAAGACCAAATAAATTTAAAAAAAATAATGCTATTTTGAAAATAGCTATCCATGGTCCTATCAAGTAGAGGACAATCCAATTTCTTTTCAAATTCTTAATCATTTTAATTGTCATTATTAAGCATTTTTTATTAAATCAAGCATTATCTGATGAATATCAAAATCAAAAATTTACTAAGAGAAAAAGAGTATCAATTTATAAACTAATAGTAATGATATATAACTTTTTGAAGTAAAATGCAAACAGTATCAATAGTACACCAGTGGAGGGGGCATTAAGTTATCCATATGTACATCAAGCTGTCTACGTCTGTACATCCTTCCATATGTCCCAAATTTGGTTTCCATTCTCTAACTTTAGTTAGCTTCAACCAAATGAAACCTGTACATAATAAAATTGAGAATGGAAATGGGGAATGTGTCAAAGAGACAACAACCCGACCATAGAAAAAACAACAGCAGAAGGTCACCAACAGGTCTTCAATGTAGCGAGAAATTCCTGCACCCGTAGGCGTCCCTCAGCTGGCCCATAAACAAATATATACTAGTTTAGTGATAATAAACGCCATACTAATTTCCAAATTGTACACAAGAAACTAAAATTAAAATAATACAAGACTAACAAAGGCCAGAGGCTCCTGACTTGGGACAGGCGCAAATACCTATTTCCACTAAACACAGATTGAGTTTGAATTTTGGTGGCTGCACTGTAACCATTCTGGAGTTATGCTCCTTTACAAATGGAAAAATAGCAAAAAAAGTTTGTTTCTCTAACTGAAGCATGCCTCAACAAAATGTTATGAATCTTTTACACAATATTTATTCTAACAAAACTCAGATCAAGTACAAAATTTGTGTCACTTTTCAGTGATATTGTTTGCTTTAAATTACTGGAGAATAAAGGCTTTTTCCCCTGGAGAAGAATCCCAATTTTAAATAAAAATGGCTTAAAATTATTCCCAAAAAGACAACTTTTTTCCCAAACAGTGCAGTCTCAGAAGTAATTGTGCATGAATACAAACTGAAAAACACTGATTTAAACATTTTTCATGCCTAAAATGACTATATGTGAAGATTTGAGGGTCTATTTATGTATCATCACTGACAATGAGGGGTCTTATTTGATATGAGGGTTTACCTCTTGAAAGGGGGTCTGCAAATTGAAGATCCAGCCAAATTCATGGTTAATAATAAATTTCCCAATTTGATAAATATGACGCATTCCCAATAAGAAAGGGTAAAGGTAGTTTTGAAAAAAGCCAACAATATCACTGCTTTTAGTGTTCTTCAGTTATGTCCCTTTTTCACTTTATATGATATGCAAGTGGGGGCTTCATCTGTGTCCCATGGACACATTTTCCATTTATTTTGTTTTGTGTTTCTGTAAATCTATTCTGTTTAACAGGTAACTATGGCAACAAACTTGATGATAATGTGCCACCATGTTCTTCTACAACTCAGCCAACAAATGCAGTATTTGATGGATGCCATTATTACTATCTGCCATGGGGAGGAACTAAGCCGTGTGTGGTGGTGGACTGCTCATGGGAGGATATTAGTTTCAGATTGGAAACTCTCAATTTACTTCTTACCATTGTCGATAATCTGGTATGTTTTAATGATTTTATTCTATGCTAAAAATATAATTACTGGGGATTCATTTATTTTTTGTTGGTCTCAATTTTTATCGTTTGAGGAAAAGTTAAGTTTGAGTTGATATTTCATTTTGTGATTTTGACAAAGTTCGTTTCTGTTTTATTTTAGGAGGGAAATATAGAACAAGTAAAAATAGGAACCAAAGCCAAATTACCAACCCCAGAACTGGCTCAGTTGTTAATGTCATTGTTAGAACAACTTGTCAACGACTGCAGGTTTGTAACTAAATACCAAGTACTACTGCTAGTTTGAGTAGTGGCATGAATTTTGTTAGATTTGTTAGATTCCATATATAAAGATTGAAGAAATATTCTTGTACTGTCATCCATTGCCAAAATAATAGGATTTTGTAACAAGAAACCTGTTAAGTGCAAATTCATTGTGATATAGAATGAAATAATATGAATTATAATACAATTTATTATTGCCAAAAAAAAAAACCTAACTGAAAACACATCCAATATTTAAACCTCACATCTTAATTTATGATGGTTATATTTATGATAACATGTAACAGAATTGCAATTTTGATGTTTGTCACTAATTACCTCAATAAAAACACAACCAGAATCTGTCAAATAAACAAGATTGTAAAAAAATATTGTGTTCTTTTTTAATAGGAAGCAGGTCGCTTTACCACAACAAGGTCGACATGTGGAGAATAATTTAGACAAATTGTTACGTACTTATCGTAAAGAGGAGTTACAGTATATAATAGAAGAGGCCAGCAATCTGAGAGAAAATGCAACAGACATCAATGAAGCCATATCTGAAGTGGAAGGAATATTGCAGCGGCTCAAGAATTTAGCACAAGAGGTAAGAGATTTTATAAATTCATTTTTGAAGAATTGATTACTTTAAGAGAGTCAAATCCCTTATGCATTCTAAAATTTACGAAAAAAAGTAAAAATTGGATGACTATTAATCCAAATTGTCAGTAAAAAAATCATAAAAGTTTATGATTCCAGGAAAGTTTACTATCACATTAAATATTGACTGATACAAATGCTTACTTACTAATGTTTCTTATGAGTTTGTGTGTAAGTTTTTATTTATTTGATTGCAGTTATTACAATTCTTGTTTGAATTTCATATAAACTTATACATATGCTCAGTTACTAAATGTTCCTATAGAGACTTGCATGTATTTAATAATAGTTATCACAATTCTTGTTTGAATTTCAGCCTCAGAATAGCATGCCAGATGTGATACTATGGATGATTAGTGGTGACAAGAGGATAGCTTACTATAGAATACCAGCCAATGAAGTCTTATATTCCTCACATCCAGATTATATTGGCAGAAAATGTGGAAAAATACAGTCAATTCAAATGAAGGTAGAATAATACATATAACTCTTGTGTTATGAATATTTTAAAACTTATTTTTATAAATACAACAGGAAATTGAGGAAAAAGAGTGCTAATAGTTATCAAAAGTACCAGGATTATAATTTAGTACGCCAGACGCGCGTTTCGTCTACATAAGACTCGTCAGTATATAATTATATCTCTTAATTTTGGAATGGTCCTTTATATTGGGATATGAGGATAGTATTAATAGATATTTTTTATCTTCAAGAAATTAAGTGCAGGTCGTTTTATATTTTGTTATTAAATATTTTGTTTACTGTAAAGATAACGAATGTCTCATTTATCTTTTATCTTTTAATTTTAGTACCCTGGACGTTTGGGTGATGAAAACAAGAAACCTGAAGTTCCTGCTCTTGTCCGATGTAAGATCTGGCTCGGTCTAGTCAATGAAGAGCAAGAATGGCATAAAATGCAAACAGAAGGAGAACTAGCTGTATATGCTGAAACTGTAAGTAATAAGTAATATTAGAGATTGGAATCCTGTATGTTATTTGTGTTTTTTAATAGTCAAAAATTAAAAATTTTATATTTATAGAAGTTTTTAAATGATTTTGTGTCACCTGGTGTTACCTGCTGTCACATTCATTATGTGAAGAAAAAAAATTGTTACTTACATTTCATAGATTGACACTTATATTTGGACCTTGTAATTCTCAATATTTACTATAATAATAGCTTTTTATTTTAACACTCTGTGTTATATAGTTAAAAGAACAAGTTTAGAAATTGTCTGATGTTTTGATAGCTGAATAATATTATTTGACATTATTGTATTGCCAACTGAATTTTCTTGGGCTCCTTTGTTCCTTGTAGTTTTTATTTCATTTTTATTTGGTGAATCTAAAAAAAAAATTTAGTAATGCATGAAGAATTATCTCAAATTACCAATAAAAAATTACATTGAAATTGCAATATATGAGACAGGTATGTATATTTGAAAAAAGAATATTATAATATAGAAGAGTTTGAGTTTTTTTAAATTGGAAATAACAAATTCAGCTCAGTTTATAATTGAAATGTTGTATAATTATAGTATGAAAATCAGCTCTCATTACCAATTGTTGGATGGACAAGCAAGGGACCATTAAACAGACCAAAGTGGTCAGACAGTCAGGGAAAAGTAAGTTTTTTAATGTTGTTGAAAAAAATGGTTGAGATTACAAACAAAAGGAAACATACATGTATGTCTTGAAATAATTATTTCTATGAATATTATTTAGAGTAAATATACTAGATTTAAGAACGGAGTTCTTTTTCAGAAATATGAAACTTTTTGAAGAAGTGAACTTGTGAAGATTACCTATTTGATTATAATTATCAAAGAAATCTATCAAAAACAATTCATTCAATAGGGATTGGTTCCTTAACTCAATGCAATTTGTTATTATTATGTACTAAAGTATAATTATATTTATTATGTCCACAAAAGTATGAAACAAGATATTTATTTAGATTATTCTATTTATAGGTTAAATCTCCCAAAGATAAGTTTGATCCACCACCTGGATGGAGATGGGACAGTGAATGGTATATCAGTCCAGAATTAAGGTAAATTTAATCACATTCATCAAATTACAAGTTCAAACACTGGTTTTGCAAAGTCTTCATAGATTGTTGTATGATGTCAGGATGTTAAATGTCATAGACTCCAAAATAGCGATTAGAAAATTATAAGTCAAATTTTGTGAAAAAATTCACATGAATTTCATGTTAATCGAGCTTATACCAAAATTCACGTGAAATATTTCACACGTATTTCACGCAAAATACTGATTTCTGTGAAATATGTCATGTTAATTAATCTTTCACTTGAAATTCACGTAAAATTCACATAAAACTCATGTGAAATTCACGTAAAATTCACAAAAAAATCATTTGAAATTCATGTGAAATTTGGCTGTGTAGTGTGCAATTATTTAAAAGATGGTCTTTATATTCATTCAGATGGCCAATTACTTAACTACATTCCATCTGTAACTTGAAAAAAATCTCTTATTATGTTTAAAATAACTCTTTGCATTTAAAAAAATTAAAGATATTAAACTACATGATGTTTTATTAGATGAATTTGTTTTGAAGTATGTTGTATGACAAAGATGCTGGACATAAAACATTCATGGAGGATGTTTATGAAGTACAATCTCGAATGCCAGGAACTCGCTGGGTAGAGGCTTCTAGACCATGGACAGATGTGGTAAGTAGCATGTACAATCTTGAATGCCAGGAACTCGCTGGGTAGAGACTTCTAGATCATGGACAGATGTGGTAAGTAGCATGTAGAATCTCAAATGCCAGGAACTTGCTGGGTAGAGGCTTCTAGACCATGGACAGATGTGGTAAGTAGCATGTACAATCTTGAATGCCAGGAACTTGCTGGTTAGAGGCTTCTAGACCATGGACAGATGTGGTAAGTAGCATGTATAATCTCGAATGCCAGGAACTCGCTGAGTAGAGGCTCTAGACCATAGACTGATGTGGTAAGTAGCATAGAGAACAAAGTCTTGCAATCTTTAATTTTTTATAAATATTTTGCTACCAATACTCTTCAGTTTTGATAGATGGTTTTTGTCGAGCCTGCAACTTTTGTTGCAGAAAGCTCGACATAGGGATAGTGATCCGGCGGCGGCGGTGTCAGCTCACTTCTTAAAAGCTTTATATTTTAGAAGGTGGAAGACCTGGATGCTTCGTACTTTGTATATAGATACTTCATGTTACGAAGTTTCCGTCAGTCACATGTCCAATGTCCTTGACCTCATTTTCATGGTTCAGTGACCACTTGAAAAAAAAGTTTAAATTTTTTGTAATGTTGAATTCTCTCTTATTATAAGTAATAGGATAACTATATTTGATATGTGCGTACCTTGCAAGGTCCTCATGTCTGTCAGACAGTTTTCACATGACCTCGACCTCATTTCATGGATCAGTGAACAAGGTTAAGTTTTGGTGGTCAAGTCCATATCTCAGATACTATAAGCAATAGGGCTAGTATATTCGGTGTATGGAAGGACTGTAAGGTGTACATGTCCAACTGGCAGGTGTCATCTGACCTTGACCTCATTTTCATGGTTCAGTGGTTTTAGTTAAATTTTTGTGTTTTGGTCTGTTTTTCTCATACTATATGCAATAGATCTACTATATTTGTTGTTTGGAATGATTGTAAGGTGTACATGTCTAGCGGGCAGATGTCATGTGACCTTGACCTCATATTTATGGTTCAGTGGTCAAAGTTAAGTTTTTGAGTTTTGGTCTTTTTATCTAATACTATATGCCATAGGTCAACTATATTTGGTGTATGGAAATATTTTATGATCTTTATTCTCAGTAGCGCAGGTTTTATTTGACCGTGACCTCATTTTTACGGTTCATTGCACAGTGTTAAGTTTTTGTGTTTTGGTCTATTTTTCTTAAACTTTAAGTAATGGGTCAACTAAATATGTTTTATAGAAGCATTGTTAGCTGTACATGTCTGCCTGGCATGGTTTATCTGACCTTGACCTCATTTTCAAGGTTCATTGGTCTTTGTTTAGTTATCTTGGTTAAAGTTAAGTTTATGTGACAGTTGTAATAAAGCTTAGCTTTATACTTTGGACTATCAACATAATATCAATGATTAGTATAGAAGGCAAGACATTTCAGTGTGTGCACTATTGTTTGATATTGGGGTTATTTAATATCAAGATGACACTAACAATGCAATATTCAAGCCAAAAAAATGTTTAACAACAAAAGAAATTGTAGCCTGAAAAAGAAAATATACAGTAACACAAATAGGACTTTTACATGAGTTATATTGCTTGAAGACATCTGCAGTTTCTGATTTTGTGCCTAGACAAATTATTGTAATTTTCGTACAGAACTTCCCATCATGCTCTCATTTAAATTTATTGTTTTACAGAAAGGTGACCCCCTTGCCAGTAGAACAGAGATCCAGTTACCTGTAGGTTGGACCTGGGAAGATGAATGGGATATAGATCTTAGTAGAGCTGTGGATGAAGATGGTAAACAATAATACAGTAGTCTCCCTTTGCTATGACCTACATCCCCAAACCCTATGTAATTTTAATAGGACATTAACCAGGAACTTTTTTGTAGGTAAAATCACCCCTCCAAAAACAACCACTTTCCAAATGTGACCCTTACGAAATTTTGGTTTCAGAAAATTAAAAATACTCCTGAATAACAACCATCAGATTATTTAAGACATCTAATCGAACCATAAAAAGATACTATTTATGTACTTTATCGCCTAATCAAAACAGGTTAAAATATTTATTATAAACTATGCATGTCAATGTAATTCAGTATAAACTAATAAATTTACACGGAGGTTCATGTTATGGTTATAATATATAATGTTTTCCTCAATTAGTTTTCAAGCCAATGAAATATCTTATGTGTAAATGCAAATATGTAAATAATAAAGGTGTTAGAATTCTACGTTTGGTATTACAGGTTTTGAATACTGTGTAGAAGCTACTATTGGTGGGTATGGGCCTGTAGAAAAAACCTACCATTTGTGTCGGAGGAGACGTTGGGTTCGTAACAGACGTCTGGTTGACTCAACAAAACAAAAGAAACATGATGTAAGTGAATTTTCCCATATGATATAGTCACAAGCAAATTATGTTGGTGCTCAAGAATGACTTTCCATTTTAAAAATCCATGATCCCTTTATTCAATCCCACTTCCTGTTTTGAAATCTCATTAGTAAGGGTCAAGTCTTATTGTTAATGACCTGATTTTAACCATTATAATTTTGTCAGTATAAATTAAAGATTGTTTTTCCTTCTGCAGGCTATCTTTCATTACAGGTTTACTGAGTTTTATTGACCTTATATAGTCTAGGGTAACATTGATGCATTTGTTTAAAGGAATTGTAGCCCTCATGTATATTTTAGTTACTTAAAGCTAGTTCAAATCCTGATTTAAATTGATAAATAAACCAAAACTAAAAATATTAGAAAAAAAAATAATGCACACATGTACACAATATGTTTAAATTCACGACAAAGTAATATGAAATAATTATATGGCTGATATTAGATATTATTACTTTTATTTTGGTGAAAAAACTAAATTAATTACAAATTACAGATGAGGTCTAAAGCTAAAGCAAAAGTGAGTGAATCGAAGTGATGAACATTGTCATCTTATTGCATCAGGCCTGATTGTTTAATGTTGTTGAATTACTAATGTTTGAAAAATGGCTTCTAAGTGGTTGCATTTTTTCTTTTAAAAAAATGCATGAATGTAGGGACTTGAAAGGTTGTTGATAATAAATCAAGTTAATGTAGCACACTCAGGTGTTTACAAAGAGTTATATATTATACTAATACAATGTTAAAATATATTTATATCCAGCCATCAGTTTATTTACTGACTATATAAAGCTTATTTGAATGAAGCTTTGTTGCATACATCTGCAGTACATATTAAGCATCTTTTGGCGCAAGAAAATGTTATTTATAAAAGTTCTTTGTGGAATATTTTGTTTTACTGTTTATTAATGAAGTATTGTGTGCAGTAATATTATACTACCACTCCAGTTGTAGGGGCTATATTATTGCATTTAGTTGTCTGTCTGTCTGTTTGTAAAACAAACACATTCTTGTACTTTTCTTAAGTCCTGCTGAATAGATAAGTTTAAATGTTTATTTATATTCAGATCTGTTAGGGAACTACTTTTAATTTGTGGATACTTGAATAATTCAATATGTTGAAAAACATTCAAATTTTTCATCACACTTTTCTCAAGTACTACTTATCATATTTAGTCAGTTGTTTGGCAGTGATAATTTGTAATCCTTTAAAACTTTTTTAGATCTGTTTAAAGTTTTTGATTTTTGGAGTTAAAAGTGTATACACTTGTGATTTTTAAAGGCAGTGCTTTAAGGCCTGACTTTCAAGTCATGAGGTTCATCTTTCCTTACGCAAATCTTTGCTGGGGGTCATTTTGCAAGAAATAGATCCGGAAATGTTTAAATTTCTCCTCTACTTTTTGTGGTATGTATTGGTTTTTGTTCCTTTCATTTACATTGGGAAATAAAGAAACGATCAGTGTGTATTGTTCGTTTTAAAAATCTGTTTATTAATGTGTCTTTTGCATTATAAGCAGTCAATCTGATTACAAACTATCATTATTCGAATTCCGTGTGGAAAGAGGTCCGTTCAATTTCGAGTACTATTTGCGATCTAAAGATATTTTAAAATCATTTCACTCGTTGATATAACATGATATTTTAATTAAAAGTCGACTGACCGTGAATTATATTGCATAATATACAATTTAAAGTATTTCTGTACGTGAAGCCGTATGACGTTATAGTTATTTCGGTCTCAGTTATGTAAAATATGAAATTATCGTTCCTGAATAGGGTTCCACTAATTAAAGACAAGAAGCGTCAAAAAGTGATAAGAAGCGACAATAAAATTAAAATAGCGATAAGAAGCGACAATATAATTAATTTAGCGAGAAGAAGCGTCAAGAAGACTATATAGCGACTGTACATAAATAAAAAAAATGTCATTACAACAACTTATTCCCCATAGATTTTAAAAAAACATGCATTATTTTTTATTATAGGGGCGGTTATAAAACATTTTTTATATTACTGTACATTGATAGATAAAAATATGTTTTTATTAAGAAGAAAGGGATTAGTTTTTATTAGATATAAAAAAAAAATATTTTATGCACACGCTAAAAATTGGCCATCAAAACAAAAAAAATTCCTTTTAAAGAATTTATTGAATCAAAACCATGCAATATCATTTCCTTTCTAACAGTGAAATTCTTCTTTTTCATAGGGACATATTTGATAGGTTTAGCTTCACCCTATCACATCAAATGAGAATAGCCTCGTGAGAGAATTACGATTCGCTTGTCCCTTGTTAGTTATTGTCGCTTCGTCACTAAATTAAACTTCTTGTCGCTGTTTGTCTCTAAAATTCTTCTTGTCTCTTATTAGTGAGACCAGTCAGTTCCGTCCTTAACTTCCGTTTTTGCACTGCAAAACAATCACACAATTAACGATGCCTAGTCCTTGTTGGTGTGTACCTGAGTGTCATTTAAGAGGAGGACTTGCATTTCTAAATGACTTAATAAGAAGGAAAAGTTGGATCAACGCCATGGCTCAAACGTAGATTGTCATGTGCCATGCAATCGTAGAACCCATATCAATCAGCTGTTGTTTGCAAGGCACATTTTACTGAAAACGACTACGTTTAGGAAACTATTCATGGTAAAACTTTATTTTCTTTAAGAAATATATACTGTTATTTATATAATCGCCATGCAAGTAAACCAAAGTCTGTTTGCAACCGCAATTATCGTTTTAGACTGAATAAAAAGGGATGTGAATTCAAGACGTCATAACTTTTGGGATTACGATTCAATATCATCTGTTTGACATTTTTTGGTTAATACTACAATTGTATGGTTTTTCTACAAGAGATATATTATACTGATAATTATTTTAGCAGTAATTATGTAAATTTCGGTTGTAATGACAAGAATTCATGAGCTATAATGCCTCGGACTTTCTTTCAATGACAATGTAAACAGGAACAAAACATTGACATGAATGATGCTCTCCACCAATGTTATAGTTATTTAGGTATGTGTGTTGCACAAGTCTTTCACAAGTTTCAAAAAAGCTAATGTTATAAACTTTTTTCAGGGCACATACCCACTTTATAGAGACTTGTCTAATGCCATGCATTCCCATCCTATTTTCATGCACCATTTGTAAGCAAGAGACTGAATGGTTTACAAAATTAAAAATCAGGACGGTGTCCCGTTAAACCAAAAGAACTAAACTGGATGAATATTGTAGGAGAAATCTAGAGGAAAGTTTTGATTTGTGAAATTGGTTTTCCTGAACAGATGTACATTCATCCTGCAGGAAAGATTTATAACTGTCCACCACCAACTGATGAGCTAATGTTGAGCTTCACAGATGGAATTACTCAAACACCATAAATGCCTATGTTTTCAGCACAGATTTCACAAATCATGACACAGCTGTGCATTTTTATGCCCGACCTATGATAGTAGGGGGGCATTATGTTTTCTGGTCTGTGCGTCCGTTCGTCTGTTCGTCCGTTCGTCCGTCCGTCTGTCCCTCTTCAGGTTAAAGTTTTTGGTCAAGGTAGTTTTTGATGAAGTTGAAGTCCAATCGACTTCAAACTTGGTACACATGTTTTAGAGTTTTTACCCAATGTCACGGTCCACTGAACATGGAAAATGATAGTGCGAGTGGGGCATTCGTGTTCTGGGGACACATTCTTGTTTATACCTGTTAAGAGTCGAAAACTAAATATTATTTTTATAAATAAACATATATTGTGTCATTTTAGAACTTATATTTTTCCAAAGGATGCATGAATGAAAGTAGTGAAATTCATTTTGCTTTGATATATAGATTTGAATTACAATTGTTCATGTTATTGTAATGCATATAAAAATAAGGAGATGTGGCACAATGTAAATATATGATATTCTGTGAGTTTATCAAACTAAAGGGGATAAGAAATGGGTATAAGCAGTTACAGGGCTGTACTACTGTACAATCTCCAACAATGAGAAAAACTCATACTGTAAAGAGAATTTCATATTTACAAGTAAGTTTTGTTTTTGCATTGAATAATTTTCTTCTATTGTCTTAAAAGCAAATATGGGAAGTGGTTAAAATTCTAATGAGACAGCTTTTATGGCCACCAGATGTCATTGTTACCTTGATTAAAAACTCCTTTTTAGCTCACCTGACCTGACTCATCACTTGGTTTCGTCGTCCATAAACTTTTACAAAAAATCTTCTCTGAAACTACTGTGCCAAATTTAACCAAACTTAGCCAAAATCATCATTGCGGTATCTAATTTACAAAATGTGTGGTTAGACCCGGTCAACCAACCGAGATGGCCACTATGGCCAAAAATAGAACATACAGGTAAAATGTAGATTTTGGCTTATAACTCTGAAACCAAAGCATTTAGAGCAAATCTGACAAGGATGAAATTGTCTCTTCAGTGAAGATCTATCTGCCCAGGAATTTTCAGACAAATCTGACAACCCGTTGATGGATTGCTGCCCCCAAATTAGTAATTTGAAGGAAATTTTGCAGAGTTTGGTTATCTTAAATATTATTATAGATAGAGATAAACTGTAAACAGCAATAATGTTCTGCAAAGTAAGATCTACAAATAAGTCAATATGACCAAAATTTTAAGTTGACCCCTTAAAGAGTTATTGCCCTTTATAGTCAATTTTTAACAATTTTCATAAATTTTTGTATTTTTTGTTAATTTTTAAAAAATATTTTCAACTGTAAATACTGGGCCATGTTTATTATAGATAGAGATAATTGTAGCACCAAGAATGTTCAGTAAAGAAAGATCTACAAACACATCCCCATCATCAAAAACACAATTTTGTCATTTTATACATATGTATGTGTCCGTTGTTTAATATGCACATAGACCGTCCAAGGTGAGCGACACAGGCTCTTGAGAGTCTCTAGGTCATTAATACAGGTAGATAACTTTATCATGTTTATACTGAAAAATAATTTTGCTTGGAGGGAGAATTTTAAAAAAGTTCTGTCTTCAAAAGAGTTGACATGTTACTATGTACATTAACCATTATGTTACTTGATGTACTAGCAATACACACAGAACGGAGACTAGTCAATCTTTGTGAATTATTTTTCATAGGATAGGAGTAATTGAATATGTGTATATAATCAATAATTAAAAATAGTTTTATTTACATTAAAAAGGAAAAGTTCTTATGTCTTAAAAATGCATTTCATGGCGAGGTGCAGAAAATATACTGTAAACAGTAGACTATAGATATAGGTGAACTAGGTACAAGAGAACTCTAAATCTTAAATACTACAAACCACCTCTGTTCTATGGAAGATAATGATATAACTGGACTAGAAATACACACAACCTGTAATTAACTGCCTTTACAGCGCTTTCGCGCTTTGATTCATTAACAGCAATAAATGAGATTTATTATTTCTAAAAATGCTGCATACAATTTTTAACCAGAATTACAAATCTGAAGTTATATTTCTGGCCATACTAATCCAGTCGCATTTATTTCAATAACTGAAAAATACATGGAACATGAACATTTATTTTATAAATCCAGATAAAGTTAGAAAGTGATTTCTGCATGTCTCTTTAATAATTCATAACACATTTTATATTTAAACCTTTTTTTTTGTGTACCAGTGATAAAAAGGAGGTATATTTCTCAGTCATTTATAATCAATTTTCTATAAAACTATTCTTCTGTCATTTTGTTTTAGGAAATAATCTATTATTATTTGAAACATCAGATATTGGTTTTTATTATCAGCAACTTCAGCTCATGGTGCAAAAATTATGTCAATAATCCCAGAAATTTCTGGTAGTAAATTTAAGATTGATTATAGCATGAATAACAGTTGTGTCTATAAACTAATGCAATGTATAAAGTTTTCAACAAAATTTGTGCAGGGTTCTTTAGTTGTGGACGATTGGAGATGAGGACAAGATTTAAAAATAATTACGTCCAATTATTTATAAATTTGAACATTGCATTAGTAGCACTGTATTTTGAATGAAACTGTTTTAAACATTGAAATTATAAACATTCTGATAGTGTCTCTACCTGTTGGCATGTTTTTAGAATAGGTTTCTCATAAAGTTTAGATCAAACCAAACATTTGAAATTGAAAAAGAATCATAGAATTTTATGCATGACCTTTTACTCTAAGATTATTCTCTCAAAGTTTTTTTTTGTTCAAAACATTTTGAATCTGTAAATTAGCATTTTAACATCTTGACCAGCATGAGAGATTTGTCTGATTCTTATGACTGAAAAATGAATGATAGTTTTGATACTTTAATTATCATTTTGAAGTTGATGTTTAACTTATTTATTTAAAAACCTAAATGTATAACATCTTAATTATTTTGAAAGGGATATGTCTAGTCATTGTCTACAATATAGTTTTAAAGGATATTAAAGAAATTTAAGAAGGCCAGTCTTATAGTGGACTTGATTACTACAAAAAATGTGGAACGTGTTCCCAATTGGAATTTTGAACAAGTATTTTAGAACAATCAAATTGAAATTAAATAGATCAGATGTCAAAACAAATTGACATGATATTTTAATTATAGATTTATATGTCTAAATTTTTGTAATTGATTTTTGTCGAGCCTTCGACTTTAGTCGAAAAAGCGAGACTAAGCGATCCTAAATTCCGTCGTTGTCGGCGGCGGCGGCGTCCACAAATATTCACTCTGTGGTTAAAGTTTTTGAAATTTTAATAACTTTCTTAAACTATACTGAATTTCTACCAAACTTGGACAGAAGCTTGTTTATGATCATAAGAAAGTATCCAGAAGTAAATTTTGTAAAAATAAAATTCCATTTTTTTCCGTATTTTACTTATAAATGGACTTAGTTTTTCTGCGAGGAAACATTACATTCACTCTGTGGTTAAAGTTTTTAAAATTTTAATAACTTTCATAAACTATCCTTGATTTGTACCAAACTTGGACAGAAGCTTGTTTATGATCATAAGATAGTATGAAGAAGAAAATTTTGTAAAAATAAGTTTCCACTTTTCCGTATTTTACTTATAAATGGACTTAGTTTTTCTGCGAGGAAACATTACCTTCACTCTGTGGTTAAAGTCTTTAAAATTTTAATAACTTTCATAAACTATCCTGGATTTCTACCAAACTTAGACAAAAGCTTGTTTCTGATCATAAGATATTATTCAGAAGTAAATTTTGTAAAAAAAAAATTCACTTTTTCCGTATTTTACTTATAAATGGACTTAGTTTTTCTTCCAGTTAACATTACATACAGTCTGCAGTTAAAGTTTATAAAACATTTATTAGATTCATAAACTATCCTGGATTTTTTTACCAAACTTGGAAGCTTCTTTCAATCAAAAGACAGTATCGAGAGGGAAATTTTTATTGATATTTTTCCTCATTTTTGTTGAGTCTGCGATTAATAGCAAAAGTAGGCGAGACACTGGGTTCCGTGGAACCCTTACGAATTTTTGATATATCATAGGAAAAATGTCCATTGGAAGCATTGGTAAAAATATAAAGAATTCGCTCTAGCATCAATTCATTTTGATATATTGAAATGTATATATACACTTTAAGGTATCTTCTAAATCATGACCTTATTTAAGCCTAAACTCTTACAAAAGATGGTTTGTTCTTTAAATAAATATAAAGGAGTATTTTGAAATTATTTTTTTATACATTGTTTTAGGCAAAGAAAATGGGTGAAATGAAAGAAGGATGGGAGTACGCTCCCCTGTTTAATTTGAAGTTTCATTTAGAAGAGAGAACAATGGATCTGGTCAGACGAAGAAGATGGCACAGAAAGATGGTGGCAGAAACACTAGGAGCCCCTTGTTTCTTTAGCCTTCAAGTAGAGGTAGACTACAGTTTAAATCTTTATTGAGTTGTAGACACATTTGGAATATACTGTCATCAAATAATTATATCTTGTTAATTTGACATCTAAATTTTTTTTCCCAATTGTTTACTTATGAAATCAGTGAAGTAACTTTAATTATAAGGCATACGAAAATGTTTATCTTTGTTGTTCATTACTTATGGTGGCCTGAAGTTATCGTAACATAATAGGTTGATCATACCAAATTATGTAAAAGTATGCAAAAAGAGACTGAAATACAGAAAGGACAAAACATATTCATAAGTTATAGAGAAATTTACAACACAATGGCCAAAAAAGAAACTGATGAATAGACCAAAAAGATTCTACAAAACACTACATAGAAAACTACAGACTGACCAACACAAATCCAACCAAAGAAAACTACAGACTGACCAACTCAAATCCAACCAAAGAAAACTACAGACTGACCAACACAAATCCAACCAAAAACCTTGTGTCATCAAATCAGCAATAAAAGATTGGAAACTAGTGGATGATTCATGAACAAGACAAATTAGAATGAACAGTACTGCAATTAAGACATTAGAAGACAGTTAAAAACCTAGAACCTATATACAGATTTTTGGCAATACAAAGCATACTGTATGGTTCCATGATATATCCTATGAGAATTTTGTATATACAAGCATAAATCTTTGAAATGCTTTCTTTGCTGCATTACCCTGGAAGACGTAAGGAGTATTGTCTTTTCAAGCTAAGCAATCAATCCAAACCATCTACCTAAACATTTAAAATTGTCTACTATTATTATTATTAGTTTATACTGGGGTAATATACAAATGTATTCTTTGTAATGTATGGTAAGTATATGTTGATAAAACTTAATTGTCAATGACCCCCACCTTAAGGATTTTATATGGAATAATAAAACTGTATTGTATTGTTGTAGGATGAAGATGATAAAGAGAATATTGAATCCAACCTTACTGCACCTAGGATGTTTCTTACATTTGATAGTAAGTGTATCATTGGTATATTGTATTATATAAACTGTTTTGTGACACTCTTTGTGTTAACATTTCTTAAGGTTTGAGTGCTTTAAAGGAGGGGTGGACAACGGCAAAGGAAATGAGGGTGGAGAAAAGTGGGAACTGGGGTTAGAGGGTAAGTAAAAATGGAGATTTTCTGGGATTTTTTTGTGTCTTGGAGTAATGGGGAGGCAATTGGCAGTAGAGGGGTATGAAGGTGGATAATCAGGGAACCCCTGTTTGCCTCATCATAGAGTAGGACAGAAAAGCATGTGAGGTTCTACAATATCTATTGTATGTAGATTTAAAAAATTTTGATTGGCATTGAATAAGTGATTGGCATTGAATAAGTCTTCATAAAAAATCACCGCAATACATACTGTCAATTCTATTCTGAGGAAAAACATGCTTGGCCATTTTTTAACACCAAACCAATGGAAATAAAGATAAATTTCAACAGTAAAATAGATATATTAATTAATCTATTAAGGACTTAGCCAGATTCTGGATTCATCTTGAGGTAGTAATATGTGACTTTATATAATATGGATTAGGATAAATAATACTTTCTTTAATTATAGAACCCTACAAGTACCAGTTGAGATGTTATATATACCAGGCCAGAGACCTCCTGGCAGGAGATGAGTCGGGATTATCAGGTAACTAATATTTCATAATGAACATTCATAAGAAATAAATGCAATAGGCAACAGAAATAATAGAGATAACAATCAAACATATGAGTCTGGAGAAGAGGAACCGCCAGGATCCTGTACCGGAAAACATCATTAAGTATCATTAAGTAAGTAAGTATATTGGTTTGAGTAAGTCTGAGACTTGTTTTTAGTAACAATCATATATAATTGAATAAAAAAAAGTTGGTGGCAAATAGACTGTATGTGGGTATCAAAAGAATTGAACAATTGCCAAGTGGCATAATTTGCAAGCTAATAATTTCTTTGTAAAAGTTTTTTAGTATATCTGTTGAATAATAAGTATATGATATGATCTATGACTTTGAGATGAAGAATAGCAATAAAAGCTCTGTATGTTTGTTGTTTGAGTTTTTTTGCTGTGCATGAAATGATTTTGTGTCATGAATAGATACCCCATATCCTTTCTTTTCTATTATCATCTTTATTCATATTAATTTCTGTTTTGAACAGATCCCTATGCAAGAGTATCGTTCCTGACTAACAGTATGGTTACTGAACAAGTGAAAAAGTCTCTTTGTCCGTGCTGGGATCAAACATTGATATTTGAAGAACTTGATATTTATGGAGATCCTAGAGTTATTGAGGCTCAGCCACCAAATATTACCATAGAGATCTATGATTATGATAAATTTGTAAGTACATATGTATATATGCTACATTGTATATTTTAATGTATATTAATTACATGTACTTGAACATGTGTACTGAAAAGATTTCATTTGACCAGTGAGTTTACATATTTTATAGTTCTAGGTTGCACTTTGTAAGTACAGCTGTTTCTCAAAACACACCTCTTTTGGGGAGATCTTGAATATTCATAGAAAATTAATTTTGTTTTACATACTGGTTCCCAGTTATGCTCTCTGTGTTCTATCTCACAGAGACATAACTTGGGAATGTTACCAGTAAATATACATGTGCATATTGTTGACATTGAAATCTGTAGTAACTTTTCATTCGAGGAAGGGGTAGTTAAGAAAATAAGTGTTAGTTTAAACTCTGAGAAGTTCAGGGCATATAAACGTTGAAAATATGCCACACAGACCTATATTTTGACCTTTGAAAATAAAATTGTGGTGCATATGAACCTTCAATTCTAGGATAAGATTTTTTTCAAAACTTCATAGTAAAAGTGGTACAGTTTTAGCCGTAAAAGGAGTTCCTATGGGAAATTATATTGTCAATATTTACAGAAATGCAACCTCTAAGCCTTAAAGCCAAAAGCCAAAAATCTAATATTGCAGCTGGCAAGACATTTTAGTTTGACACCTCTTTCTGACTAAAACGTCATTTTATTTAATCATAATCACTGCAAACTTTGATGATTTGAATATTTCAAGCAAAGAAGATTCATTTAAATATACAAAACTGATATTTTGAAACTTGATTTCAGGGAGCAAATGAATTTTTGGGAAGATGCGTGGCACAACCAATGGTCAAACTTGATCCTGCAGATGCTCGCATGCCTGTGTTACAGTGGTATGAAATCAAACGTAACAATGACCATGGAGGAGAACTTCTAGCAGCTTTTGAATTATTCTTGGTAAGAGAAAGTTTATTTTGTGTAAATTTTAATAGAAATGTAATTAAATTAATAGATGAGAATTCACATAGTTATTAATTTTAAAATTATTTATAGACAAAATGGGTCCTAATGATAAGATTCATAATAAAAAAGAAAGTGGTATCAATTTAAATGATAATAACGTTTAGCCATTTGAATTATTGGTTTAATTGTATGTGAAATGGTCAGGGTATGCTTTCATAATTTCAAGGAGAACCATATCTGCTTAGTAATTTCCATAATTTGAGTTAATTTTGTACTGTTAAATGCATATTCAATAGGCCCCAACCAAACAAAGTAGTTCATCAGAGTCGGTTAGTACCTAGTAGTTTGCATCATGTTTGTAATTATAATTATTACTTCCTGGTTGAAGTTTTGCATTGTAGCTGTTTTGTAGTTAACTATAACCTATAGTAGTTAAATTTACTGAAGTTCACAAATGATACACAAGTAAAGACTTTTAAATTCTACATTTCTAGAGAGTTTTCAACCTGTGAATTCCATATCTTCTATTGAAATTTATTTATTAATCTTAAAAGTTTTTTTTTTTATTAAACTCATTTACAAAATCAGATGGTAATCAAGTGGTTTTTTTTATCAGAAATTTGTCTTATTTATGCTTCTTTAAAATTTTTATAACATAATAAATTTTAATCATCTTTTTTTTATAATAATCGGTAATACAGTCAAACCTACTATAACGGTCATTTTTACGAAACAAAAACCTGTCTTTTCAGGCCAACCTCTTCTGATTACTTTGTAATAAAACCTATGTATTTTTTATCTTAATTTACAGGCCACCTGCAAGGTCAATTTTTCTTGTCCTGTTAGTGAACTTTATATTCAGATTTGACTGTATGTTTGTTTTCTTCATTGCAAATTTTGGTATTTGCTATAGACTCAATGTTGACACAATTATTTCTTATCTGACTAAGGCTTTTAATTTTTAAAAGGAGAAATGCACATTCACAATTTTTTCTTTTTTCTATGAAAGTTTCTATTTCAAAGCATGCAGATAATTTGATTTTCCCTTATTTGTTGCTTGGATCAAGGGCAGGCACTTCATAACCAGTGTATCTATATAGGGGAATCTCAGGATTATTTAGGGCCATGATGCTCTGACTTAAAAAGTAAAACTTCAGTTTGAAAGGTCAACTGAAATTGTCGACTATGCACAGACTTTACAATATTTTATTTCTATGTTTAAATCAAAATAGATTTTTTTTCTTATTAATGACTTTCAAAGGAGGTGAGAATTTACTATTTTTATTGTTGTAATCTTTGTACAGGTGTTGTACATTTTCTTTTTCTTATTCTGTTTATTTTTAAAAATGAAACAAAATTTGTCAAACCTTTTTCAATATTTATATTTTTTTAGAGGTACAGATGATACATGTATAAACTTAAAGATAAGTTCAGACATCCTAAAACATAAGGGTCATCTGTTAGCTATACAAAGTATTATCTAAAAATATGGTTGGTACTATAAAGCTTGCTTCTTCTGATCAATATTCCTAAGAATTGGTAAAATGATTAACAAGGAATAGTATCATGGTCAAACATTGATGGTCAAGGTCACCTTATAGTGTGAAGGTCAAGCTTTGCATCCCATATTTGTTAGTTTTAAGCATAATAAGGCAAATGGTAATGCTTCAATATCCCTTGTAGAACCTATCTATTGCATTATTCAATATCAAAGCTATGGGGTCAAACCTTTGAAAAAAACTATTATGGAAAAAGGGTAATTTTAATATGATGTGAAATTGCTCAATGATGCTTTTTAATATTTGTCCTTGCTGGTGGTAGTACAAATATTAAATAGGTAGTGTCTTTTAACAGTTTCAAAAAATGGCTGATGAAATATTTGGTTCAAATGTTTCAACTGTTTTTACACTGCGCTTTGTTTAAAAAAAAGAATAAATTTTATTTGTTATTTTCAAAAGAAAAGTTATAGAAAATGAATTTAGTTTTATAGGTTGTTATAATATCATGTTGTACCTCGAATTTAGATCCCCTTTTCTTAGCATAAAAAATAAGTGAATAAATGTATTGAGAAATGGTTGTAAATGTATTATTTTGTTTTATAAATTGAAGTTTACAAACTATACAATACTTTATTTGTTTAAATCAATTTGAATATTTTTCTTATTCATGACTTTCAAAGGAGGTGAGAATTTACTTAATTTTATTATTATAGACTTTGTAAAGGTGTTGTACACATCCCTCTTCTTATTCTGTTCACTCTTTCCAAAACCTTTGTTTCTATTTATAATTTTTTAGAGGTTTGAATGATAAGATTTATAAGCAGTAAATTTATAAATAGTTTTAAAAAATAGCAACTAAAAAAAAATCTCTGTTAAATATATGAAGTTTAAAAAAAAAAATGCTTTGAGTAGGATCTGATTAATTTGTTGAAATTTAATTACTAGTTACCATATATAAATTTAATGTTAAGGTTAATGTTTATGGATTTTATACAAATTATAAAAGTAATTTGTTTGAGGAGCTAGTGATTACTATTTGTTTTCCTTCTTGAATGATTTGTGTGTATTCTGTTTTATGCTGTGAAAACTTTGCAGTGAAGCCAAAAGTATGCAGAAGTATGAACATTGCTTATTTAAAGTAATCATTCACATGACAGAAAATTAATTTCATGAATAAATGTCCTTCAGTTTGCTATTTCAGAATTTTTGCTTTCTCTAATATGTATTAATAAAGATACAACAAAAAAATTTTTTATGCGAAGATGTGATTTCTTCAGACATCTGCTTGTGTTGATTTCTCTCTTATGCACTACAATGGATTGCCAAAGTATGTAAAATTGAATAAAATGGTACTTTCGATGTGTGATTTATGCTTTTTAGTGTCTTTTTGCCCAAGTTATCTTCTTAATTCAGTGGATAATTCTAATAATTTATTTATCTCAGTTGTAACTGATAATATGTGATCTTATTAAAATAGATTTATTATATGTACTCTAACAAAACTTTGATCTTTTGGATTAAAAGTGTAGTACAACTGGTAAGCAATAATGTAATTGCAATATTCTTTGTGGGGTACCAAATTTTGTAGATTACATGAGGTTTATATCAAAACTCAGTTTTCAAATAAAAAAAAAATCCTATAGGCTTGCATGCAGTATTTTTTTAAACCACTAAATCAAATGCAGTGAAATTGGTACATTGTAATGATGATAAGAGATATTTAACCATCATGCTTCATTCTGAATATTAGGCAAGAAAATTAAAGAATCAACTCTTCATTAAAATAATATGAAGAGACAAAAACAGAATCTGTCAGTTTTATTAAATCCAACACAATAAAACATGAAGCATGTAGCAGGTATTTTGAAATGTTGACTCTTCCATTAGGATTTGTTTATTTCTCAGAAAAAAATTATGTATCTATTAGCTGGAATAATATATTATTATAAAGAAAGATAAAATGATTGATGTTGAATATCTTTTTTGTAGCTAAATGGAGCAGACTTGCCATTCTTGCCACCAAAGAAAGGATCGCTATATCTTGTCCCTAATGGTATCAGACCAGTCATGCAGAGAACTGGAATTGAGGTTTGTTTAATACTATATTTTTTTCAAGATTTTAATAAAGAAAATAAATCAAGTAACTAAGAATAGAATTCAAACTTCGGTTTGAACTTAAAATAAGCCAAACATGAAACTCTTGGTCAGAACTTGCATGGGAGCTAATTAAGGAAATATGAAGTGACTCCCACTTTTAAAACTTTTAGCAAATTTAAAAACATATATCTTTTAATTGATGGAGGTAGTATTATTTAACAAGATAACTAAGTTAACATGTTATTTTTTGTTTAAACATAAGTCAAATATATCCAACTTAAAACATATTTGTAAAAGTAAAAAGTTGCAGATCACATTGAATTTTCCTTAATTTCAATCATTTGTATTATGTTGATTTCTAGGTGTATTACCAACATTGATTTTCCCCTATTAGTCTTTGTTTAATTTGCACTTTTCAAAAAAATCTGCATAACATATCTCTGTTTCAAATAAAAAAAAATACTTGGCATGAGTGAAGTTTTATCCTGTCCAGTACTATAGACAAAATTTCACATAGCATTTCATTGCATAAAAGTAAATAACCATTACTGGAAATAAACCAATAAAAATTTCACCTATTTTTTACATGTGTACAAGCTTTAGTAACTATGTAACCTCAAGTTTCCAAAATATGCTATAGAAACACCAAATAAAAAATATTGGTGCCTTGAAATACCCAAGCTATATGTTTATGACACAGAAATGTTATACTGCAATGAAATATAGGATTAATTTCCTACAACTGTCAAATTCTAGGGAATATATTTTTTTGATCCTTTGTATGCAGCCTGATGTGGCGTACTATGATTTGGTGGTATTACACCTTCTACAAATATTTACCATTATAGGTTCTATGTTGGGGTGTCAGAAACATGAAGAAGTTCCAGCTTTCATCAGTTACCTCCCCTAGCATTGAGTTTGAATGTGGAGGACATGTTTTGGAATCAAAGATCATCAAAAATACCAAAAAGAATCCAAACTTTGAAGAACCAATTCTATTCTTTGATGTGGTAAGAGATCTTTGTAACTGGTTACTAGTTACCTCTTATAGATGAGCCAATGGGAGTTAAGATGTTATAATATTCACACAAACATGTTGAATCTGTGGAATAGAAGCCAAGGTGTATGAGTAGGCACTGATTCAGACAGGGGCACATCCAGTCCTCACCACTGAAAGAAAAAAAAACTGTTAAAAAGTAAAGTTATAGCTGAAACATTCAAAAATTTGTAAGGGTTCCACGGAACCCGGTGTCTCGCCTACTTTTGCTGTAAATCGCAGGCTCAACAAAAGTGAGGAAAAAAATCAATAAAAATATTCCTCTTGATACTATCTTTTGATAGAAGCTTCTGTCCAAGTTTGGTAAAAATCCAGGATAGTTTTTGAATCTTATAAATGTTTTAAAAACTTTAACTGCAGACTGTATGTAATGTTAACTGGAAGATTAGTCCATTTATAAGTAAAATATGAAAAAAATGGATTTATGTTTTTTTACAAAATTTACTTCTGGATACTATCTTGCCATCATAAACAAGCTTCTGTCCAAGTTTGGTACAAACCCAGGATAGTTTAAGAAAGTTATTAAGATTTAAAAAACTTTAACCACAGAGTGAATGTAATGCTTCCACGCAGAAAAACTAAGTCTTTTTAAAAGTAAAATACGGAAAAAATGGATTTATTTTTTTACAAAATTTACTTCTGGATACTATCTTATGAATGTAAACGAGCTTCTGTCTAAGTTTGGTACAAACCCAGGATAGTTTATTAAAATTTTTAAAACTTTAACCGCAGAGTAAATGTAATGTTTCCCCGCAGAAAAACTAAGTCCATTTATAAGTTAAATACGGAAAAAATAGAATTTTACTTTTACAAAATTTACTTCTGGATACTATCTTATCATCATAAACAAGCTTCTTTCCAAGCTTGGTAGAAATCCAGTATAGTTTAACAAAGTTATTAAAATTTCAAAATCTTTAACCACAGAGTGAATATTTATGGAAGCCGCTGACGACACCGACAGCGACGCCACCGACGCCGACAGAATGTAGGATCGTTTAGTCTCGCTTTTTCGACTAAAGTAGGAGGCTCAACAAAAAGAAAGATCTCATATATTCACGAACTTAAATGTTCAACGAATGACAAATTTCCTTTAGACTTGTATGCAGACTTTGGCAAAAACACAAATTAAATAACCATGAACATGTAAGTTTTCCTTTATCAATGAAAATCGGTACCCACCAAAATAAATAAATCCACTAAAATTATGATATAAATACCTAATATGCTTTTATCCAGATGTTACCAAGAGAAGAACTGTACATGCCACCTATGAATGTAAGAATCAAAGATCATCGTGAATTTGGAAGAAAGCCAACTGTTGGTATCCATGTGATTAAATCATTGGAGAAATTCCGTTGTAATCCCCTCATGCCTGGCGAGGATGAGCAGACGGAAGTTCAAGGTAACCTTCAACATTCTAATTAAAAAAAGGATAATGCAAGCAATTGGCTTATGCAGGCTGCTATTTTAATTTTTTTTCAGTTTCTTACATTTATAGATAGGAAAGGGTTGATTTACTAAGATACACTTTAGCTTACTGGTATCCCTGTTTATAAATTCTGATTTTCTGTGGAACCAGATCATCTGTCTCTAATTGTTTTGGATTTTGCATGTTTTAGATTGAAATGAAATTCTCTCTACTATTAACTTTATTATAAAGAAATAGAAGTGAAAAGCCCTCTAAGATTTATTTAAAATTTATATATTTGTAACCTTAACTTTGTCTTTAACATTTACTGATTGCCTTCAAAATCAGAAAAAATATCCAGGAATAATAATGAATTCACAGTAAATAGCCAGTGTCAGAAGACAGACATTTTTATTGGGATTGTAAGATATTATTTCAAGAAATTCGTATATAATTTCCATGAAATAAAATGAAAATGATTGTGTTTAACAGATTCTTGTCATTTTAGTTAAAACAATTTGATTCCTTTATAAAAATCAAACTGAATAAATTGTATTATACATGAGATTAAGAAGATTTTGGAAAAGGTTAACACTGTCAAATATAACTCAAATGAAATTAACACAAATTGAACATGATGTTTACATCAATTTCAAATTCAGTTTTTGTGAATATTTGATAAAATGTTTTTTTTTAAAGTCTTCTTCGCAGATGAAAATGTTAAAAACAGTTTCATGAAAATATAAACCAAACATTTGCATACAAACTTTCCCGTTTGTTTTTTTAGTTCAAGGCTTATTTTGGGTGAAATTCAATGTAAGGACTTAATTTAAACATTACAGAAATCATGTGAAGTTGCCACATTACATAGTTTCTGACAGTCTTAGATTATTTTACATCTGTCATCTTAACATCTTAACATTGCTTCAGGATGACCAAACAGCAGAATCTTATTTTAAGTACAATCCAAGACCTTACAAGTCCATAATTTTGCTATCGTTGATGTATCAAGTCTTTATCATGTTAAGACACATGTGTCATCTTTACACTTTATGGAAACGTTTTTACCATATGATGATCACTTGCGTTTACTAGACAAATTTCTATAGCCAACTGCATATTTATTCAAGTGAGAGTTAATTATCTAGCTGATTAAATCTAGACCCTATGTCCATGCTACTTACAGGATCTGCCAATGCTTCTGTCAACTTTCTGTTTTAAAAACCTTTGAAAACCCTCGGGTTTTTGTCCTTATCGTACACACCTTCAAAAATTTGAAGGCTGAAATTTCATTGGCTGATGTAAAAATCACTAGATCAGAAAGTATAACAGAATGTTGTGAAATTATAACAGAGTGGTATCAGTTCCTTGTATAAATGTAGCGTGGACACAGATTCTGTATTGTAATCTGATTGGTTTATTATATACTTTTTAACAATTTAATGTTTTAATGTCATTTTAACACTACATCATATCTTTGCATGTGTTTCTCTGTAGAATTAAAGCTAGTGAGAAGAGGATTGTTTCAAATGAACTAGTTGGGATTTTCTAAATTATTTAAATAAAATATTTAGGGCATTGTTTTATTTTAGGGGTACCTGTACAATGTATTAAGGGTGATTTTATTAGAGTTGATAGGGGCTTTTGCATGACAGTACATATTAGGGATGGTCATGGGACCAGGACCCCTACAATCAAACAAAAATGTTTGGTATTGATGGCAGATCTTTGATAGTCACTGATAAATTTATTGACTTTTCTAGAACCATTTAGATCTAGATATAATGTATTTAGACCCTTGTTTTTTGTTAAGACCAACTTGACCTTGAAATGAGGTTTAGTTTTTGTAGCCGTTGGGTTGCTGTCTCATGGGCATATACTCCTTTAGTTCATACACATATCTTTCTGACATGTTTCTTTAGATTACCTCTGATAAATTAATTGAACTTGATAATGCAATTGAATAGTTTGTTTTTGGTGTATGTGAAATTTACAAGGTTTATGATAAAATTTTATTAAATACCAAATATAGATTTCTTACTAATAGTTTAAAATTTGTTTGCATTAATCCCTTCAAAAGTTAGTTATGCTGTACAGTAAAGCTTACAAAAATCTCAATTCATTCTGAAATTTGTCTTCTTTCCTTTTTACAGGGGAATCCCAATCCCATGCAGATTATGTTCAGCTATTAGACGAGGCAGTGAGCCGAGTGCAATCCTCCTCCTCACAAAGTAAAAATAAAATCGCCTAAAATCTTACTGCTAATTACTAATACATATTAACTGCTAAATTAGTGATTCTTTTTGTGCTGGACTGCTTACTCTGCATTACTCAATTACTAATAGCTTCATTACTAAATAAACTGGCCACCCTCTGATTGATAACAACAGGGGTCCAGTTTACACTACTAAATAAACCTGTTACTTATCTATGGCAACTAGTCTACTAATATCTCACTTTTACACAGCTGGAATATGTACTTACAGATTAGTAAAATCTTTACATTATGAAAAATTTGAAATTTTATAGTATAGAGTCAAACATGACATGATTTATGTTTATGTGCTTTGTAGGAGGCATTCCAATATACAACATTAAGTGAATCACCAGATATTTTTAAATTGCATATGATTTTTATTTGTTATGAATTTTTTGTACTTATTTTGATTACTTGTGTGATTGTTATTTATTTTAAATCTGATTATTGAATCAAAAAAAAAATTATACTCTTCTGTGTAATCTGAACTTCAGTACATGGTGAACATACTTGATGGAATATATTTATGTTATGACATGCTCAATTTCTAACTTAATATAGTGGTAGTGCAAAGTTTTAGTATAGAGTGAATGAGTTTGCTTCTTTACTTCCCTCCGAAGTGTCATTAGATTAGCATGGTAGACGGCATGTTTCAAATATTTATCATTCTTCAATATCTGGTGTTTTATTGAGAATGAACTATAAGAATGAAAAGGGTGTTTCTACAAATAGATAAGATATTTTTAGTGAAATAAATGTAATTTTTTTTGGTTGAAACTTTTGATAAAGATACATTTAAATGGTTGATCAACAGACAAAGATTAGAGATGAGATCAAAGCTATTTTTGGAAACGCTGCTTGAAAATAATTTTGTAATTTGAAATAAAAGAATTAAAAAAATCAAGCATTTTCACAATTGACGAATTTTCATCATTACTTTAGTTTGTGAAATGCTGGCATTTTTTATACCCTTTTATGCAATATTTGTTGACTTATACTTTGAATATTACTATATCCACTAAGCTTTAAATTTTTCTCCAATGCCTAATAAAAAGTTGAAATTGCTTCCAGCTTCTTGATTTTTTTGTCTCTTGAACCCTGTGACACATTTTTTAGCTCACGTGGCCCAAAGGGCCAAAGTGAGCTTATGCCATCACTTGGCGTCCGTCGTCGTCTGTCGTCGTAAACTATTTCAAGAATCTTCTCCTCTGAAACTACTAGGCCAAATACTTCCAAACTTTAACTGAATGTTCCTTAGGGTATCTAGTTTATAAATTGTATCCGAAGTTTTGATCTATCAACAAACATGGTCGCCATTGTTAAAAATAGAACATAGGGGTCAAATGCAGTTTTTGGCTTATATCTCAAAAACGAAAGCATTTAGAGCAAATCTGACATGGGGGTTAAAATGTTCATTAGGTCAAGATCTATCAGCCCTGAAATTTTCAGATGAATCAAACAACCCATTGTTGGGTTGCTGCCACTTAATTGGTAATTTTAAGGAAATTTTGCAGTTTTTGGTCATTACCTTGAATATTATTATAGATAAAGATAAACTGTAAACAGCAAACATGATCAGCAAAGTAAGATCTACAAATAAATTAATATGACCAAAATAGTCAATTGACCCCTTAAGGGGTTATTGTCCTTTCTGTCGTCGTCTGTCGTCGTAAACTATTTCAAGAATCTTCTCCTCTGAAACTACTAGGCCAAATACTTCCAAACTTTAACTGAATGTTCCTTAGGGTATTTAGTTTATAAATTATATCCGAAGTTTTGATCTATCAACAAACATGGTCGCCATTGCTAAAAATAGAACATAGCGGTCAAATGCAGTTTTTGGCTTATATCTCAAAAACGAAAGCATTTAGAGCAAATCTGACATGGGGTAATTGGGGTAATAATGTTCATTAGGTCAAGATCTATCAGCCCTGAAATTTTCAGATGAATCAAACAACCCATTGTTGGGTTGCTGCCACTTAATTGGTAATTTTAAGGAAATTTTGCAGTTTTTGGTCATTACCTTGAATATTATTATAGATAAAGATAAACTGTAAACAGCAAAAATGATCAGCAAAGTAAGATCTACAAATAAGTTAATATGACCAAAATTGTCAATTGACCCCTTAAGGGGTTATTGTCCTTTAATGACAATTTTTCACAATTTGTTCATCATATTTGCTAACTTTAAAAAATCTTCTCCTCTAAAACTACTCAACCAAATTCAACCAAACTTCAACTGAATGATCAGTAGGGTGTATAAAATAAAGTTTGTGTTTTATTTTCTATTTCGTCAAAAAACATGGCCGTCATGGCTAAAAATAGAACACAGGGTAAAATGCAGTTTTTGGCTTATATCTCAAAAACTCCAGCATTTAGAGCAATTAAGACAAGAAGTTAAAGTATTTATTAGGTCAAGGTCTACCTGTCCTGAAATTTTCAGCCGAATTGGGTAACTGGTTTTTCAGGTATAATGCCCCTGAATTGATGATTTTAAAGAAATTTTGCAGTGTTTGGTTATTCATCTTGAATATTATTATAGATACAGATAAACTGTTAATAGCAATTGTATTGTGAATCATCAGATTGACCTAGACTGTATCTTAATCAAGTGTAGGGCGAACTCATGCCCATTTCTTTCCCGAGGTTCCTAAGAGGCTTTAAAAGGTATTTCCAGTATAGTACATGGTCTTTGTTACTCTGTTTAATTTACAACAAACATTAATTTATTAATTTAGTTAATAAGGCATTGTTTACCAGGTGAGCGATTCAGGCTCTTGAGAGCCTCTTGTTTCTTTCTTGACCTGATTTCTTTTGGACAAGTTATTTCCGGAAATTTATATTTGATTGAAAGAATTGACATGTCAAGCAAAAATTAAAAAAAAATAACTAAACAATTTTACAGATACTGACCAGAGAGACATTCTTCACAGAGAAGCAATTTTTACCGTCATAGATTTTTTATTACACTTAATGGATAATCAGATATCCCTCTTTAGCATGAGTTTAAGTTAAATGGGAGAATTCACTATTTCTAGATCCCTTTCAACCATTGGAGTCAGATCATTACGTTATCAGTGACATAATGGGCAGGCTAATAATAGTGATAACAAAAGCCAATGTTTTTAATTCAGCTGATTGTTACAAGCGGAGAGACATACCGTTTTTTGGTGTCTGATGTATTCTGAATAAGTTATGTATATTACTTTTATCTACCTTTATTTTATTTATTTTGCAGGAGCAATAATGCCAGTAAATGGCCCAAGTGGTGGGGAACATGTGGTAGAAATGCCAGAGAGTGGGGAGAAAGGAAAGGTAAGGGATCTGATTCATAATCCTAACATGACGTCCTTCAAACGCTTTGAGTACACACCCGTGGTAAAATAAGAATATCACAACAGGGAAATGTAAACAAATGATGATCAAATCTGTTATATAAGCCATTTTTGTATGATTTAAGTAAAATTATCATTTAAATTCATCCAAATCTGTCTTAATACATTATTTTAATTAGTTTAAGCATGTCACTTATTCAGTTTGCTCCGTTCTTTTATGTCAATTTAATAGTGCGTTTATTTATGGGAACGGCAAATAATGCCTTCACCTGGAGCTCTTCGATCAAAAACAATTGCCGGTTTTGTCCTATTAGAATTGAAATAATTCATGGGGGCTTGAATATATATCGTGATTTTACCACGGGTTGTCCCTTTATGCCTATATTTTACCCCTCACTGTCGCTCAGAGTAAAATATTTGTCATAAAGGGCCAACCTGTGGTAAAATCACGATATATTCAAGCCCCCATGAATTATTTCTTAATTAAAAAGGGGTTTGGACTTGGACAAGGATTGGAGAATTTGTATAGATATTTGGGTGATGAGATGAGTATGTGCGAGAGGTATCAAAAAGGTAAGAGACAGGACAGGTACAGGATTTTTTTTTGGGACAAGTAGATTGTCAAGATAGTTAGAATATTGATACTGTATGATGGTAGCAGTTTTTGTGTGCACCATCTCATGAAATTGCATTTATGAATCTCCCATTTATGAATCTCCCATTTGTGTCCATTATTTAACACTTCACAATAATAAACATATGCAAAAACATTCAACTTTTTAGCACATTGAACTTGTTGACAGCATGCAGATTATGTTATCAGATTCAGTTTTTCTCTGTTCAGTCCCAGTTACTATTTTTGGAGGTTGTATCATTCATTGCTCTGTATTTTTGAACACCATGTGAATTATACATTGTATTCCGAAGATAATTATATTGTTTCTATGAACTATTTTGATTCAATAGAGGTTATAAAATAACATGAACAATAATTATGATGTGATTCAGAAATGATAAGTTGCTACTATTCTATTTATGCTACCAAGGATAATCCATCATTTGATCCATTGGGTGATCTTGTTGTACAATTTGAAATGGTAACCTTTATAATGTGGCTTTGTTATGGTAATCCTTGGAATTTGGATTCTCCTCATTTTGCCTTATTTATATTAAATATTTACCATTTTAATAATAAAATAATGTTATACATATGTTAAATTCAACATTTGGAAAAAAAATTTCCTAATACTTCCTTGTTACACATTACTGGTAATGATACCATGAAAATTTGCTTCAACTCATGTTGGTGGTGGTTTTTGGGACATTTTTTTTTGTATTGATAATTTTATGCTTTTTGTGGATGGGGCATCGGTGTACTATGGACACATTCTTGTTGCCTCATAATGTAATGCTTTATATACTACTTTCATAAAGTATGTGTACTATAAATAATTGCTTACATTTACTTGTTTGGATTCCTGGTGGATAGTTATCTCATTAACAATCATACTACGTATATATACATGACAATTTAGTTCATCAATTTTATAGTAAATTGACATTCAAGATACATGCATCAGTTTCATAGCAGTATGTCAGAGTTTTAGTCATGTACAAATAGCTTCACTGAAGTTATGTAAAGCCATTGCATACAACAACAAACAATAACCTAACACTGTAACATTGCAGTTACCATAATTAATTTTCAACTTTACATTGTCCCTCCTTACTCTCCACTCTCCCTTTTTCCAGAAGAAGAATAAAAAATAAATGTTTTAAAATTTGCATGTTTGATGTAAGGCTGACTTTTAACAATGTTATCTACTAACAATATGGTGTATTTGTACTAACAGGGGATATTGGCTAAAGCTAGAGAGGTTGTGCAGGCTAAACTGCCTACTACGATTTACAGAGATAGAAAGGTGACAGCATGTTCAAACTTGGAAAGGGGTTCAGAATTATTTTATTTTATTACGTATGGCAGGTGCTGAGGGAAACAAATCTTATTATTTTCGTTTTTAAGTTGTTGATTGTACTGTCTTATCAATTGCTTTTACCATAGGAATGCATTCAGATAGATAAACAATAAAATCTCAAAATCTCCAAAAATGTTATAGCATAAGGATGATTATATATTTTGTCAAATGTTTTGGAGTATGTGAAATGAATAGAAATAAGGCTATGACTTGTCATTTATTTTTAAATTATTTCATTTTGTTCCAGATGTACTTCAATGTATTTTTCTAAATTTTCTTTACAACAATGTAGAGGGCTAGAAAGCATTTAGATTCACTGATAATGGCACAAATCACAAAAAATCTTTCTAGTTTATAATTTAAATAATTAAATTTTCTAGTCTAAGTTTCATAACCTTTCTAGTTTTGACACTTTGTTGAGGAAATACAGAGAAAGTAGCCATATCTCTTTGTAGCATGTAATTGCATGGTATTTCAGTAGACAAGTCATAATCTATTCAAAATATCTTAATTTTTGTTGAAAAATTCCTGCATGGCTTAAGAATGGATTTTGATTTAGATACCAATTTTTGTTTTGTTTTGTTTGAAGCAACCCTTGCTTGATGATGTATCCTATACTTTGGAAGAATTGCCGCCATCTCATGCAGTCTGGACGGAGGTTGATATTTGTTTGGAATATTAATATTTAAGCACTAGTACTTGTTTTCACATGTCTTATTAATTATTACTTGACATGACTTAACCTGCTTCTGTTAGTTCTACATGTAGTTTGGATAATTATGTTTGTGGTGTGGTTATGCTTCATTTTGAACAGCTATTGGTTATTGCAAGTTTCCCCACTGAATTGGATATTCAACCTGTTGATATTCAATAGACTGGTCAGCTAATAATTTGTAACATACATGTGGTACAATCTATCTGCAATAAAACAACAAATTCTATTATACATGTATATTAAATTGATCTAGGAACAAGCAAGTTTTTTTTTTTTTTTTTATAAATCAAATGTTAATAAAAATTTCAAAAGAGATTTAAAGAGAACTTTCAAATCACATGCACTAACTAATCCCTTCATTTTAAATCTTTGAATATTATTAAAATAGATAAATGTACCACATGTATGTACAGGTGCTATGATATTTTAGTAGCAGTTTGTAGCCATTGGTTTTTATCACTGATGCTTTTAAATCATTTTTAGCTCACCTGGCCCAAAGGGCCAAGTGAGCTTTTCCCATCACTTGGCGTCCGTCGTCGTCGTCCGGCGTCCGTCGTCGTTAACTTTTACAAAAATCTTCTCCTCTGAAACTACTAGGCCAAATTAAACCAAACTTGGCCACAATCATCATTGGGGTATCTAGTTTAAAAAATGTGTGGCGTGACCCGGCCAACCAACCAAGATGGCCGCCATGGCTAAAAATAGAACATAGGGGTAAAATGCAGTTTTTGGCTTATAACTCAAAAACCAAAGCATTTAGAGCAAATCTGACATGGGGTAAAATTGTTTATCAGGTCAAGATCTATCTGCCCTCGAATTTTCAGATGAATCCGACAACCCGTTATTGGGTTGCTGCCCCTGAACTGGTAATTTTAGGGAATTTTTGCTGTTTTTGGCTATTATCTTGAATATTATTATAGATAGAGATAAACTGTAAACAGCAATAATGTTCAGCAAAGTAAGATTTACAAATAAGTCAACATGACCAAAATGGTCAGTTGACCCCTGAAGGAGTTATTGACCTTTATAGTCAATTTTTAACCTTTTTCGTAAATCTTAGTAATCTTTTACAAAAATCTTCTCCTCTGAAACTACTGGGCCAAATTAATCCAAACTTGGCCACAATCATCTTTGGGATATCTAGTTTAAAAAATGTGTGGCGTGACCCGGCCAACCAACCAAGATGGCCGCCATGGCTAAAAATAGAACATAGGGGTAAAATGCAGTTTTTGGCTTATAACTCAAAAACCAAAGCATTTAGAGCAAATCTGACAAGCAGTAAAAGTGTTTATCAGGTCAAGATCTATCTGTCCTGAAATTTTCAGATGAATCGGACAACCTGTTGTTGGGTTGCTGCCCCTGAATTGGTAATTTTAAGGAAATTTTGCTGTTTTTGGTTATTATCTTGAATATTATTATAGATAGAGATAAACTGTAAACAGCAATAATGTTCAGCAAAGTAAGATTTACAAATAAGTCAGCATGACCAAAATGGTCAGTTGACCCCTGAAGGAGTTATTGCCCTTTATAGTCAATTTTTAACCATTTTTTCGTAAATCTTGGTAATCTTTTACAAAAATCTTCTTCTCTGAAACTACTGGGCCAAATTAAACTAAACTTTGCCACAATCATCATTGGGGTAATTTGTTTAAAAAATGTGTGGCGTGACCTGGCCAATCAACCAAAATGGCTGCCACGGCTAATAATAGAACATAGGGGTAAAATGCAGTTTTTAGCTTATAACTCAAAAACCGAAGCATTAAGAGAAAATCTGACAGGGTTTAATTGTTTATCAGGTCAAGATCTATCTGCCCTGATGTTTTCACATGGATCGGACAACCCGTTGTTAGGTTACTGTCCTGAATTGGTAATTTTAAGGAAATTTTGCCGTTTTTTGTTATCATCTTGAATATTATTATAGATAGAGATAAACTGTATACAGCAATAACGTTCAGCAAAATAAGATCTACAAATAAGTTTGCATGACCAAAATAGTCAATTGACCCCCTAAGGAGTTATTGCCCTTAATAGTTAATTTTTAACATTTTTCATAAATTTTTGTAAATTTGTAGAAAATATTTTCCACTGTAATTACTGGGCCAAGTTCATTATAGACAGAGATAATTGTAGCAACAAGAATGTTCAGTAAAGTAAGATCTACAAACACATCACTATCACCAAAACACAATTATGTCATGAATTTATCCGTGTCCATTATTTAATATGCACAAGACCAAGGTGAGCGACACAGGCTCTTTAGAGCCTCTAGTTTTTTTTATATCAATGATTATTTAATATGGCATTTCAGATATTCATACATAAAAGTCATGTAATATTTATAAAATATTCATTTCATCATTTCATAATTTGTAAATTATCTTCACAACATGAGGAATAGACCAAGTTGTCATCATATTATCAAGACAGGTATGGTTTAAAATTTTGGGATCATGTTCTACTGTTTAACCTTGATGTCAACCTCACATATTGTCAACTGGATTGAGATTTGCTTCAAAATTTGTGCTATGGCAGTTTATGTGGTTATTTGGTAAAAGACATTGCTACTTTTACAAAAAATATATTTTGTTATATAATTAGAAATATTTTCATTTCAGGCTGAGGCTGCAGAAGCAGAAGCTGACCTAGATTGGTGGTCTAAATACTATGCATCTGGTGACCCTAAAGACAAGGACAAATGTGCTAAATACTTAAAGAAAGGCATGGATAAACTCAAGGTAACAATTGCAGTTTGAATCCAAATTTATACTCTGTGTTTAATAAATATTTAAATAGTTCTGTTTATACTGGCCATGTCTGAAATTTTTTTTTAACACATAAGAACTTTCTGATCTTTGCTATCAAGCTTCATGTGACACACTATACAGTTTATGTGTTTTAAAATTCATTCCTGTTTGTCGGATACTTGTAGCAGGTGATTATTAGTGAGTATAGCTCACAGTGTTCTACTTGATTAATATAAAGTACAGGTGAAGTACATGTCTATTTGCAAAAATTGCTTGTATAATTGTCCAATGTTTTATTGGTGTTATATTTTTTGTTTATTCAAGATATATGATACTGAGTTGGAGAAAGCAGAAGGTCATGGAGACTTTGCAGATTTCTGTCATTCGTTTAACTTTAGTCGAGGGAAAGACGAGGAAGATGAAGAAAGCAATATTGTAGGAGAATTGAAGGTAGAAATCATAAAAATATTATAATTAGGCTAAATAAATGTTCAAAATAGATTGTTATTCTGATTCTCAAGAAATCATACAGAATTGAAATTTTGCTTATTTCTATTAAGTGAATAAATCATAACTTCCTCTACTAGCAGTATTGTGGTGGGTGTTTTTATGGGTAAAATTAAAAATGGAAAATAGTTGTAGTCGAGATATCTCTGTTAGAAGATCACTCTCATTTGTTGGTGAGAATTGATGGTTTTTCAAAACAGTCTCTACTAGTACTTTTAACAGAAACAAAATGAGAGAGGAAAATCAGGTAAAATATGATAAATAAAATTATCTCTCTTGATTACTGGCATCTGATTATCTTTTCAGGGAGGATTCAGGGTATATCCACTTCCCCCAGACCCCAATGAACCAGTACCTAAGAAGATGTTTAGTTCTCTACCACCGCCAGACCCAGAGGAGTGTACCATCAGAATCTATGTTATCAATGCCAGTGATTTACAGCCGGCTGACAGTAATGGAAAGGTATGCAGAGATTCTTCCCTTTTAATATTATGCTTCATTTTACTGATGATTCTACCATGAAACTAGCATAATTTGAGTATTTTACTGTGAAAACCTAACAATTATAGGTTCTTTTATCCATTATGATTCACAATATTTTAGCCATGTTTGGTGGACTCGAAGTAGTGTGCATGCTTAGACTAAAGTGCAGGAAGTCCTTGATTTGATCAGATCTGCTGGATACTTATCCATTCTTTGCCGAGTCAAAACAAAGCTACTTATTCCTAAGTGATACAATTTTGACAACTTTAAGTTAGATATTTAGCTTTGAATATTTTGAATTAAGGACAGAAAAAAATGTATATATAATTAAGTATATTTTGTATTTTGTGGTAAAATTATTTTTTCTCGTCAATTTTAGGCTGATCCGTATATCGAAATTGAGCTTGGTAAAAAGAAGATAAACGACCGAGATGATTATGTACCAAATACCACAGATCCTGTCTTTGGAAGGTATGATTTAATGATTGGTTGCTGATACAATTATTTATGAAATGTATAGGAATATTTTCTGTGGCAATGTAGTATTAAATTAGCTCAAAAGGCTGATCAACTTGTGATTGCTAATACATGTAATATGTAATTTTTGTTGATACTTATTGTTTCTCAGCTGAATTATTATATAATAGTAGAGAACACATGATAAATTAATTTAAAATACATTGTTTATAAAGATCAGTCTGTTAAGTCTATTTTTATTGTATTCTTGTATCAGTTTTTCACCAAACATGAATAATCTTTTTTACTTTCATAGTAAAACTTGCGCTTTGGCATTTGAATTCCTGAGAGCCTTTGATATTTTAAAATTTTTAAGACTTTTAACTGGCAAATAACAAGCTAATTTAAGTTGATTTTGCACCAAAATATATGGAGCCAATTTTGAAGTTAGGAAACTGTCATTTTAAAAGAAGTTTTTTTCATGTAGAACTTGAAAAGTTTGCAAAGTTTCTGTTAAAAAGTACTCTAGTTTTTATTTTGATTTATTTTTTAAACAAAGCAAAATGTGTAGGCATAAAGTTCACTTAACACACAATTTGATATGGTTAAGATAACATTTTTTTTTACCAGAGTTTAATTTTTTTTCCCAGAATGTTTGAACTTAATGCTGTATTACCAGTGATGAAGGATCTGACTATTCGATTGAAGGATTATGACATCATTAGCAGTGATGATTTGATTGGGGAGACAGTTATTGACCTTGAAAACAGATATCTGTCTAAGCAGAGGGCAACATGTGGTATACCTAAGACTTACTCAATGTAAGTGTAGTAAAATTAGTGTAATCACACTTCTAATTAACTGTTCTCCTGAAAGGCTAAGATATAAGAAAAATGTGTGTGATCAGTTTTATTTTACTCCCTTTATATAACAGTAATATATTCTTGTATTAATTGTAAAGTAGATATTGGACTTGGAAAAACTTTATGAGTCTTTGTATCGCTGGTTACTGGATTAAAACTTTTATTTTGTCTTAAAATCTTGATTTGGTAATTGAAATATTCATGTATGATTCAATGATTATTACAGAAATTATTTTAAGAATACAAAAAAAATTGATTGAAAAAGAGGCCCCATATTGTTGGAAAAAAAATAGATAATTATGAAAGTTATTCTAAATAAAAATAAAAAATAATCTATATTTTACTATTGTCCTGTGTTCTCTTTCAGAGCTGGTATAAATCAGTGGCGTGACAGTCAAAAGCCAAAGGAGATTCTAGAAATGTACTGTAGAAAGAACAATATAATAGGACCATTGTTTCATGGAAACAACAGTGTGAAAGTAGGCAGCAGGGTTTACAATATCTCAGATTTTGGTAAGTTATAAAAAGATTAACATATTGAACAGAGGACTTTCTTCTAAGGTCTGTCACAGCCAAAAACCAAAGATTTATTACTTCAGGAAGGACTTACAATGTTCCAAAAATGGTTAACTCTTCTGACCTTTCCACTTATAGTTTAAGTGGCGATTTGAAAATTTTGATAAATTGTTCAATCTTTGCTTAGTATTTCATTGTATGTTTGAAGGCTGAATGAATCACTCAAAAAGAATATCAACCCTATAGCATCCTTATATAAAGTCTACCATTTTGAAAGCAAATTACTTCATGTTTTTTAAAAGTATAAGCCCAAAATTACAGTAGTAATTGTCAGAAATGTTTGTTTGTGTAGATATTAGTGATTCCATGGTGAAGGTGTGTGGTACTGTGTGTTGAAATATATAATGAGATTTTGCATGCACTGTATACCTCGTGTATTATATATATGAGCACAATATCTCAGCCTGTTAATCTTAATTCATTCATAGTAAAACTTACACTAAGGGATTTTAGTATTTTACAGAACAAGTCAGTCTTATAAGAGTAATTAGGTTGCATTAACCTATTTTAATTTTTGTATTCAACCACTAACTATTTTAAATTATAGAAAGCCAAAACAGATCAAAGAAAGATTATCCAAATGATGGACCAATAGATGAAAGACTAGCTCTTCATGTACTGAACACATTCCCAATTGTCAAGGAACACATTGAATCTAGACCACTGTTTAATCCAGTCCAGCCTAATGTTGAACAAGTAAGGAACACATTAGATCTACTTTTAAGTCAGTTCAATTTCATATTAAACAGATAATACACATATTGTAACTATATCACTGTTTAATTATATATCATAGATTTATAAATGGTTTGGAAACACACCGAGATAAAATTGCGTAAGAACATACAAAACAATTTAACTGTATAAAGGATTAATTGATGGTTTAGGAACACACTGAAATAAAAATTCTCTAAGAAGCTAAAACACTATTAAATAATAAAAATATAACTGTGATAATGGTAAATATATGACAAAACGTATGTGTCATTTTATTTTCAGGGAAGAATACAGATGTTTGTGGACATATTTCCTACCTCCCTTGGACCCCCTGGTCCACCATTCAAGATAGAGCCTCGTAGAGCAAAAGAGTAAGTGTTTGATTTCATTTGAACCTCTTGTTGTACAATATATATTTCCTACCTCTCTTAGACCCCCTGGTCCACCATTCAAGATAGAGCCTCATAGAGCAAAAGAGTAAGTGTTTGATTTCATTTGAACCTCTTGTTGTACAATATATATTTCCTACCTCTCTTAGACCCCCTGGTCCACCATTCAAGATAGAGCCTCGTAGAGCAAAAGAGTAAGTGTTTGATTTCATTTGAACCTCTTGTTGTACAATATATATTTCCTACCTCTCTTAGACCCCCTGGTCCACCATTCAAGATAGAGCCTCGTAGAGCAAAAGAGTAAGTGTTTGATTTCATTTGAACCTCTTGTTGTACAATATATATTTCCTACCTCCCTTGGACCTCCTGGTCCACCATTCAAGATAGGGCCTCGTAGAGCAAAAGAGCAAGTGTTTAATATATATTGGCCTTTAACAATAATGGATAAATACAATATGCCTCTTTTTATTATCACCATTTTCACAGAGCTTATTTCATGGAATGATGATAAACATTCATGCAGTTGACAGAAAAAAAAATCATCAAAGTGCACTTCTAAGATATGTGGCAATAGTTTAATTACTGCAACAAAAAAAAAAATTTAATTGTCTTGCAGGATACTCCTTTATATTCTTTCTTAGGCCAATAGACATTATAATATATAGACACATATAATATGAAATCAACTTACAATCAGAGATGAATTTTAGCAGTTTAAGGGAAATAACTATCTCAATCTTAAAAGAACAACAAAAATAAAAGATAACTATGGATGTTTTTTTTTATTTTCACCACCTGTGAAGCAGGGTAGGAGATGTTGAGTTCTCATCAATTTTTTTATATAATTTATGTCAAATGTTTACATCAGCAATAGAGCAGATTTAAAAATTAGTTAAGATTTTCAGATAGGAGTTAAGCCCTTTTAAAATATATGTGATATGGAAAATGATGTGTATATTGAACATTTGTTACTCTGCAGCAATCTTGTAGAAAATGCAATCTTAAATTAATTACTTTATTTCTTTATATAGATATGTTCTGAGATGTATTATATGGAACACAGTAGATGTCAAACTTGATGAGACATCACTGGTGGGAGAATCTATGAGCGATATATATGTTAAAGGCTGGGTTTCTGGAATTGATGAGAAACAGAAAACAGATGTTCATTACAGGTTAGTAGGAAATTCATACCAGATAAAACTGCTAACCAGCTTAAATTTAGTATATGAGATATACTGTGAATTTTTTTAATGGTTTTAAGATCTTAAAAAAGGAAACACTAAAGAATTTTGATGTCTTAGACAACACTGCAATCTTTGATTTTAACAAAAATAGTTTTGCTACAACATTCAGTAAAATAAACATTGTTATCAATTGAGTGATGTTTGTATTACAGATCACTAGATGGAGAGGGAAACTTTAACTGGAGATTTGTCTTCCCATTTGAGTTTATACCTGAAGAACAGCAAATGGTCATCAAGAAAAAGGTACATTACTTACATGTAAACAAAGTACAAAAATTGTAAAATATATCAAATTGGTTTTCATTCTTTATATTTATTTCTTGTGGTTTATGTTAAAACTTATCTAGTCAAGGGAAGATTACTTAATCTTAGAATATCTGTTTGGAGCCTCTGCATTTTAGTTTTTCATTTGTTTTTTGAATATAAATCTTCATTATATATTTTTTTTCAGGAACATTTCTGGAGCCTAGATGAGACAGTACAACATCTTCAACCCATTATAATGATGCAAATCTGGGACAATGATATCTTTAATCCAGATGACTTCTTAGGTAAGTTACATAAAAAATTATGGATTATTAATTATACAGCCGTCATAGACAGTTTGTGTTATGATATACAGTTGTCTGTCTGTCGGTCTGCACGTCATATGCTTTGATTAAAATTCTTCATATTAGAACTAATTGCAATTCTGTTGAGACAGCTTCCTTTTAATTTAAAAAAAAACATGCTCAATAGGTTATTCCAGTTCGAGGACTTTATAAAAAATAGTTTTAATGCAATGATTTGGACCAATAACTTAAAGAAATATATTTTCACTTAAATCTTTGATAATATATCTTTTATGGCACAACATATCTAATATTGAGAAAAATGCTATAATATGTTTTCATCTTGATATGTGTTGGCATCTTTTACAGTTGCTTAATAAATTTTGATTAAATTTCAGGAACATTATCTCTTAACCTGAACGCAATGCCTAAACCAGCAAAGTCCAGTTCCAAGTGTCAGTTAGACAGACTTCCAGACTTTAACCCACAAGTGGAACTCGTTTCATTGTTTGACCAAAAACGTCTGAAAGGTTACTGGCCTGTTTATGGCGAGCAGGTTGGAGAAAACGGTGAAAAGACTGGCCAAAGGGAACTTACTGTAAGTGTAAAACTACTATAAAAAAAACAAGCTAGGAGACATTTATAGTATTTAGAAAGTTACTGTAAAAGACAAGTTAGTGGGTACTAACAATATGTAGAAAATTACTGAGAAGACAAGAAGAATCAATAGAAGCAGTCATTTTTATATTAATTTTCATTATAAATGTGAAATGGCAGGTTTAAGGTAATTTACAGCAAGTAAAAATTACTTTGAAAAGACAAGATGGGAGTTATTTTTCACAAAGTATGAAAATACAATGGAAAACTGGTCAATAGGGAATTTACATTACTGCAAGTAGAAAATTTTAGATCTAGTGAATTTGTAAGTTGTAAAAGTATATGAAAAGACTGGTTTAATAAAATAAGTAGACACAAGGAGAGCTGTAAAGTAGTCACAAGGCAGACAAAAACATGAGAAAAAACAAACAAAAATCAACTTAACATACAGATTTCCAAGGATTAAACAACAAATTCAACCCTAAAAACCTAGGGCTAACTCATGTGGTATATCATTGGTAATAATTCTGTGTTCTACTTGGTTCACGGATCTGTCCTACAAAAGATTTTTTCAAGAAGTAGGAAATTACTTTGAAAAACTCATAAAAGCTATTATATTTTGTTTTTCGTTTTGTCTACGTCTTCAAGAACCAATAGTAAAGATTGGTAATAACCATATGCTTTTATGAATAATTTATTTGATATTTTTCATTTTTAACTTAGATAATACTGGTTCACTTGGCCTTCTTTTACTTTAGGAGTCACAACGGCTTATTCTCATTTCGCCTTAGCTGTCAAAATTATTATATAAAATTAATCCCAGTTTGCCTTAGTACAAATTTTCAGGTTAAAAGAATTTTAGTTGGCGAAATGGGAACTTGTGTAAACAATGGAATTAAGTAATTCTTTGTTTGTATTGCAATTATGTTTGATATGTGTTATTTTAATGTCAAAATCAGTCTTGAAATACTTTTTAAAAGATTGTTTTTTTTTTGTGTGTTTCCAATGCCTCTCTTTTTGAATAATTCTTTTAAGAGTGGCCCATCTTTTTTAAAATGTATTTTTAAATTAGAAAACTAATAATGTAATAATGTACATGTAATTAAGAATCACATGAGAGAAAAGCACTAATACATAAAGCACAAGAACTATTTACATAAACATAAATAAATATTACTATAATGGTAGTATTTTACTTATAAATGGACTTAGTTTTTCTGCCAGGAAACATTACATTCACTCTGTGGTTAAAGTTTTTAAAATTTTAATTATTTTCTTTAACTATCCTGGATTTGTACCAAACTTGGACAGAAGCTTGTTTATGATCATAAGATAGTATGCAGAAGTAAATTTTGTAAGATGTAATATTCAATTTTTTCAGTATTTTACATATAAATGGACTTATTGTTTCTGCCAGGAAAACATTACATTCACTCAGAGTTTAAAGTTTTTAAAATTTTGATTTCTTTTTTATACTATCCTGGATTTGTACCAAACTTGGACAGAAGCTTGTTTATTATCAAAAACTAGTATCTAGAAAGAAATTAAGTTAAAATTTTGTTCTTTATTTCCGTATTTTACTTATGAATGGACTTAGCTTTTCTTCTAGATACATTACATATAGTCTGCAGTTAAAGTTTTTAAAACATTTATTCATAAACTATCCTGTTTTTTTTTACAAAACTTGGACAATCAAAAGTTAGTATAGAGAGGATATATTTATTATTTTTTTTCTCATCTTTGTTGAGGCTGCTATTAACATCAAAAGTAGGCGAGAAACCAGGTTCAACGGCATCCTTACAAATTTAATATACAATAAGCAGTTTTTTTTTTAATTCATTTTTTTTTTATTATTAAAGTTTCTGTTATAAAAGTCTGTTGGAAAACATGTTTTTTTGTTCTATTAAACTTTTTTGTGTGTTGCATAATCACTGGGGTAAAGCTGATGACCGTAACTGCATTCACGGTCATCCCAAGATGTCGGATGAAAAATTAGGTCAGTTTCTGTATTGTCTGTTAAAGTGTTTCTATATCATTTTCTATACAAATCATACATTGAAACGATGTAAATTTATAAAAGAATAACTCGAAAATCACTAATTACTTCCGAGAAATGTGCATGAAACGGGAAATTCGATTTGAAAAAATCGTTAAGATGACCGTAAATCATAATCAAAATATTTTCAAGATGACCGTAACATAAAACAAGGATGACCGTGATTGGTAAAAAGATGACCGTAACTTGTAAAGGATGACCGTAATTTGTAAAGACTCACTGTAATTTATATAGGACGACCGTAACTTTTATAGGATGACCATCAATTCTAAGAAATATCCGTATTGTATTCAAAGCTTTTTTGTTGAGTTTGTCGATCTCAATAGGGGCTCGGTTAGCGGATATTTATAAAATGTTTCATAAATTTCTTTTTTTAAACTATAATATAATTGGCCATATTTAGGATTTATAACAATGATAGTAAATTGCATATTTCTCGTAAACAATGAAATATTTATTGATATCAACGTTAAAATTTTAACACAAATTGACAGCGATACGACGAAAATTTGAAGAAGCATGAATGTGTCCCTAGTACACGGATGCCTCATCTACACTATCATTTTCTCTGTTTAGTGGACTATGAAAATGGGATAAAACTGTAATTTGGCATAAGAATTAAAAAGATCATACCATAGGGAAAATGTGTACTAAGTTTCAATTTTATTTAACTTGAAGCTGGACAAACGGACAAACACACAGACGAACAGACGAGAAAAACATAATGCCAATAAATGGAGCATTAAAAACATTAATAATACATACGAATATTTGGTAATCGAGCCCATGTGTATGGTTCCGGATGGAAGCAGATTAAAATCTTAATTTGTCTTGATATATGCAGGCGGAAACACTTTTGAAATAGAACAAAAGAATCGAAGCTCTGTGTTTATCGAGAAAGCGATAAATGTTAACTGTAATGTTTGATATAGTAACAAAATTTTAAAAAGTTAATAGAAACAAATAAAACGACAATTTTCTTATTTTAAAAACACCATATGCATAAGTTTTCAATGTATCTACAACATCTATAACTGAAGGACGCCTCCGGGTGCGGGAGTTTCTCGCTACATTGAAGACCTGTTGGTGACCTTCTGCTGTTGTTTTTGCTATGGTCGGGTTGTTGTCTCTTTGACACATTCCCCATTTCCATTCTCAATTTTATATTAATGCAAAACAATAAGATATCAAGTCGACGACATGGTTCTTATCGGGGCCTTTTATAGCTGACTATGCGGTATGGGCTTTGCTCATTGTCGAAGGCCTTACGGTTACCTATAGTTGTTAATTGTTTTATTTTGGTCTTATCTGGATAGTTGTCTCATTGGCAATAATACCACATCTTCTTTTTTTATATATAGTATCTATAAGTTGGATGTAGAAAATGCATAACCTCCGATTTTTTTTTATCACGGACGGAGAACATATTCAATCTTTCAGTTCAGAAATTTTCGTGTCTGCCCTTCCATTATGTGAATCAAGAAAAAATTCCCCAAAACAGGTAACGATCGTATCGAAAAGAGAAAAATCGAGTGCACCTTTTTATGTTAGGGCATGTTTGGGGTGTATATTTTGTCTTTAAAACGTACAAAGCAAGAGTATTTTATATAGCATATCGCTTCAGATTCTATCATTATTATATATCAAAGCTGAGGTTGGTTTTATAACGTAAAAAATGACAGTAAGAAAAGATGAAATATATGGGTCAAGGGAGGTACCTATCTAATGAATCACAAAAACAGAGTAGGTGTGTTCGAATAGCTATTTTTTCTAAAAGTACTTGACGACAGTCTTTTAATTTGGATGATGAAAATGGATATCTTCGAAAAAATATGATTTTCTTGTGTGTGATAACTAGGGTTTATAATCTTCAACCACTGAAAATGTTTAGTCTGCCCTTCCACGAAATATTTAATTAGAATTTTTTTAAATGCTTAAGGTTTATGTACCCTTCTGTAGCCATTTTTGTACGAACTTTTCAAACTTCAATTGTATCAAAACTACAGATATTATGAATAATAGAGATAGGCCATTTTGTACATATTCCAAGGGGAAACTTGATGCAAAGCATTATTTTTTACTGTTCCATTGCATTTAATAGAAAAAGAGGACTTTGTGGCAAATAAATCAAGATTTTTATAGAAAATCCACAGCCTTTATCCTTGTACTCTCATATTTGGCAATTTGATGACTGATAGATATAGGATTATTGCATGTAGTGCTAGCATTGATTTCCTTAAAACAAGTTTATAAATGTAGTTATTGGTTAAGACAAGTATAAATATGGCCAAAATCAAGTACACCTTTTAGGGTGCGCTCGACTTTAGTGACTCAGCACGAGGTGTTTTGGAATTTACAGGTTACTTAGAACTTTTTGTAAAAAATAAACACTAGCACATCATAGAAAATCAAGTGAGTAATTTATGTTTCAAATTTTATAACAAAAATCTCTGTATTTAAGGCTGTGGATTTTCTATAAAAATCTTGATTTATTTGCCACAAAGTCCTCTTTTTCTATCAAATGCAATGAAACAGTAAAAAATAATGCTTTGCATCAAGTTTCCCCTTGGAACATGTACTAAATGGCCTATCTCTATTATTTATTATATCTTTAGTTTTGATACAATTGAGGTTAGAAAAATTCGTACAAAAATTGCTACAGAAGGGTACATAAACCTTAAGCATTTAAAAAAATTCCATCTGACATCCGAACAGACAATATTTTTAAGTTGAATCAATGCAGACAAGATCATTAGCTAGTAGATACATTTGTCTTTTAAAATATAACTGACATATAACAATCGATCGTAATGGTGCTATGTGGATAAATTTATCAGTTTTCAAGAGCAAAATTGTCAGAGCGTCATCCCTACAATGGCTTCCATTTCTACGATTGTGAGCATGAACTGGCGTAATGGGGAGATAATTTTGAAGAAGTAGAATCCTGACTGTATGAATAACATTTCTGTATATATACAAATTGACAACGTTCCGCCTTGTGATACGGTTTTCGTACAATACTATTTTAAGGATCTACTTTGCTGGAGCTCACCTTCACTAGTTTATTCGAATGATATTTTCAAAATATTTCTGTTATTTTATTTGCACGACAAAATGAAAGACGATATAATAAAAATGGGTGTACATGCAATTTTTTGGCATTTCTAAAAATGTGTATTTATTATATGTCATTAAAAGGAAGCCCAGAAACAAAAACAAAATCTTTTGTCTAGCAGTTGAAGGCTGTGCACCACATTTTTTTGCATTATGCTTGTAAGGTGTCATTTTATCGCGCTTTTGTAGCATGTTTTCCCTTCCTGTTCATTTGCATGTCTTTTGGCATGTTCATTTTAAAAATTAAACCCTCTACTGTAAAAAAGATACATATGGTAATCTTTGCATTTGAAGCACGTCTTGTTTTCTTCTACCTATAGGATAACACTCTCATATTAATATGTGTATACCAACACGATTAATCATTTGATACAAAAAGATAGTTATATAAATACGGATATTTCTTAGAATTGAGGGTCATCCTTTAAAAGTTACGGTCATCATTTACAAATTACGGTCATCTTAAAAGCAGTTACGGTCAGCCTTGTTATGAATCGCTGATTCTGTTACGGTCATCTCGATTGTGATTTACGGTCATCTTGGCGATTTTTTCAAATCGAATTTCCCGTTTCGTGCACATTTCTGAGAAGTAATTAGTGATTTCCGAGTGGTTCTTTTATAAATTTACATCGTTTCAATGTATGATTTGTAAAGAAAATGATATAGAAACACTTTAACAGACAATACAGAAACTGACCTAATTTTTCATCCGACATCTTGGGATGACCGTGAATGCAGTTACGGTCATCAGCTTTACCCCAGTGATAATGTAAAAGGATAATTCTGAGGATAATTAGATTATTTAGATTTTTCTAACTGCATAAAATAAAAAAAAGTTTCAACTTTTATTAAATATGAAACAAACAATATTTAAGAGAAGCAACTTTCCTACTTAAAATGTTTTATTTTTGGATTTTTCCTGATTTCACAACTTTTGAAATCATAAAAATGGTCACTTTAATTAAAAATAATAATTCAAGAGAAAAAATTCCCTAATTGCATGTTGTTTAAATTGCAATAAAAACACAGAGGTTTAATTTGTTTATTTAATATTTTTATCTAAATTCACATTTCGCCTTAATTCAATTCCCATCTGGCCTTAGTATACCTTTTTTACCTGGAATTTCCAGTTAAGGCGAAATGAGAACACACCATCACAACCCATAAAGAGCAATACTTAACTATCCTTAATCCCAAACCTTGCCCTTAGCACTAAAACCTAACTCTTACCTAGAACATCCCCATACCTGACCATAACCATGATTGAACCCTTACTCTAAATTATCTGGATTCTTTAAATAAAAGACGGCTGTTCATTTAAATTTTGAAATAGATATTGATAAATCTCAAGCTATTATGCTTGTAATTTGTTAAACATGAATAAAATTAAAGAATGCACAGTGTTCATGATTTTTTTTAATTTCAGGGAAAAATAGAAATGGAATTAGAGTTAGTAACAAAAGCTGAAGCAGAAGAGAGACCATCAGGTCAAGGTCAGGAGGAACCAAACATGAATCCTCATCTGGATCCACCAAAGTAAGTTGTTTAACAATAAACATACATTAAAGTGTTTAGTTGACTGAAATGTACTCTCTTAATGACTTTGTTGACTTAAATGTACACATTTTATGACTGTTGACTTAAATGTAGACACTTAATGACTTTGTTTACTTTTAAAATGTACACATGTAATGATGTTGTTGAAGTTAATGTACACATTTAATGACTGTCAATGTAAATATGTAAATATACATACCTTATGGCTTTGTTGACATAAATGCAAGATGGATGAAATTATCAGTCAGCATCATTGTTGTACATGCATTAACAAATATCAATTGTAAAAAAAAACCAAATGATTCAATTAATACATAACTATAGGGTGACAGTTAATAATTTAATGATGTGATTACTTATATCACTACTTTATTTTACAGACGTCCAGAGACCTCCTTCTTTTGGTTAGCGTCACCATGGAAATCATTCAAGCATATAATTTGGCGTAATTACAAATGGTGGATCATTGGTTTCATTGTCCTAGTCTTGGTTCTTCTCCTGTTATTCCTGTTCATCTACTCATTACCTGTAAGTATTACCAAAAAAACATTTTATCCTTTATCTTGCATATATTCTTGTAGATTGAGGCTGAACTTGCGTTGTAATGAAACCTTAAGTTTGTGAAGTTTGCTATCACTTCAGTGTAATGTGTGAACAATAATAAAAAATGCTAACCTTAACAAAATAGAAATATAAATATTTATATATATATAGTTCTTTATTTATATGTACAAGTTGTCAAAACGTCTTTTTGATTTGATAGTAATATCTGTTTATGTTTTCTATATTGAAATGTGTTTCTTTTTTTTCAGGGAGACATATCTGGGAAGATTATTGGCAATTAATGATACTGTCTGAATCACCTTTTTGGTATGAACTTTTGAAATGTTATTAGTGTTACAAAAGTGCTGTGTTTGTCAAAAGACAAAAGTGAATGTGAAAAGCAGCTATTGCATTGTGTTTTTTTTACGGGATATAAATAACTGCTGTTGATCATTCATGTGAGATTTTAAACTTTATATACAGGTAGACCAATTACATGAATTAAATTCTAGATCCTATTGTAAATTTTGTTTGTAGAATAGTATTCCATTAAATGAACATCTAGTTGGATTTTATCTAAGTTAAATAGTATTGACTGCTTAATAGCTTAATACAGGTGGGGAATCATTTGCCTTATGTTTGAACTAAAGACCCAAGTGGTCCTTAGTGGAATACTACCATATTTAAAAAACAAAAAACCAAGAAAGTTACCACTTCTCCAGACCTATGTATTATATGTCACGGTCAAGAAGAATTGGTAAGGCTGCAGTCTGGGCCAAAAACTTTTCCATCAACTAGTCCAGAGCATCAGACTAGTGGCTAACAGTGCAGACTATAAGGGTACAAGCAGCTGTAGGTTGCTTTTTCTTATTCAATCTTATAATGTATTATTACAGGCTTTCAACTTTTCATGTAAAACTACTTACTGACTTTGTATTAGCATTGAGCTTATGTATTAATTGTTTTTATCATAGGTCATTGACATGAGTCTTGAAGTTCAATGTTTACTATAGGAATGTTGGTACGATTGAGCAGAATGTTATAACATAAGTGAATTGCTTAAAAGAAGATAATTTATTTTTATATGACTCTTTTCTTTTTTTATAAAAAACAAATTAATTCTAAATCAAAAATGACATTTATCCTTGCAGAAATCAAATCTGTTGTTAAGGTATCTTTGAAAGGTCAGATCAAATTCAAATACACATATGTGAATATCTCATTACCTTATTTAGATGCACCTTATCGCTATTTGTCCGCCATTATTGGACAACACACAGGTTTCTGTAAAATTTTGACGTCATAATACAAAATATCTGATGTCACAATGGAAAAGTTAGTGTTGTTTGATGTCAATAGTTCTACTGAAACCGATTCTAGGGTCATCCGGGAATAGCGATAAGGTGTATACATAAGGTTCAATAAATATGAAATGATAATTGTTTAAATTTACTCTATAAAAAATCAATTTAGATTTTAATGGAATATTTATTTAGAAAACTAGTCAAAAATATAATAATTGTATTTTTCTATGAATTTTAATGTACATTATATATGAAAATTGCAAGCATTTCTATCTTTTGCTTTGTAATTGGCATTTTTGATATTAAAAGCTTTTAATATTTTAGTGAAACAAGGCATTGGTTACTATTTTATGAATTTGTAAATGATTGTTTTAGAAGATATATGTGGCATGACAACGAATAATGTTATGTGTTTGTAATATAAATTTGATATATACAATCTAACTTTTTGAATTTATTTTCATAGTTTGTGATATTTTGTGAGATCTTCCATTGAAGATATTGTTATGGGACAGTTTCACTATGCAAATATGTTATCTTATTTATATATATTTTTTACACAAAATAGTGTTATAAATGTTCCATTTGAAGTTTGGCATTTTTTGTTTTTGGGGTCCTGGTCTATGTTCCACCATTTTCTGAGTGAAATTGTTACTGTTATTAGATGAAAAGAAGCAGGGTTTAACAAGATGAAAGAAGTTGTTTATAAATGGTGCTTTTGAAGATTGTCTAAATATTTTTTCCTGTGGCTGTGCTGTTATACCTTCAGAAAAAACACATTTTTAACTCAGAATTATTAATTACTTCCTGCTGACAGTTTATCTATGACATGCAATACTCTCCATAACTTGATAATCTGTGATATACCATTGTTTGAAAAATTAAAATAATCATACTTAAATCTCAAAATTTGTAATGATGCTCATTATTTTATGTCATTATCGTTTTATTATAGAACACAATAAACACATGAGAATGGACCGAAGCACATCTTGTAAGATTTTGAAAAACATTAAGGCAATTTATTACTTCCATTTTTTTCAAAGATATTCAGTGAAAGAGATATTTCAAGTAACACTTAGTTTTAGTGGGTTTTTTTTTAAATTACTTCGACGGTTTGAAGAAACTTAAAATCTTTTTCTTAAATATTCTGTGGCAGAACTACATATATTGTCACATAAGTTTATTTGTCTCTAAATCTTCTTATTCCAAGTTAATGCAAATTAAGGTTCCTTGACCTTACAGATCTTGTACTACCACATTTAATTTACATATATATTGTTTAGATATTATTAGGCACAATGCTTGTATTTGTTATATAAATCATAAAGTGCAATTGTATCTATAGGACTGTTTTTTTAGATCTTTAGTTATATACTTTGATATATTCTTTGTAGATTAATTTATAAATATAATCAAATAACAATAAAGTTGTTCTGTTATTGTTGTATTTATTTATTATAACTTATTGTCTCTCCTGCGATGAAAGTCGTGGAAAGCGAGACATAGGGATTGGTCTTCCTGCCAAGATGATAAGTTGTCAACAATCAATAAATTTTTATGCTCAAGTGAGTTTGATAGAAACTACTTGTGAGAGATCATTGATATTTAATGCAAAGTTGCATTACCATCAGTACATATCGGTTTGAAGACTATTTTGAGTCCCTGTCCCCTATGTCATGATCCAGTGACTTTGAATTAATTAACAATTTTGAATTTTTCTGCTAAAGTTAGATTGATGGGAACTTACAAAAGACAACATTTCATATAAAGTTGCATTTCTGCCTGTTCACATTAGTTTGTTGACCATTACAAGGTCCTTGTCCACTAGATCAGGGTCTAGTGACTTTGAATCAATAAGCAATGTTGGTGTCTATCAGACTGTTTTTTTCTGAATTTTATGCTGACAGGCGAGACATATCTCTGTGTCAACTGTTTATTTTTTTTATCTCCCTGCTACACAGAATGGCTCATAGTTGGTTATGTAGTACCGATTATCAGGTTTTATGCATACTGATATCGTAAAATATCAGCTGCGATTCAAAATATGAAGCTTTTTGTTGAGTGAGTGCAGAGAAAAAGTTCAAAAAGGCTTCATACTGTGTCAAGCACAGATATTCTACAATAAGCAGAGAAGCAGATATTTGATTAATCAGGTTTTTGGAGTATTTTGCATGATTGAAACAAGTGTTTTCTTTGTATCACCAGCAAACAGAAAGACGTCTTGATAAGTTCAGGTAAAAGTTATTACCGTCGGTTCATACATTTTGATGTCATTAATATTTCCAGGTTAGAGTTACTAAGGGTGGGTCAATGTATTTGAAGTCTCAAAGATGTAATATGCATTTTGATTAAGAGCTGAGCAGGGTGATAAAGACAGTGTGATGACCGCTATCATTTTTCGTATGAACTATAAGCAGTAGTTGAAATAGCAGTTGACCTGAAAATGTACAGCATACTTGGACTGTGCTTCATATTTAACAAATAAGGTTGTATACATATTTGTCTAACAAGATAAACTATAACCTATGTGTACATTTTGTTGAGAAAAAATGCAATTGAAAAATGTTTTGGTCTGGCAGATTGATGGACTTTTAGAGATGATTTGTATGCAGCAACCAGTACCAGCTGCTAAATTTGTGTTTATTTACACAAACTTTCTATTTTATTATATGAATAAACTGTGCACTTGTCTTTGCAAGTAGGATCTCCCGTGTGAGAGTTTGTGGTAAATATTTAATGTTTGTTTCTCACCCAGTTGCATTATTCGCAATGATTAATACCTCACAATCATTTGAATTTATAGTACAACATACTATTGGCTTTGCTCATTGTTGAAGGCCACAATAAAATTGAGTATTATTAATATCCTCTGACACAACTTTGTCAAACTATAGGGTCTTTGCATCGGAACTAAACACATTTATTTTAAAAAAAAGTTGTTGGAATGACACAGGTTTGTTCTTCTCATATATTTTATGATAGTATGATACTAAACCCCTAACTGGAGGGATTGTGCCTGGTATTCATATGAAGACATAATCTTTCAATCAGTTTAATTGAGGTCTGGAGCTGGCATGTCAGTTAACTGCTAGTAGTCTGTTGTTATTTATGTATTATTGTCATTTTTTTAATTTTCTTTTGTTACATCTTCTGACATCGGACTCGGACTTCTCTTGAACTGAATTTATATGTGTGTACTGTTATGCGTTTACTTTTCTACATTGGCTAGAGGTATAAGGGGAGGGTTGAGATCTCATAAACATGTTTAACCCCACCACAATTTTGTGCCTGTCCCAAGTCAGGAGCCTCTGGCCTTTGTTAGTCTTGTATGACTTTTAATTTTAGTTTCTTGTGTATAATTAGGAGTTTAGTATGACGTCCATTATCACTGAACTAGTACACACTTTTTAAGGGGCCAGCTGAAGGACGCCTCTGGGTGCGGGAGTTTCTCGCTACATTGAAGACCCATTGGTGGCTTTTGGCGGTTGTTTGCTCTATGCTCGGGTTGATGTCGCTTTGACACATTCCCCATTTCCTCTCTCAATTTTATATTTGTTTTTATGAACTTGATGCAGACACTCAAGCCTTTCATTGTGGGAACAACTAATACCAAGAATTGTTTATATCCTTCAAGGCATTGAATATAGCAACACTTGGTTTTTGAGTATGACAGCAAGTACAGTTGAATTTAGTTTTGACTTTAACCTTCAATAGATTGTCCTTTTGGGATATTAATAAGAAAGTCAGAAACATGTCAGAATTTAGATGCAAAACATGGCCACTAAAAGCCTAAAGATAAAGGGACACCCAATTTAAATGCAAGAATGTGCAGAATTTTATATATTGTATGTAATGCACATTTCATAAATTCCATTTATCATTTCTAGCCCTTTCTAATAAAATAAAACATGGAGTATTCTTTGATAAATTTATTATGAAATATTCTATATTTTAGTATCAAATATAAATATAAATACATATTCTGGAACCTTTAGTATTCATAAAAAAAAGGGAAAATATCACAAAGTTGGAAATGTCACAACAATTCTGGATAAGTTATCTTATCTGAGACTGGGTCTGTATTGACTTGCAGGATTCTGATAAAAAATACGGTATACCACAGTTTTACCACTTACACATTTTTTTAGGTTTGCAGTAAATGCAATCCTTTTTCTCCCCTTGTTTTTAGTGAAGACCATCATTATTTGTAAGTCCAAATGCAATCATGATAATCATATTTTAACAGTAAATGTAGACATGATAGTCTCCATTTGACCAGAAATGCAATCAGAATAATTACTTTACACAGTAAATGCAATCATGACAATACACTTTAACATAATCATTATATAACAATAAATACAAACATGATAGTCAACACTTGACATAAATGTAATCAGAATAATCACTGTCTGCCATTAAATGTTATCAAAATAGTACATTTTTGCCAGTAAATGCAATCATGATAATCACCATTTAACAGTCAAAGCAATAATATTTTACTCAGATTTTGAATTATACTATATATTTTCCTTTATATTCATATTGCTATAAGAAATAATTTAATCAGTCTAAAAATCCATTTGATTTGAAAACATTTCTTATTATGTCAATGTCTGGTTGTCCTATTGGTTGTAAAGGTGACCTTGTGGGACCTCCATAGTAACCAAACCATTCCATCGCAACCTTTAATCCTGGAACTCCAAATCGTTTAGTAACCTGAAATATTCATTAAACATTTTAAAATGATAATGCATACAGTACTTTGTAAATGTAACAATGGGAAAACTCAGACTAGTGCAGCTATACAATACAATGGTATGGTAATGGCCATCCCCTTTACCTTAAGGTTGATAAAACTAAACATTCCTAGACATTGAGAATATATATTGTGTTTTTTAGTTAATTTTCTGTTGCATTGAAAACAATTTAATGAAAACTCTCATTATTTGATGAAAATAAACAATGTAGACCATGAATTCCTTCTTTTTTTCAAGTACACTTACTGAGGTACCAATGTCAAGTATAGGAATAACACATTTTGTTATTTCCTTATTGGTGGGTATATCTCAAACTCTTTGACATTACAAAATTAGCAGGATGCACTGCCAAATTACAGAAACTTATCTAAGTTATACTTTTAATATTACATTGTATTTTCAAATGAAGACACAAAAAATCCCTTGCATTAGACTGCAAGTTGTGTCCTTGATTAGCATGAAGGCCTAAATTTCAAAATTAAATGAAGTAAATATCTGGCTAGCTCTTTTTTGATTGGATGTCCTGGTTGGCTCTATTATGATACTGCCCACTTACAGCCATGTTAGGTGCTATGAGTCTGTGCTGTAGTTGTTTGGCCTCCTCCATTTTACCATCTTTGTACAGCTGTTCTAAATCACAACAAGCTTTTCCTAGGACATTAGCTAAACCTAACACTCCACCTACACAACCTGTTTATAGTAAAAAAAATAAAACAAAAATTATTAAATATGCATTGAATACAATCAAAATGAAATAGGTCAAAGGTATTTGCATTCCAAAATTATCAAAATGGTTAAAAGAAACTTTCTTAAAACTGAAATTCTTCTTTTTTGGTGTTATATACCTTTCTTTTGCAATATTTGGTTGTAAAAACAAAAACTCCTTGTCAATAGATTGTAAAATTATTCATCCTGGTCATCAATATTTTGTTGAAACTTAACTCATGAATAGCCCTTTCACTTTCTTTTCATTTTGTTTTAATTTTAAATATTAGAATAAAGAACACCAAGTGAACATTAATATATGCCTCAAACATATTCCTCTTTTCCTGAAATTGTTGCTTGTTTGCTGTCTTATTGACATGTTATACCCTCTTTATTTATTCATACAAAGTTTTTGTATGGAGGTGCAAAGCAGAGATGAAGCCAATGCTGCTCAATTTATTTCATCAATAACCTACCTACTGCATAAGCTGGAAACAAGAAACTGGCTGATCCTGCTAATATCTGGAAATCATTCTTCTGTGTAGCATACACTAATGATCCTAATTTCCCTATCTGAAACATTATGTTAAAGATTTACTTGTAATAATGTTACCGATCAAAACCAAAACAATTAATTATATATAAGAATTTCATCATTTTAATTGGCAGGCAAACAGTCGTGTGATGTTTAAATGAGATGTTTTATTTACAAATAAAGTTCAGCATACATGACTTTCCATGTTTTCTGTGACAAAGGTACTGTCATTGGATTTATTGCACCGCTGGTAAATTATCACATTTTGATTGGTTTAAAGCCGTCACGTGGTGACCCCCTATGCATCCGTAAGGGGTGGTAAATTCCATAGGGATTCATGACGTCCAACTACTGTTAATGGTGACGTCATCTATTAATGTCGCATTTCTTTGGTTTTTTTTTCAACAAAACAAATGCAGCAGAAAAAGTTCAGCGTGCAATAAATTCGTAACTACTGACCCCCTATGGACCAAAGAGGGTGGATTAAATCCATTATCGCACCATGGGTACTTTTATAACTTATATAGGGGATTTGGCCTCCAGCCTCACCCCCTATGGATTTTACCAACCCTTTATGGATCCGTATAACTTACAATATGTTACCAATTGAAGATATATTCTGTAAGATTATTTCCACTGGATTAAATATAACAGTACTTGTTACTGATGGAATAAAGGGTTCCAGCATTAACAGATATTATTGAATTGTTTATAACAAAGTTTCCAGAGAAACTTCTGTTAGGAGGAACAAATATAATTGACAATGCATACAATTATTTAGGACTTATAAACAAACTAAAGCTGGATTTATCTCATAATTTCCTTATTTTAACATTCAACATGGTTAATCTACTCAAATTTTTCTATTTGCAGTTAAATTATGTGAGCATAAAATAAAACAGATATCTTACATCTCCTCCGCTGTCCTTTAATCCAATTATATTTTTATGCTCAGATAATTTAATGATAACTTCTGGTGCCAAGTCTATTGCTGTGTTTCCTGGAACACTGTACAAGATAACTGGTATTGGACTGGTATCTGCTACCTAAAACAAGCAGTAACAATTTTGCTAGGCTTTAGGGATATATTATAAAATGGTCTATAACACATGTAAGCAAACAATTCTACCAAGAATGAGAGTTTTCTGTCAAAAGGTGAAAAAGAAGTTGCAATCTTAAAGTGCTTCTGTTACAAATTATAATTATAAATGTTGAAGATCATTAACTCCTGTAAATATTATCAAATCAAACTGACAATTTAGCATATGCATGGTCAAAACAAATTATCGGACCACAGATGAATTATCACGTTGTGATTGGTTAAATGCCGTCACGTGGTGACCCCCTATGAGACCGTATGGGGTTAGTAAGTTTCATATGGGGTTCATGATGCGTTAATGGCGACGTCATCTATTAATGTTGTTGTGTTTCATTGTTTATTTTTCAACAAAACGCCGCAGAAAAAGTCCAGCGTCCGATAAATTCATTATACGGTTAACTACTGACCCCCTATGGATGCATAGAGGATTAGTAAAATCCATAGGGGGTGAGGCCGGATGGGGTCAGTAGCGAACCATATAACTTATATTATCGGACCACAGATGAATTATCACGTTGTGATTGGTTAAATGCTGTCACGTGGTGACCCCCTATGAGACCGTGTGGGGTTAGTAAGTTTCATATGGGGTTCATGACGCGTTAATGGCGACGTCATCTATTAATGTTGTTGTGTTTCATTGTTGTGGATTTTACTAACCCTCTATGGATCCGTAGGGGGTCAGTAGCGAACCATATAACTTATAATAACAACAAATAATCTGACCAAGTATGAAAGCCTTTTTTTCAACAGTCTCTAAATATTGATGTATTTAGAGAGACATAGACCATTGCCATATCAAAGAGGGTCAATATAATTTAGAAATAAAGTCTGGAGGCATATGTAAATTCTGCATTTATTAGGGTTTATATTATCTCCCCTGTTTCAGGAATCTAACTAATTTTAGTTATACTGTATGAAGTGCTAGAACTGGGATATTGTGTGGTAGAGGGTTTTTTGTGCAGAAGCATTTGTCCTGCTCTCAAGGAGGAGTACTATTTCCCAGGAATACTTACGATAAAATAAAATTAGAGCGAGATCTGCTGGCCTGAAACTAAACAGATAACAAAATTTCATAATTTAATCCATGTTCACTATTCAAATCTCAATTAATTGATATAAGATACTGTCTTTTAAGCTATAGTAAGATGTGCTCTAAATATAAGTGATCACAAAATATAGCCTTCATCTGATGAGAAAATACTAAGGCCAAATTAATTCTTTGTGATGAATGTTACCCTACTGACCCTATTTTATCATCCATAAAAAAAGCCTACTGACCCTATTTTATCATCCATAAAAAAAGCCTATCTTTATTTTTGAAAGGGCACTTTTACAGTGAATTGTGACAAAAAGTCATTGCATATACTTATGGTAAAAACATAAAGAAAGGTCCCACTCTCACTATCATTTTCTATGTTCAGTGAACCGTGAAATTGGGGTAAAAACTTTAATTTGGAATTAAAATTAGAAAGATCATATCATAGGGAACATGTGTACTAAGTTTCAAGTTGATGTAACTTTAACTTCATCAAAAACTACCTTGACCAAAAACTTTAACCTGAACTTCGCACTATCATTTTCTATGTTCAGTGGACCATGAAATTGGGGTCAAAACTATAATTTGGCATTAAAATTAGAAAGATCATATCATGGGCAACATGTGTACTTAGTTTCAAGTTGATTGGACTTCAACTTCTTCAAAAACTACCTTGACCAAAAACTTTAACCTGAAGCAAACAGACGCACGGACGGGCGAATGGACGGACGGAGGCACAGACCAGAAAACATAATGCCCCTTTACTATCGTAGGTGGGGCATAAAAAAAATATATTTCTATCTCCCCTCCTATATTTTTTTCTAAAAGGAAATACTGAATACAAATTGTTTTATTAATTGCCAAAGAAATTTGATCTAATTAAAAATGACAGATATCTTATGAAATTGACAAACATGAAAACAATTTCACTGGTGAAAATCTGATTATATGCTATTCCTATAACCAGCCTTTCTTCAACACCTTTTGTAAGAATTACCTCCCATTTCAGATTGAGTTTATATTGTATTTTGCCCAATGTAAATTTTCAAAATATGCTCAAAACCCTGTGATACTTTAAATCTCTCAGATTCTCTCCTAACAAATCATAATTATATTCATCTGTATAATAGACTTTTCTTTCTCCAATTCTTAATTTAAGGATGTATTCTTCTGACTTTTCAGTCTCGTTCAGTCTCGTTGAAATCTCGTTCTTGAATTATTTCCAAAACATGTGATAGAAGTGGAAAATATCAATGAATTTTAAAAATGTTGTAATCAAATATAACTCTGTGAAAAAATTGTGTATTTACAATGAATGGCTTTTGCGTAATCCAGTTTTTAAATTTTACGACCAATCAAGTCAGTATTTTTAGCCAAAATTTTGAGAAAATGGGTGAGGGATACAAAAAATGATTTTACAAGAATCATGTACATCCCATATCATTTTGGTCTTTTCAAATTTTTTAGATATGTCTTTTTTCATTCATTTATAACAAAAAAGTTGAAATAATATGCATTTTGTTCTTAAAACTGAGAAAAATCACAAAAATACAAAATTGACAGCATGGTAAATTTTACACAAAAAAGCGTCAAAATATGATAAAACTTTCTTATATTAACACCTACCTATAGTTTTTGTAAGTAAAATTTATTCAGATTGGTCCACTTCATCTTTATAGAAAGTATGAGAAAAAGTTTAATTGCAAAACTGTGATTTTTTTCATGATAATAGCCCAAAAATAGGTAAAAACCGATGAAAAATGGGAAAATCAGCAAAATTGGGCATTTTCAAAGGGCCATAGCAAAAAAAGAAGTGCACCACCATATGATTTTTTCTTCACCAATTATTTTGTTACAGTCTTATAAACCCAAAAATCAGGTTAAGAAAAAAAGTTTAATTCTAGAAATTTTTGGCTCCTCAGAGGTGTACATCCTTAAGAAGAATCCTACTTTTGTGTAATGGTTGATGAGAGCTGTATTATTCATTCCTCCTTTATAATAACATGGTGTAACGACTAAGGCTGCCTTAGCTCCTACATCTGCCATCTTCTGGGTCATAGATACAGTATCTCTTGTTGCTAAAATTAAAGGAAAATCATTATTTTCACACAAATTCTAATAGATGTATATAAATTCTCAATAAATTAGAATTTTACGCGACTGTCATACAAATGAGATGTTTTAGTTAGCTATAAAACCAGATTTAATCCACCATTTTCAACATAAGAAAATGTCTGTACCAAGCAAGGTATTTGACAGTTGTTATCTATTGGTTTTATTTGTTTGAGCTTTTATTTTACCATTCGCTTAGGGACTTTAATTTTCAAATTTTCCTCAGATTTTGTTATTTTTGATATTTTACTTTTTACATATGGTTTAAAGAATGGTAAAAGTACAAAGAGTCTCTTAATTATTAATAGGTTCGAGCAGGGACATTAACTATGAACTTTAAATTTTTCAAGGATACATGTACATTCATGTGTATTCAATTGCCTGTTTGATTGAAAGAATAAACCCTTTTGAATTAACTTTCTGTGAGAAAAAAAAAACCATTTCTGATAGAAAATGTCATGCCTTTGCAATCTGATCTGAAGATCTTTTTTTTCCATATGAAAAGATACACTTATTCATTTGTAGTTCTGCATATATTTGTAAATTGTCTGTTTTCTGTTCAAGAGAATATGAAACACAGATGAATTAAGTTTACTGATATTCATATTTCACTCTAATGTTCAGATATTTAAGTTGCAAAAAGATTACTTAGCCCAAAAAAAATCAAAAATTAAAGAACCTTAGTGAGCACGCTCACATACCCCACGTCCCCACATTGTCATTGGAGAAATTAAATAAGTATAAGAAAAAAAAAATTGTATAAGAAAAAATATTGAATAATAATTTCCTGTCAATATACATAGTATGTCCTTATAATTATCTACAAAATTTCATGAAATTCTGTTGTGTGTTTTCAGAGGAGTTGAGATGACAAACTGTTGCAGAAGTACATTGAAGCAAATAAGTTCAAAGGGGCATAACTCCTAGAAAAAAATTGAACCGTAATTTCCTGTTTATATGCACATCTACATAGTATGTCCTTATTATCTACAAAGTTTCATGAAATTCTGTTGTGTGGTTTGAGAGGAGTTGCGATGACAAACTGTTGCAGTAGTACATAAAGTAAATAAGTTCAAAGGGGCGTAACTCCTAGAAAAAAAATTGAATCGCAATTTCCCGTCGATATGCACAACTACATAGTATGTCCTTATTATCTGAAAAGGTTTCGTGAAATTCTGTTGTGTGGTTTGAGAGGAGTTGCAATGACAAACTGTTGCAGTAGTACATTAAAGTAAATAAGTTCAAAGGGGCGTAACTCCTAGAAAAAAAATTGAATCGCAATTTCCCGTCGATATGCACAACTACATAGTATGTCCTTATTATCTGAAAAGGTTTCGTGAAATTCTGTTGTGTGGTTTGAGAGGAGTTGCGATGACAAGAAACAGGACTGACGGACGGACTGACGGACGGGTCAAAAACATTATACCCTCCGCAACTTCGTTGCGTGGGGTATAATAATTCAATATACATTTTCCATTTTTTTTTAAAACTATACAGCTTAAATGTCAATAACATCATGCAAAATCTTAGCATACTGCAGAATTACCTTTTTCTACTGATTAGGTTTAGAACTTACATTCACATCCTGAGCCTGCAATGATAAGTTTTTTGTCTCCGACCCACTGAACAACTTTCTTCATCAGTTCTACCCTTTCCTCTGGGGTGAGGTATGCATATTCTCCATTTGATCCCTGCACCACATATCCTGGGGGGGAAAAAGATTTCCTTAGATAATACATATATTAGACATGATTTTTCCACAAGTAAAGTAGTCCATTATAATGTGATTTGGAAGTACATTTACTTACAGAGTGTTTGTTAGGGAAATTCTTAATTGATTCCAGCTATACTGAATTTACTGTAAAATATATTGTCCACTTTTTATTTATTAGCTTTGAAAAGTTTTAAAAGAAAACTTTGCTGGTTGTTATTTGTCTTTGTCAAAAAACTTATTAAATTCCCATAATGCATTTCATACATGTACTTTGTAGTATACAATATATAATAAACAACTTTATTACTCAAACAAAAATTGTAGTTCTGTTTCAAGACCTATTAAGGTACATAGGATTTTTTTCTGAGACTAGTGCCTGTGTGAGATAACTCCCCAAAAGAGATGAAATGACACAGAAATTAACAACTATAGATCAGCCTTCAACAATGAGCAAAGCCCATACCCAAAGTCAGCTTAAAAGGCCTCAAAATGACAAATATAAACAATTCAAGCCTGGATTTTATGTGGATAAATGTATTAATTTGGGTCAAGGAGACCTTGCATATTAGCTGCTGTAGTGAAGTACTTTTAATCATTATGAAGTATAGTGTGTGGCCTTGGATAACAATTACATTGTATAGTGATAAGTTATCTTTAAGAAATGGGTCAGTTGGCATACCTGGACACCTATGATAAAAAAGGGGGGGCAGCTGATTGTGTCGATCACTGATGACACTGGTGGATCAGGACATAAACCATACCTTTGAAAGGAATCGTGTTCCATTGCTGCAGGTTCCTCTCTAGTTTGTCGAATGCAATCGATTCGTCTGCATTGAAAGGAGTTGCAATTGGAGGATAAACACCACTAATGTCAAGTGTAGACACGCACCTAAAAGCAAAATTAAGTCGTGTTCCGCTAAGTAATGTTTTATGTGTCAAGTGTATCGTCCTTCTTAAAATGTGCGACATTTTAATTGAATTTCACCTGATAAGTGTAACTCTAAACCATATCACCTGCTCGGTCAACTGTCAAAATAGAAACACGTGGTTACCTCCAAAATAGGAGAATTCCGATTTATAAATAGATTCCAGAGACCAATTGTATTCCTTCAAGTTCACCGAACAATCTTGACCTTGACATTAAACCGCTACATAATTATTTCTGTTCCTTTTTAAATACTTATTCAAAAACCTAAGTATTGTAATCAAAATAAAAGAATAAAACACGTTAAAAACGTATAATTCTTGTTTTAGTTAGAATGAAATTTAACAAAAATAGGCAGGACAGGAGTTTTGAGTTAAAAAAGGCAGGTTGACACAGAGATATACACACTGTGTATATATGTCTCTGGTTGACAATAGAGGGACGAAAGATACCAGAGGGGTAGTCAAACTCATAGATTGATTGAAAATAAACTGACATGGCTAAAAATAAAACAAAAACAAAAACAGACAAATAATAGTACAGAGGACACAACATAGAAAACTAAAGTTATCTTTATAAAAAATCAGGATAAACTAATAAAAAAGGCAGGACGAATCAGTAGAACGAGAAATAAAAAGCCATGACAGAGATTACAACTCAAACATGAAAATGCAGGACAAAATGTTTCATCCTAGCCTTTTTTTCTGCAATTCTTGAATGATGCTTGAATTCAGCAACATTGAAATTCGAAGATGGTGACAAATAAACGAGCAAAACTGGGCAAATATCTCAAAAGACTAAGAACCGGGGGCAAGGCAACAACATATATCTGGCAAGTTCACGTGTCAAAAGGGGATTCACACCCATGGTAGCATACAAGCTATGGAGAACATATGCAGTACCAAGAAGTATACAAAAACAAATACAAATATTTATTAGCACAAACTCATCAACAATAAATGGTTACGGCTCATTCGGGTATATTCATGATAAGTATTGCAAATAATGACTATATTAATGATTATGAATTAGACATATTGACAATTTTATAGAGTTTGTTCTGCTTTACGCATGTTCAGACTGTCTGAAATCAAAGAGGAAGTCAATTTTAGGATTGTGCATGAATTATTTTTTAATAAAAAGATTATATTATTTTCATGTTTTTGAAATTTTGTAAGATCAACGATTATATTTAAAACATTTTGGTAAAATATGGCCCTTTTAGTTGAGTATTTTTCACAATGTAAAAGAAAATGTTTTTCATTTTCAATTTGACCAGAATTACATACAGAGCAGTATCTCTCATTTCTTGGAATATTTAGATGTCTTCAGTATATGAGCGCTTATATGGATCTTACATATTGCAGCTCTGTCACTTCTGTTTTTCAATATATCAACATGTACCCATTATGTAGACACTCTTGAAAAAGTCGTAACTTTTTTTATTCAAATATATTTGCATTTTGAACTTGCAAACATTGGTCATTAATTCTTTGTTTGATAGAATTTAAATTACCTTTAACATAATTAAAGTTGTTGATTATATAAGACATTCCAAGTCCATTCAAAAGACTCTTGACCTTTATGACCCAATGATTTGAATCTGCAGATTTAGTGAATATATCATATGCCAAAGAATTTTCCAAAAAAACTATAGGGTTCAGGTAGTTGAATATTGAATATATATAATATTTTATTTTTCAAGGTAATTCTATTAAGTTCGGCTCGACATTCATCATTAGATGCCTTGGTGAATCCCTAATATATCTTTGATAAATTTAACATGAAGTTTTTCAAAGGGATCAGAGTCTTCAAAATGTGAGTCCACCCCCCAAATTTCACTACAATATGTAAGAAGGGGAGTAACTAAACAATCAAACAATTTTTCAAGAAGTCTACATTTGTTGTTTGGACCTATAGTTTTCTTCATCTTATAGTATGCCTTCCTGGCTTTTTCATCAGAGTATTCAAAGCAAGGCAAAAAATGACATCAGACTTTAAAACAATACCCAAGTAACAATAATTTGCAGTCTAATTAAAAAACGATCTCTGGGACCCACGCGACATTCCAGAAAACGGGAGCGATGAGAGATCGGTTTTTAATTAGATTGCGACATTCCAGAAAACGGGAGCGATGAGAGATCGGTTTTTAATTAGATTGAATAATTTGTAATCGTCTGAAGATATGCAAGTTATGGAAAGCCACAGTGAACCCCCCGATTATTTTTAATTTTCCTATTAGAAATGCATCAAAAATAATTATTCGGCGGCCTTCAAATTCCCGCCCGCAAATTATAATGGGAAAAATAAAAATAATCGGGGGGTTCACTGTGGCTTTCCATATGCAAGTATATACGGACTTGAGGCGATGAACTTACTCGCATAAGAATATGATATGCTTGAAATGGCAGAGAAGAAAATTCTCCGACAAATCTGAGAGTACTATAACACTAATAAATTTTTGAAAATGCTTCGATTTAAAACAAATATCTCCTTTCAATTGATACTCATACCTAATCAAAAAATTCTGCTTTGTGGCTCTGGAATATAGGGAGAATTCGCTGTTCAGAAAAATGAAACCCTTGAAAAATGTATCATGGAAAGTTTTCGAAATTTGAGCCTAAAGAACATTCATCTAAAATCTGTTTACATGCACCAAGAGTTGGACCAAAGAATGGTACGAGGTAGAAACCTGAAAGTAGAAACCTGAAAGTTTACCATTGCTATATTCATAATATGAGTTAATAAAATTTTCTAGCTCTTCTTGTTCCTGTTCGTAGATTGTGCATAAAGGGTTCAGTAATTTTGGGATCAACTTAGCTCTTTTGGCTTGGAATATATACGTAAGAGTTCTTAGTCTTGCTTTAATTTCTGCGGCCTTTACATCTTTTAGTATTGTAACTTGTTTTTTTTTTATACTTTTCCATATGTTATGAGCGTCAATGAATTTTCCTGTATCTCTATGTATTTAAGAGATGTTTTTTCTTCATTTTTTCATTGTAGCGTTCATTTTCACGTTATTTTTTTAGTCCTATTAGATTTCCATTCGATTTCCTAATGTGTTTTTTTTTTCTTCTAAATAGCTGAGACTACTATAACACAAAGATTGGTCACTAGCGATTTATACACAAGATTTTGTATGGAAGTGCCAAGCAGAGATAAAGTCTATGCTGCTAAAATTATTCCATGAATAACCTACCGACTGCATAAGCTGGAAATACTTATTATTTCCCCGTGATAAACAGGGCATGATACCGTGACTCCAAACTTATCTATATACGTTTATTCATTTACAAAAAAAACATTCAAAGTTTATTAAGTCGATAGTGTTTAAGGAATGGCCGAAGCATCACAAACTATCATGTCTGTCATAATGTATCCATCACGTCCTTCTTTTCTATTAAAAATAACTGAATCAAAACAAGTCTTTAATTGATATGAAACTCGAGTACCTTGTCCTTGGGGCTATTTTAATCGTGAAATAACTAAATTTCCACTGAAACTCGATAGCCTGTGTGATTTCTATTTCTTATATAAGTACGAAGCTTTTCATTGTAAACATATCATCCGATATAGCTCAACGCTATACCAGATTAACTTAGAGACAGTCACACATATAATGATAATTGTATCATGTCTCTGGCCATACCTGGTGAAAGTGTCTTATCTAAAAGCAGCTGTTGATCATGTGAAGTGAAACAGGCAACATGATGACTTAAGTAGTAAACAAACTCATCTCATGTCTCGAGGGGGCATTACTACTTAATTGATAGGGGTATCGCTGGGGTTCTGTCACCCACCCTTTTCATATAATTAAGATCTTAAAAATGTAAACCTTTTCATATATTACGACGGTAAAAATGTCTATTAATTTGAAACTGTAATAGAGAAGATTTACAAAGCAAACTTGTGAATGTTCCACAAGTCAATACCTACAAATGAGCTATTGCCGAAATCTTTAGAAGTTGGTCCCTGTAAATGACTTGACTTGAATCTGGGGACGGTTTTGCCTAGTATATTGAACACTAAACTAAAATAACTAGATAGAAACTAACCAGATGCTCCGCAGGGCGCAGCTTTATACGACCGCAGAGTTCGAACCCTGAACATTGGGGCAAGAATGGACATAACATTCAAGCTTGGTACAGCTCTGAATTTGAATTGTTTTACATTTGTCATTTCAGTGCCTTTTATAGCTGACGATGCAGTATGGGCTTTGCTCATTGTTGAAGGCTGTACTGTACAGTGACCTATAGCTGTTTATTTCTGTCATTTGGTCTCTTTTGGAGAATTGTCTCATTGGCATCATACCACATCTTCTTTTTATAATCAGAAGTAAATCACCAATTCTCAATTTATAAGTTCTTAGACCACATTCATTGTGTGTCAGAAACCTTTTCTGTGTCTAATATTTAAAGACAATCCAAATTCGACATGTTTCAATCTTAAATGTTGTGTCCATTTTGCTCCAACTGTTCATGATGTACCAAGGGGCTTTTTATTTTATAATAAAGCCAATCATATCAAACATAGTCACCTTCAAATGACACACCCTGTTCCATTGTGCCAACATGCAAAAATTTTAATGACTTCTGTAAACTGATAAAGTTCTCAAGGATGCTTTGTAAAATAGGTACTTCTCAAATAACAATAATTATACAATTTTGTTTATTATATAGCAAAATAAAATGTACAATAATTTCCAAGTATTTATTGCTTGGTAATAATATTAAACATTGGACAAAAAGAATAAATAATTGTTGTCATTTAAGGACATGTTCAAAATAAATCATGCTATTGAAATATAAAATATAATTTTATTTTTGTGAAATCAATACTAGTGTAGCAATTTTTATTATAAAAAAAAATGCATCAAAAATCTGTGAATTTTTAGTCATTAGAAAATAAATGGATAAATTGGAGTATACAGATATGTAGTTCCTTGCAGACTATCTTCTTTTGTTAAATATGTGATACAGTTGTCAAGTTGACAGAATCTTGAAAAAAATTGTAAGGTTTCCATGGAACCCAATGTCTTGCCTACTTTTGCTGTTAATCACACACTCAACAATGATAAAAAAAAAGCAATAAAATTATTCCTCTTGATACTATCTTTTGATTGTGAGAAGCTTCTGTTCAAGTTTGGTAAAAATCCAGGCTAGTTTAAGAATCTTAAAAATGTTTTAAAAACTTTAACTGATGACTGTATGTAATGTTAACTGGAAGAAAAACTAAGTCCATTTATAAGCAAATACAGGAAACAAAGAAATTTTATTTTTACAAAATTGACTTCTGGATACTATCTTCTGATCATAAACAAGCTTCTGGCCAAGTTTTGTACAATTCCAGGATAGTTTAAGAAAGTTATTATAATTTCAAAAACTTTAACCAGAGTGAATGTAATGGTTCCTGGTCGAAAAACAAAGTCCATTTATAAGTAAAATACTAAAAAAAATGGAATTACATTTTTACAAAATTTACTCCTAAATACTATCTTATGAACATAAATAAACTTCTGTCCAAATTTGGTAGAAATCCAGGATATTTCAAAAAAGATATTAAAAATTAAAAACTAAACCCACAGAGTGAATATTTGTGGGCCCCGCCGACAACATCGATGAAATGTAGGATCGCTAGGTCTTCCTTTTTTCGACAAAATGTTTAAATTCACAGGACGACAAGTTTACTTTAAAAAAATTGTCTACATTCAGAGCTCAACAACTTAACTTTAACATATAATTGTCTACCTACATAGGTCAACTAGTTTCCAGGATTAGTGGTGAGGTAAGGGTTAGAGCAGCAATTGTAAGGATTATGATTGAGGATGTTTGCTTGTCATGTTTTGGGATTTTGTTAGATTTTCGAAATCTTCTGGTTTTATCCATTTAAATTTTTTTCCCATAGAACTCCATTTATCTTTTTATAAATCTTTTACATGTATAATTATAAGCCATTTGTAAAAGTCTTATTAATTGGCTATTATCTTGAAAACAAGCACATTGACCTCTATATTTTTTTTTCTTTTTTGATTCCTCAATTAATCCCCTATCAATATATACTAGTTTTATGGAAAGTTATTTATTTTAAAACTGAGCAGCAAACTTCCTTAAGGGTTAGAGAGGGCCCTCATGGGGTTTTTGATTATGTGATTACTTGGCCGTTTTTTTAATGATTATTTGATTATTAAGCCAAATATTTCATGATTATTTGATTACCTAGGACTGTATTTTTAGTTTATGATTATTTGATTACTAAAGATAAGCAAATATTTAATGATTATGTGATTATATTGGCAAAAAAATGGTGATTATGTGATTACTAGGACCCCCCCATGAGGGGCCTCGTTAGATTAAGGATGAGGGTTAGTTAGGGTTAAAGTAAAGGATGATAGTGAGTTGAAGGGTTAATATAAGGAAATGCTCTATTAATGTGCAATTAAGTGCTCTATATTTTGTTACTTAGTGAGATAAAAAAGAAAGAGATTATTTTAAGGGAGTTCGCTTCTCTGTTTCAAAATAATTAACTTTTCAAAAGACTAGTTTACATTGATAGGGGATTATAATAAAGGAATCCATAGAGCAAAAAAATACATAGGTCACCATGCTCGTTTTGATATATTAACCATTGAAATTTTGGCTGGAAAATGTTCTCTCTTGACTTTTCATAGCTTTATCAATGTCCTCAAAAACTATTAAAAAATAATTATAAAATTTTATAAGACTTTAACAGACAGCTTATCATTATACATGTAAAAGAATTAAAAAAAGAAAAATGGGGTTCACTGGGCAAAATTTGTAAAGGCATTCAAATGGATAAAACCAGAGGATTCCAAAAATCTGACCAAAGTTCCAAAACATGACAAGCAAGCTTCCTTAATATAGGCATCTGTTGACTTGTCAACCTGTCTACCAGTCAACAATAAAAGACTATTTTATTCTATCAAATTGTCAACCATTACAATTATAATTTTTCAAAATGATAAGTATTTTTATAACTATAATACAAGTTTTTATTTGCATAGGAATACAAACAAAAGCTGGAACTAAATATCTGTCTACTACATTTGAGGCAAAAAAATAACAGCATTAAAAACAATAATTTGTTAATTTACAGTAAATGGAAAAGATAACCGCACAAAAAATGAATCATTTGGCTTTCAGAATTTAAAGATTTTAGTAAACAAAAAAAGCAATATATATCTGGTCTGCATGATTGTTATTGTCCATTGGATTGACCACACAAGGGCACCTGTAAAAGAAATAAAATGATACTTCATTTCGTGACAATCCATCGTAATTTCAAGTAATGTTTAAATATATGAATTGGGTAATGTTTAAATATTTGAGTGATAATTTTTCTTTTAAATAGACAGATTTTGTTGTATATAAAAACATGATTTTTATTCAAATTTATTGATTTTACCAAAAAAAATTGCAACAGAGATTGTGCAGCTAAATTTGTTATAAAATAGAAAGCCATTTTAATAAGCTAATTTTGATTTTCAATTTGTTAACATTACTATTACCTGAGTATTGAATTAATCATTTATTGAGTGTCAAACAAAAGCAGCAGCTATTTAGCTGAAAATTTGAATACATGATAAAATTATAATTATTCAGGATATTTCAATAATCTTTCATTGTTTGATTCTAGTTTTATGACATTTACTTTGTTTTCTCCATATATTCATACCTGCCAATTTTCACGATATAGGCGTGTACTACACAATTTTGACCCTTTGTCACGACTGCATGATCGTGATCGTGAAAAAACCTCTAAAACACAATTTTGTTAAAATTTACACGAAAAATTTCATTGTTCTTGATTTTTAACTGTGTCCAAGGGAGACAATCGTGTATATTGAATGAAGAAATTTAATTTCAAAGAAATACAAAACTGAATAAGAAGCAGATTAATATAATTAAGACATCTTATCTATGTGACAGCACTTGCCATTTCATTGCAAATAAATGTGAGGTTATCTCCCTTTTTCAAGTATTCACAATTCTTTAATATTATAAAAACAATGGTTCTCTTAATGATTCAGTTCATGGTTATTAGGTAATATTTTATAAATGGTATAAGAGAAAGAAGTTAAAAAGAACTATAAGCCTTCTGAACATTAAAACATCTGATTTACATCTATAAAGGCTGCAGTAGAAAATATAAAGATGAAATATATAATTGCAAATAATAAAGATTTATAGAAATTTAAACTGTCCATAAGATTACATCAATTAATAAAATTTGTATGAGGAAAGTAATGCGCTTTTACCATCAGGCATCAAACAGTCTTTATTGGCTACTGTTAGCACCGAATTGAGGACTCAAATAATGATTGTTGCCGTTATTTTTTGGGAAAAAAACTAACTTGATTCGTCAAAATTTATTAGATTTTTTCGTCATCTAAAACTTTGCATGCTCCAAATTTTACAGTAAACGTCATTCAGTAAGAATTTTTACCATTATTGGTTATAAAGGTACCCCCATTACCACCCTCTTGTATGTGGACAAATAAATATATTCTCACCTCAAAAAGATCCAAATTCTACTCCAGCCATTATCCAAAAGGACAAGCTGTGATGCTTACCTGTAATACAATGTTGAATCAGTTATTTAAACTCTTAAAAAAAACCTGTAGAAAAGTTAAACAGCTATAACTCAAAATATTGACAAATCTGTGTAAAGGGGGTCTAAAATTCCGTTTGACAGCTTCAGTTTTTGACCTTTTTTAAATGGACCAAATAACTATTCAACATAAAGATTCAGCACCCAATTTATTATCCAAAACCTTTTAATTATTTAATGCATTAAATATCAAATAATGAGTAGTTAACAGGGTTATTACCTCCCCGTAATATCAACCTGCTGTGAAATTTGCTAGAACTCAATTCCACAACAACCAAAACACATCACCAGTTATGATAGGCTTTTGTATGATACATTTAGTTCGTAACATGTAGATGATATGAAATTAAAAATTAAAAATCAATTAATTTTGTCAAGTGTCTTTTTAAATGTTTCAACATTAGACAGAACAAATATGCACAGCAACATTGATTGATTGATTGTTGTTGTTTTTACACCACTTTTGGGATATTTCATGGTGACCAGTTTTTATTGGTGGAGGAAGTCGGAGTGCCCAGAGAAAACCACTGACCTTTGATAATGAAACTGGCAACCCTATAGTCAATTAAGATTGGAGTCTAGTGCACCCATCTGAGCAGGTTTGAACTCACAAGCTCAGTGTTGAATAGCTAGTGATTACAGTAGTAACCACTCTGCCACCGAGGCCCCTACAGGTGTAATACCACCATTGATTTTTCCCTATTAGTCTTTGTTAAATTGACATTTAAAAAAAAATTGTACAGTATTTACCTTCATTTCAACATAAGAAATACTTTGCATGTATAAAGTTTAATCCTTTCTAGTGCTACAGTAAAAATTTCACACTACATTTCATTGCATATAAGAAAGTAACCATCACTGGAAGTAAACAACCCAAATTTTTACAGTGTTATTTACTGGTTATCTGCTTTGGTACTATGTAACCTTAACTTTCCAAAATATTTTATAAGACCATCAAATTAAAAAAGAATGATGCTTTCAGACACCCAACATACATGTTAATTACTCAGAAAAATTAAGGTGCATTGAAATGCAGGGTTAATTTTCTACAACTGTCAAATTCAAGGGAATATTTTTTTTTAGACCTACTTTTGTATACAACCGGATGTGACGTACCATGATTTGGTGGTATTACACCTACAGCAAAATTGAATCGTTTTAAAATATTAATTATCAACCATTTCTTAAATTTGAAAGAATAGTTGTATACAATACCTCTTCTATTCCGTCGTACTAAAATTGATTGATAAATACTGCTGTTAGATATGAAATAGTGCTACATACTCGTAGTATAGCCATAAAAAGATTGTGTCTTCTACAAATATAGAGAAAGTGTCAATAAAATTGAAATTAAAGTCAAATACATATAAAAAAAATCACATTACAAAATATTTTGAAATAATTTTAAAATGACTTAAATAAAGATTCCAAGGATGAAATAGTTTATGCTCTGAGAAAAATATGCTTTTTTTAAAAGACCAGAGTACAAAATGTATTTAAAATTAACAAATTTCTTCTTCTGAATATCAACAGACTTATGATAAGTATAGGAAGATGTGGTATGAGTGCCAATGAGACAACTCTCCATCCAAATAATAATTTATAAAAGTAAACCGTTACAGGTCAAGGTACAGCCTTCAACGCCGAGCCTTGGCTCACAACAAGCTATAAATAGTCTAAAAAATTACTATTGTAAAACCATTCAAATGGGAAAACTAACGATGGTTTGTATGGTAATTTAACACATTTCCTAATTGTTGTGGTTAAGTTATTTTAATGATGAGAAAGTTATCTCCCTTAAAAAATAGAAATGTTAAATATTAAACAAATAAATGGAGAATGTGTCCCTCCATTTCCCTCCCCCTAATTAAAAGCAAAAATGAAATAGTTCTTTAAACTTTGAATTTGAAGTTAATTTAAGAGTAAATCTATTTTAAATTCTATGACTAAACAAAACAAAACTATTAACCAAACAAGAAGGTTTGACATTAAATATGAATTTCCTTAAAAATAATTAATTCAAACATGAAAAGAAAGGACTTGTGACATTGCCTATTTTTTTCAAAAATAAATAAGAAGATTACCAGCATTAAGCTTGGATATTGGAGAAATTGTTGAAAACAGTGAAACTTTGAAATTTCAAGTCTCACTTTTTAAACAAATGTTTTTTTCTTCAAATTTTTAATTTTAATTATTGGTTATGTTACATTTTCAAAATACACAATTTTAAATAGATTTTGATTCAAAATGTTTTTTTAACTTTATTTTGAAAATTATAAACAAAATTAAAAGCTTAATGCACTATAATATTTGGTCTTTTCAATCTCAATTACTATCAAATATCAAATGTATATCATTTCAAAATTACATTAAAGATCCCTCTGAATAAAACACACCACATCCTGAAAAACAAGATACCACTGAACTATCCATAGAACAAAAGCAAGAAACAGACAATAAAAGCTGACCAATCAGAACTAGCTCAGAAAACAACTATGTTAATTGTTAATTGTTAATTGTTAGAAAAGACTTTGCACTTGAAGCACAATGTATTTCTGAAATGATCATTTGATATTTTTTTTTGTCAATGGCAAATTGTTTTCAAATTAAGGAGGCTCGAGGGTATAAAAATTTCAGAAAAAAAATAAACATTTGTTTTTCATTACAAATTTTATTTATTACCATTTGTAGTTGTCACTTTATCATATGGTACAAAAAAAAAAGAAAAAAATTAATTCGTGTTGGCCCCAGATGACTTTTAAAATGTAAACATCATCTAAAAAGTTCCAAATTATCTCCCTTTGGTGGAAAAATGCCATTTTTTGGCTTTAAAATTGAAATATCTCTTTTAACTCATCGGTGACCTATATTTTTTAATATAATTTCGATATATGCTTTACTTAAACTAAATTATTGTAAAATTTGAGCAATTTCTGTCATAAATTTCTTTTTTTATTTCGATATTACCTTTATTTCTCCTATTAGTTCAACAGGAAAAAAACACTTTTACAAAGATGTATGCTTCTTTCGAAGGCAGATTGTGACCCCATTTTTTAATTTTATTTTTCTCTTAACTATAAGATAAAGTTCATTTATAGAAAAATATTAGGAATCCTATATAAATGATTTAGACCCGCGAACCCCCTTAAGATAAAAATTATTCTTATGCAAAATTCTACTATTAAGGGGGTACATCTGACATTAGAAACAGAGGTACTCCAAAAATAACGCCTGGTTTTCTGGAAATATTAAATTAGTATACTATGAAGCGCATTAAGCTTGAATTTTGAATGCAAACTGATAGACAATTGAATTTTGGCTCAAAATTTTCTCTTTCATCAAAAGTATCATTTCTGCAAATTTGTTGGTTAAATTAAGTAAACAATGACATCAAAAGCACTATTTTGTGTAGGAGTAGGCTTACTTTTACATACGTTCTAAAGGAGTAGGTTCAGTAAGACCCCTTTTTGGCCCCAAAATATAGCAGTTTTACAAAATTGTGAAATTGTAATCTTTTGGTTATTTATTAGAAAGTAGAATGCTTCTGCTACATAAATATAGGCTGTTTTTGACAATACAATGTACATATATCGGGTTCTGGCATCATCAAGTCATGCTAAATTACTGAAATCTTCACAATTTGTGCATTTTAGCTAAATTTTAGCAATTTCCGTCTAAAATGAAAGTGGCCGCATTCGTGTTCATTCATAATATTGAAATGTAAGTTGTATTTGACGATAATACATAACATATATAAAGGTTGAGGATGAACACGGATGCGGCCACTTTCATTTTTGACAAAAACCAACTGAAAAGTGCCGTTATTTGGCATATTTGATAGATTTTTCATACTTAAGCTTGAATCGGAGAGTTTTTAATGACTCAATCAGGTAAAATCTTTCCCAAAAACTAATCAAATCAATTGAAATAGACACTTAAGTGTTTAAAAAGTGTCCAAAATCTTCGTTAGATGAACCTGAAATTTGAGGCCAAAATCGACCCTTACCGGACCTACTCCTTTGAAGGAGTAATTCGTGGTCCGACACCGACATAACACTAAGGAGCTAAGCTTCTCAACAACAACAAAAAATAGACGTCAAACTGCTATATATCAAATGGAATTTTTCTCATAAAGTGTGTGTGGCTCAATTTTTTTCAGATTTTTATATTTTTGTTAGCCATCGAAGTAAATATTTTGCCAAAATTTTATGAAAATTAAAAAAGCAAATTATTATTCAATCATTATCAATTTTATTCCAGCTGTTTAAATCAGTTTCAATTAATTAAAAGTTTATGCTGTTTTACAATCTACCACAATGCATTCAATATACCAAAAAGTGAAAAAAAAATTGAATATATTTGCTCTATATTTATTTTAAATTTGGAATTAAAAACTACAAATATGTCATCCTTTTGAAAACTAACTTATAAAGCCAACCAAACATATATCTATTAAACCAATTAACTTACATTGCCTTTATTTCTTCCCAAAAAATTAAACCAGATAATCTCCAGAAAACTTCAGCATAACATCTCAAAGTCCCCTTCTACAGGCATGGACAGGAAGCCTGTAGCTGTCGTAGGCCGCTAGCGAACAGCCGAGGCTGCCCGTCCTCGCGAATCTGCGATGTGGGCCATTCTCTACATTCATGACTGTCATAACAAGTTACTTCCAGGAAACGCCACAAGCAGCAAAATCACTTAATCATACTTACATTGCCTATATTTCTTCAAGTCTTTCACTGTAGGCTGCTTCTTCTGTCCTTCTTGATAGTATTGGAAATAAAAGAAAGTCATTATTATTCGAATTAATGTACACAAATCAAAACATTTTTTATACACAAACAAAATATTTATTTAAACATTTTCTCATTGTTGAAGGACTAGTCTGTGAACTTGAATATGAAGAACAGCAATAAAATAAAAGGGTTTCTTTGTTGTAGACCAAGTAAATTTGACATTTTCCATCTCTTATTCGTCTATTTTTTTTGCTGCTTCTTTAACAGGGACGTTAGAAAGAACCAATGGAGCACATCTTTAGTTTGGCTGCATCATTTTCCTATGTGGACTGCTTCACAAAAAGTGAAACCAGATAATCTCCATAAAACTTCAGCATGACATCTCAAAGTCCCCTTCTACAGGCATGGGCAGAAAGCCTGTAGCTGTCGTAGGCCGCTAGCGAACATCCGAGGCCGCCCATCCTCGCAAGTCTGCGATGTGGGCCAATCTCAACATTCATGACTGTCGTCCCATTTGGAGGTAACCAGCTACTTCCAGGAAACGCCACAAGCAGCAAAATCACTTAATCCTACTTACATTGCCTATATTTCTTCAAGTCTTTCACTGTAGGCTGCTAATCTTCTGTCCTCCTTGGTAGAATTGGAAATAAAAGAAAGTCATTATTATTCAGATTAATGTACATAAATCAAAACATTTTTATACACAAACAAAATATTTTTTAAACATTTTCTCATTGTTGAAGGACTGGTCTGTGAACTTGAATATGAAGAACAGCAATAAAATAAAAGGGTTTCTTTGTTGTAGACCAAGTAAATTTGACATTTTCCATCCCTTATTCGTGTATTTTTTTTTTGCTGCTTCTTTAACAGGGACGTTAGAAAGAACCAATGGAGCACATCTTTAGTTTGGCTGCATCATTTTCCTATGTGGACTGCTTCCCAAAAAATGAAACCAGATAATCTCCAGAAAACTTCAGCATGACATCTCAAAGTCCCCTTCTACAGGCATGGGCAGAAAGCATGTAGCTGTCGTAGGCCGCTAGCGAACATCCAAGGCCGCCCGTCCTCGCGAGTCAACGACGTGGGCCATTCTCAACATTCATGACTGTCGTCCCATTTGGAGGTAACCAGCTACTTCCAGGAAACGCCACAAGCAGCAAAATCACTTAATCCTACTTACATTGCCTATATTTCTTCTAGTCTTTCACTGTAGGCTGCTAATCTTCTGTCCTCCTTGGTAGAATTGGAAATAAAAGAAAGTCATTATTATTCAGATTAATGTACATAAATCAAAACATTTTTATACACAAACAAAATATTTATTTAAACATTTTCTCATTGTTGAAGGACTGGTCTGTGAACTTGAATATGAAGAACAGCAATAAAATAAAAGGGTTTCTTTGTTGTAGACCAAGTAAATTTGACATTTTCCATCTCTTATTCGTCTATTTTTTTTTTGCTGCTTCTTTAACAGGGACGTTAGAAAGAACCAATGGAGCACATCTTTAGTTTGGCTGCATCCTTTTCCTATGTGGACTGCTTCCCAAAAAATGAAACCAGATAATCTCCAGAAAACTTCAGCATGACATCTCAAAGTCCCCTTCTACAGGCATGGGCAGAAAGCCTGTAGCTGTCGTAGGCCGCTAGCGAACATCTGAGGCCGCCCGTCCTCGCGAGTCAACGACGTGGGCCATTCTCAACATTCATGACTGTCGTCCCATTTGGAGGTAACCAGCTACTTCCAGGAAACGCCACAAGCAGCAAAATCACTTAATCCTACTTACATTGCCTATATTTCTTCTAGTCTTTCACTGTAGGCTGCTAATCTTCTGTCCTCCTTGGTAGAATTGGAAATAAAAGAAAGTCATTATTATTCAGATTAATGTACACAAATCAAAACATTTTTATACACAAATTTTTTTTTTTATTTAAACATTTTCTCATTGTTGAAGGACTGGTCTGTGAACTTGAATATGAAGAACAGCAATAAAATAAAATGCTTTCTTAGTTGTAGACCAAGTAAATTTGATATTTTCCATCTCTTATTCGTCTAATTTTTTTTTTGCTGCTTCTTTAACAGGGACGTTAGAAAGAACTAATGGAGCACATCTTTAGTTTGGCTGCATCATTTTCCTATGTGGACTGCTTCCCAAAAAATGAAACCAGATAATCTCCAGAAAACTTCAGCATGACATCTCAAAGTCCCCTTCTACAGGCATGGGCAGAAAGCCTGTAGCTGTCGTAGGCCGCTAGCGAACATCCGAGGCCGCCCGTCCTCGCGAGTCAACGACGTGGGCCATTCTCAACATTCATGACTGTCGTCCCATTTGGAGGTAACCAGCTACTTCCAGGAAACGCCACAAGCAGCAAAATCACTTAATCCTACTTACATTGCCTATATTTCTTCTAGTCTTTCACTGTAGGCTGCTAATCTTCTGTCCTCCTTGGTAGAATTGGAAATAAAAGAAAGTCATTATTATTCAGATTAATGTACACAAATCAAAACATTTTTATACAGAAATTTTTTTTTTTATTTAAACATTTTCTCATTGTTGAAGGACTGGTCTGTGAACTTGAATATGAAGAACAGCAATAAAATAAAAGGGTTTCTTTGTTGTAGACCAAGTAAATTTGACATTTCCCATCTCTTATTCGTCTATTTTTTTTTTGCTGCTTCTTTAACAGGGACGTTAGAAAGAACCAATGGAGCACATCTTTAGTTTGGCTGCATCATTTTCCTATGTGGACTGCTTCCCAAAAAATGAAACCAGATAATCTCCAGAAAACTTCAGCATGACATCTCAAAGTCCCCTTCTACAGGCATGGGCAGAAAGCCTGTAGCTATCGTAGGCCGCTAGCGAACATCCGAGGCCGCCTGTCCTCGCGAGTCAACGACGTGGGCCATTCTCAACATTCATGACTGTCGTCCCATTTGGAGGTAACCAGCTACTTCCAGGAAACGCCACAAGCAGCAAAATCACTTAATCCTACTTACATTGCCTATATTTCTTCTAGTCTTTCACTGTAGGCTGCTAATCTTCTGTCCTCCTTGGTAGAATTGGAAATAAAAGAAAGTCATTATTATTCAGATTAATGTACACAAATCAAAACATTTTTATACACAAATTTTTTTTTTATTTAAACATTTTCTCATTGTTGAAGGACTGGTCTGTGAACTTGAATATGAAGAACAGCAATAAAATAAAAGGGTTTCTTTGTTGTAGACCAAGTAAATTTGACATTTTCCATCTCTTATTCGTCTATTTTTTTTTTGCTGCTTCTTTAACAGGGACGTTAGAAAGAACCAATGGAGCACATCTTTAGTTTGGCTGCATCATTTTCCTATGTGGGTTGCTTCCCAAAAAATGAAACCAGATAATCTCCAGAAAACTTCAGCATGACATCTCAAAGTCCCCTTCTACAGGCATGGGCAGAAAGCCTGTAGCTGTCGTAGGCCGCTAGCGAACATCCGAGGCCGCCTGTCCTCGCGAGTCAACAACGTGGGCCATTCTCAACATTCATGACTGTCGTCCCATTTGGAGGTAACCAGCTACTTCCAGGAAACGCCACAAGCAGCAAAATCACTTAATCCTACTTACATTGCCTATATTTCTTCTAGTCTTTCACTGTAGGCTGCTAATCTTCTGTCCTCCTTGGTAGAATTGGAAATAAAAGAAAGTCATTATTATTCAGATTAATGTACACAAATCAAAACATTTTTATACACAAATTTTTTTTTATTTAAACATTTTCTCATTGTTGAAGGACTGGTCTGTGAACTTGAATATGAAGAACAGCAATAAAATAAAAGGGTTTCTTTGTTGTAGACCAAGTAAATTTGACATTTTCCATCTCTTATTCGTCTATTTTTTTTTTGCTGCTTCTTTAACAGGGACGTTAGAAAGAACCAATGGAGCACATCTTTAGTTTGGCTGCATCATTTTCCTATGTGGGTTGCTTCCCAAAAAATGAAACCAGATAATCTCCAGAAAACTTCAGCATGACATCTCAAAGTCCCCTTCTACAGGCATGGGCAGAAAGCCTGTAGCTGTCGTAGGCCGCTAGCGAACATCCGAGGCCGCCTGTCCTCGCGAGTCAACGACGTGGGCCATTCTCAACATTCATGACTGTCGTCCCATTTGGAGGTAACCAGCTACTTTCAGGAAACGCCACAAGCAGCAAAATCACTTAATCCTACTTACATTGCCTATATTTCTTCTAGTCTTTCACTGTAGGCTGCTAATCTTCTGTCCTCCTTGGTAGAATTGGAAATAAAAGAAAGTCATTATTATTCAGATTAATGTACACAAATCAAAATATTTTTATACACAAATTTTTTTTTTACTTAAACATTTTCTCATTGTTGAAGGACTGGTCTGTGAACTTGAATATGAAGAACAGCAATAAAATAAAAGGGTTTCTTTGTTGTAGACCAAGTAAATTTGACATTTTCCATCTCTTATTCGTCTATTTTTTTTTTGCTGCTTCTTTAACAGGGACGTTAGAAAGAACCAATGGAGCACATCTTTAGTTTGGCTGCATCATTTTACTATGTGGGTTGCTTCCCAAAAAATGAAACCAGATAATCTCCAGAAAACTTCAGCATGACATCTCAAAGTCCCCTTCTACAGGCATGGGCAGAAAGCCTGTAGCTGTCGTAGGCCGCTAGCGAACATCCAAGGCCGCCCGTCCTCGCGAGTCAACGACGTGGGCCATTCTCAACATTCATGACTGTCGTCCCATTTGGAGGTAACCAGCTACTTCCAGGAAACGCCACAAGCAGCAAAATCACTTAATCCTACTTACATTGCCTATATTTCTTCTAGTCTTTCACTGTAGGCTGCTAATCTTCTGTCCTCCTTGGTAGAATTGGAAATAAAAGAAAGTCATTATTATTCAGATTAATGTACATAAATCAAAACATTTTTATACACAAACAAAATATTTATTTAAACATTTTCTCATTGTTGAAGGACTGGTCTGTGAACTTGAATATGAAGAACAGCAATAAAATAAAAGGGTTTCTTTGTTGTAGACCAAGTAAATTTGACATTTTCCATCTCTTATTCGTCTATTTTTTTTTTGCTGCTTCTTTAACAGGGACGTTAGAAAGAACCAATGGAGCACATCTTTAGTTTGGCTGCATCCTTTTCCTATGTGGACTGCTTCCCAAAAAATGAAACCAGATAATCTCCAGAAAACTTCAGCATGACATCTCAAAGTCCCCTTCTACAGGCATGGGCAGAAAGCCTGTAGCTGTCGTAGGCCGCTAGCGAACATCCGAGGCCGCCCGTCCTCGCGAGTCAACGACGTGGGCCATTCTCAACATTCATGACTGTCGTCCCATTTGGAGGTAACCAGCTACTTCCAGGAAACGCCACAAGCAGCAAAATCACTTAATCCTACTTACATTGCCTATATTTCTTCTAGTCTTTCACTGTAGGCTGCTAATCTTCTGTCCTCCTTGGTAGAATTGGAAATAAAAGAAAGTCATTATTATTCAGATTAATGTACATAAATCAAAACATTTTTATACACAAACAAAATATTTATCTAAACATTTTCTCATTGTTGAAGGACTGGTCTGTGAACTTGAATATGAAGAACAGCAATAAAATAAAAGGGTTTCTTTGTTGTAGACCAAGTAAATTTGACATTTTCCATCTCTTATTCGTGTATTTTTTTTTTTGCTGCTTCTTTAACAGGGACGTTAGAAAGAACCAATGGAGCACATCTTTAGTTTGGCTGCATCATTTGCCTATGTGGACTGCTTCCCAAAAAATGAAACCAGATAATCTCCAGAAAACTTCAGCATGACATCTCAAAGTCCCCTTCTACAGGCATGGGCAGAAAGCCTGTAGCTGTTGTAGGCCGCTAGCGAACATCCGAGGCCGCCCATCCTCGCGAGTCAACGACGTGGGCCATTCTCAACATTCATGACTGTCGTCCCATTTGGAGGTAAGCAGCTACTTCCAGGAAACGCCACAAGCAGCAAAATCACTTAATCCTACTTACATTGCCTATATTTCTTCTAGTCTTTCACTGTAGGCTGCTAATCTTCTGTCCTCCTTGGTAGAATTGGAAATAAAAGAAAGTCATTATTATTCAGATTAATGTACACTAATCAAAACATTTTTATACACAAACAAAATATTTATTTTAACATTTTCTCATTGTTGAAGGACTGGTCTGTGAACTTGAATATGAAGAACAGCAATAAAATAAAAGGGTTTCTTTGTTGTAGACCAAGTAAATTTGACATTTTCCATCTCTTATTCGTCTATTTTTTTTTTGCTGCTTCTTTAACAGGGACGTTAGAAAGAACCAATGGAGCACATCTTTAGTTTGGCTGCATCATTTTCCTATGTGGACTGCTTCCCAAAAAATGAAACCAGATAATCTCCAGAAAACTTCAGCATGACATCTCAAAGTCCCCTTCTACAGGCATGGGCAGAAAGCCTGTAGCTGTCGTAGGCCGCTAGCGAACATCCGAGGCCGCCCGTCCTCGCGAGTCAACGACGTGGGCCATTCTCAACATTCATGACTGTCGTCCCATTTGGAGGTAACCAGCTACTTCCAGGAAACGCCACAAGCAGCAAAATCACTTAATCCTACTTACATTGCCTATATTTCTTCTAGTCTTTCACTGTAGGCTGCTAATCTTCTGTCCTCCTTGGTAGAATTGGAAATAAAAGAAAGTCATTATTATTCAGATTAATGTACACAAATCAAAACATTTTTATACACAAATTTTTTTTTTTATTTAAACATTTTCTCATTGTTGAAGGACTGGTCTGTGAACTTGAATATGAAGAACAGCAATAAAATAAAACGCTTTCTTAGTTGTAGACCAAGTAAATTTGATATTTTCCATCTCTTATTCGTCTAATTTTTTTTTTGCTGCTTCTTTAACAGGGACGTTAGAAAGAACTAATGGAGCACATCTTTAGTTTGGCTGCATCATTTTCCTATGTGGACTGCTTCCTTAAAAATGAAACCAGATAATCTCCAGAAAACTTCAGCATGACATCTCACAGTCCCCTTCTACAGGCATGGGCAGAAAGCCTGTAGCTGTCGTAGGCCGCTAGCGAACATCCGAGGCCGCCCGTCCTCACGAGTCAACGACGTGGGCCATTCTCAACATTCATGACTGTCGTCCCATTTGGAGGTAACCAGCTACTTCCAGGAAACGCCACAAGCAGCAAAATCACTTAATCCTACTTACATTGCCTATATTTCTTCTAGTCTTTCACTGTAGGCTGCTAATCTTCTGTCCTCCTTGGTAGAATTGGAAATAAAAGAAAGTCATTATTATTCAGATTAATGTTCACAAATCAAAACATTTTTATACAGAAATTTTTTTTTTTATTTAAACATTTTCTCATTGTTGAAGGACTGGTCTGTGAACTTGAATATGAAGAACAGCAATAAAATAAAAGGGTTTCTTTGTTGTAGACCAAGTAAATTTGACATTTCCCATCTCTTATTCGTCTATTTTTTTTTTGCTGCTTCTTTAACAGGGACGTTAGAAAGAACCAATGGAGCACATCTTTAGTTTGGCTGCATCATTTTCCTATGTGGACTGCTTCCCAAAAAATGAAACCAGATAATCTCCAGAAAACTTCAGCATGACATCTCAAAGTCCCCTTCTACAGGCATGGGCAGAAAGCCTGTAGCTATCGTAGGCCGCTAGCGAACATCCGAGGCCGCCTGTCCTCGCGAGTCAACGACGTGGGCCATTCTCAACATTCATGACTGTCGTCCCATTTGGAGGTAACCAGCTACTTCCAGGAAACGCCACAAGCAGCAAAATCACTTAATCCTACTTACATTGCCTATATTTCTTCTAGTCTTTCACTGTAGGCTGCTAATCTTCTGTCCTCCTTGGTAGAATTGGAAATAAAAGAAAGTCATTATTATTCAGATTAATGTACACAAATCAAAACATTTTTATACACAAATTTTTTTTTTATTTAAACATTTTCTCATTGTTGAAGGACTGGTCTGTGAACTTGAATATGAAGAACAGCAATAAAATAAAAGGGTTTCTTTGTTGTAGACCAAGTAAATTTGACATTTTCCATCTCTTATTCGTCTATTTTTTTTTTGCTGCTTCTTTAACAGGGACGTTAGAAAGAACCAATGGAGCACATCTTTAGTTTGGCTGCATCATTTTCCTATGTGGGTTGCTTCCCAAAAAATGAAACCAGATAATCTCCAGAAAACTTCAGCATGACATCTCAAAGTCCCCTTCTACAGGCATGGGCAGAAAGCCTGTAGCTGTCGTAGGCCGCTAGCGAACATCCGAGGCCGCCCGTCCTCACGAGTCAACGACGTGGGCCATTCTCAACATTCATGACTGTCGTCCCATTTGGAGGTAACCAGCTACTTCCAGGAAACGCCACAAGCAGCAAAATCACTTAATCCTACTTACATTGCCTATATTTCTTCTAGTCTTTCACTGTAGGCTGCTAATCTTCTGTCCTCCTTGGTAGAATTGGAAATAAAAGAAAGTCATTATTATTCAGATTAATGTACACAAATCAAAACATTTTTATACACAAATTTTTTTTTTTATTTAAACATTTTCTCATTGTTGAAGGACTGGTCTGTGAACTTGAATATGAAGAACAGCAATAAAATAAAAGGGTTTCTTTGTTGTAGACCAAGTAAATTTGACATTTTCCATCTCTTATTCGTCTAATTTTTTTTTTGCTGCTTCTTTAACAGGGACGTTAGAAAGAACCAATGGAGCACATCTTTAGTTTGGCTGCATCATTTTCCTATGTGGACTGCTTCCCAAAAAATGAAACCAGATAATCTCCAGAAAACTTCAGCACGACATCTCAAAGTCCCCTTCTACAGGCATGGGCAGAAAGCCTGTAGCTGTCGTAGGCTGCTAGCGAACATCCGAGGCCGCCTGTCCTCGCGAGTCAACGACGTGGGCCATTCTCAACATTCATGACTGTCGTCCCATTTGGAGGTAACCAGCTACTTTCAGGAAACGCCACAAGCAGCAAAATCACTTAATCCTACTTACATTGCCTATATTTCTTCTAGTCTTTCACTGTAGGCTGCTAATCTTCTGTCCTCCTTGGTAGAATTGGAAATAAAAGAAAGTCATTATTATTCAGATTAATGTACACAAATCAAAACATTTTTATACACAAATTTTTTTTTTATTTAAACATTTTCTCATTGTTGAAGGACTGGTCTGTGAACTTGAATATGAAGAACAGCAATAAAATAAAAGGGTTTCTTTGTTGTAGACCAAGTAAATTTGACATTTTCCATCTCTTATTCGTCTATTTTTTTTTTGCTGCTTCTTTAACAGGGACGTTAGAAAGAACCAATGGAGCACATCTTTAGTTTGGCTGCATCATTTTCCTATGTGGGTTGCTTCCCAAAAAATGAAACCAGATAATCTCCAGAAAACTTCAGCATGACATCTCAAAGTCCCCTTCTACAGGCATGGGCAGAAAGCCTGTAGCTGTCGTAGGCCGCTAGCGAACATCCGAGGCCGCCCGTCCTCGCGAGTCAACGACGTGGGCCATTCTCAACATTCATGACTGTCGTCCCATTTGGAGGTAAGCAGCTACTTCCAGGAAACGCCACAAGCAGCAAAATCACTTAATCCTACTTACATTGCCTATATTTCTTCTAGTCTTTCACTGTAGGCTGCTAATCTTCTGTCCTCCTTGGTAGAATTGGAAATAAAAGAAAGTCATTATTATTCAGATTAATGTACACAAATCAAAACATTTTTATACACAAATTTTTTTTTTATTTAAACATTTTCTCATTGTTGAAGGACTGGTCTGTGAACTTGAATATGAAGAACAGCAATAAAATAAAAGGGTTTCTTTGTTGTAGACCAAGTAAATTTGACATTTTCCATCTCTTATTCGTCTATTTTTTTTTTGCTGCTTCCTTAACAGGGACGTTAGAAAGAACCAATGGAGCACATCTTTAGTTTGGCTGCATCATTTTCCTATGTGGGTTGCTTCCCAAAAAATGAAACCAGATAATCTCCAGAAAACTAACTTCAGCATGACATCTCAAAGTCCCCTTCTACAGGCATGGGCAGAAAGCCTGTAGCTGTCGTAGGCCGCTAGCGAACATCCAAGGCCGCCTGTCCTCGCGAGTCAACGACGTGGGCCATTCTCAACATTCATGACTGTCGTCCCATTTGGAGGTAACCAGCTACTTTCAGGAAACGCCACAAGCAGCAAAATCACTTAATCCTACTTACATTGCCTATATTTCTTCTAGTCTTTCACTGTAGGCTGCTAATCTTCTGTCCTCCTTGGTAGAATTGGAAATAAAAGAAAGTCATTATTATTCAGATTAATGTACATAAATCAAAACATTTTAATACACAAACAAAATATTTATTTAAACATTTTCTCATTGTTGAAGGACTGGTCTGTGAACTTGAATATGAAGAACAGCAATAAAATAAAAGGGTTTCTTTGTTGTAGACCAAGTAAATTTGACATTTTCCATCTCTTATTCGTCTATTTTTTTTTTGCTGCTTCTTTAACAGGGACGTTAGAAAGAACCAATGGAGCACATCTTTAGTTTGGCTGCATCATTTTCCTATGTGGGTTGCTTCCCAAAAAATGAAACCAGATAATCTCCAGAAAACTTCAGCATGACATCTCAAAGTCCCCTTCTACAGGCATGGGCAGAAAGCCTGTAGCTGTCGTAGGCCGCTAGCGAACATCCAAGGCCGCCCGTCCTCGCGAGTCAACGACGTGGGCCATTCTCAACATTCATGACTGTCGTCCCATTTGGAGGTAACCAGCTACTTCCAGGAAACGCCACAAGCAGCAAAATCACTTAATCCTACTTACATTGCCTATATTTCTTCTAGTCTTTCACTGTAGGCTGCTAATCTTCTGTCCTCCTTGGTAGAATTGGAAATAAAAGAAAGTCATTATTATTCAGATTAATGTACATAAATCAAAACATTTTAATACACAAACAAAATATTTATTTAAACATTTTCTCATTGTTGAAGGACTGGTCTGTGAACTTGAATATGAAGAACAGCAATAAAATAAAAGGGTTTCTTTGTTGTAGACCAAGTAAATTTGACATTTTCCATCTCTTATTCGTCTATTTTTTTTTTGCTGCTTCTTTAACAGGAACGTTAGAAAGAACCAATGGAGCACATCTTTAGTTTGGCTGCATCATTTTCCTATGTGGGTTGCTTCCCAAAAAATGAAACCAGATAATCTCCAGAAAACTTCAGCATGACATCTCAAAGTCCCCTTCTACAGGCATGGGCAGAAAGCCTGTAGCTGTCGTAGGCCGCTAGCGAACATCCAAGGCCGCCCGTCCTCGCGAGTCAACGACGTGGGCCATTCTCAACATTCATGACTGTCGTCCCATTTGGAGGTAACCAGCTACTTCCAGGAAACGCCACAAGCAGCAAAATCACTTAATCCTACTTACATTGCCTATATTTCTTCTAGTCTTTCACTGTAGGCTGCTAATCTTCTGTCCTCCTTGGTAGAATTGGAAATAAAAGAAAGTCATTATTATTCAGATTAATGTACACAAATCAAAACATTTTTATACACAAATTTTTTTTTTATTTAAACATTTTCTCATTGTTGAAGGACTGGTCTGTGAACTTGAATATGAAGAACAGCAATAAAATAAAAGGGTTTCTTTGTTGTAGACCAAGTAAATTTGACATTTTCCATCTCTTATTCGTCTATTTTTTTTTTGCTGCTTCTTTAACAGGGACGTTAGAAAGAACCAATGGAGCACATCTTTAGTTTGGCTGCATCATTTTCCTATGTGGACTGCTTCCCAAAAAATGAAACCAGATAATCTCCAGAAAACTTCAGCATGACATCTCAAAGTCCCCTTCTACAGGCATGGGCAGAAAGCCTGTAGCTGTCGTAGGCCGCTAGCGAACATCCGAGGCCGCCCGTCCTCGCGAGTCAACGACGTGGGCCATTCTCAACATTCATGACTGTCGTCCCATTTGGAGGTAACCAGCTACTTCCAGGAAACGCCACAAGCAGCAAAATCACTTAATCCTACTTACATTGCCTATATTTCTTCTAGTCTTTCACTGTAGGCTGCTAATCTTCTGTCCTCCTTGGTAGAATTGGAAATAAAAGAAAGTCATTATTATTCAGATTAATGTACACAAATCAAAACATTTTTATACACAAATTTTTTTTTTTATTTAAACATTTTCTCATTGTTGAAGGACTGGTCTGTGAACTTGAATATGAAGAACAGCAATAAAATAAAACGCTTTCTTAGTTGTAGACCAAGTAAATTTGATATTTTCCATCTCTTATTCGTCTAATTTTTTTTTTGCTGCTTCTTTAATAGGGACGTTAGAAAGAACTAATGGAGCACATCTTTAGTTTGGCTGCATCATTTTCCTATGTGGACTGCTTCCTTAAAAATGAAACCAGATAATCTCCAGAAAACTTCAGCATGACATCTCAAAGTCCCCTTCTACAGGCATGGGCAGAAAGCCTGTAGCTGTCGTAGGCCGCTAGCGAACATCCGAGGCCGCCCGTCCTCGCGAGTCAACGACGTGGGCCATTCTCAACATTCATGACTGTCGTCCCATTTGGAGGTAACCAGCTACTTCCAGGAAACGCCACAAGCAGCAAAATCACTTAATCCTACTTACATTGCCTATATTTCTTCTAGTCTTTCACTGTAGGCTGCTAATCTTCTGTCCTCCTTGGTAGAATTGGAAATAAAAGAAAGTCATTATTATTCAGATTAATGTTCACAAATCAAAACATTTTTATACAGAAATTTTTTTTTTTATTTAAACATTTTCTCATTGTTGAAGGACTGGTCTGTGAACTTGAATATGAAGAACAGCAATAAAATAAAAGGGTTTCTTTGTTGTAGACCAAGTAAATTTGACATTTCCCATCTCTTATTCGTCTATTTTTTTTTTGCTGCTTCTTTAACAGGGACGTTAGAAAGAACCAATGGAGCACATCTTTAGTTTGGCTGCATCATTTTCCTATGTGGACTGCTTCCCAAAAAATGAAACCAGATAATCTCCAGAAAACTTCAGCATGACATCTCAAAGTCCCCTTCTACAGGCATGGGCAGAAAGCCTGTAGCTATCGTAGGCCGCTAGCGAACATCCGAGGCCGCCTGTCCTCGCGAGTCAACGACGTGGGCCATTCTCAACATTCATGACTGTCGTCCCATTTGGAGGTAACCAGCTACTTCCAGGAAACGCCACAAGCAGCAAAATCACTTAATCCTACTTACATTGCCTATATTTCTTCTAGTCTTTCACTGTAGGCTGCTAATCTTCTGTCCTCCTTGGTAGAATTGGAAATAAAAGAAAGTCATTATTATTCAGATTAATGTACACAAATCAAAACATTTTTATACACAAAATATTTTTTTTATTTAAACATTTTCTCATTGTTGAAGGACTGGTCTGTGAACTTGAATATGAAGAACAGCAATAAAATAAAAGGGTTTCTTTGTTGTAGACCAAGTAAATTTGACATTTTCCATCTCTTATTCGTCTATTTTTTTTTTTTGCTGCTTCTTTAACAGGGACGTTAGAAAGAACCAATGGAGCACATCTTTAGTTTGGCTGCATCATTTTCCTATGTGGACTGCTTCCCAAAAAATGAAACCAGATAATCTCCAGAAAACTTCAGCATGACATCTCAAAGTCCCCTTCTACAGGCATGGGCAGAAAGCCTGTAGCTGTCGTAGGCCGCTAGCGAACATCCGAGGCCGCCCGTCCTCGCGAGTCAACGACGTGGGCCATTCTCAACATTCATGACTGTCGTCCCATTTGGAGGTAACCAGCTACTTCCAGGAAACGCCACAAGCAGCAAAATCACTTAATCCTACTTACATTGCCTATATTTCTTCTAGTCTTTCACTGTAGGCTGCTAATCTTCTGTCCTCCTTGGTAGAATTGGAAATAAAAGAAAGTCATTATTATTCAGATTAATGTACATAAATCAAAACATTTTAATACACAAACAAAATATTTATTTAAACATTTTCTCATTGTTGAAGGACTGGTCTGTGAACTTGAATATGAAGAACAGCAATAAAATAAAAGGGTTTCTTTGTTGTAGACCAAGTAAATTTGACATTTTCCATCTCTTATTCGTCTATTTTTTTTTTGCTGCTTCTTTAACAGGAACGTTAGAAAGAACCAATGGAGCACATCTTTAGTTTGGCTGCATCATTTTCCTATGTGGGTTGCTTCCCAAAAAATGAAACCAGATAATCTCCAGAAAACTTCAGCATGACATCTCAAAGTCCCCTTCTACAGGCATGGGCAGAAAGCCTGTAGCTGTCGTAGGCCGCTAGCGAACATCCAAGGCCGCCCGTCCTCGCGAGTCAACGACGTGGGCCATTCTCAACATTCATGACTGTCGTCCCATTTGGAGGTAACCAGCTACTTCCAGGAAACGCCACAAGCAGCAAAATCACTTAATCCTACTTACATTGCCTATATTTCTTCTAGTCTTTCACTGTAGGCTGCTAATCTTCTGTCCTCCTTGGTAGAATTGGAAATAAAAGAAAGTCATTATTATTCAGATTAATGTACACAAATCAAAACATTTTTATACACAAATTTTTTTTTTATTTAAACATTTTCTCATTGTTGAAGGACTGGTCTGTGAACTTGAATATGAAGAACAGCAATAAAATAAAAGGGTTTCTTTGTTGTAGACCAAGTAAATTTGACATTTTCCATCTCTTATTCGTCTATTTTTTTTTTGCTGCTTCTTTAACAGGGACGTTAGAAAGAACCAATGGAGCACATCTTTAGTTTGGCTGCATCATTTTCCTATGTGGGTTGCTTCCCAAAAAATGAAACCAGATAATCTCCAGAAAACTTCAGCATGACATCTCAAAGTCCCCTTCTACAGGCATGGGCAGAAAGCCTGTAGCTGTCGTAGGCCGCTAGCGAACATCCAAGGCCGCTCGTCCTCGCGAGTCAACGACGTGGGCCATTCTCAACATTCATGACTATCGTCCCATTTGGAGGTAACCAGCTACTTCCAGGAAACGCCACAAGCAGCAAAATCACTTAATCCTACTTACATTGCCTATATTTCTTCTAGTCTTTCACTGTAGGCTGCTAATCTTCTGTCCTCCTTGGTAGAATTGGAAATAAAAGAAAGTCATTATTATTCAGATTAATGTACACAAATCAAAACATTTTTATACACAAAATATTTTTTTTATTTAAACATTTTCTCATTGTTGAAGGACTGGTCTGTGAACTTGAATATGAAGAACAGCAATAAAATAAAAGGGTTTCTTTGTTGTAGACCAAGTAAATTTGACATTTTCCATCTCTAATTCGTCTATTTTTTTTTTGCTGCTTCCTTCACAGGGACGTTAGAAAGAACCAATGGAGCACATCTTTAGTTTGGCTGCATCATTTTCCTATGTGGGTTGCTTCCCAAAAAATGAAACCAGATAATCTCCAGAAAACTTCAGCATGACATCTCAAAGTCCCCTTCTACAGGCATGGGCAGAAAGCCTGTAGCTGTCGTAGGCCGCTAGCGAACATCCAAGGCCGCTCGTCCTCGCGAGTCAACGACGTGGGCCATTCTCAACATTCATGACTGTCGTCCCATTTGGAGGTAACCAGCTACTTCCAGGAAACGCCACAAGCAGCAAAATCACTTAATCCTACTTACATTGCCTATATTTCTTCTAGTCTTTCACTGTAGGCTGCTAATCTTCTGTCCTCCTTGGTAGAATTGGAAATAAAAGAAAGTCATTATTATTCAGATTAATGTACACAAATCAAAACATTTTTATACACAAAATATTTTTTTTATTTAAACATTTTCTCATTGTTGAAGGACTGGTCTGTGAACTTGAATATGAAGAACAGCAATAAAATAAAAGGGTTTCTTTGTTGTAGACCAAGTAAATTTGACATTTTCCATCTCTTATTCGTCTATTTTTTTTTTTGCTGCTTCCTTAACAGGGACGTTAGAAAGAACCAATGGAGCACATCTTTAGTTTGGCTGCATCATTTTCCTATGTGGACTGCTTCCCAAAAAATGAAACCAGATAATCTCCAGAAAACTTCAGCATGACATCTCAGTCCCCTTCTACAGGCATGGGCAGAAAGCCTGTAGCTGTCGTAGGCCGCTAGCGAACATCCGAGGCCGCCCGTCCTCGCGAGTCAACGACGTGGGCCATTCTCAACATTCATGACTGTCGTCCCATTTGGAGGTAACCAGCTACTTCCAGGAAACGCCACAAGCAGCAAAATCACTTAATCCTACTTACATTGCCTATATTTCTTCTAGTCTTTCACTGTAGGCTGCTAATCTTCTGTCCTCCTTGGTAGAATTGGAAATAAAAGAAAGTCATTATTATTCAGATTAATGTACACAAATCAAAACATTTTTATACACAAAATATTTTTTTTATTTAAACATTTTCTCATTGTTGAAGGACTGGTCTGTGAACTTGAATATGAAGAACAGCAATAAAATAAAAGGGTTTCTTTGTTGTAGACCAAGTAAATTTGACATTTTCCATCTCTTATTCGTCTATTTTTTTTTTGCTGCTTCTTTAACAGGGACGTTAGAAAGAACCAATGGAGCACATCTTTAGTTTGGCTGCATCATTTTCCTATGTGGACTGCTTCCCAAAAAATGAAACCAGATAATCTCCAGAAAACTTCAGCATGACATCTCAAAGTCCCCTTCTACAGGCATGGGCAGAAAGCCTGTAGCTGTCGTAGGCCGCTAGTGAACATCCGAGGCCGCCCGTCCTCGCGAGTCAACGACGTGGGCCATTCTCAACATTCATGACTGTCGTCCCATTTGGAGGTAACCAGCTACTTCCAGGAAACGCCACAAGCAGCAAAATCACTTAATCCTACTTACATTGCCTATATTTCTTCTAGTCTTTCACTGTAGGCTGCTAATCTTCTGTCCTCCTTGGTAGAATTGGAAATAAAAGAAAGTCATTATTATTCAGATTAATGTACACAAATCAAAACATTTTTATACACAAATTTTTTTTTTTATTTAAACATTTTCTCATTGTTGAAGGACTGGTCTGTGAACTTGAATATGAAGAACAGCAATAAAATAAAACGCTTTCTTAGTTGTAGACCAAGTAAATTTGATATTTTCCATCTCTTATTCGTCTAATTTTTTTTTTGCTGCTTCTTTAATAGGGACGTTAGAAAGAACTAATGGAGCACATCTTTAGTTTGGCTGCATCATTTTCCTATGTGGACTGCTTCCTTAAAAATGAAACCAGATAATCTCCAGAAAACTTCAGCATGACATCTCAAAGTCCCCTTCTACAGGCATGGGCAGAAAGCCTGTAGCTGTCGTAGGCCGCTAGCGAACATCCGAGGCCGCCCGTCCTCGCGAGTCAACGACGTGGGCCATTCTCAACATTCATGACTGTCGTCCCATTTGGAGGTAACCAGCTACTTCCAGGAAACGCCACAAGCAGCAAAATCACTTAATCCTACTTACATTGCCTATATTTCTTCTAGTCTTTCACTGTAGGCTGCTAATCTTCTGTCCTCCTTGGTAGAATTGGAAATAAAAGAAAGTCATTATTATTCAGATTAATGTTCACAAATCAAAACATTTTTATACAGAAATTTTTTTTTTTATTTAAACATTTTCTCATTGTTGAAGGACTGGTCTGTGAACTTGAATATGAAGAACAGCAATAAAATAAAAGGGTTTCTTTGTTGTAGACCAAGTAAATTTGACATTTCCCATCTCTTATTCGTCTATTTTTTTTTTGCTGCTTCTTTAACAGGGACGTTAGAAAGAACCAATGGAGCACATCTTTAGTTTGGCTGCATCATTTTCCTATGTGGACTGCTTCCCAAAAAATGAAACCAGATAATCTCCAGAAAACTTCAGCATGACATCTCAAAGTCCCCTTCTACAGGCATGGGCAGAAAGCCTGTAGCTATCGTAGGCCGCTAGCGAACATCCGAGGCCGCCTGTCCTCGCGAGTCAACGACGTGGGCCATTCTCAACATTCATGACTGTCGTCCCATTTGGAGGTAACCAGCTACTTCCAGGAAACGCCACAAGCAGCAAAATCACTTAATCCTACTTACATTGCCTATATTTCTTCTAGTCTTTCACTGTAGGCTGCTAATCTTCTGTCCTCCTTGGTAGAATTGGAAATAAAAGAAAGTCATTATTATTCAGATTAATGTACACAAATCAAAACATTTTTATACACAAAATATTTTTTTTATTTAAACATTTTCTCATTGTTGAAGGACTGGTCTGTGAACTTGAATATGAAGAACAGCAATAAAATAAAAGGGTTTCTTTGTTGTAGACCAAGTAAATTTGACATTTTCCATCTCTTATTCGTCTATTTTTTTTTTTTGCTGCTTCTTTAACAGGGACGTTAGAAAGAACCAATGGAGCACATCTTTAGTTTGGCTGCATCATTTTCCTATGTGGACTGCTTCCCAAAAAATGAAACCAGATAATCTCCAGAAAACTTCAGCATGACATCTCAAAGTCCCCTTCTACAGGCATGGGCAGAAAGCCTGTAGCTGTCGTAGGCCGCTAGCGAACATCCGAGGCCGCCCGTCCTCGCGAGTCAACGACGTGGGCCATTCTCAACATTCATGACTGTCGTCCCATTTGGAGGTAACCAGCTACTTCCAGGAAACGCCACAAGCAGCAAAATCACTTAATCCTACTTACATTGCCTATATTTCTTCTAGTCTTTCACTGTAGGCTGCTAATCTTCTGTCCTCCTTGGTAGAATTGGAAATAAAAGAAAGTCATTATTATTCAGATTAATGTACACAAATCAAAACATTTTTATACACAAATTTTTTTTTTATTTAAACATTTTCTCATTGTTGAAGGACTGGTCTGTGAACTTGAATATGAAGAACAGCAATAAAATAAAAGGGTTTCTTTGTTGTAGACCAAGTAAATTTGACATTTTCCATCTCTTATTCGTCTATTTTTTTTTTGCTGCTTCTTTAACAGGGACGTTAGAAAGAACCAATGGAGCACATCTTTAGTTTGGCTGCATCATTTTCCTATGTGGACTGCTTCCTTAAAAATGAAACCAGATAATCTCCAGAAAACTTCAGCATGACATCTCAAAGTCCCCTTCTACAGGCATGGGCAGAAAGCCTGTAGCTGTCGTAGGCCGCTAGCGAACATCCGAGGCCGCCTGTCCTCGCGAGTCAACGACGTGGGCCATTCTCAACATTCATGACTGTCGTCCCATTTGGAGGTAACCAGCTACTTCCAGGAAACGCCACAAGCAGCAAAATCACTTAATCCTACTTACATTGCCTATATTTCTTCTAGTCTTTCACTGTAGGCTGCTAATCTTCTGTCCTCCTTGGTAGAATTGGAAATAAAAGAAAGTCATTATTATTCAGATTAATGTTCACAAATCAAAACATTTTTATACAGAAATTTTTTTTTTTATTTAAACATTTTCTCATTGTTGAAGGACTGGTCTGTGAACTTGAATATGAAGAACAGCAATAAAATAAAAGGGTTTCTTTGTTGTAGACCAAGTAAATTTGACATTTCCCATCTCTTATTCGTCTATTTTTTTTTTGCTGCTTCTTTAACAGGGACGTTAGAAAGAACCAATGGAGCACATCTTTAGTTTGGCTGCATCATTTTCCTATGTGGACTGCTTCCCAAAAAATGAAACCAGATAATCTCCAGAAAACTTCAGCATGACATCTCAAAGTCCCCTTCTACAGGCATGGGCAGAAAGCCTGTAGCTATCGTAGGCCGCTAGCGAACATCCGAGGCCGCCTGTCCTCGCGAGTCAACGACGTGGGCCATTCTCAACATTCATGACTGTCGTCCCATTTGGAGGTAACCAGCTACTTCCAGGAAACGCCACAAGCAGCAAAATCACTTAATCCTACTTACATTGCCTATATTTCTTCTAGTCTTTCACTGTAGGCTGCTAATCTTCTGTCCTCCTTGGTAGAATTGGAAATAAAAGAAAGTCATTATTATTCAGATTAATGTACACAAATCAAAACATTTTTATACACAAATTTTTTTTTTATTTAAACATTTTCTCATTGTTGAAGGACTGGTCTGTGAACTTGAATATGAAGAACAGCAATAAAATAAAAGGGTTTCTTTGTTGTAGACCAAGTAAATTTGACATTTTCCATCTCTTATTCGTCTATTTTTTTTTTGCTGCTTCTTTAACAGGGACGTTAGAAAGAACCAATGGAGCACATCTTTAGTTTGGCTGCATCATTTTCCTATGTGGGTTGCTTCCCAAAAAATGAAACCAGATAATCTCCAGAAAACTTCAGCATGACATCTCAAAGTCCCCTTCTACAGGCATGGGCAGAAAGCCTGTAGCTGTCGTAGGCCGCTAGCGAACATCCGAGGCCGCCCGTCCTCGCGAGTCAACGACGTGGGCCATTCTCAACATTCATGACCGTCGTCCCATTTGGAGGTAACCAGCTACTTCCAGGAAACGCCACAAGCAGCAAAATCACTTAATCCTACTTACATTGCCTATATTTCTTCTAGTCTTTCACTGTAGGCTGCTAATCTTCTGTCCTCCTTGGTAGAATTGGAAATAAAAGAAAGTCATTATTATTCAGATTAATGTACACAAATCAAAACATTTTTATACACAATTTTTTTTTTTTATTTAAACATTTTCTCATTGTTGAAGGACTGGTCTGTGAACTTGAATATGAAGAACAGCAATAAAATAAAAGGGTTTCTTTGTTGTAGACCAAGTAAATTTGACATTTTCCATCTCTTATTCGTCTAATTTTTTTTTTGCTGCTTCTTTAACAGGGACGTTAGAAAGAACCAATGGAGCACATCTTTAGTTTGGCTGCATCATTTTCCTATGTGGACTGCTTCCCAAAAAATGAAACCAGATAATCTCCAGAAAACTTCAGCACGACATCTCAAAGTCCCCTTCTACAGGCATGGGCAGAAAGCCTGTAGCTGTCGTAGGCTGCTAGCGAACATCCGAGGCCGCCTGTCCTTGCGAGTCAACGACGTGGGCCATTCTCAACATTCATGACTGTCGTCCCATTTGGAGGTAACCAGCTACTTTCAGGAAACGCCACAAGCAGCAAAATCACTTAATCCTACTTACATTGCCTATATTTCTTCTAGTCTTTCACTGTAGGCTGCTAATCTTCTGTCCTCCTTGGTAGAATTGGAAATAAAAGAAAGTCATTATTATTCAGATTAATGTACACAAATCAAAACATTTTTATACACAAATTTTTTTTTTATTTAAACATTTTCTCATTGTTGAAGGACTGGTCTGTGAACTTGAATATGAAGAACAGCAATAAAATAAAAGGGTTTCTTTGTTGTAGACCAAGTAAATTTGACATTTTCCATCTCTTATTCGTCTATTTTTTTTTTGCTGCTTCTTTAACAGGGACGTTAGAAAGAACCAATGGAGCACATCTTTAGTTTGGCTGCATCATTTTCCTATGTGGGTTGCTTCCCAAAAAATGAAACCAGATAATCTCCAGAAAACTTCAGCATGACATCTCAAAGTCCCCTTCTACAGGCATGGGCAGAAAGCCTGTAGCTGTCGTAGGCCGCTAGCGAACATCCGAGGCCGCCCGTCCTCGCGAGTCAACGACGTGGGCCATTCTCAACATTCATGACTGTCGTCCCATTTGGAGGTAACCAGCTACTTCCAGGAAACGCCACAAGCAGCAAAATCACTTAATCCTACTTACATTGCCTATATTTCTTCTAGTCTTTCACTGTAGGCTGCTAATCTTCTGTCCTCCTTGGTAGAATTGGAAATAAAAGAAAGTCATTATTATTCAGATTAATGTACACAAATCAAAACATTTTTATACACAAATTTTTTTTTTATTTAAACATTTTCTCATTGTTGAAGGACTGGTCTGTGAACTTGAATATGAAGAACAGCAATAAAATAAAAGGGTTTCTTTGTTGTAGACCAAGTAAATTTGACATTTTCCATCTCTTATTCGTCTATTTTTTTTTTGCTGCTTCCTTAACAGGGACGTTAGAAAGAACCAATGGAGCACATCTTTAGTTTGGCTGCATCATTTTCCTATGTGGGTTGCTTCCCAAAAAATGAAACCAGATAATCTCCAGAAAACTAACTTCAGCATGACATCTCAAAGTCCCCTTCTACAGGCATGGGCAGAAAGCCTGTAGCTGTCGTAGGCCGCTAGCGAACATCCAAGGCCGCCCGTCCTCGCGAGTCAACGACGTGGGCCATTCTCAACATTCATGACTGTCGTCCCATTTGGAGGTAAGCAGCTACTTCCAGGAAACGCCACAAGCAGCAAAATCACTTAATCCTACTTACATTGCCTATATTTCTTCTAGTCTTTCACTGTAGGCTGCTAATCTTCTGTCCTCCTTGGTAGAATTGGAAATAAAAGAAAGTCATTATTATTCAGATTAATGTACATAAATCAAAACATTTTAATACACAAACAAAATATTTATTTAAACATTTTCTCATTGTTGAAGGACTGGTCTGTGAACTTGAATATGAAGAACAGCAATAAAATAAAAGGGTTTCTTTGTTGTAGACCAAGTAAATTTGACATTTTCCATCTCTTATTCGTCTATTTTTTTTTTGCTGCTTCTTTAACAGGGACGTTAGAAAGAACCAATGGAGCACATCTTTAGTTTGGCTGCATCATTTTCCTATGTGGGTTGCTTCCCAAAAAATGAAACCAGATAATCTCCAGAAAACTTCAGCATGACATCTCAAAGTCCCCTTCTACAGGCATGGGCAGAAAGCCTGTAGCTGTCGTAGGCCGCTAGCGAACATCCAAGGCCGCCCGTCCTCGCGAGTCAACGACGTGGGCCATTCTCAACATTCATGACTGTCGTCCCATTTGGAGGTAACCAGCTACTTCCAGGAAACGCCACAAGCAGCAAAATCACTTAATCCTACTTACATTGCCTATATTTCTTCTAGTCTTTCACTGTAGGCTGCTAATGGTAGAATTGGAAATAAAAGAAAGTCATTATTATTCAGATTAATGTACATAAATCAAAACATTTTAATACACAAACAAAATATTTATTTAAACATTTTCTCATTGTTGAAGGACTGGTCTGTGAACTTGAATATGAAGAACAGCAATAAAATAAAAGGGTTTCTTTGTTGTAGACCAAGTAAATTTGACATTTTCCATCTCTTATTCGTCTATTTTTTTTTTGCTGCTTCTTTAACAGGGACGTTAGAAAGAACCAATGGAGCACATCTTTAGTTTGGCTGCATCATTTTCCTATGTGGGTTGCTTCCCAAAAAATGAAACCAGATAATCTCCAGAAAACTTCAGCATGACATCTCAAAGTCCCCTTCTACAGGCATGGGCAGAAAGCCTGTAGCTGTCGTAGGCCGCTAGCGAACATCCAAGGCCGCCCGTCCTCGCGAGTCAACGACGTGGGCCATTCTCAACATTCATGACTGTCGTCCCATTTGGAGGTAACCAGCTACTTCCAGGAAACGCCACAAGCAGCAAAATCACTTAATCCTACTTACATTGCCTATATTTCTTCTAGTCTTTCACTGTAGGCTGCTAATCTTCTGTCCTCCTTGGTAGAATTGGAAATAAAAGAAAGTCATTATTATTCAGATTAATGTACACAAATCAAAACATTTTTATACACAAATTTTTTTTTTATTTAAACATTTTCTCATTGTTGAAGGACTGGTCTGTGAACTTGAATATGAAGAACAGCAATAAAATAAAAGGGTTTCTTTGTTGTAGACCAAGTAAATTTGACATTTTCCATCTCTTATTCGTCTATTTTTTTTTTGCTGCTTCTTTAACAGGGACGTTAGAAAGAACCAATGGAGCACATCTTTAGTTTGGCTGCATCATTTTCCTATGTGGGTTGCTTCCCAAAAAATGAAACCAGATAATCTCCAGAAAACTTCAGCATGACATCTCAAAGTCCCCTTCTACAGGCATGGGCAGAAAGCCTGTAGCTGTCGTAGGCCGCTAGCGAACATCCAAGACCGCTCGTCCTTGCGAGTCAACGACGTGGGCCATTCTCAACATTCATGACTGTCGTCCCATTTGGAGGTAACCAGCTACTTCCAGGAAACGCCACAAGCAGCAAAATCACTTAATCCTACTTACATTGCCTATATTTCTTCTAGTCTTTCACTGTAGGCTGCTAATCTTCTGTCCTCCTTGGTAGAATTGGAAATAAAAGAAAGTCATTATTATTCAGATTAATGTACACAAATCAAAACATTTTTATACACAAAATATTTTTTTTATTTAAACATTTTCTCATTGTTGAAGGACTGGTCTGTGAACTTGAATATGAAGAACAGCAATAAAATAAAAGGGTTTCTTTGTTGTAGACCAAGTAAATTTGACATTTTCCATCTCTTATTCGTCTATTTTTTTTTTTGCTGCTTCTTTAACAGGGACGTTAGAAAGAACCAATGGAGCACATCTTTAGTTTGGCTGCATCATTTTCCTATGTGGACTGCTTCCCAAAAAATGAAACCAGATAATCTCCAGAAAACTTCAGCATGACATCTCAGTCCCCTTCTACAGGCATGGGCAGAAAGCCTGTAGCTGTCGTAGGCCGCTAGCGAACATCCGAGGCCGCCCGTCCTCGCGAGTCAACGACGTGGGCCATTCTCAACATTCATGACTGTCGTCCCATTTGGAGGTAACCAGCTACTTCCAGGAAACGCCACAAGCAGCAAAATCACTTAATCCTACTTACATTGCCTATATTTCTTCTAGTCTTTCACTGTAGGCTGCTAATCTTCTGTCCTCCTTGGTAGAATTGGAAATAAAAGAAAGTCATTATTATTCAGATTAATGTACACAAATCAAAACATTTTTATACACAAAATATTTTTTTTATTTAAACATTTTCTCATTGTTGAAGGACTGGTCTGTGAACTTGAATATGAAGAACAGCAATAAAATAAAAGGGTTTCTTTGTTGTAGACCAAGTAAATTTGACATTTTCCATCTCTTATTCGTCTATTTTTTTTTTTTGCTGCTTCTTTAACAGGGACGTTAGAAAGAACCAATGGAGCACATCTTTAGTTTGGCTGCATCATTTTCCTATGTGGACTGCTTCCCAAAAAATGAAACCAGATAATCTCCAGAAAACTTCAGCATGACATCTCAAAGTCCCCTTCTACAGGCATGGGCAGAAAGCCTGTAGCTGTCGTAGGCCGCTAGCGAACATCCGAGGCCGCCCGTCCTCGCGAGTCAACGACGTGGGCCATTCTCAACATTCATGACTGTCGTCCCATTTGGAGGTAACCAGCTACTTCCAGGAAACGCCACAAGCAGCAAAATCACTTAATCCTACTTACATTGCCTATATTTCTTCTAGTCTTTCACTGTAGGCTGCTAATCTTCTGTCCTCCTTGGTAGAATTGGAAATAAAAGAAAGTCATTATTATTCAGATTAATGTACACAAATCAAAACATTTTTATACACAAATTTTTTTTTTATTTAAACATTTTCTCATTGTTGAAGGACTGGTCTGTGAACTTGAATATGAAGAACAGCAATAAAATAAAAGGGTTTCTTTGTTGTAGACCAAGTAAATTTGACATTTTCCATCTCTTATTCGTCTATTTTTTTTTTGCTGCTTCCTTAACAGGGACGTTAGAAAGAACCAATGGAGCACATCTTTAGTTTGGCTGCATCATTTTCCTATGTGGGTTGCTTCCCAAAAAATGAAACCAGATAATCTCCAGAAAACTAACTTCAGCATGACATCTCAAAGTCCCCTTCTACAGGCATGGGCAGAAAGCCTGTAGCTGTCGTAGGCCGCTAGCGAACATCCAAGGCCGCCCGTCCTCGCGAGTCAACGACGTGGGCCATTCTCAACATTCATGACTGTCGTCCCATTTGGAGGTAACCAGCTACTTCCAGGAAACGCCACAAGCAGCAAAATCACTTAATCCTACTTACATTGCCTATATTTCTTCTAGTCTTTCACTGTAGGCTGCTAATCTTCTGTCCTCCTTGGTAGAATTGGAAATAAAAGAAAGTCATTATTATTCAGATTAATGTACATAAATCAAAACATTTTAATACACAAACAAAATATTTATTTAAACATTTTCTCATTGTTGAAGGACTGGTCTGTGAACTTGAATATGAAGAACAGCAATAAAATAAAAGGGTTTCTTTGTTGTAGACCAAGTAAATTTGACATTTTCCATCTCTTATTCGTCTATTTTTTTTTTGCTGCTTCTTTAACAGGGACGTTAGAAAGAACCAATGGAGCACATCTTTAGTTTGGCTGCATCATTTTCCTATGTGGACTGCTTCCCAAAAAATGAAACCAGATAATCTCCAGAAAACTTCAGCATGACATCTCCAAGTCCCCTTCTACAGGCATGGGCAGAAAGCCTGTAGCTGTCGTAGGCCGCTAGCGAACATCCGAGGCCGCCCGTCCTCGCGAGTCAACGACGTGGGCCATTCTCAACATTCATGACTGTCGTCCCATTTGGAGGTAACCAGCTACTTCCAGGAAACGCCACAAGCAGCAAAATCACTTAATCCTACTTACATTGCCTATATTTCTTCTAGTCTTTCACTGTAGGCTGCTAATCTTCTGTCCTCCTTGGTAGAATTGGAAATAAAAGAAAGTCATTATTATTCAGATTAATGTACACAAATCAAAACATTTTTATACACAAACAAAATATTTATTTTAACATTTTCTCATTGTTGAAGGACTGGTCTGTGAACTTGAATATGAAGAACAGCAATAAAATAAAAGGGTTTCTTTGTTGTAGACCAAGTAAATTTGACATTTTCCATCTCTTATTCGTCTATTTTTTTTTTTGCTGCTTCCTTAACAGGGACGTTAGAAAGAACCAATGGAGCACATCTTTAGTTTGGCTGCATCATTTTCCTATGTGGACTGCTTCCCAAAAAATGAAACCAGATAATCTCCAGAAAACTTCAGCATGACATCTCAAAGTCCCCTTCTACAGGCATGGGCAGAAAGCCTGTAGCTGTCGTAGGCCGCTAGCGAACATCCGAGGCCGCCCGTCCTCGCGAGTCAACGACGTGGGCCATTCTCAACATTCATGACTGTCGTCCCATTTGGAGGTAACCAGCTACTTCCAGGAAACGCCACAAGCAGCAAAATCACTTAATCCTACTTACATTGCCTATATTTCTTCTAGTCTTTCACTGTAGGCTGCTAATCTTCTGTCCTCCTTGGTAGAATTGGAAATAAAAGAAAGTCATTATTATTCAGATTAATGTACACAAATCAAAACATTTTTATACACAAAATATTTTTTTTATTTAAACATTTTCTCATTGTTGAAGGACTGGTCTGTGAACTTGAATATGAAGAACAGCAATAAAATAAAAGGGTTTCTTTGTTGTAGACCAAGTAAATTTGACATTTTCCATCTCTTATTCGTCTATTTTTTTTTTTGCTGCTTCTTTAACAGGGACGTTAGAAAGAACCAATGGAGCACATCTTTAGTTTGGCTTCATCATTTTCCTATGTGGACTGCTTCCCAAAAAATGAAACCAGATAATCTCCAGAAAACTTCAGCATGACATCTCAAAGTCCCCTTCTACAGGCATGGGCAGAAAGCCTGTAGCTGTCGTAGGCCGCTAGCGAACATCCGAGGCCGCCCGTCCTCGCGAGTCAACGACGTGGGCCATTCTCAACATTCATGACTGTCGTCCCATTTGGAGGTAACCAGCTACTTCCAGGAAACGCCACAAGCAGCAAAATCACTTAATCCTACTTACATTGCCTATATTTCTTCTAGTCTTTCACTGTAGGCTGCTAATCTTCTGTCCTCCTTGGTAGAATTGGAAATAAAAGAAAGTCATTATTATTCAGATTAATGTACACAAATCAAAACATTTTTATACACAAAATATTTTTTTTATTTAAACATTTTCTCATTGTTGAAGGACTGGTCTGTGAACTTGAATATGAAGAACAGCAATAAAATAAAAGGGTTTCTTTGTTGTAGACCAAGTAAATTTGACATTTTCCATCTCTTATTCGTCTATTTTTTTTTTTGCTGCTTCTTTAACAGGGACGTTAGAAAGAACCAATGGAGCACATCTTTAGTTTGGCTGCATCATTTTCCTATGTGGACTGCTTCCCAAAAAATGAAACCAGATAATCTCCAGAAAACTTCAGCATGACATCTCAAAGTCCCCTTCTACAGGCATGGGCAGAAAGCCTGTAGCTGTCGTAGGCCGCTAGCGAACATCCGAGGCCGCCCGTCCTCGCGAGTCAACGACGTGGGCCATTCTCAACATTCATGACTGTCGTCCCATTTGGAGGTAACCAGCTACTTCCAGGAAACGCCACAAGCAGCAAAATCACTTAATCCTACTTACATTGCCTATATTTCTTCTAGTCTTTCACTGTAGGCTGCTAATCTTCTGTCCTCCTTGGTAGAATTGGAAATAAAAGAAAGTCATTATTATTCAGATTAATGTACACAAATCAAAACATTTTTATACACAAACAAAATATTTATTTTAACATTTTCTCATTGTTGAAGGACTGGTCTGTGAACTTGAATATGAAGAACAGCAATAAAATAAAAGGGTTTCTTTGTTGTAGACCAAGTAAATTTGACATTTTCCATCTCTTATTCGTCTATTTTTTTTTTGCTGCTTCTTTAACAGGGACGTTAGAAAGAACCAATGGAGCACATCTTTAGTTTGGCTGCATCATTTTCCTATGTGGGTTGCTTCCCAAAAAATGAAACCAGATAATCTCCAGAAAACTTCAGCATGACATCTCAAAGTCCCCTTCTACAGGCATGGGCAGAAAGCCTGTAGCTGTCGTAGGCCGCTAGCGAACATCCAAGGCCGCCCGTCCTCGCGAGTCAACGACGTGGGCCATTCTCAACATTCATGACTGTCGTCCCATTTGGAGGTAACCAGCTACTTCCAGGAAACGCCACAAGCAGCAAAATCACTTAATCCTACTTACATTGCCTATATTTCTTCTAGTCTTTCACTGTAGGCTGCTAATCTTCTGTCCTCCTTGGTAGAATTGGAAATAAAAGAAAGTCATTATTATTCAGATTAATGTACACAAATCAAAACATTTTTATACAAAAATTTTTTTTTTATTTAAACATTTTCTCATTGTTGAAGGACTGGTCTGTGAACTTGAATATGAAGAACAGCAATAAAATAAAAGGGTTTCTTTGTTGTAGATGAAGTAAATTTGACATTAAATAGGAATACCCTTAAAATTATTAATTCCAATATGAATAATGACATTGCCTATTGTTTTCAAAAAAAAATTAAGAAAATTACCAGCCTTTAACATGGATATTGGAGAAATTGTTGCAAACAGTGAAACTTTAAAATTTCAATCCTCACTTTTTAAAACATAAATGGTTTTTTTCTTGGAATTTTTAATTTTAATGATTGGTTATGTCACATTTTTCAACATATACAATGTTAGATTTTGATTCAAATTTTTTTTTTAAATCTTTATTTTGAAAATTATAAACTATTTTTACAAAATTAAAAGCTTAATTAAGGGGGTGGTAGCCAACACCTTCACTAAACCTAAGTTGGCTCGTTGAATTTTCATAAAGTTTTGACAAAGTATTTACTTTGACCCTTTGACAAAAAATATAAAAATTCTTTAAATTTCAATCAAGTTGTAATATGTTTATAGTACCCTTATTGCCTTTCTATTTGAATGAAAATAAAATATTTGAACCAACCTTTTTCAAACATGGTGATGGACTGTGAAATTCAGGTCAGGAGATTAGGAAATTTTGGTCAGATTAGGACTCAGATCAGGAGGTTTTTTATGGACATAAATTTTGTCGTAAATGTAACTGTATGATGTAGAAATTGTGTTTTTTCTTCAAATTTCCATCAAATTGTAATATGTTTATAGTACCCTTATTGCCTTTCTATTTGAATGAAAATAAAATATTACGAAGAATCTGTTTGTTGTTTTGTTTTGTTTTTGATAATTGATTGTTCACTGCTTGCAAATAAATCATTATATTTATTTATCTTATCTGTATTGATGTCTCCATCTCCATCATTGGTAACTGTATAGACAAATAAGAAAGAAATATGCTATACATGTATATTTGCAACATGATAAATTAATTAAAAAATAACAAACACTAACAATAGTACTGCATGGTTTTTAAGTATTATGAAAGTCATATTTCTACAAAACTTAAAGACTCAAACAGTGTAAAATGTTTTGCTATCTTTAGCATGTTTAGCTAAATCAATAAAATCTTATATACCTACATAAACAATCATTGATCCCAAGGTTTTAGTAGGAATTAAACTACCTAGGATTTATTCAGTCTTATTTTTCTATATCCAATGGCAGCAGTCCTCAAATAAATAGACAGACTTATTATATAAACTTCAATTTAATACTTGAAAAGAAGTCTAGATTGATAAAATAATTTATAACTTTTATATTTTTTTATTTGTCCCAAAACATTTAAATTCATTTAACTACCATCCTTTGATGATTATTTGATTGAAATATTCATTTATAGTCTTTTTTACAATTTACATTTTTAAAAGCAAAATAACTTAAAACAGGATAATTCAAAGGGACGTAACAATAATGTATTTCAATTATTTCCAATACACATAGTTTTTATTACACAACGAGAGTTATCCAGAGGTAAAAATCGTTGATTACCAGTATGTTTGACACCCAAGCTGTCAAGTGAAGCCATATAATTATACATCTTCTTTGATTTACAGGTAAAATTTAACACAGGTGTCAATTACACCCATATGGTAGTAAGAATTTATCAAATATTGCGGCTGAATATTTTCATTCATGAAATATTTCATACACGGGAGTTTTTTTCACCTAAACGGGAGGACGGGAGGAGACCCCTGAAAACGGGATTATTGTACTCCCCTCGGGAGGTTCACATGTATGCTTTTAATCAGAAAAATTACATTGGTTATATAGCAGCTTGACGAACACTTATTTTGATCATTGAGAAGCTTAATATTCCCTTAACAAGACAACATCATTAAAACATTTAGCTGATTTTACAGAGTTATCTCCCTCTAGTGTTAGGTACCACCTTATGCACTATAATATTTGGTCTTTTCAATTTCAATTACTATCAAATATCAAATGTATATCATTTCAAAATTACATAAAAAGATCCCTCTGAATAACACACACCACATCCTGAAAAACAAGATACCACTGAACTATCCATAGAACAAAAGCAAGAAACAGACAATAAAACCTGACCAATCAGAACTAGCTCAGAAAACAACTATGTTAATTGTTAATTGTTAGAAAAGACTTTGCTCTTGAAGCACAATGTATTTCTGAAATGATCATTTGATATTTGTTCTGTCAATGGCAAATTGTTTTCAAATTAAGATAAATATTCTGTTGCAAAATTCTACTATTAAGGTGGTACATCTGACCTTAGAAACAGAGGTACTCTAAAAATAACCCCTGGTTTTCTGGAAATCTTAAATTAGTATACTATGGAGCACATTAATGCTAAATTTAATGCAAACTGATGAACAAGTGAATTTTGGCTCAAATTGGTCGAAATATATTTCTCTTTCACCAAAAGTTTCATTTCTGAAATTTGTTGGTCAAATTAAGTAAACAATGACATCAAAACCACTATTTTGTGTTAGAGTAGGCCTTCTTTTACATATGTTCTAAATTTGAGGGAGTAACTAGTGGTCTGACGCCTACATTACACTTAGGAGATAACTCTGTAAAAAACAGCTGGACGTTTTAATCACATTCTTTAGTTACGGAAATATTAAGCTTGTCAATGATAAAAAGTCTTTGTCAAACTGCTATATATCAAATGTATTTTTTTCTGATAAAGTGTGTGGCTTAAGTTTTTTGAGATTTTTATATTTTTGTCAAAGAGTCGAAGTAAATATTTTGTCAAAATTTTATGAAAATTAAAAGAACAAAATTTATTTTATTCAAGCTCTTTAAATCAGTTTCAATTAATTGTTTTACAATCTATCACGATGCACTCAATATACCAAAATCTGAAAAGAATTCGAATATATTTGCTCTGTGTTGATTTTAAATATTAAATAAAACACTGCAAATATGTACTCATTTTACAAACCGAATAAACCCATTTTAACTTATAAAAAAAGCCAACCAAACATATCTCTATTAAATCAGTTTACTTACATTGCCTTTATTTCTTCCAAGTCTTTAGCTGCTTCTTCTGTCCTCCTTGGTATTGTTGGAATAAAAAAACTAGAGGCTCTAAAGAGCCTGTGTCGCTAACCTTGGTCTATGTGAATATTAAACAAAGGACACAAGATGGATCCAAGACAAAATTGTGGTTTAGTGATGGTGATGTGTTTGTAGATCTTACTTTTCTAAACATTCTTGCTGCTTACAATTATCTCTATCTATAATGAACTTGGCCCAGTAGTTACAGTGGAAAATTTTGAGAAAATTGTTAAAAAATGACTATATAAAGGGCAATAACTCCTTAGGGGGTCAATTGACCATTTTGGTCATGTTGACTTCTTTTAAGGTCTTACTTTGCTGTACTTTATTGCTGTTTACAGTTTATCTATAATAATATTCAAGATACATGTAATAACCAATAACAGCAAAATGTCCTTAAATTACCAATTCAGGGGAAGCAACCCAACAAAGGGTTGTCCGATTGGTCTGTAAATTTCAGGGCAGATAGATCTTGACCTGATTAACAATTTTACACCTGTCAGATTTGCTGTAAAAGCTTTGGATTTTGAGTTATAACCCAAAAACTGCATTTTACCCCTATGTTCTATTTTTAGCCATGTCGGCCATCTTGGTTGGTAGGCCGAGTCACCGGACAATTGTTTTAAACTACATACCCCAAAGATGATTTTGGCCAAGTTTGGATTAATTTGGCCCATTAATTTCAGAGAAGATTTTTGTAGAAGATTACTAAGATTTAGGAAAAATGGTTAGAAATTGACTATAAAGGGCAATAACTCCTAAAGGGATCAACTTACCATTTCGGACGACGGATGCAGAGTGATGGGAAAAGCTCACCTGGCCCGAAGAAAACCTTTGTGCATTTGACATTTTCCCTCTTCTATTTTTTCATGCATGTTGTTTTCAACATCCATGACTGATGTCTCATTTGCTCATGGCACAACAGTGATTTTACCATGATTTTAACAGGAGAAAAATTCATTATATTTGGAACAATTTTTCTAAAAGAGGGGTCAAATTATTTTTAATAATAAAGAACATACGAGTCAAGGAATTTTACAAAATTCTTGCACATGTTTTGACCATATAATACCAGATAGCTGTATAAATAACAGTGGTGGATCCAGCCATTTCAAAAAGGAGGGGGTCCCAACCCAGGACAAAGGGGGGGGGGGTACAACTATATGTCCCCATTCAAATGCATTGATCATCCTAACGGACCATGTAATACTCACAGAATGTTTGTTTATATAAAAAATTTGCTGAAGTCTTCAGCTAATATAAATTGCAATTTGTATTGCTCAGTTGATTATAAAAATAATTATTCTACAAACTAACAGAGTGAAGTGATTTTATTTCTTACAATTATTTACCCTTATCGATTTAAATGCACTTTAAAATTCTAAAATCAGCATTCACATGTATAGCGGTCTACTCGATTCCCATATAGTAGCTCATTTAAATATGTTAACTTTAAATTTCGCATATTTGATCATTTAACTTTCATTTACAGGAGATATGACTTGATATGAATATCTGGAAGACTGGTAAAAAAGATATAATCTAGCCATAAAAAGGAGGTATGTCATACAAATTTTTACTTGTTCTCGTCATTCAACCTAAACATTCATAAATTAATATCGGTTAACATTAAATTACACAGTAACAGGGGCATTTTGTGTCATTAGAGAAAGAATAACACTTACCTGTCTGATAATATAATGAATTTCCAGCCACAAAGTCAAGTTATCAAATCGTAAATAGGAGTTTTAGATTTTCTTGCGTTCCAGTGTTTATAGATCATGACTTCCGGTTTCGACAGAAATTACCCGCCAAATACATTAACCAATAAATGGACAGCGGCTTAATGGACCGTGAACAGGGAAATGCGTACGGTGAAACCAAACAAAAAAACAGGATTCTATCGATGTGTTGAGTTTTTTGGTGCACAGTGGCGGATCCAGAGGGGGGGAGGGGTGCGTAGAGGGCGTTTGCCCCCCCCCTTTGCTCTGACTTTTTTTTTTGGTGAAATGATTAATCAGACTAGACTTCGTGAACTTTGCCATTTTCCATGTACTGTAGTATTTTAAAATTTTTATGCGACAATTCTTTACTTATAAAGATATTTTTTGCTGGAATTTACTGATTGCCAAAGTCATGTAATTCTCTATGGTGGAGTTGAACAGTGCGTCGAAAAAAACGTCGCTTAGTCATTTTGAAATTCAAATTACAACAACACATTGCTTAAGCTGAGGATGACAATCATGACACCTTCAAAGCGACACAGGATTGAGCAAGAACTTATTAACTTCTACTTCACTATTCCACCAAACAATCTATAGACTATAACACTCACATGAAAAAAAGTTCCATGGCAATATTATTTACCTACGAAAACATGTTTAACTCCAAACGCCCCAGCCAATTTTGAAATAACATAGCTGAATAATGATCCCCAGTCAGTATAAGCTCTAGATATATTTAAAGTCTAAGGAACGAACCATTTGATTTGAGGAGACAGTCTGAGATATTTGAGAGAAAAAAATAACTTTGATTTTTGCCTTGAATTCTGGCTGTATCTGGATTGACAACAATAATCATGTCCACTGTTTTTGCTATTAGAATCAAAAATTTCCAACAGAATGATTTAGCATTAAATGAACATGATGAATAAAAACGGTCATTTTTTTTTTTGGTAGCAGGGGTTTGCATGTCTGAACGGAATGTCCTGTGTACCCGAACTGATATATCAAATACTTTTTTCAAGACCAGACTGCAACCTGCCTAATCGGTGTGGCCTTTATGTCTCCATTTGTCCACCGTCATTCATAAATTCGTTGTCATTTCAGACTCATTCTTAGCCTTTGGTTGATTTGGAACCCCTCACTTCCCTTAATTTTGTTGGGTGAAACATATCAACCAAACATTTGGATAAGAAATTGCTTGTTTGTCTTTTTTAACTTGTGCCGGCCGTATTGTAAATTTCATTGAATACCCCGGCGTATATCTTGTTTACAACAAGAAATCTGTGAAGTTCAGTATGATAACTTAACTAACAACAAAACAACGAGAATTTTCCAGGTCTATTTTCTATTGACAAGTCCCACATCAAATTTATCAGTTCATAGCTTTGGATCCATACTATCATTTTATGATAGACAATTAATAGAGAGAATATAGCAACGAAAATATCCAACCCTTACACTTTAGAGCAACTACAAAATATATATGCCCCACGCCAGTAATCGTTTGAAAAGTGCATATTACACTTATTTTATGTTTTTAACCCCAAAAAGGTCCCAAACATAAAACTTCGCCCCCTTTCCAAAATCCTGGACCCGCCCCTCACGGGTGCATGACGATAAAATGTGCATGTTCTTTTAGACGATAAAATAATCGAATTATTTTGACGAATCACGTTATTTTTTTTTACAAAATACACAGTAACGATAATCATTTGAGACCTCTGACGAATCACGGTAAAATTTTAATCAATTTGATGCTAACGGTAGCCGAAAATGAACGTTTGACGCCTGTCGGTAAAGGGCATTACTACCCTCATATATGCCTGTCTTGACAGGTGCGTCTCCATGATTTTGGGCCTCAGTGATACTCAAATGTTGGGAGTGATACATTTACTTGTAAAAAAAATTAATAGTATGCTTTTAAGACCCATCTAATTAATTATAGGAATCAAAACAAATCTTTATAGTGAAAAAAACATAGCTTGACTGATGAAGGCATGACTTGAAATCATATAATCACAGCCTACTTCTTTCCTATATAAGCATACAGAATATGGCGAGATTAACATGTTAGCAGGCACCCAACCCTCCCCTCTCAACCAACAATCAGCCAGTACGTACGCGTGTCATTAACACATAAAGGGGTCTAGAAATTGTTCAGTACCAACTTTGAAAAGTCTCATTTTTTATTGATTACTATAAAGACATGCAAGATGCAACAAAGCAAATGTCTAAGGTAAGGTAATCTTGATGATTGATGCTTTGCTCAACCGTATAATTTACCGATAACGCCAAGGGTAACAGCTGTGGAATATAAATATGGTCCCTTAAAGTTTGGTCTTCTCCGAAATAAGTCAAAATTTCAATGAAATGCATATGGATGGGTATAGACTTTTTAAAGATGCTTAAAATAACAAAACTGACCAATTAGTTAGATTTTGGCATTACATTAGAAAGACTGAATTGTTCGAGGAAATTAAAAAAAAAACCTAATCGAAGAAAGCAAACCAGTTTACATTAAGAATTATCTTTTCATCTCCATATCTCCACGTTAAAGAAACTTTATTACTTATCAACGGTGGCTATATAAATTACATGTTCATTGTATACACATACTCTTAAGTCTTAATGTAACTCTATTGTAATCCATGACCCCCTTGGACTCGCCTCTGCTATTCAGGCCAAAAGCCTACAATCCATTGATTATTTTTGATTGCTGTCTATATCAAAAAGATTTGTTTTTAATACAACTCTTCACAAGATACCAAAAGACACAAAAATGAACAACTATAGGTCAACATACGGCCTTCAACAATGCGCAAAGCCCATACCGCATAGTCAGTTATGCAACACACCGAAATGACAAATGTAAAACACTTCAAACGAGAAAACTAACGGTAAAATTTAAAATAGTGAACAAAAAAATATATATAACCACTGAACTTCTGGCTTCGGACAGGCACATACAGAATATGGCGAGATTAACATGTTAGAAGGCACCCAACCCTCCCTTAACCGGGGACAGTGGTGTATCCGTACATTGAATGTCGTATGGTAAATACTTTAAAAAAAATGATATCAAATAAGAAATCGGACCTGTGTATCTGTATGCTCAGTCAGTGGTATTTGCATCTCGAGTAATTGTGCTTTCCTACCAATTTACACTTTCGTATACATAAGGATTTTTTTTTTTACATGTACAAAATACCTCCAAGAGTGTTTTGACAATACAATGGATATTATGGGTTGCTGTCTGCATGTTATGGTGGTAAATTATTTTTTCAAAACTTTCAAAACATGTATATTGGTTAAAATCATATTAAAGCATAATTTCATACATGCAAAATTCATTGCAAACGCAATATTGTCGCAACGAAGCGTACAGTACAAAAAGGTGTTATGACAACGAAGCGTACACAACATGAAAATGAAGAGACTTTTAAACTTGTATTTTTTTTTTGTTTCTAGATACAACATAAACCAACGATCTTTATAAGTTTGTTAATTTTAAATTATGAAATTTTCAAAAATGTATGTTTTAAAACTATTAGGCACGAGAAACATTAAGTTTTGAAAATTTTAAAAATACCAAGGACGTTTTATCATCAATATTGTCGTGCGTTTTGCGATGTTTGTGTACAAAAATGTCACAAATTTCAAAAACCTTGGATTAAGTAATGAGAATGATGGCAAAGAATATATTGAAGCAGAATATGCAAAGAATAGATATTGGATTTTAGTTTAAAATATTAATTCCTTACTGTCTGAACTCAGTGTTACACGGTGTGTTCGATTTGAACGCGTCAACGTCCGGTTTCATCTGTATCGGGGTTATACAGGGTGCTAAAGGTTGGATGAAATGTCAATATACTATCCTATATAGTTACAAAAAGCAATTACAGGTCACTGAACGGCGGCGTTTAGCAATGAACAAACATAACAAACTGTAAATAAAATTGAGAATGGAAATGGGGAATGTGTCAAAGAGACAACAACCCGACCAAATAAAAAACAACAACAGCAGAGGGTCACCAACAGGTCTTCAATGTAGCGAGAAATTCCCGCACCCGGAGGCGTCCTTCAGCTGGCCCCTAAACAAATATATACTAGTCCAGTGATAATGAACGCCATACTAATTTCCAAATTGTACACAAGAAACTAAAATTAAAATAATACAAGACTAACAAAGGCCAGAGGCTCCTGACTTGGGACAGGCGCAAAAATGCGGCGGGGTTAAACATGTTTGTGAGATCTCAACCCTCCCCCTATACCTCTAACCAATGTAGTAAAGTAAACGCATAAGTACAATACGCACATTAAAATTCAGTTCAAGAGAAATCCGAGTCTGATGTCAGAAGATGTAACCAAAGAAAATAAACAAAATGACAATAATACATAAATAACAACAGACTACTAGCAACATATTTAACAAAGGGGGAGAGTTGATTAATGACAAAACGGAAAACAGATGTAACAATTTAACAGCAAGCAACCATACAGACTTGTGACATGCATGCAAATTATTTGGCATGGTTTAATGTTTGTGAGCGCTCAACCTCTCTTTATTAAATAAATTTAAAAAAATGGTATATCCAACAGAGCGCCAATAAAAAAAAGTATATAAACATTTTAAAACAATCATTCGTAAAAATATTGTATTGATTCTTACTCTTGTTTTTAGTGACGGATCCAATTTTTTTTTAAAAGGTGGGGGTGCTGACCTAAGAGGGGGTCCGCTCCAGTCAAGCTTCAGTGCTTCCCTATATAACCAACCAAAATTTTCCCACAAAAGTGGGAATGGCTGGATTCGCCTATGGTTTTAGATGGTTTATATTAGAGTCTAAACAAATGTGTGTCCTATGACCCCCCCCCCCTCCCCCCCCCGCCCCATGTAAGATTTTTCATTTTCACTAAAAGTAAGGGACTGATTATTCATTTTCACAAACTATATTTTTGATATTCGAAAACATACAATCAATGAACAAAAGACAAATAAATAAGAAACATTGATCCCAAAAAATCAGGGCTATAAGTGTGAGGGAAAGCAGAACTTTCTTCTTGCAAGGCCGTGAACACAATTTGATATGGAGACAAGCGTTCGGTTTTGAAATTTCCTACATGTAGTTACGGCCCTGTTAAAATAAAAGTGAGGTAAGGTTCCTGAGACAATATACCTCAGTTAAATAAAACCAATTTTCAGACATTTCAAGTATATTTAAATAATATTTATACTTTTGTTATTAAAAAATTTGGGAAGTGATTTTTTTGGGGAAAAAATGTGAATTTATGAAGAATCTGGTGCCATCTCATACTTTCGATTAGACCTGCTGAGTTATTTATTTTCCATACATTGCAAGTCAGGTAATTTATTTTCAAACTCCCACAGAACAAACCATTTATTTTTGTGATTATCAAGGCTTAGTTATTTATTTTCAAAATCCTCCTGGCCCCCAGAAAATCAAATGGTCGTCTCCTAATGTATGTCTTCAAATAAACATCTTGTTTATATTTACGTGTTTTACGTAGTTTGTCCAATATCCCTGAACTTGGGTAGACAACGGGGATATATATGATATCTGATGAATGGACAACAGGAGACATTTTAGTCCAAATAATTATGACGTCTTGAAAGGCTATTATAATTTTTTTTTACACCTTACTTCGACGTTAGGCGTCAAAGAAAAAAATTATAATAGCCTATATTTTAGAAGGTGGAAGACCTGGATGCTTCATACTCTGTATATAGATGCCTCATGTTACGAACTTGTTTCCATCTATCACATGTCCATTTTCCTTGACCTCATTTTCATGATTCAGCGACTACCGTGAAAAAAAGTTTGCACTGGACCTGACCTCAACCTCATTTCATGCATCAGTGAACAAGGTTCAGTTTTGGTGGTCAAGCACATATCTCAGATACTATCATCAATAGGTGTAGTATATTCGGTGTATGGATGGACTTTAAAGTGTACATGTCCAACTGACCTTGACCTCATTTTCATGGGTCAGTGGTTATAGTTAAGATATTGTGTTTTGGTCTGTTTTACTTATACTTTAAGCAACAGTCCTACTATATTTGGTGCACGAAATGATTGTAAGGTGTACATGTCTAGCTGACAGATGTCATCTGACCATGACCTCATTTTCATTGTCCATTTGTCAAAGTTAAGTTTTTGAGTGTTGGTCTTTTTTCCAATACTATATTTAGTAGGTAAACTATATTTAGTGTATGGAAATATTTTATGATGTACATGTCAGTCTCACAGGTTTTATTTGACCCTGAACTCATTTTCATGGTTCATTGCTCAGTTTTAAGTTTTGTTTTTGTCTCTTTTTCTTAAACTATAATCAATAGTTCAACTTTATTTGTTATATGGAAGAATTGTAAGTCTTACATGGCTTCCTGGTATGATTCATCTGACCTTGACCTCATTTTCATGTTTCATTGGTCAATGTTAAGTGTTCTTGGTTAAGTCTGTTTCAAAGAAACTAAGCAATAGGTCAACTATATTCAGTGAATTGAATGAATGTAAGGTGTACATGTATTCTAGTTTGGTTTATATGACCTTGACCTCATTTTCTTGGATCATGTTAAGTTTGTGTGATATGTGTAGTTAAGCTTTATATTTAGGACTATCAACATAATATCAATGATTAGTAATGTCCGCGTCACACTGTCCCAATTTTTATATACGATGGACACCTGAATGCGAAAATTGTAAGTTTGTACGAAGTTGATCCCAATCTCGTTAAAATACCAAAAAGTGACCGAAGCAAGTAAGATGAATTACGAAGTCTATACGATGGTGCCGAAATTAAATACAATAGCAAAAGTTGGACATACGAAGGTTAACTGAAGACGGGTATTTAAGCTTCATATCTCAGCCGAAGCCTACACGATGGATCACGAAGGCTACACGATGGATTACAATGATCAGTGTTCATATTTGTCCCCAATATGTTACATACGAGGGGATGCCACAGTCGGCATTGCCTTGTTCGAACTGTAAAATGTGTGCACTAGTCTGAATAATCACCCATAATTATGCCCATGTTAACTGATCTATCTTAAATGTAAGGTAATGGGTTCGTTGATCCCTTTTCGTGTGACTACAACTCAGACGATACATAAAAAATCAGAATAATGAAGAAAAAGTTGGTTTCCTTATATACGTGTACCTGCAGTGTTGGTGTACGAGGCGCGTTTATGATTTTCATTATGTTACTTGATATGAAAAATTGACAAAAAATAATATTTTTCTTGTAAAAGTAAATCCTGAGCCTGTAATAGCTGCTTTTCTTATTCCATTTGAATTAATAGAAACAAGGCTGTCGCCTTTCTTGTTCTCATAGAATCATATGATATGAGCTCCTTGTTTTTAGAACTTCTTTCTTAACTGTCGTATTAGACTGACCAGTGCATATCGCGCATGGCACTTTAAATGTATTTTAGCGTGAAAATTAACTTACATTTAGCTGGATTTATTGCCGTCGTAGTTCAATCTTGTCGCCTTCGTACTTTTATTGGATGGCAACACGATGGGACTACGAGGTCTTCATGAAGTCGTGTTGCCATTGTAAGACCTTCGTGATTCATTCGTGTAGACATGGTAATGTCAAAACTGCCTGATGGAAACGATGGAAACACAAATGCATTCCCAGTGACATTACGATGGTGAGGATGGTGATACGAACTCAATACGAACCCTCAACATCGGACGCACCTTCGGGGATTTTTTAACATGTTAAAAAATTTAGAACCCTTCCCGAAGTTGTCCATGAAGTCTAGAAAAAGTGGCCAATGGTTCTACAATGGTGAAAGATGGCACTACAAATAGCTCGGTCAGGAAAGTATCTGTCCCGATTTTGAAAATTTCCATAATCGTGTTGCCATTGGCATAAAAATTGGGACAGTGTGACGCGGGCATAAAAAAGGCAAGACATGTTAGTGTGTGCACTCTTGTTTTTTGTTGGCAACAGTTGATGATGTATATCATATTGCTTTTTCTTCTATTGTTTTGTACATATAGCAGGTTGTTAGTTTTCTCATTTGAAATGTTTACATTTGTCATTTCAGGGCTACAGCGCTTGGTCTTGGGTTCAGAGTTATCTCATTGGCAATCATGCCACATCTAGCTATCTTTATATTTATAATCTATGTGTTAGTGTGTACACACACCAAAAGTTTACATTGTTTAAAACATTAACACATGTAGAAAGGAGGGCTAAAATATAATTAAATATAGTTACTCAACCTGTAACAATAGTTTTCAATCACACATTGTGCAATCTTTACCCTCTCCCCCCCTTTTGCCTCCCCTAAAACTTAATCATATCTTTAGCACCTGGTCCTCTGGAAAGGGGTTAATCTTCTGTACTTTTCTGTTTAACTACTGTTTAACTACTGTTTAACTACTGTTTAACTACTGTTTAACTACTGTTTTCATATACATTACATGTAACAATTTAATGTTTGGAGCATACATTGAAGTTTTTGTTTAATAAGTTATTCTTTTATGTCATGCTATGTGCCCATTTTACATTGGTAGGCATTATGTTTGTCAAGATCTTTATACCAAGTGTTAGACTTTTATATAACAAAAGCTAAACATAAATAAGGGGGTTGAGTATTTTAGTATCAGAGTTCAGTATGGCATTCATTTTACTGAAGTAGCATACATAATGGTTAAGGGGCTACCAGGTGAAGGATTTTATCACGATGTTGAAGAATCATTGGTGGCAGTGGGCTGTTGTCTGCTCTTTGGTCCGGTTGTTGTGTCTTCGACACTTTCCCTGTTTACATTATCTATTCTATCTGTGGAATTCATACATAACTTGTCTATTTTTAAATTGGTTTAAATGTATTGTTGTGACATTACTTCTTAAGACTATATTTTACCTCCATACTTCTTTTTCTTAATGTCAGACACCAACAACACGTGACATTAAAACAGCAATTCTAAATATTTCAAAATAAAAAAAACGGCATTTTGATAAAAAACACAACTACTTTCAGGATAAAAAAAGAGAAGTTTAATTCCAATAAATAATAGACTTCTACACTTACTATAAAAAAAAGCAATGGAATAGAAAAATCATTATTGTTTGCAAACAAAACAAAATAACCTTCAAAACAGATATTTTCTACAATTCCCTTAGATAGGATTACTACAAAAAAATTGTAGATTTGTTAATATGGCCACTATTTCTACATATCACATACAGATTTATAGGGTATAATTGTTATAACAAAAAATGGATCGAAAACAAATGCTTCCTTTATAAATTATGAAGAAGCTTTTTTTGGGGCATCAAAATGAGTAAATTTCACTTTTAAAATGACTGTTATACAAATATGTATCCAAAGAAAGTATTCAGTTTATTGCTCCCAAAATCATTTTTTTGTTTCCTTTTTTGTTTCTTCTTTTGCAACATCAAAAAGTCAGGTTTCTTTTTAAGAATGGGGAGCTCATTATAAACATTTGGTTTTTAATTGATATTAAAAGTCAGGTTTCTTTTTAAGAATGGGGAGCTCATTATAAACATTTGGTTTTTAATTGATATTATCAGCCTTTTAATGAAATGATGCCTTGAGATAGACAGCATGAGAATTGTTATAACTTGTATCTTGGTTTTGTCGAATGGAAGAAAAGCATTACTTTATACATATATATATACAAACAAGAACTACTAACAAATAAAAATGGAAAAAATTGTATTTGTATGGTTGAGGTATGAAAAAAACCCACTTTTTAATGCTTTCTATTTACCCTGAATGTTCTCCTTACATCTCTGAAAAAAATCTAAATACTTGCTTTATTTTAAAAGTAATTTCCTGCCAATGTGAAAAATTAGGTTTAATGTCTGCTTTACTCCTTAAGTGTTTCAGCCAATTCTAAAAGAGCAATTTCTTATTCCATGAAAACTAGTAAAATATTCAGCAGCCAACCTTTGATTTTATTTTAAAGTTTAATTATTTGTGGCCTTTATTCAATTGGTAGTAGGAATCAAGCTTTTTGAGAGATACACCTACATCTCATACAAACATCTTTTTAAAATGTTAGACTGAAACATTGTGTTATGGATGATTTAGTCTTTTAAATTTATTTTGAAAAAGGATGGTATCTGTGCATACAAGGTTTTGTAATGCCCTTTATTTGCTGCCAAATACATACTTAATTGATACACATACATGTAAATAAAAAGAAGTTAAAAAGTAAAAACAAAGTCAAGTGTGTAAAAATAATAATTCTTATCCCCGGCTTAGTATATATCCAGGATTTTGATTGGTTAACGCACGTCGTTACAAAACCCATAGCCCCTGGGTGTTGCTAACCCATATCCCCGGACGTTGCTAACCATTATTCCGGGGAACTTCACGCAAGTTTTCCTTAGTTCCATGATTGCTCCTTGTGAAATATTGAATTCTGTAGATTATCCATAATGTTTGTAATTAAATATTTGATTCATTAACGATTTTGTCCTATTATGCCGATTATTTACATTCATTTCATTAAATGCATCACTTGACTGCAACATATTCAAGGAATGGGACTACTGACCTAGCTATGCAAATGACCCACGTTGACGTCACACCATCTATGGCGTAACGCTCACAACATTGAGCGCCAAATTTGACTCTATCCAGTTTCTCTGTCTCCGTATTAAAAACGACTTATATTTGACTACCTGTAGGGTTCTACCAAAGGTAGTACCCTACAACCCGTAAAAAATATGTAAAATTTCCAAATTTCAATAAAACTTTTTTAGATAATGAAAAAAACGTTGTTTTCGCGTTACAGTTTGTACCCGAATTTCCATAAAACTCGCCCGATTCGGACTAAGACCGGGGATAAATTCGTTATCTACGTTCATATCCGTAGATATGGATATTTTAACACCCTTCAGTACCCTGTACACCCTTCGGCTACGCCTCATGGTGTACTGGGGTACTTCATGGTGTTAAAATATCCATATCTACGGATATGAACGTAGATAACTTATAATGTTGGATCATATCTTTGTTCCTAAGTTGTTCTTCTTTTAACTGCATGATTTTTTCTGAAACTATGCAGATCCATTTGTATGTGGTGAATATAACAAAATGTTTGATAACTATGGGCAGTGATCAGAATGAGTATTTGTTCAATTAACAGATACAAGTAATTGTACAGTAGATCATATATCTAATGCTATCCAATGAGTGTGTAGGTAAAGGTAATCTCTTTGATCAGCTTGCTTGTAAGCTGAACCGTGGAGTAATTTTTAGGCATGGTATACTACCCTCCTTTTGAAGTAGCGTAGTCCAAAAGACAGATAGATTGACTTCCTGATGAACTAGTCTACTCTTAAAGGAAGGTTGTTTTACTAACCTAATAATGACTTCATGTTTCAGCTAAAAAGCAAGCTAATGAAAGATATTACCTTAACCTACACAATAACATATCTCTTAACTGTTTTTATTTTTATTTTTTATAAAATAAATAATATTTAAGTGCAGAGATTTGGACCAGAGATTCTACTAAAAGTTTTGAATAGTCAGACATGCTGTTATATTGGTTGTCAAACTAGGCACCGTTCAATTTTCAAGATGTTTTTTTTTTTATGGGACAATGTTCTATGATAAAGGCTTCTTCTTTTTAAATATTATAAAGTCCTGAATTTATAAATATAAGTCATCCAAGAATATTCTTACAAATATTCTATGATTGTCATTTTGTAACTTTGATTATACATATTATAAACTTGTTCAGACATAACAGACATTGCAAGCAATTAACAAAAAATATAATTTAAAGCATAAAATTGTTTTTGATAAATATGGCTATATATAAGTCCAAATAATTATGACATTTTGACACAATATAAATGTATAAACAAAATAGATTTATGTTGGGTTTAACAATACAAGGTAACATATTTACACTAAAAACTGAACAAATACTTAATGATATGGTGATGTTTAAAGCTGTAAAAATTATATAGAAATTATATATAAAATTTTAAAGGACATCTTAAAACAATACAATTACAATTGAGTTCAAAGAGGTCATATTTATCAGTCATGATCTAAATTGAGACCAAAAATGAGTGAGATAATATTCAGAATTATGAAGACAATCATGTTGTTAGTTATTCATCTATAAGAAATGAAAAGAATCAACTAGTTAGCTATTTAAAAACCTGTCTGGCAATAAAATAACTTGAAAATATAATGCAATACACATATGGTTCCTTAACAAAATGAAACAGGAATGTATATTTCTTGGTAGCAAAAATCACAGTACATGTAATTGAGAAAATATTTGATACTGATATTTCAGAAAGTCTAAGGGACAAAACCACACCATTCATATTTTGCAGACATCTTAAATGTAAAAATTATATCACTCATATTTTCAAAAATCTTTGTATTCAAAATGGTTGTCCAAGTTTCAGAGAAGATGGCATACTGACCCTTTGGGCTATGTGGGCTAAGAATGAAAAAGAAAAAGTAATAAAATTGAGATATTTCTTAAAGTCAACATGTAATTCAAATAAGGATATTTCTAGAAACATACAGGCTTGAGTCTGAACAAGCCAGTGCTTATACTTGACAAAAATGAACACAAAGACAAATGTACCTGTATTAGGGACAAAAAAGTGCCAGCACAAGTAAGCTATAAAAGGAATGACTTATTTTTATACACAATCATAATGTTTCTCTCTAGTCTATTACCACTATTTCACCATAACAACAAAACTTTAAAGGACAATTCATTCAACAAAAATGGCAACATGTTCTTGAAAACCTGATATAAAACCATTGGCTTAAAATCAAAATGCAATTAAAAGGAAAACACTGCGTAGCAACACACATCTACTAGATCACATGGGCTTAATTACTGAAAATTCAGAAATTGTGTGCATTTATTATTGTGATTTTGTTAATTTTGACTAAAATGAGATTTTAAATTTTGCAATATTCCGAAAATCCTGTGAAATTCCTATTAAAAAAATCAAAATGCCAGTTTAAATTTTTGCGATTTTAACCCTGCCGCATTTTTCGCAATAATAAAATCATTGCAATAATTTCTGAATTTTACAGTATACTAAATTTTAAAAATATGAAATTCTAATTCAACCACTAACCACTAAGCTAATAAATATATGATATGATACATCACCTAATAATACAACTTAATTAAGGTGGTACCTAACACTACAGGGAGATAACTCTGTAAAAACAGCTAAACGTTTTAATTACGTTGTGTTGTTAAGGGATTATCAAGCTTCTCAATGATCAAAATAAGTGTTTGTCAAACTGCTATATAACCAGTGTAATTTTTCTGATAAAACGGTTGGTTCAAATTTTTTGAAATTTTTATATTTTTGTAAAAGGGTCAAAGTAAATACTTTGTCAAAATTTTAAGAAAATTAAACGAGCCAAATTAATTTTAGTTAAAGTGTTGGGTACCACCTTAAGAAAACAAACAATGCATAAGCCTTTTTTTTTCTAAATCTTTGGTCCCTTATGACGAGGTAGAAAAACTGTATTTAGCAAGTTCTTAAAATTGAAGTTATACTTAAAAAAGCTTTATAAATATTTTATCTATACCTTAGTTATGATTCAGTTCAAAAACATGAAACCTACCCGACATTTTATAAATGCAGCGCTCAATCAAAATGTCTTCTTTTAATCATTTTTTTCCCATTTGATAGAGGAATGTATTAAAGATAACAATGTGAAAACTGGATATCTTAGATGAAACATTTACTTTAAAATGAAAGCATCTGCATTCCTTGCTGTACTTTAAAATAACAAAATATTTCAACATACAGCTATGATTAATGCAGCTTCAAAGCTATATTTTTTAGATTTTTGAAAAATTATTCAAATTATTAATAGAAAAAAACATAAATTTCAATATAACAACATGTTGTATGATTTGTAACAAGGGAGGTAATAACATAACAAAATAAACTTCAATTAACCAATGGTACGGTATTTCAGTCAATATGATGTTGGCATTTCATAAAAATATTTATAAATAACAAAAAACAATTGGATTTAAACATGAAAAAATAAGTTAAGACATTTAAGAAAATATATAATTGTATATAATTTTAATTAACAACTTTCTTTTTTGTAAATGCTTATGGCATGTATGATTATTTATCTAAATAAATACATAGCTTTTTCTGAAGTTCTATCTTTTTTCCCAGTTTTTTTTTAATATAAAACGTCATTCATTGTCTTCCAAAACCTGAAGCCAGATAGCAAATCAATACAATATTCTGCAACTCGCATCATAGCAATATAACAAGATAATACAATATAAAGGTAAGCTTCATAAGGATATTGGTATATATGTAACAAAAAATATATTGGTAAATAATATTATGCTATAAATAAATAAAACATACATCAATTTAAATATGTAAAAGTATAGCACATTTAACATAATATGTATTTGTAAACATCATGAGAATGTGATCTTTGTACAATATCTGGAAATATTGAGGAAGCTGAGATTGGTATAATGATATGTTTCACATTGAATTATACTGGAGATACCTATATTTTGCCAACCTATATTTTGCCAAAATGGCTTTGGAAGAAAAAAAAACAGGGTTTCCCTAATCTAATCTACCTCTAATATTATCGTTTTTCTCTCAGATTTTTTGTTTTAATCTGATAAGCTCTCTTCATCATCCATAATTTGTGTAAGCTGGTGAGGTGTGTTTGCATACAGATGAGGTACAGTACTATCTGATCTATGTAGTCTCTTCCTCCTTTCTTCAGCCTGTTTGAAGTCTCTGGAGCGACTGGCCATCACCTCTGCTTCTTCTGGTAATCTGTCTTCATGTCGTACTGTTGACTCATGAGGCATCTATATAAGATACATCAAAAATACAGATACAAATGACTTTTCAAAAGAATGCTCAATGGCAATTGTTTTTAGAATGGTTTAAAATAAAAATAAATAAATTTTTCTGTTGTAAGAAAAGCTTTTGTCTTAAAAAGCATTTCTACAGTAAATTATAGTGTGTTTTTAAGCTGACACAAAATTTACTTATTTTAGCTGGTACAATTTTAAGGGTTAATTTCTTTTTCAGCATATTTTATGTAAAAAAAAAATAGGGCTTAAATTCTCTGTTTGAATTTTTCAATGTATTTTGCAGGGAAAATATCAACTCTTTGTGAGATTCTAATTTATAGTTTTTCATTTGAAAGAAGATCCTAAGAAATTAATTCACCAGTAAATAATTGACAGCACACATATTACATACCAACATAGCAGGTGACCTAAATACATATGAAAATGGATAATGAAGTAAATTGAGGAAAGAAGCAGCATACAGATCAGCATATCTCATCACTTGGTTACCAAAAAATGTCTGTCGAGAACCTAGAAAATCAAACATTAATTAATCTAACAGAGATATAAATTGTGCATTTTTAAGAAATGAATAAGCACTGTTCAAGGCTAAATGTTAAGGTACAATGTGTAATATCACAGATTTTATGTAAGTTTTTATATCATACTGATTATCAAAAAATTTGTAAATAAACTTGTTTTCTTTTTAAAGTTCTAGCTTCAAAACATTTAAAAGGTCTAGCCAGACAATCCATGTACCCTATACATAATTCCCCAACATTTTATTGTGGCAGCATTTAAAAATCAAGGTGCTTGTAAGCGCTGAAAGATTGCTTCAATTTATCAGCATTGTCAATTATAATTCTAGACAATGGGAGATAACTTCAATTAAAAAAAAAGATTACTTTAACAATGACATCATTTATATTTTTAGAACAGATATTAGATTCCTGCACATTGCAAAAGTTATGTAATTTTCTTGACAAGTGTAAAAACCTTGTTTTGTGACTTTAATATCTGGGCATATATTTACATTGATAAATTCTATAAATGTTCATGGGTAGGATGTACAAAGTGTTTTGATCTATGCACTATATTTTGTGTATCAAAAAGGTAGTGATAAGCCTTAGAAGATTCAGATATCAAGTCAGTGACATAGGGTTTTGATTGCAATTCATGCAATCTTTACCCAAAAAGCATATACATTGTGTAGCAGGAAAAGGAAAGTTGTCTTTTTTTTTTTTAAATTATTTAGTTTAGTTTAACAAATCTAAATTGTATGCATAATCAGAACGTAAACTGACAGACACTTCCTTCATTCAAACCAATACAAACTTCAAGCTATAATTTCGGATATTGCAAGTCACAGACTTTTCAAGCCAGTTCGCATTGGAAAAGATGAAAAAGAGAAAAGATCTTTTCTAAATCTTTCCTTTGCCAACAAAGGTCTCGATGGCGTCAACCTAGGCAATATCCTTCATCATAAATTAGTTCAATCGAAAATACCTCCTTATTTCAAAGACCAGTCTGCACCAATAATTTCTTATACCTATACCAAACCTATTGCAACTAAAATTTTCAATTACAAACGCGTTTTGCAGAATCTCGATATTGACGACTTCAAGTCTAAACCTCCTGATTGCACTTGTGCTAATTCCCAATTCATATATAATCCTGCTGGCCACGTTATTACCGGTGACCTTAACATTGTTAATAACACTTCTCTACGAAATGTGTTATCGAAAGGTCCGAAATATCGTGAGCCTAAATCCATCAATTGGAAATACAACTTTAAAATTTTGATGGACTCAGTCGAGGATTATGCCAGGCAATGGGCTAAACGTGAAAAGGAAGACGTAGACACTCTATCCGAATGGATTAAGGCAGTGAGGTCGTTAATACAAATCAGAATCAAGAAACTGAATGGGTCCATCAATGCCCATGCTACGTCAATCTTTAAAGACCCAAATGTTGCTAAACACTTATCCGACCTCCATGATAAATATGTTGTTGTCCCCGCAGACAAAGCCCCAAATAACATCGTTTTTGTCTGTAAAAGTCACTACATTAATTGCTTTATAAACGAATTAGGTATAGACAATTCACTTGGAAACTCAACATATACCCTCACGACACTTACAAAAGAGGAAATCCTGGATAATCATAGGTCTGTTATTTGTTCCTTTGGTATTTCAACCAAAACTGAAGAACTGGATCTTCCATCACTGTATTGGATACCTAAACTACATAAGTGTCCTTACAAACAACGGTATATTGCTGGGTCTTCCAAGTGCTCCACGAAACCTCTTTCTAAATTATTAACATCTATTTTATCAGCAATCAAAGACGGGCTTCAAAGTTATTGTGAAACTGCCTATTCAAGAGGTGGCGTGAATCAGATGTGGATACTTAAAAATTCCAAAGATCTTTTAGAGTACATACAATCTAACTCTCTTTCATCTTGTAACAGCATTAAAACATTTGACTTTTCTACTCTTTATACAAGTATTCCACATTCCAAACTAAAAGACAAATTGAAAGAGTTGGTATTACTTTGCTTTATAAAAAAGAATGGCCAACGTAGATACAAGTATCTTGTCTTAGGGAGGGATAAATCATACTTTGTAAAGAATCACTCTGATTCAAACAAAAAATTCTCTGAAACCGATATTATCAAGATGCTTGATTTCTTGATTGACAACATATTTGTAACGTTCGGAGGACGTGTTTTTCAACAGACTGTCGGCATCCCAATGGGAACAAACTGTGCCCCTCTACTTGCCGACTTGTTTCTTTATTATTATGAGGCTGACTTCATGCAGGAACTTCTTAGGAAGAAAGATAAGAAGTTAGCAATATCCTTTAACTCTACTTTCCACTATATAGATGACGTTCTTTCACTAAACAATTCAAAATTTGGTGACTATGTGGAACGCATCTATCCCATCGAATTGGAGATAAAGGATACTACAGATACAGTTAAGTCGGCTTCATATCTTGACTTACATCTAGAAATTGACAATGAGGGTCGGTTGAAAACAAAACTTTACGACAAAAGAGATGATTTCAGCTTTCCAATTGTGAACTTTCCATTTCTAAGTAGCAACATTCCAGCAGCACCTGCATACGGGGTATATATCTCCCAATTGATACGATATTCCCGTGCTTGCATTTCCTATCATGATTTTCTTGATAGAGGGTTACTGCTCACAAGGAAGCTATTAAACCAAGAGTTCCAAATGGTGAAGTTGAAATCATCCCTTCGTAAATTTTACGGACGCATCACGAGTTGGTTGACCGTTATGGAATAACCGTTTCACAAATGATATCGGATATGTTCCTTACGTCGTAACTACAATTCCCTTCCCTTTCCTGAATATGACCTACCGAATTAGACTATTTACCGGATTTGTAATCACATAAGCAACACGACGGGTGCCACATGTGGAGCAGGATCTGCTTACCCTTCCGGAGCACCTGAGATCACCCCTAGTTTTTGGTGGGGTTCGTGTTGTTTATTCTTTAGTTTTCTATGTTGTGTCATGTGTACTATTGTTTTTCTATTTGTCTTTTTCATTTTTAGCCATGGCGTTGTCAGTTTGTTTTAGACTTATGAGTTTGACTGTCCCTTTGGTATCTTTCGTCCCTCTTTTCTTTTCCAACCATGCCAAAGCGCATGCTCATATTCTACAAACTTACCACTTCTAAAGAGACTTCCAAGCATGCCATAGGCCATGTCCATGTGATGAGTTACATCCTAGAAAGTATGATTAAAAATAGTATGTATAAAAATCTATATTGACCACTTGCAAGAAAGTAAATAAAAAGAATGTATGACCTCTGCTGTAGAAATATACACGAATTAAAAATAAATGAGAATAAAACTTATTTCATTTTATCTTAACTTAATTTGTTCTAATTTCTATTTGTTTACAGATAAAAAAAAGTTAAATAAAGACTAAAAAGTACAAATGACTCTACTATTGATAAGAGCCTTACCCTAATAGCTTTCTGAATATTACTGATGTCAGGCTTTTTATTGGAACTGCTATCTAAATTTCTGAAAAGTTAAAACATATTTGATATAAAACAGTGTAATTTCAAAATAACTTAACAGTTGTCAAAAGCTACTATATTTACTGAAGATTTGGACTGCTTTAGAAAATAAAAGGAAATAAAAAGAACCTGAAATAGCATTTTTCCACAGCCTACCATGTAAATTGCAACCAAGATCAAGAGTAAAAAGGCAAGCTCACAGTTAAATAATTTTATGCTTTATTTATATATACTAGAAGATGCCTGCAAAATCACAGTACAATACTGGGCAAGTAGTGAAACAAAAGAGTTTGTAAATTTTGCAGGAAGTACATCGACTGAGCATGAGCTAAAGCATATAATGGTATCCCAAATAGGATATTTTCTCAAAATGTGGCGTTTACTGTGAAAATGACTGTTTCAAAGAACTAAAAAGCCTGTGTCGCTCACCTTGGTCTATGTGCATATTAAACAAAGACACAGATGGATTCATGACAAAATTGTGTTTTGGTGATAGTGATGTGTTTGTAGATCTTACTTAACTGAACATTCTTGCTTCTTACAATTATCTCAATTTATAATGAATTTGGCCCATTAGTAAAAGAGGAAAATATTTTGTTAAAATTTACAAAATTATTAAAAAATTGACTATAAAGGGCAATAACAGCCTTCCTTTTGTGGTCATAAACCTTGTGTTTAAATATCATTGATTTCTATTTACTTATACTAAAGTAATAGTGCGAAAACCAAGAAAATGCTTATTTGGGCCCTTTTTGGCCCCTAATTCCTAAAATGTTGGGACCAAAACTCCCAAAATCAATCCCAACCTTCCTTTTGTGGTCATAAACCTTGTGTTAAAATTTGATAGATTTCTATTCACTTTTACTGAAGTTATAGTGCGAAAACCAAGAAAATGCTTATTTGGGCCCTTTTTGGCTCCTAATTCCTAAAATGATGGGACCAAAACTCCCAAAATCAATCCCAACCTTCCTTTTGTGGTCATAAACCTTGTGTTAAAATTTCATAGATTTCTATTCACTTTTACTAAAGTTAGAGTGCTAAAACTAAAAGTATTCGGACAACGACGATGACGACAACGACGACGACAACGCCAACGTGATACCAATATACGACCAAAAAATTTTCAATTTTTGCAGTTGTATAAAAACACTAAAAATGGGTAATAAACAGCTGCGCCATGAGCGCATGATACGCCCGACGTCTTGTGTGGAAGTTTTATGCAATAATCATAAATAGTTTCTGAGAAAGTTTTCAGCCATATATTGTTTTTGAGACACGGCGGGACATGTGAAACCCCCAACCCTGTTTTTTTTTTTACAAAAAACTAAATATCACTAAAATAAAATTTTGAATCAAAACCAAAAAGTATACAGATCTTTAGATTAATATAACAAAGAAGTGTGTAAAGTTTTAAGCAATAATCATAAATTATTTTTGAGATACGGCGCGACATGTAAAAAAACCCTCCCCTGTTTAACAAAATACTCAATAACTCCAGATAAAGTTTTGAATCATCACCAAAAAGTATACAGATCTTTAGATTAATATAACAAAGAAGTGTGTAAAGTTTTAAGCAATAATCATAAATTGTTTTTGAGATATGGCACAACATGTAAAAAAAAAACCTCCCCCTTTTTTTACAAAATTCTCAATAACTCAAAAATGAAATTTTGAATCATCACCAAAAAGTATACAGATCTTCAGATTAATATAACAAAGACATGTGTAAAGTTTTAAGCAATAATCATAAATCGTTTTTGAGATATGGTGCGACATGTAAAAAAACCCTCCCCCTTTTTTACAAAATACTCAATAACTCAAAAATAAAATTTTGAATCATCACCAAAAAGTATACAGATATTAAGATTAATATAATTAAGAAGTGTTTAAAGTTTTAAGCCATAATCAAGAATCGTTTTTGAGATACGGTGCCACATGTGAAAAAAACACACCCCTGTTTTACTTACAAAGTGCCGTAACTCAAAACGTTTTAATCTTATTTTCACCAAAAAGTGTACAGATCATTTGACTATCATAAGAAACAACTATGTTAAGTTTCATGAAATTTGGATAAGTCGTTCTCAAGTTACGGTGCGACATGTTTACGCAAGACAGACAGATGGACGGACAGACAGACGGAGGGACGGACAGACGGACGGACACCGGACATTTGTATACCATAATACGTCCCGTCAAAATTTTGACGGGCGTATAAAAATTGTCATTAAAGAGTACAATAAGAGGTCTTCTGACAGTTTTGATGAAAGGGAAAATCCTATATTTCAACATTTTCAACATTTAGCTTTCTCATATCTTTTTTTTTACTATTGATAGTACTTTTCAAAATTATAGACAAAATTTGTATTTTAACCCTTTGTTGCTGTTTTTTGGCCATGTGGGCCATGTTAGTTGGCTGTAAGGGTCATTCCAATACTATTTAAACAAAATAACCCAAATGATGATTGTGGCCAAGTTTGAATAGATTGGCCAAGCAGTTTCAGAGGAGAAGATTTCTATAAAAGTTAATTAGCAACAACAACAGAAAACGGTTGCCAAGTGATGAGAAAAGCTCAATTTGCCCTGTGGGCCAGATGAGCTTTAAGGAAAAAAAACTCTATTACTTGTCTGATTACTTTGGGCCAAAATGAACAGGTCAATATATTTCCTGTCAAGCATGCAAGAACTTTTTCTATAGTAGACAGTAAACCATATAACACAAGTTATGATTGTAAGTTGTATGGTAAATCATCAATGAAGGATTGAAATGTTAAGTTCACAGTGACCTATTAATTGTGTTAAGAATACTGCTTTATCTCTTTGTTCATTCATGAATTAAGTAATGTAACTTATAAATCTTACAGTTATAATCTTCCAAATAAACTAAGATGTTAAATTTAGGTAGACAATATAGCAATGGTGTACTGACATAAGAGGTCTCTAAACACATCGGTTTGGTTAGTAGCCATATTAATTATATGTATCAGCGGGGAAAATTGAAAGCATAGAAATATAGTATTTGTCAATACACAAGCTGTTGGCATATACTACCTTGTGGATTCATTTAATTTTGTATGTATCAATTTTCGTGGATTGCTGAACACTTGCACATTCAAGGATATTTGAATTTGTGGTCTTGCCTATCTCTATATATATGGCCTATTGAAAATATGTTATTCTTTGAACATTTGAATTCGTGGTTCATCTGTTCCCACGAAACCCACGAAAATTGGTATTCAACTAATAATAATGAATCCACAGTATCTGATGTCATATTTAGCAAAGACAATGAATGACAAGATGTTCAAAGAATGATTGACCTATTTTGGTGCAAGGTTATAATCCCCCTTGGATGAATATATTCTTCAGGTTATGTGTAATGTGTACGAGGACATTATATAATTGGATCCAGACTTTATATATGTTATTGAAGAATATGCATGCAATAGGTCATTTTTCAGACTCACACATTAAATAAACACATTTATATATCAAAACCAAAACATATGGTGAGGGTTTGTGAAGTATAAAATTTAAGTGCCAAGGAAAGAAAAGTGTTTTTCCACCTCAAAATTAAACATAAAATAATATAGTCTAATTCCCTGAAATGTAGTCCAGAGTGACTAAAGTTGGTAGGTAGATGACATATCTTTAATATACCAAAAAAAATGACATGGATGTTCAACAGTATTCAATTTGCCCTCCTTAACTCTGTTCAGAGTGACGTATATCAAATAATGCATTTTTTCGCTAAACTAATAACCTTCATATGATATTAATAAATGTATAAACATACGGTCTTTGAAAAACATTTAGAAAAAGAGGGTTTTACATATCATTATTTGACCCTAACATACTTCAATTAAAACCAAGTTTTTGTTAAGTTACATTAATATCAGATTATTTACAATGATTAAAAGGGGTTCTATAGGAATACCTGTAAACATACCTTTTATTTGGCATAACAAAGTATTACTCTATCAAGTCACACTTTAAAAAATTGCTAGTCATCTAGCGTTTTGCATTTGTACAGGTACGGATAATATCATAATCATGTTACAAAGTTTAACATTTAAGAACAATAACTTTTTTCACTTCATCTTCAATAGAAAAAAGTATAAGATTCATTTCCTTTGTTGCTCAATTAAGATACATAATTCTTTTGCTAAGGAAGAATAGTTTTATTATCAAGAAGAACTTTAAACTGTTTACACTACTGTAATAAACTTGATCAAGATATGATACCTTAAATTGTATAGGGTACATTTAAATTTATATACTTTATATACCTGGCAAGGTTTATTTGGTTGTCACCTGGATACAAACCAGGAAATAGAATAGCTTCAATAATGGCGTTTTCTAAATCAGTAATTAGAAGCCAAATGCCCATTAACTGTAATTTATGTGAAACTGAGAAGAATATCAAATGGAAATGCTTGACCTGTGGAGTTCTAATGTGCAGTACATGTAAAGATAAAATACATCTGAGAATAGCTAAGGATCATAAGGTAGTAGACATAAAGAATGTGGGGCTGCCTGTTGAAGAATTGGATTTTACCAATATCAAATGTAAAGATCATTCAGAACAATCGTCTTGCCTTTTTTGTACAAATTGTGACAAACTCGTTTGCCCTACTTGCATTGCTAAGGTTCACAAGAAACATGATCTAACCGAAATAAGTGATGCATATAACTTAAAGATAGAAAGACTGAAGAATAGACAAAGTAAACTGAAAAAGGAAACAAATGAAATCATTGCGACCAAGGATCAATTGAACGAGTTTCAAAAAGCTGAGAATTCAAATTATGCCAAAGTAAGCACAGAAATTCTTAACCATGAGAGAGATTTGAAAAAAGCAATTGAAAAACATATCGCAAAACTAAGAAATGAGTTAGACCAAAACCACAAAGCATGTACCAAAGCAAATGAAGAAAGTATCAATGCAATTTCTAAGAGTGAGGGACAAATAGAGGAAAAGTATAGGGATGTTCAGGATTTCATTGATACCATCAACATTTCTAAATTTTTCCAAGGTGTCAACAAAATTGAGAAATCAACAGAATTATCTGTTCCAAAACCTGAAATATCACGAAGAAAAACACTTCAATTTCATCCAGGAGAGATAACTCAGTCTAACATTGGAGTTCTACAAAGTGTAAACATACCATTACCTGAGTTAAAGGTTTCTCTGAGTGTAGTTAATCAATATCAGACTAATCTTTCTATGGTTGCTCATTTATCTCCATGTCCTGATGATTCACTATGGGTAGCTTGTCCCATTGATGAAGTGTTACAGAAAATAAAACCTGAAGGAACCGATCTGAAGACAATATCAACCTTCAACATCAAGGTCTATGGTATGGCAATACTTGCATCTGATGATCTACTTATGTCAACAGGGAAATCCAGACTACAAATGATCAGCAGTACCAGTGGTAAAGTAACAGACAGTGTGTATGACATTAGTCCTCTCCTTCCTACAGCAGTTCATATCACCAGTGGAGGTCAGGTCATTGTAGGAGGTTATAAGGAAGAAGGAAGAGGAGCAGTGTTTGTAATAAATAAGAAAGGAGACCATGAAGCTGTGTATGAACATGACAAACATAATCAACCTATATTTGATTATCCATACAAAATTACTACAATCAGTAATGGTAATATACATGTGGCAGACTATTGTCCAGGTGAATACAGTGGTAAAGTGGTAGTGTTAGGTAAGGGAGGTGATGTGATAAATATATATAAAGGGGATACAGAAATCAACAATAAGAAACCATTCAGACCAGAAGGAATAGTGACAACACCAAGAGACAACGTCATTGTAACTGATATGAATACTGATACCCTCCACATCCTAAACAACTCTGGACACCTGATTACATACATAAAGACAACAGACAATGGAATAGAACGTCCTTGTTCCCTTGCTTTCACTCCGACAGGACAGCTCTATATAGGATGTACTGCACCTGAAGACAGTGCAGCCAAGGATGCCAAGCTATACAAAGTGAATATATCAGGGTGCTGAAGTAATCCATAAACAATAAATTGGAACACTCATATGTCAACTTTGGGTCAACCCAATTCAGTAACTTTATATCCCCAAAAAGAAAAAGGAAAAGGTTCTTATTTTATTCATCTGTTGAAATACTGACTAATCAGACTGATCATCAAATCAATACTTGAATGCATTCTAAAAACAAAATCTCTTTGATCACATTAAGAGCCTGTGTCGCTCACCTTGGTCTATGTGCATATTAAACAAAGACACAGATGGATTCATGACAAAATTGTGTTTTGGTGATGGTGTTGTGTTTGTAGATCTTACTTAACTGAACATTCTTGCTTCTTACAATTATCTCATTTTTTAATGAACTTGGCCCATTAGTAAAAGAAGAAAATATTTTGTTGAAATTTACAAAAATTTATAAAATGTACAAAATTATTAAAAATTGACTATAAAGGGCAATAACTCCTTAAGGGGTCAACTGACCTTTTTTGGTCATGTTGACTTATTTGTGGATCGTACTTTGCTGAACATTATTGCTGTTAACAGTTTATCTCTATCTATAATAATATTCAAGATAATAACCAAAAACAGCAAAATATCCTTCAAAATTTTCAATTCAGGGGCAGCAACCCAACAAACAGTTGTTGGATTCATTTGAAAATTTCAGGGCAGATAGATCTTGACTTGCGAAACAATTTATCCGTGTCTGAATTACTCTAAATGCTTTGGTTTCAGAGTTATAAGCCAAAATCTACATTTTACCCCTATGTTCTATTTTTAGCCATGGCGGCCATCTTGGTTGGTTGGCTGGGTCACTGCACACAGTTTTTTAAACTAAATACCTCAATGATGATTAAGGCCAAGTATGGTTAAATTTGGAACAGTAGTTTTAGAGGAGAAGATTTTTGTAAAAGATTAGAAAAAATTACGAAAAATTGGTAAAAAATGACTATAAAGGGCAATAACTCCTTTTAAAAGGGGTCAACTGACCATTTTAGTTATATTAACTTATTTGTAGATCTTACTTTGCTGAACATTATTGCTGTTTACAGTTTATCTCTATCTATAATAATATTCAAGATAATAGCCAAAAAACGGTATAATTTCCTTAAAATTGCCAATTCAGGGGCAGGAACCCAACAACCGGTTGTCCGATTCGTCTGAAAATTTCAGGACAGATAGATCTTGACCTAATAAACAATTTTCCCCCAGTCAGATTAGCTCTAAATGCTTTGGTTTCAGAGTTATATGCCAAATTCTACATTTTACCCCTATGTTCTATTTTTAACCATGGCGGCCATCTTGGTTTGTTGGCAAGGTCATGCCACACATTTTTTAAACCAGATACCCCAATGATGATTGTGGCCAAGTTTGGTTTAATTTGGCGGAGTAGTTCCAGAAGAGAATATTTTTGTAAAAGCTAACGACGACGGACGAAGGACGCAAAGTGATGAGAAAAGCTCACTTGGCCCTTCGGGCCAGGTGAGCTTGAAATTTAGGAACTACAAAACATAATATCCATAAATCATATCACAAATATGTCTGATTTTGTTTGGTTTCAGACGGGTTGTGGCTCAAAGAAATCAGTCACTTTCTTTAGTAGTATAGATACTTAATAAAACTTGAAATTATTCCAGTGTTTTACCTGTTATTATACATAAACACTTATGTTAATGTTTGATGTCATTTTCATATTTCTCCGCCTGATATGAGGCCTTTTTGAAAGGGGATTTTCCCCTAATATTCAAATCAAATAAATAACATTAACACATTAAACAACAAGTGAAAATGTGTTTTTCTAGATTAAAGTATAAAGACAATAACAGTGCATTGACTTGACATATCAACAATATAAGGATTGGGCCCGAAACGGGGAAAAAGCTTGGAAGAGTCTTGCATTTGCCCATTTCTAAGCCTCATCCTTATATCATTGATATGTCAAGTCAATGCACTATTATTGTCTATTTATTGGATTACAAGCCTTTTACCTTTCAAATGAACTGTATAGTATCAAGATAAGACATACCTATATATCTCGCCTATATTAGCATCAAAATCTTCTAGTTGTGTGAAGAAGTCCTGTTTTTCTGTCCATACTCTTAGTTCATGTGCTAATTCTGGTACAATAAGGAATGTTCTCCAACCTCTCATTTTCTTTGATTTCAAAATGTCACCAAATATATGGTCTCCAATATAAAGAACTTCCTTGTCTAAAACTCCCATGATATCAGAGAACACATCAACAGAACCTAAAATGAACACAAACTTGAAATTTAAAGCAAAGTTTTAAGTCGTGTAACACATAAACAACACAGGTTTGCAAACAACAACTGCTTGTCAATTTTATCACTTTGCTTCAAAGCAACTAAAAAGTCTTTTGTGGACTGTAAAAAAACACATATTCAAAATTTGAAAGGCAAGGGAGATAAGTAAAAATTGTGTGATAAAAAATTTCAAACATTTTTTTTTTAAATCAACATTCTAAAATGCTACATGAAGTATTGCTGCTAATAAATTAATTAAATTTTGCAGTATAAACTACCAAAACTTAAAACATGGGATCATTTTTGTTCAATATACAGGCCAATTACAATACACTTCAGTTAGAACTAGATGCATTACTTAAGCTCTGTTGTGTTTTGTAGTAGACACTTAAGGAAAAGATACATATCATTAAAAGAGAATTTTACCTCCAGAATAGATCTTTCCAGATTTAATTGGTCCTGTATGTGAACCTATCTGTAGTTTTCCAGTGTCCTGAAAAATAAAAGTTTGAATGTTATTGCTATCATATACAATTTTATGAATAAGTTTTGTGGTTGGGTGAAAAAAATCCCATATAGTCAAAACAGTGTTTAATTTCTAATGTATTTTGCTATGCATAATTATGTCTATGATCTTAAACAGATTCTGTCCAAGTTTACAAAAATATTCAGAAAGGTTTGCCAAAGCCTTTGATGTCTGATAATCTTTAACCTTAGACTGTATCTTATATTAAGCATACTACTGGTCTTTTTAAGTAAATATATCCTTCTAAGAATCTTATTGTCTATAAAAATAATGATGTACATTATATTAATTTTCTTATTTTTGCCACTTTGAAACAGTTACAATGGCTAATTTGTACTTTAAAAAGAGTTCTATTACAACAGATCCTTTTCCCCAATACAATTCTTAATGTTCAATTATATATATATGAGAAAATGAGATGTAAGGTAAACATCATCAAAACAGCAAAAATACAACCCCCTAAAAAAGCTAAACATAAAATACAAATGATGCAGCTACTTAAATGTTCAAAATGTGCAATGACACAAAAGACACACAAAAAAGAATGAAATAAAACAGTTATCTTACCCTAACTACTTCACGTAGAATAGTTCCTCCTTCAAAGAATAAAGGTTTTCTAGCATCGACCACAATGTAATCAAAATAATCTGTCCAATCTCTCTGAAATAACAAAAAATAAATATTTTATATTAAACGACAGGCTTATTATAGTCTGAAGTGCTCACCAGTCAAAAATATATCTTGTATAGCTGACAATTTATACTGTTTAAAGTTTCCATCTACCCCATTATTAGGATTAACATTTTACATAGGGGTAAACTAGTGTACACTTATAAGATTGAAACAGAAAATAAGAACTTTGCTTCCATTACATTCAATCACATGAATAAGTTAGAAATAAAATGTAAGAATAATGCTCCCTGATTACAAATTCTTACTCTTACCTTTTTATCATAATCAAGAAGATAATTCATCACTTTCTGAAATAAAAAATATTTTTTTTAAATTTTTACTGGTAATATAATATAAAATATGACACAGATGATGCCCAAGCTTTCATATAATGTTATAAAGGGACATAACTCAAGAAAGGTATAGGCCATAACTTTAGAACAGTAAAAGTGATGCCAAAATTCTTATTCCATGTTTTGTTGGAATAAGCATTTAATTGTGTATAAGTTTCATAACATTTGGTAAAGGCAAACTAGAAACCAATTTTGGGATGTACATAATTCGTTATGTGTTTAATACACTAAGACAGTCAAAAATTTAAAACTTCTAACTGTTGACAGTTAAGAAAAATTAACCACTAGTTGATGAATGAAGAAATGAGATAAAACAAACAACACCTTTATTAATAAATTAAAAAAACAATTCGCAGGCGAAACAAAAAAAAAAGTAGGTACAAAAATCAAGTTCAGATTGTTTGTGTGTATTGTGGCTGTGTTATATTCCTATTTTGTTTTATAATCCATTTGATTTTTAGTAAAAGAACTTTTTTACCTTTTTATATATACTTACATTTGTGTATGTGTAATCACTATTTGTTGCTAGAAAGACTTTAGATCCATGTAGTCTCATTCTAAATATAAAACAGGAAAATAAAATATGTAAACCAATGTTCCAATACCCCTCATCATGGAACATATTATATTTATCCAAGGGCAACAACTCCAATAATTTTCCTTTCAACTGCAAAGTTCATTCAGGTTTCAAAGATTTTGCTCATATAAACCTTTAATAACAGTTAAATATAACAAGAAACAATGACATGTGGCCACTGTTGTATGTCAGCTTGGTATGGTCAGGACGTTTGGTAAAGTTAACATACTTTTATGAGAGTTATCTCTCCTTAACCAGTCTTTGGTGTATTGATATGCGGATTGCATTCCGTATTTGTATTATATGTTAGGTTGATTTGTTCTCTTGATTTATTGTTACCATTCCATGTAGATGTGTTTTGAAGAATAGAAGGATTATTAATTTGAACTGTACTTTAATTACTTATACCAAGTAAAGCATAAAACTACTAACAAACACAATATTCCATATAGTTTCTTTGGTAAAAAATAGTTGCTGATTTTCCGACTTGTAAATTCAGAAATTTTTGCGAGGTTTTATCATGGCGAAAACCACCACAGAGTTGTAAACGCAATAATTTAAACTCGCATTTTGAAATATTTTATGTGAATTAAACAGGATTTTTTCTCAAAATCATAAAAATTAAAATCGCATTAAAGTATAAATTGACAAAATCGCAATAATACATGCACGCAATAATTTCTGAATTTACAGTATAATTAAAATTAAAAGTCACAACACGATGATTTAAAGCTGGTAGCTTCCTCTGTATATCTGTGTAAGTCTAGTATCACGCTAAACCACATCTAGTCTGTAAGCAACCTCTTGTTCCAAATTACCTGCTTTGTCATTGTAAGTGCACAAAACAGTTTTTTCCTCCATCTTATTCCATCAGACAGTTGTGGACAATTTATTACAATGGTTTATAAATGCATCTCAAACAGAACAATTTAAATATAAGCAATCTGCATATTCTCACCTGTCTAAAAGAACTGGTAATCTGTCATCTTTAATAACATATTTCTCTAAATTTTTTGCCGTTTCTGTTTTCAGAGGGCCCTGAAAAAAATATATTCTTACAAAGTCTATCCAAATTATTTTTGCAAAGAGTTCCACTTAAGCTGGTGCTAGGGGTCATCTAAAACTTGCAGTGAGGTGAGAGTTTTTTTTTCTCCGTGTTGAGGCCTCACTGTGACTTTGAGATGAAGAACAGCAATAAAAGTGCTGTTCAATTGCATTGTTTTTTTGTTGTGCATGTTCTGATATTGTGTCATGGATGGATACCCACATCCTTTGATATTCTGATTAATTTTTCTATTACAAATAACAGATGCAGACAAAGAATGGCAAAGTAATGTTAAATTTTCATAACAAATTAGAGTTATCTTCCTTTGGTTGCAATTTTGTAAATATCAATTATTTTGGATCCAAAGTTTTGTAGGTAAAAGTTTTTTAAATGACTCTTTTATTCACAAAATAAACATCCACTTAGTGTCACAACTTGACATTTTTGTTAAAAGTGGTACTGAAATCAAATGGGAGTCAAAAGATCTATTTGTTTTATATCAAAATAATCTTTAGGAAGTACTATTGTGACTGTAAAAAGTTTAAAATACTTTAATAAAATGAATCTGACACTGACTTATTGGCTGACTTAGTTGGGGGGACTCCTAATGATTCAAGGTAAGTAGTCCTGCAAGGAAATAATTGGCCCTTCAACATGTCAATTTGCAATTCATCTTAATTTAAACAGTGATAAGGAGTACCTTTATACAAAATCAGATATGAAGTGTTGAACCATGTTCTTTTTGTTTAATTGCAATCAATATAAATAAAGGCATTCACATAACATATACCCTATATTTTTTTCTTTTCAATCACTACTTTAAATTTCAACTGCCTCCTCATTTCTATTTTTCCAAATTCAGTCCGCTGTTCTTAATACATTATACAACTGATCATGATGGTTACAACAAAAATTGGTTATACATAATACTGCTTTGTTTTGTTTGATTGCCATATATCTTACATTGTCATGTATAATCGTAGTTTTCTCATAGATAAAGCATGTCACAGTAAACATTATTTCCAGATAAAAGCATAACAAGGGATGACTGCTTTCTAGTAAACATGTCTAATACCTAAATTGCAACAATATTACACTTAAAAATATTTATAACAAGAATGTGTCCATAGTACACAGATGCCCCACTCACACTTTCATTTTCTTTATTTTGTGGACCTGAAATTAAGGGTAAAAACTCTAATTTGGCATCAAGATTAGAAAGATCATATTATAGGGAACATGTATACTAAGTTTCAAGTTGATTGGACTTCAAATTCATCAAAAACTACCTTTACCAAAAACTTTAACCGAAAATTTGCACTATCATTTTCTATGTTCAGTGAACAGTTAAATTTGGGTCAAAACTCAAATTTGGCATTAAAATAAGAAATATCATATCATAGGAAACATGCGTACTAAGTTTCAAGTTGATTGGACTACAACTTCATCAAAAACTACCTTGACCAAAAACTTTAACCTGAAGCAGGACAGACGGATGAACGGACAGTACGACGGAAGGATGGACGGATGGACGAACAAACGGACCCACACCCAGAAAACATAATGGCCCTCTACTATTGTAGATCGTAGGTGGCGCATAAAAATAAGGAAGATGTTGTATGATTGCAATAAAATAATTTAATTATCATACTGAGCTCAAACAAGTCATAGACTTGCTTCTAAAATCACAAGCAAGTTTACATTCCCAAGCCTATATATCTGATGTTCAGTCGCATAACTCTCAAATGAAGTATTTTTCTTTAATCAACCACTGTGTTATTTTTACCAATTCCAATAATTATGTGAAGATTCCAGTTAGTCAATCCAATCAAACATAGGTTATGGTAACACAAGTGAAATATTAACTTAAAAACTCCTAAAAAAAAGTCCTATTCTCTAAATGACAAACAAGAAAATGGACAAAAATGGATACAGAGCTTTCATCTGTCAATCTTAATGTTGCATTAAAATAACATGAGAATGAAAACTACGTTTTTTTTATGAGTGATTATTGAACCATGTTACAGTGAGTTGACTGTTAGTGTTGCTCTCCACCAATTGCAACTCATTCAAAATTTTGACCCAATTACAATTTGTTTTTTAAAATCAAATTGTTCAACTGGTCAGAAATTTGAACCAACTGCTGTAGAAAACCACAGCCAAGTCATGAAAGTGCAAGGTGATAAAATAAAATATACTTACAATCCTATAAGACTTTAACTCTACTTTAATGATGTTGTGACTAAATTAGTTTATCAGTTTGTATAGTTATATTATATTCATTTCCATGCTGAAGGGGAACTGTTTATTTTGAATTGCTATTAAATTGTCCAAACTAAGCTTTCATATAGTTTTTCTTTCTAAAAGTATTCTATATTTATAAGAATCAGATATCATTTTAAATAAAACATCATATATTCAGTAAAATATGTGTGAAATAACAATATGCTATTGATAAATTTTCAGGGGAGATAACCTAAAATATTATTCTTTTGAATAAAGACTTTTTGAAAGAAAAGTTATTATCTCCCCCATGGAAACTTCCTACAAACATAAATTGCAATTTTACACATATTTTACTGAATATGAAATGTTTTAATTCACATAATATCTGATTCTTATAAATACTAGAACACACCCGTCAACAGCATTGTCCTATATTAGTCATAAATAAAGTTGAATTCTTTGATTCGCTGTTTTACGTCATGCCCGCTAACAAATTGAAAACTGTACCTATACGCCTTATTTTAGTCCAGATTTTTAGTATTCGTATTGTTATCTTAGAAAGTGTAACTGATTAAAATACTACAATAGGTAACAATTTGACAATTAAGTAGTGTCAACCATGTGATTATGACCTGTGTAATACAATATAACATATTAATCCTGAATACACCGTTTGGTGGTGCGCCTGTCGGATGCGGAACGTACAGATAAGGTAATCGGTAACAGGTGAATATACTATTGGTATCGGTATCGGACTCGACCCGGAACTTCTTAATTATTGGCAATATTAATTACGTGGAAAACAAAAGGGCCTGGAGTGGTGTAATTTTTAATCTACACCTTTGTACTATATTAGTTATATATAAAGTTGAATTTTTTTATTCGTCGTTTTTACGTGATGACGGCTGACAAATTGGACCTCGTAATTTTAGTATTATAGATAGAATACTTTTAGAAAGAAGAACTATATGAAAGCTTAGTTTGGACAATTTAATAGCAATTCAAAAAAGTATTCTATATTTATAAGAATCAGACATCATGTGAATTAAAACATTTCATATTTAGTAAAATATGTGTAAAATTGCAATATATGTTTGTAGGAAGTTTCCATGGGGGAGATAATAACTTTTCTTTCAAAAAGTCTTTATTCAAAAGAATAATATTTTAGGTTATCTCCCCTGAAAATTTATCAATAGCATATTGTTATTTCACACATATTTTACTGAATATATGATGTTTTATTTTAAATGATATCTGATTCTTATAAATATAGAATACTTTTAGAAAGAAAAAACTATATGAAAGCTTAGTTTGGACAATTTAATAGCAATTCAAAATAAACAGTTCCCCTTCAGCATGGAAATGAATATAATATAACTATACAAACTGATAAACTCATTTTTGTCACAATATCATTAAAGTGGAGTTAAAGTCTTATAGGATTGTAAGTATATTTTATTTTATCACCTTGCACTTTCACATTTTGACTGAACAATTTGTTCAATTTTCTGACCAGTTGAACAATTTGGTTTAATAAATCAAATTGCAATTTGGTCAAAATTTTGAATGAGTTGCAATTGGTGGAGAGCAACACTAACAGTCAACTCACTGTAGTTCAAGGACATAAACAGACATATGCCAGATGAAACCTCAAGACCTGAAGGAATCTGTATACATTGTACCAGGTTTGTTTTCAGCTCTTTTACAACCTAAAATATGAAGCTTTAAACAAAACTTTCAGATTGCCCAAACGGATGAGCATCCTTTTTTCTTCTTTTTCTGACATTAGTTTCAGGTGAGGAAAATCGGTTAATCACTGCTGGTATCAGACAACTTTATACTTTGGGAAAATAGCAGGGCCAGAAAAATGCCCTGAATATGCAAACAAATACATACTGTTTTTGTATGGACATAATCTGTAGCAGCTAGTACATCTTGGTATATAGACATGTAAGTCATAGTTATGTCCCCTGATTTCACACCATTGTCAACTCTGAAATACATAAACAGAATAAAATTTACATAAAGGGTTAAGCATTGAAATACCACTGCTCTATTATAATTGATTTCTGAGAACATTAAGTGCACTTTAAAAACAAGGTCATAGTTATATCTTATGATTGCACACCATTGTCAACTCTGAAAAATAAATTCTTTATACTTAAACAGAACAAAACTTACATATGTCATGAAAGGGATGTAGCATAGACAATACCACTGCTATATCAAAATGGATTCTAAGAACTTTAAGTGCACTTTAAAAACAAGGTCATAGTTATGTTTTATGATTCCACATCATCCTAAACTCTGAAAAGATATTTATCATATATAAACAGAATAGAATTTACATAATATGCACATGACAGGGCTGTATCATTGAACTACCACTGCTATATCATAATGGATTTCTGAGAACTTTTGGTGCACTTTAAAAACAAAGCTTTATAATTAACTGCAACAGACAGATGGACACATTTAGATCTTAAATCCTGGAATAAGACCAAAACACATGTGGATTATATAAACTATTTTTGGCGATCCAAATCAAAAATGAAAACGTTTTGCGCCATGTTCCATCCGATAAACATCTTGATTAATTCTGAAATGGACACCATTAATGATGTTCTTTTCTTTCCATTGATGTAATTTGCTCAAACAGATTTGCTTACAGCCTTCTTATCTAAGACTGATTTTATTTGATTAGAGATATTTTAATTTAATAGATATTAACCTCTATTTATGATGTAACATTCTTTTTCTGTTTCTCTGGGATAAAATTTATCTCAAATTTTTCTGCTGCAGAAAAAAAGCTAATGTTTTTAATACTGAAATGACAAAGGTTTGATTATAACTTAATTATTGAACTATTTATAATAATGCATTCTTGCAAATCATTAAAGAATATCAGTGCTATTTTTAGGAATTAGTCAAAGAATAAATGAATTTGCATTGTCTGTTCAAAGTCTCATGTAGCACTTTTTTAATTTATATTTTTCATGACATCTCACATGCACCCTAACAAATGACTTTATCAAAGTCATTCACTAGTGAATTATAGGTCAGTGGTCAAATAGTCTAAGGAGTCGAACTACTGTATCACAGGAGTTTCAAGTCTGAAGTTGTGAGTTCAAATCCTGCACTTTGAAGGTGCACTCAACTCCAATCTTAATTGACAAGGATTGTAAATTTTCTTCCTAAATGTCTGTGTGGTTCTCATCTTGCAAATCGGCTGACTCCACACACAAAAAAAACTGACCACAACAAAATGGCACAATACTAATAGTGTTGAAAATGGCTTTAAAACTCCAATCAATCAATCAACTATAGTGACCCTATTTTCACAGAAATGCTTTGTAACTTACACACAGGAGTGTATAATCTAATCATGTAGATTTGTAAATTATTATTTGACAAGAAAATACACAGTACTAAAAAGATTAATAAATTTCATTATTTTCCCTTCTATCTATCTATCTATCTTATGATTTATTTATCTATTCTTAGAATCATCTATATTGTTTTAAAAAATTGATCATGACCAAATCCATATCCTGTCCGCCCAGACCCCCCCCCCCCCCCCCCCCCCCCTTTATTTGAATAAACGTTTTTCACACAAGGCAAATGTCCCTATCATTTCATAATATATAATGCTTTAAATATTAAAGTGATTTTTCAAAAATGTCAAAGTTTAGACATCTGATAATGGTAGAGATCAACAAGTTTTATCTAATATTCTTTCCATGAGAAGGCAGATTTATCAAAATATAAACTGTTTTATCAGTTATATCACGCCATCATATCTTAGGAAATACTCCAGGTTAGCTTCATCTTCAGATAGCAACTAATACGCAAATTTATAGATTCTTTTAAAATAGTGATTTCAAAAAATTCAAAATGAAATTATAGGGAATTATAAGCTTGCAATACTAAGCCCACATAATCAGTTTATCAAATACATTACACTTCAGACTAAAAAGACCACACCAATAGCAAAGATCATAAAAAAGATTTACTTTAAAAGAAAAGATATTCTGAATAATATTAAACTGAATTTCACAATACTACTTTATGAAATGATTTCCTATTATTACCATAGTATACATAAGTGTAGGAGTCAAATTTGGTAAAACTTCAATGTGAAATGTCTAGTAAAACATAGCTTGGTCCAGTACAGACTAATTAATCACTTGAAAAAATTAGCAGATACAAATTAGAGACATTTCTTAAACACTCCCTTGATTGTCAGAAATTGAAAATTGCACATTCCCAATTTCCATTCTCAATTTATTTATGTTTACTTTTTGGGAAATTGAAATCAATAATTTTTGCCTTTATATGTTATTCAAACAAAAGCAATATACAGACAGTTTTTATAAGACAGTTCAACTTGATCTACAAAGACAATAGTCTGAGATTGATTTTGCATAACTCTGTTAGTCTTTGTGCTTGTATCAGGCTATGTGAACCATATGTTGTGTGTTTTAGCCTGCATCTATTCAGGCTAACTGGACACATGTTGTTTATTTTTGTGTCTGTATCAATTCAGGCTATAAGGACCATGTGTTGATTGTTTACCTCCCTGTTTTTATTCAGGCTATGGCTATAAGGACCATGTGTTGTTTGTTTACCTCCCTGTTTTTATTTAGGTTATGGCTATAAGGACCATGTGTTGTTTGTTTACCTCCCCGTTTTAATTCAGGCTATAAGGACCATGTGTTGTTTGTTTACCTCCCTGTTCTTATTCAGGCTATGGCTATAAGGACCATGTGTTGTTTGTATACGTCCCTGTTTTTATTCAGGCTATAATGACCTTGTGTTGTTTGTATACGTCCCTGTTTTTATTCAGGCTATAAGGACCATGTGTTGTTTGTTTACCTCCCTGTTTTTATTCAGGCTATTGCTATAAGGACCATGTGTTGTTTGTTTACCTCCCTGTTCTTATTTAGGTTATGGCTATAAGGACCATGTGTTGTTTGTTTACCTCCCTGTTTTAATTCAGGCTATAAGGACCATGTGTTGTTTGTTTATCTCCCTGATCTTATTCAGGCTATGGCTATAAGGACCATGTGTTGTTTGTTTACCTCCCTGTTTTCATGCAGGCTATGGCTATAAGGACCATGTGTTGTTTGTTTACCTCCCTGTTCTTATGCAGGATATAAGGACCATGTGTTGTTTGTTTACCTCCCTGTTTTTATTCAGGCTATAAGGACCATGTGTTGTTTGTTTACCTCCCTGTTTTTATTCAGTTATAAGGACTATGTGTTGTTTTGTTTATGTGCCTGTATCAATTCATGCTATCTGGACCATGTGTTTTTAGAAATTTGTGCCTGTATCAATTCTGACTACCTTGATCCAGTTTTGTTTGTTTTTGTGCCTATATTAATTCAGACTATCTGGACCTGGTTTTTGTATCAATTCAGGCTATCTTGATCTGTGTTTGTATCAATTCAGGCTATCTGGACCTGGTGTTTGTATCAATTCAGGCTGACCTGGAGTTTGTATCCATTCAGGCTATCTGGACCTGGTTTTTGTATCAATTCAGACTCTCTGGACCTGGAGTTTGTATCCATTCAGACTATCTGGACCTGGTGTTTGTATCCATTCAGACTCTCTGGACCTAGTTTTTGTATTGATTCAAGTTATCTGGACCTGGTGTTTGTATCAATTCAGACTCTCTGGACCTCGTTTTTGTATCAATTCAGGCTATCTGGACCTGGTGTTTGTATCAATTCAGGCTATCTGGACCTGGAGTTTGTATCAATTCAGGCTATCTGGACCTGGTGTTTGTATCAATTCAGACTCTCTGGACCTGGTTTTTGTATCAATTCAGGCTATCTGGACCTGGTGTTTGTATCCATTCAGACTATCTGGACCTGGTGTTTGTATCAATTCAGGCTATCTGGACCTGGTTTTTGTATCAATTTAGGCTCTCTGGACCTGGTGTTTGTATCAATTCAGGCTATCTGGACCTGGAGTTTGTATCCATTCAGGCTATCTGGACCAGGTTTTTGTATCAATTCAGGCTATGATAACCATGTGTTGTTTTTGTTTGTAAATCTATTCTATCAGAGGAATTTGGTGTTGTTGGTTGGTGAGATATTTTTGGTAATGCCTTTTATATACTTTGGCCTCTGGCCTCTGGCCTTTGTTAGTCTTGTATTATTTTAATTTTAGTTTCTTGTGTACAATTTGGAAATTAGTATGGCGTTCATTATCACTGGACTAGTATATATTTGTTCAGGGGCCAGCTGAAGGACGCCTCCGGGTGCGGGAATTTCTCGCTACATTGAAGACCTGTTGGTGACCCTCTGCTGTTGTTTTTTATTTGGTCGGGTTGTTGTCTCTTTGACACATTCCCCATTTCCATTCTCAATTTTATTTGAAAGTATAAATTATAAATCGTTTGGTGTTATTGGTTGCTCTTAGTATACACTGATCTTGATGGTAATCCTTAACCTTCAAATTATGTAGGACAAATAAAAACATGCATTCTAACCACAAGTAACATGAAAATAAAACACCTAAGAACAAGATGTTACATAACTGTTTTATTGTTTTCTAGATTGAGATAAAGTGAGAATTTCTGCAAAAATAATACAATTATCACCTAGAGACCAAATTATTTTGGAAATATGTTTAATAAATCAAAAATTAACAACAAACCACTGGGATGATAAATCCTATCATCTATTTCAACCCAATCCATTACCATTTAGAAACCATCAAATTTAATATGTTTGTAGATATAGATAAGACTATTATCTATTTTTGATGGATAGAGCTCCCATTGGGATTCCAGGATAAAGTAGTAAGCATTATCATATTATGATATAGCTGTTGTATTTTTGACATTTGATATTTTTTGTATTTAAAAAAATCTATTTTATGTATGTTTCAAATCTAAGCATTCACACTGATGTAATAGCTATTATGCAACTTCGTAACCAACTGAAGCACAAAATTCAAGACAGACTGTTTATGCTTTTATTATCCTTGTCACTGTACAAAGGTGCCTATGACATATTAAAAAAAACAGTCTATAAAAAAAAATTGAAGTTGATCTTTTTGAACTTTGAAATAGATTTTCATAGTTACAGGGTTGTGAAAGCACTGATCAATCACATGTTTTAGTATGTTGTTCTTCTGTACAATGATCTGAATGAACCTCAGCAATATCTCAATACTTCAATAAAAATACAGAACATGTATCAAATTTTTCAATGAAGAAGTACTGTTACTCATACTTTTTAAATGTTTTTGGTATTTTAGCCATATATTAAAAAAAGAATAAGATGTGGTTTAATTGCCAATGAGACAACTCTGTTGAAAAGACCAATAGACACAGAAATTAATAGCTTGATGTGCATAGATAACCCATAATCCACTCAGTTTTTACTTTTTAACCTGAAATGCACACTAAATCGTACTTACTTTTTAAAATCTTCATGGTTGGAAAAGAAATCTACTATACAGGCAAGTATATAAATACCTGAAAATACAGAGAAAAGATGGCATCAGTAATCTAATATTCTTAAAGAAAGTGAGCCATTGATATACCTGTACTGAGGAAACATCTACTATAGTAATGTGACCACAGAGGGCCCTGCTACGTGTCAATGAATAATTGAGATCTAATTCTCAAAACTCCTGTAAAATCTTATCAAAATGATGGTAAAATATTGTCAAAATGAGGGTACAATATGGTCAACTACACTTGATGTTAAACAATCTTATAACATATGAGAACTTTTTGTCCAACAATCTCAGAGGAGTTGTATTCACTAGGCGGCATTATTGTTGGTGGCAGAAGTATTGACTGAATACTACAGGCCTAGCTTCCACTGATTGATTATGGAGCCCCAAATCAATTAGGGAACTTTAAGCAGAAACATACACAGCACAAAGACCAATAAAGACTAAACTTTTTTTGTAATCAATCCCCCTGAATTTATGTTACTAATCCCCTTCTCCCCTTCAAACTCTAAGTTGGAAGATTTCTTTTTATTTAGATTAATTATACTACTACTTTTCTCTCTCTCCTGGACGAATAACAATCAACAACCAGAGTCCCAAAATAATATTTGAACTGAAAGAGTCTATAAACTGCTAAAATAATTTCACAATAAAGACTGTCTTTATTGTCTGAGAAAGGTAGATACTAACTACTGGTACTATCTACAAGTCAGATTTAATTATCCTTTTTTTAGAAATAAAGTAAGTGGCTTTCAACTTGTGGCATCAATTTACCTAATAAAGGTGATGAACTTGAGATATCTTTACCTGACATGCTGACAAACCTATCTCTACCACTTGACCAGAGGTCTAAAAACAACTGATACTGGGTTATATTGTCAAGGATAAAAATTCTGGTTAGTATCACATTTTACAATGCACTAATAAAAGTGCACACATTACATCAATATCATTTACTAAATTGTGTTTTCAACATAAAAAAATCTGGGTGTTGCTTTTCAATTTGCATTCCAATATATTTATTAGTAATGAAGCAAAAAATGGACTAAAAAAAAAAAAAAAATATGAAAATAAAAGAGTTGCAAAATCTATAAAGATAGCGAAAAAAATCCCAAAAAACTCATCTACATCTAACTAACCGAGTAATTATGTTCCATTCAAGAAACTTTTCTACCTGTCAGTCAGATTGTTACATTTTGTTTGTTTGACGTAAAAATATCAAAAGCGATGATCAGACTATTATAAACATAAGTCTATTTGCAGTGAATGATTTCCTGTATGGAGGCATGTATTCAATCTTAAACACTGACGTATGTTTGAGTTACACACCTTCTACAATTCAAATTGTTTGTTCTAAAGATGCAACCACTGCCAAAAAGGTAGAATTAAGGATGATTTTGTAGTAAACACCGAGGTCATATGACCTTTGACGTTGTACAATAACAGTACAAATCCATTCTGGAAAATATTATTTATAAACATTTATAATTAAACCTATCCTAGCTGCCTAAGAGGAAAGTATGTCTAACATATCTCTCCAATCAAATATTTCACCTTCTAAAAAACTCAGAGAGAGAGAGCAAAAATCTTTCTAAATTAATTAATAGTAAGCATACCAAACCTAAAACATGAATAAGTTGATATCTGATATGTTTTTAGTTAATTCTGTTTTTTTTTAAATATCAACTATGCATTGCACAAAAACAAGCCAAAACAAACCAAACCTTGTGATAATAGCCAACGTGAACTTATCAAATTAGTCCAGTTATCAACTTTAAATAAGAGTTAAACAAATGTCTACCAGCTCTGATACCTTGAATATAACACTGGAAAAACAAAAATGGCAGCACTCATTTGATATATATAATTCAATGAACAAAATATGATCCCAAAAACATTTAAGCTTTAAGTAATAATTCTAAGAAAATCATTCAAATTTTTTTTATTTTTTTTAAATTGTTCTTTAATTTTTTAGGGAATGGTGGCAAATCCCTGCTCCACCCCCTCTGATTCTATTTATCTTAAAATGAACAAAAATGTAATAAGGGTTTTATGATACACATTTTCATTGAAAAATGTTCTGATTACCACTTAAACTTTTCCTAACACAGAATCATAAGTAAATTACTTAAATTATGAGGCAACAACCTCAACAATCTGCGTCATCAAATTTTGAAGAAATTATTAAAATGATTTCCATCAATGCCAAATTGTTGTATAATCATTTTGGCAAAAGTAAATTTTTGATGAATAATTTCAAATTAATGCATTAGGGATGAATTGTGTGATGATAGGTTAGTAATCGTTGGCAGATAAAATACAAGATGGCTAATTTACTTTTGGCAGACGACAGTACTAACAAGGTTGTATATCTTTAAGGTTAATTAACACTTCACATTAGCTCTTGTCTAAAATCCACAAAATTGTCTCTTATCCAAATACTGAACATCACAGACTGGTGGGATCAATTATGAAAAGATTACAAAACATATGTGTTTGGGTCACTGTCTTGACCACAAATATGTAATCTTGTCAATATAAATATATCATTACCAAGAGTACATCTACATGCCAAGAAGTTAATGCAGAACAAAATGTGGCCATTGGAAAACAATTATGCATACTACCTGTCCAATTAATACTTGTATTTAGCTGCCAGATTCCAATCATTCTGATCATGTTCTGCTATTGAAGTAATAACATGGATTAGAATGCTTATTTCTATAAAGAATGGGGTGTATCTCTTGCTAGTATATATGACTTAAACCGAGCAATAGACATGGGTTTAGTCTACAAAAGACTCAACATTGTGCTTGATTCGAAACAGTTGCAGGCAAAAACAAATACAAAGAGCATAAAGAGCATAGAAAACCAAAAAGTTCCAAAAACTGTGCCAAATATGACTATTGCCAAACTATGACTAGGGGTAGAAAACCCTATATATTGAGAGTTTTTCAACACATTCTTTTTAAATAGTATATCTACAAAAAAGAATGTATCTATGACATTTTATATCAACACAGAAGTGCTAACTACTGGGTGTTTGTGATACCCTTGTGGACAAAATGTCTAACCACAGATGCATCAAACCAGTGGTTGAAAAGATTCATCAGAAATAATAGGCTTATAATATGCTATACCAGACATGTTTTGTCACACAAGACTCATTAATTATGCTCTAATCAAAAGTTTCTGGCAAAATCAAATATGAAGTTGAAGACAGTCTTCCAACTAAGCCCTTCAGAGTGAAAATTTCATATCTTCTCTCAATTATAAAATGGTTAAGTAGAGGTATAAATATGTCATCCACTACTGATTAGGGACAGATGATATTACATAAAACAGATGTTTAAAACAAAAACTGAGTGTAAATTTTTGATAAACCCTCAAGTAAAGAAATTACAAAGTAAAAAGTAAATATTCTGATTTAGTTTTACATCTACACATTACCTCATCAGATATTAAAAAGAAGAAGCACGAGTTTTGAATAATGTATTATTTTTCATAGTTTTATATGTTATATTTAAGCTTTGAATCTTTAATATGGTAAATTTCAGTAAATTTAAACAGCTTAATTAAGTTCATTACATATACATTAATTTGTTGTTACTAAAATACTATGAGAGCTCAGCCACACCCTCTTATTGCATGTATTGATAGATTGTCAAAAGATGTTGAGAAGAAAAAAAAAATATAAGAAGAACTAGTATCTCAATTGTTTGTAAAACAATTGAAAGGTCTTTCCTGTAAAAGTGATGTTTTCGTAATGTACTTTGTACGACCTTTCGTTTGATATACGACAAACATACCTTCTGAAACTTTTCGCTTTTTACACTTAATGACCTCATCCGCCTACATTTTTGAGATCGGAATTATAATATATGGAACAAAGTAAATTAGCTTTCATTTGATATGCTACAACACCATGTTCTAGAAAGTTTGATTTTTGCACTTAATTACCCTATCCAACTAATTTTTGAAGGTCGGGGAATTTGATATTTCAAATGTACACATCATGACCTTTCATTTGATATACAACAACCCTACCTTAAAAGAACATTTATTTTTTGCACTCAATGACCCCATCCAACCCATTTTTTAGAGACGTCAATTTTAAATTTGAAATGTACGCTTTATGTTCTTTCATTTGATATGCGACAACTTTACCATCAGAGAAATTTGAATGTTTGCACTAAATGACCCCACCCGTCCTCCTGGGATGAAAAAGGGGGTTTAAAATATTCATTTTTAAGTAGAGTTTATTTAGACCTTCAATTTGATATATCAGATGATCCCATTTGATAAAGTGCAAAAAATGATGCAATATCAACGATATAAATAGAAGTTATGAAACTTACAAAGTCAATGCAAAACATGAAAATTTCAAATTGAATTTTTGGCGTGTTTTTCCATGGAATGTTTTTGGTATTTGGTCAAACATAGAACTATGTTAACCTCTTCAATTTCTAAAACATTTTTTAAAAGAGGTATGCTCTTGTTGATTCAGAAATACATGCATCCGCTCGCAAAACTTCAAACTGCATTATCTCTACAACGACAATAGATATCTCAAATCTGTTAAATGATAAATGATCTACAGTTGAAGGACAACATTATAGAAAAAGAATTAGGACAATTTCAAAGTTCACCAAGGTCACAATTAATCATCAAATATATGATGCAATACCAAACTTTAGAACCGGTAGTCGTAGAGACATGGGACTATCACCATTCAACTCAGGACCACCTGACCTTTCAAATATCACAAGGTCAAGGTCATAGTATACTGTGAAGGTCAAGGTGAAATTTCATCATGACCTGACATTGACCTCAAATTGAAGGTCTTGAATTACTGATCATCTTTGCAGTTTATAGTAGGTTGATATCTGTTACCTTTAAAAAGATATACACAAAATACTATACTTTAAAGAATCATCCCGTTGTAACTTTTGAACAGACGGTCGGACCTTTAAGGGCTAATTATATAAAATGTAGAGCTCGTCGAGAGGAACATTTTATACGCTGTATGTATGCAGCAAACTCTTATCGTTTTCCTAATATGTAAGCTTGAAATTGCAGCGTAATTTTATTCTGCACTCGGTGACCTTTGACCTTGGGTGCATATTGAAGGTCACATGAATTAAAGATTATTGGTGAAGGTTCAAGGTCTCTATGACTTCCGGTTCTGAAAATAGAATTTTTCAAAAATTATTTATAATTTTTAAAGGGAAATAACTCCTTATAAGGGTTAATAACAAAATGATTGTACATGTTCATTAACATTGCCATCTGTTCCTGTACATGTTGCCGTTTTCAAATCGATTCTATGTCTTATACTTTTTGAGAAAAATGCAAAGGAAAGAAATTGTTTCAAGGGGATATAACTCTCATAGGGGACGATGAAATCCTATTCAGCCTCACATGGTAATACATCATGATAATATCTACATTTCGTCCAATTAAGTTCATGATATCTTTAAAACCAACGAGGGAGGGCCATGTTGAAAAAAATCAATAAAAGGGAGATAACTCATCAAAGGAATGATCAAATCCTTAACAGAGTCATTTGGTAATACACCTTGGTGAGGTCCAGCGATGGTCCATATTTGGTCTTAATAACTTCAACAGAAACAAGAAGCGGGCATGTCAAAAAAATGTTGGAAGAAAAAAAAGAAAAAACTAGTATCTCAATTGTTTGTAAAACAATTGAAAGGTCTTTCCTGTAAAAGTGATGTTTTCGTATTGTACTTTGTACGACCTTTCGTTTGATATACGACAAGCACACCTTCTGAAACTTTTCGCTTTTTACACTTAATGACCTCATCCGTCTACATTTTTGAGATCGGAATTATGATATATGGAACAGAGTAGATGAGCTTTCGTTTGATATGCGACAACACCATGTTCTTGAAAGTTTGATTTTTGCACTTAATAACCCTATCCAACAAATTTTTGGAGGTCGGGAATTTGATATTTCAAATGTACACATCATGACCTTTCATTTGATATACAACAACCCTACCTTAAAAGAACATTTATTTTTTGCACTCAATGACCCCATCCAACCCATTTTTGGGAGACGTCAATTTGAAATTTGAAATGTTCGCTTTATGTTCTTTCATTTGATATGCGACAACCTTACCATCTGAGAAATTTGAATGTTTGCACTAAATGACCCCACCCGTCCCCCTGGGATAAAAAGGGGGTTTAAATTTTTCATTTTTAAGTAGAGTTTATTAAGACCTTCAATTTGATATATCAGATGACCCCATTTGACAAAGTGCAAATAATGATGCAATATCAACGATATAAATAGAAGTTATGAAACTTACAAAGTCAATGCAAAACTTGAAAATTTCAAATTGATTTTTTGGTGTTTTTTTCCATGGAATGTTTTTGGTATTTGGTCAAACATATAACTATGTCAACCTCTTCAATTTCTAAAACATTTTAAGTGGTAAGCTCTTGATGATTCAGAAATACATGCCTCCGCTCGAAAAACTTCAAACTGCATTATCTCTAAAACGACAATAGATATCTCAAACCTGTTAAATGATAAATGATCTACAGTTGAAGGACAACATTATAGAAAAAGAATTGGGACAATTTCAAAGTTCACCAAGGTCACAATTAATCATCAAATATATGATGCAATATCAAACTTGAGAACCGGAAGTCGTAGAGACATGGGACTATCACTATTCAACTCATGACCACTTGACCTTTCAAATATCACAAGGTCAAGGTCATAGTATAATGTGAAGGTCAAGGTGAAATTTCATCATGACCTGACATTGACCTCAAATTGAAGGTCTTGAATTACTGATCATCTTTGCAGTTTATAGTAGATTGATATCTGTTACCTTTAAAAAGATATACACAAAATACTATACTTTTAAGAATCATCCCGTTGTAACTTTTGAACAGACGGTCGGACACTTTTGAGCTCAATGTATAAAATGTAGAGCTCATCGAGAGGAAATTTTATAAGCTGTAAGTATGCAGCAAACTCTTATCGTTTTCTTAATATGAAAGCTTGAAATTGCAGCGTAATTTTTTTTTGCACTTGGTGACCTTTGACCTTGGGTGCAAGTTAAAGGTCACATGAACTTAAGATTATTGGTGTAGGTCCCAAGTCTTTACGACTTCCGGTTCTCGAGATACAATTTTTCAAAAATTGTGTATATTTTTTCAAGGGAAATAACTCCTTATAAGGGTTAACAACAAATTGATTGTATATGATTATTAACATTGCCGTCTGGTCTTGTACATGTTGCCGTTTTCAAATCTATTCTATCTTGAATACTTTTCGCGAAAAATGTAAAAGAAAGAAATTGCTTCAAGGGGACATAACTCTCATAGGGTTTGATGAAATCCTTAGCAGCCTCATTTGGTAACACATCATGATGAGATCTAACTATTGTCCAAATAAGGTCATGATATCCTTAAAAACAACGAGGGGGGGTCATGTCGAAAAAAAACAATAAAAGGGAGATAACTTCTAAAGGGGATGATGAAATCCTACACAGCTTCATCTGGTAATACTTCATGATAAGGTCTATCGATGGTCCATATTTGGTCTTGATAACTCCAACAGAAAAAAAACGAGGGGAGGCCATGTCAAACAAATGCTGGATGAAAAAAAAAAAAAAAAAAAAAAAAAAAAACAGGAGAAAAACTAGTATCTCAATTGTTTGTAAAACAATTGAAAGGTCTTTCCTGTAAAAATGATGTTTTCGTAATGTGCTTTGTACGACCTTTCGTTTGATATACGACAAGCATACATTTACCTTCTGAAACTTTTCGTTTTTTTTACACTTAATGACTCCATCCGCCTACATTTTCGAGATAGAAAGTATGATATAGGTAATGTAGACTTGATGATCTTTCATTTGATATGCGACAACGCCATGTTCTAGAAGTTTGATTTTTGCACTTAATAACCCCATCCAACTAATTTTTGGAGGTCAGGAATTTGAAATGTACGCTTTATGTTCTTTCATTTGATATGCGACAACCTTACCATCTGAGAAATTTGAATTTTTGCACTAAACGACCCCACCCTTCCCCCTGGGATGAAAAGGGGGTTTAAAATTTTCATTTTTGAGTAGAGTTTATTGAGACCTTCAATTTGATACATCAAATGACCTCATTTGACAAAGTGCCAAAAATGATGCAATATCAACTATATAAATAGAACTTATGAAACTCACAAAGTCTATGCAAAACCGGAAATTTTCAAATTGATTTTTTGGTGTTTTTTTCCATGGAATGTTTTTGGTATTTGGTCAAACATATAACTATGTTAACCTCTTCAATTTCTAAAACATTTTAAGTGGTAAGCTGTTGTCGATTCCTAAATACATGCTCCTGCTCGCAAAATTTCAAACTGCATTATCTTGCAAACGTCAATAGATATCTCAAATCTGTTAAATGGTAAATGATCTACAGTTAAAGGACAACATTATAAAAAAAGAATTGGGACAATTTCAAAGTTCACCAAGGTCACAATTAATCATCAAATATATGATGCAATACCAAACTTGAGAACCAGAAGTCATAGAGACATGCGACTACCACCATTCACCTCAGGACCACTTGACCTTTCAAATATCACAAGGTCAAGGTCATAGTATACTGTGAAGGTCAAGGTGAAATTTCATCATGACTTGACATTGACCTCAAATTGACGGTCTTGAATTACTGATCATCTTTGCAGTTTATAGTAGGTTGATATCTGTTACCTTTAAGAAGATATACACAAAATAATATACTTTTAAGAATCATCCCGTTGTAACTTTTGAACAGACAGTCGGACATTTTTGGACTTATCGTATAAAATGTAGAGCTGGTCGAGAGGAACAATTTATACGCTGTATGTATGCAGCAAAGTCTTATCGTTTTCCTAAGATGTAAGCTTGAAATTGCAGCGTAATTTTTTTTGCACTCAGTGACCTTTGACCTTGACGGCATATTCAAGGTCACATGAATTAAAGATTATTGGTGAAGGACCCACGTCTCTACGACTTCTGGTTCTCGAAATACAATTTTTCTAAAATTATGTACAATTTTTCAAGGGGAATTACTCCTTATAAGGGTTAATAACAAAATGATTGTACATGTTCATTAACATTGCCATTTTTTCCTGTACATGTTGCCGTTTTCAAATCGATTCTATCTCTTATACTTTTTGAGAAAAACGCAAAGGAAAGAAATTGTTTCAAGGGGATATAACTCTCATAGGGGACGATGAAATCCTATTCAGCCTCACATGGTTATACATCTTGATGAGATCTACATTATGTCCAATCAAGGTCATGATATCTTTAAAACCAACGAGGGGGGGCAATGTTGAAAAAAATCAATAAAAGGGAGATAACTCCTAAAGGGGATGATGAAATCCTTAACAGGGTCATTTGGTAATACATCTTGGTGAGGTCTAGCTATGGTCCATTTTTGGTCTTTATAACTTCAACAGAAACAAGAGGCGGGCATGTCAAAAAAATGTTGGAAGAAAAAAAAGAAAAAGAAAAAACGGAAGAAAAACAATAAGGTCTTTCCTTTGTAGAGGAAAGACCTTAAAAAACATTAGAAAAACAATAAGGTCTTTCCCATGTAGGGGAAAGACCTTAAAAAAAACATTAGAAAAACAATAAGGTCTTTCCCATGTAGGGGAAAGACCTTAAAAAAAAACATTAGAAAAACAATAAGGTCTTTCCCATGTAGGGGAAAGACCTTAAACAATTAGGTCTTTTCTCATCTAGGGGATATATTTATAGATCCCATTGATACTAAATGATACCTCAATATTTTTATGGTAGGGGTGTGCCATTCTGGCCTAAAAAATGTATCAATTTTAATATACATGTAACATAACATTCAGCACCTATAGTCAGGAGCAGATCCAGAACTTTTTGTAAAATGGGGGGGGGGCTCCGACTGACCTAATAGGGGGCCACTCTAGTCATCAGTGATTCCCTAAATAATGAACCAAATTTTTCCCATGAAAAAAAGGGGGGGGGGACATTTGGAACTTATTCTGAAGGTGAACATATTAATTCATATATTAGTTTAATTTAGTATATTATAATTTTAAGATTCTGAATAGCATATTCTTATATGAAATGAAGACCATACATACCCCAAATCAATATATAGTTATCAAACGTAATTGCATTTTTATATAGTATGTTATAAAAAGGAGGGTCATTTTTATATAAAACCTCTCAAAAAAGGGGGAGGCAGTATCGTGTATTTTTACTTTTAATCCATTTACTAGTATGCAACAATTACCACTTGTGGATCAGGATAAAATAACATGTGCTTCCTGTCATCTAACAAATTTTAATTGGAGTGACAGTTTAATTTGAAATTATGGTGTTTTTCTAAGTGGTGCAGATGATAAGCCCAACATCATTTTGATGTGATTTCTCGGGCTTAGTTGTAAGACTGAAGAGTATTGAAAACATAAAAATTAAACAAAGTTAAGCTGATTATGTAAGGCCGTCTAATATCTAGAAAAAAACTTAAAATTTAACATTTTATGAGCAGTTGAATTACAAAAAAATGGAACATATCAGTGATGTTTCATGTTAATAAAACTGTTTGACTACTGGGTTGATGATACCCTTTAGGACTTTTAAAACATGTTCGATAAAAATCATCAGAGATACCAAGAGGACTGGTGTACTTGTGGATGAAACATGGTTGGTATAACTAATAAGAGATACCTAGAGAACTGGCACACTTTTGTCTACAAGAATAATGTGTAGATCACATAATGATAAGTTTTATAGTGTATTTAGAAACAATTACTTATAAGAGATGTGTAAAGAGCATCTCCCTAATGAAAACGTACAGTTTAAGCACTGCATATTCTTTAGTAATGAAAATTGACATCAAAACATAATAAATGACTTAATCATTGATGTAAATATTATCAGTAATTAGTAAAACCATGTATACTACACTTAAAAGCCAACTTTATGATTCTTTCGACGCATGAAGTCATTTATCTTTTAAACCTTTTGAGTAACAAAAATAACTCTGCTGTAGATAAACTCCTGCTTAACAGTCTAGAAGAAGCTGCATTCACAAGGTGTCATTGTGTAATTACCCGTAGTCCAAAAAAGTCCTGTTATACGGGTAAAAATGTTAAAAGTCCCATTCTTTTAGAAAAAAATATGAAATCAAAATGATGGTACAGAATTTTCAACACAATATGATGAAAAATAATCCAAGTATGAAAGTTTTTTTAAAATGCCCCCTGAGTACTGTTGTGTTTTGAAAGAGCATATAATTTGTTATAAAGAACAAAACTGAAGAACAGTAAAAGTGCCACTACTTGAGACAAACTTAAGTTGGAGAAAGGAAACCAAAAAAAATTCCTCAATTTTTAAAGGGAAATAACTCTAAGAAGGGTAAAAGTGACCCCACCAAAATTCAAACTTGATCTGTGTTTTGTGGTAATATTAGCATTGTGTATAAGTTCATAATATATGGTTAAGGCTAACTAAAGTCATAGAAGGGAAACTAACTTTAGGACGTGGCGAGGGCATAAAAAAGTTAGAATAGGTCATTTGGGCTTAAAACGAATGACTGTTGACATCACAACTGCAGTCAGAATCTTCAACATGTATGTGATTGTGAGTTAATTTTGTTTTTTGTAAATATATGAAGATCACATACTTACATTTTTAAGATTTCTTTTTTTTTAAATTCTAATGATAAGGTTGTGGACAAACTATAAACTGGAATTCGCTTGTATCTTGTATTATCGCTATTTTCTGCATTTTTCCTTTGATCTTTTTTTGTGATAAATTTTCATATCATGCTACTCGCTTGAAATGGAAAATTATCGCTAGAAACTAAGCAGGCACGTGGCGTTGCTAATGAAATTGACATAAAATTGACAACGTCGTCATAGGTAAAATAGCGATAAACAAATTATCATTGGTCATCTCAACTCGATTGCCTTTCTCGCTTGAGCCGAGACCCATCCCGGCTCAAGCGAGAAAATCAATTTCTTTGAGATGATCAACAATAATCTATAACTACGCTTCACTCTATGAACAAAGTGTAGTAGTAAGTCGGAAACCAGCTAAGACAAACTAATGTCCAAACCTTTCCACATAATATTTTTGTGGGGAGAGTAAGTTAACTGAACTAAATGATCATGTCTTGAATGGAATAATTATAAGGTTTTTTGAGTGCAGGCACATTAACATGATTTTTTTCAGTTTACATGATCTTTTAACAGCACTAATTACTTCAATGCTTTAAAAGTCATAATTATCAAAATCAAAAAAGGGTGTGAAAAACTATTTCAATTCATAAATAATGGAGGAAAGAAAATCCCTAGAAGATCAAAGGAAAAATTCATAATTAATTAGAATTCTAAGAAAGTTGTGTGTATATTTATCCTGTCTGAATAATTAATATTTGTTCAAGCTGTAAATTGTTAGCATACTTTCTCAATCAAAAATCGCTTTTTATTGCATCACTAAGAATCACTCTTCCACAAAACAATAAACAATATAAATGAACAATTACAATAGGAGAAGGTAATTAATCATTTTGTTTTTCAATTAATTACGGGAAACATAATCAATGTGTGTTTTAATTAATATGGCTCAATACAGGAGGTAATATTTCAATGAAAAATTCTTCAATGTCATCTGTGACGTGAATTAAAATAAAAATCGTGACAACACTGTCTTCTTGTAGAGTAGATACAGTGATTTTCCAAATTCAGACATATAAGCCCACTAGAAAGTTGACTTTGATATTTTTTGGGGGTTGAAAAGGAATGCAAATTAACCATACCACATTAGTTTTATTTTAAACTACTACTGTCATAAAAAGCTGTAGTTAAAAGAACACTTTATACCTCACAATTTTAAAGTGATTTGTTCCACTACTATTGGTTTGAGCAATCTTGATGAAGAGTAATCTCAAAACTTGCTTAAAATACAACAAAAAAGGGCATTTCTGATTTAAACTTGACAAAATCACAATCTAACAGACAAGCTACACATAAAACCAGATGCTCCGCAGGGCGTAGCTTTATACGACCGCAGAGGTTGAACCCTGAACGGTTGGGGCAAGTATGGACACAACATTCAAGCTGGATTCAGCTCTAAATTTGGATTGTGATTAAATAGTTGACACAGCATAGGTTTCTGACACAGAATGAATGCGTTCTAATGAACTTAAAATTTTTGTTTTCTCTTAGAGCAATTCACTATGCTGTTGAATATTAATCCTCTCAAAAAAATGTTTGAAGAAATTTTCTTTTTTATTTATGAAATTCAAATGAGAAAAATTGAACCCAATTTTTTTAATCACATCCCCCTTTCCCTTATTCCAAAACTAATCTCAATTAAAATTTCTAATGGAGTTTGCAACAATAACTACTCATTTAAATACATCATAAAATATTAAGATGTAAAAAAACTGCTTGTTATCACTGAATGGTAAAGATTATTTTAATTTATCAGTTGGTAGTAAAAAGTGAATATACATTATATATTGTATATAACAAAGATTTAAGTTGATTCTGGACAAAGAAAGATAACTCCAATTAAAAAAAAAATCTTGCTATTGCACAATATTTTGCAATTAGATATTTCTTGCTTACTATTCTGGACAAAGAAAGATAACTCTAATTAAAAAAAAATTTGCTATTTCACAATATTGTGCAATTAGATATTTCTTGCCATTGTGCAATACTGTGCAATTGAAAAGACTTGCTATTGCACAATACTTAATATAATAATTTTAGATCCTGATTTGGACCAACTTGAAAACTGGGCCCATAATAAAAAATCTAAGTACATTTTTGGATTCAGCATATCAAAGAACCCCAAGATTTCAATTTTTGTTAAAATCAGACTAAGTTTAATTTTGGACCCTTTGGACTTTAGTGTAGACCAATTTGAAAACAGGACCAAAAATGAAGAATCTACATACACAGTTAGATTTGGTATATCAAAGAACCCCATTTATTCAATTTTTGATGAAATCAAACAAAGTTTAATTTTGGACCCCGATTTGGACCAACTTGAAAACTGGGCCAATAATCAAGAATCTAAGTACATTTTTAGATTCAGCATATCAAAGAACCTAACTGATTCATTTTTTGTCAAAATCAAACTACTGTGGATTCATTAATATTCGTTGGATATCAATTTTCGTGGATTTCGTTGGTACATGGAAACCACGAATTTAAATATTCAACGAATTGCAAATTTTCTAAAGGAATCTTTGCAGACTTTGCCAAAACCACGAAATTAAATATCCATGAATATACAAGTTTTTCTTAAACCACGAAAAATTGGTATCCACGAAAATAAATGAATCAACAGTAAGTTTAATTTTGGACCCTTTGGACCTTAATGTAGACCAATTTGAAAACAGGACCAAAAGTTAAGAATCTACATACACAGTCATGACAGTTAGATTCGGCATATGAAAGAACCCCAATTATTCAATTTTGATGAAATCAAACAAAGTTTAATTTTGGACCCTTTGGGCCCCTTATTCTGTTGGGACCAAAACTCCCAAAATCAATACCAACCTTCCTTTTATGGTCATAAACCTTGTGTTTAAATTTCATAGATTTCTATTTACTTATACTAACGTTATGGTGCGAAAACCAAGAAAAATGCTTATTTGGGTCCCTTTTTGGCCCCTAATTCCTAAACTGTTGGGACCTAAACTCCCAAAATCAATACCAACCTTCCTTTTGTAGTCATTAACATTGTGTTTAAATTTCATTGATTTCTATTTACTTAAACTAAAGTTATTGTGCGAAAACCAAGAATAATGCTTATTTGGGCCCTTTTTTGGCCCCTAATTCCTAAACTGTTGAAACCAAAACTCCCAAAATCAATCCCAACCGTTCTTTTGTGGTCATAAACCTTGTGTCAAAATTTCATAGATTTCTATTAACTTAAACTAAAGTTATAGTGCGAAAACCAAGAAAATGCTTATTTGGGCCCTTTTTGGCCCCTAATTCCTAAAATGTTGGGACCAAAACTCCCAAAATCAATACCAACCTTCCTTTTGTGGTCATAAACCTTGTGTTAAAATTTCATAGATTTCCATTCACTTTTACTAAAGTTAGAGTGCGAAAACTAAAAGTATTCGGACGACGACGACAACAACGCAGACGACGACGCCAACGTGATAGCAATATACGACGAAAAATTTTTCAAATTTTGCGGTCGTATAAAAATGAAGTAATGGCTCTTCCCTGACTTTAACAATACATTTTAAACACGGACATATGCTTGTGTAAATTTCAGAGTTATCTACCTTTGTATGATTTTTACAGTGCATTCTAATGAATTTACATCTCCTATTCATTTTGCTACAGAAAAGAATAATATAAAATAAACATATATAAGGAATGTATCACTTATTCCTCTAAAATTAAAATGAAATGGGACAGTATTTGAAAAAAAATACAGCTTTAATTTTAAGAAATATTTGAATATTGTTTTTTTTATGTAAAAGTTCACATTTGACTGTAAGTAAAGATTTTTAAACAGTATTTTTTTCTGCATTTTGGCCAGATTGTTGTCTCTTTGACACATTCCCCGTTTCTATTCTCAATTTTAAACTAGCAAAAAATAGTTGTTATCATTTGCATGTAATGCTATGACTGGAAAAGTTATTCACTGTATATTCACTGTTATCTCTGCAAACTCCAACTCAAGGTTTCTTTTGACACTACAACTGTACAAGACTTCTGACTATCTGTATAGGCCTTTTAGTAAGTTGCACTTCAATGCTCCCAAAAAAAATCAGCATTTCAGACTTCAGACAGTCTACCTTAATTATCATATGCATTTTTATGCATATGTTTATTCTTAAACATTTATATTTTACCTATTTATGAAAGATGACAAGTAATTGCTTTGATGGACAAGTTATTAAAATTATTATTTTGATAATTGAATTTTCGCCCATCAGAGAAGTCATTAACAACATTGTTTCCTGGCTATTTATGTAGCATTGGTGTATTTATAATGAGTTTATTAACATATTAACCCTCAAATAGATGACAGCTCTCTGACATAAAGTGACAGTCAATTGAGACGTATTAGGGTTCATTTTTTATCCTTATCCATCTTGAAACAAATATACAAAGTCTAGAGGAATTTCGATATGCTAAAAATGACTATGATCACTATCCATAACACATTTTTACTTAAGAATTGAATGCCTTTTTATGATCTACCGGTATGTTCAAAACATATACAGTACACATAACCTGTATCTAAATGTTGCCTTGCAGAAAGCAAAGAACACTGTTTCATTCATGACTTGCAATAATCAATTAATGTTTGGCATTTGTCTCTTTTTTATCATTTAGTAACACCTATCAGATTGTACAAAACTATACATTTTCTTATGGTTTTATACCCAGAAATCTACACAAATGGTATCTGAACAAACTGTTCACACATATACTGAGTTTTTTTCCATAATAACCATGATACACGTATACTGATGATTATGGAGTAATGTCTAACATCCAAAACAAATCTCTTGCACTTGAGGAAAGCATGCTACCATGAAACTAATGAGGGCGGTTAACAACTTCATTATGTTATTTTGGACTAAAGCCCTCCAAACTTCTTGGAACCTGTGTTACATTCTTACAATCTGGTAAAAAAAGAGGGTGTAAAATAAATTGCTTCTCAAGACAGGCATGGGCAACTAAAGACCTTTTTTCCGTGTGAACTAAAAAGGTTTTTATAGACATGTAAGTTTTCAACATGAACAAAAGTTTTAACACAATACAACTTATAGCTTTGATCAATGGACTAAAGGTGTCTACATGATAAATTGGTAATACATATTTCTATAATCTGGGAGGTGTAATTTAGATAAATTATAACACTATATCAACTTAAATAACAAATGTGCATATGTATCAAAGTGGGAAAAGTACATTAGAAAAACAATGATAAAATGATACATCTCAACTTCAATCGTGTCCCATAAATTTTTATTTAGCCTCATAAAATACTATTTTTATTTGGTCTACTTATACTGAAAAAATGTCTTGGTTTGCATAATAATGTTTTTTTTTGTATTCAGAGTGCAATGTGCTAAGCCTTACTCATTTAATTAAAATTTAACAGATATCAGATCTTTCAGGTAGATGAAAAGACATTACATAAATAACATATAACAAAGAACAAGTCTTCATATACTTACCTGAAACTAGACAGCCTCATATTTTAAAATGACCATTTAATGAACACAAGATTTATTTAAAGAGAAAAAAAAAAGAAGATAAAATACTCTAACTGATTATAAGTACAAAGTTAGAGCCTTTGGACCAGGTAAAGTAACTACAGCTATGATAACAATTTGTTTGGTTATCTTAAAAAACAAAGTTCAGTAGAAAAAGCAACATGACAGACCAGCACTTTATAAACCTAAATCAAGTTAAATATTTTTCTAGGACATCTCAAGTTTGTTTTCTTAAAGCTCAGTGTCTTGTAGCACAACAATTTCATTGGTCCATGGTGCCATATTTATAACCATGGTGCTATATGAATATATCTTATATTGAAGTGTAATAAATGTGGTACTATATTTAGGAAATCAGTGCTATTTCAAGTCACATGGTGCTATTTAAAAATATTGAAGCTTAACTATTTTAGATTGTTCATTCCATGTATAATAACAGAAACTGTATGTTACCTGGTAGTTCATACAAGGTGTTGAATATTCTGAACCTATTAGGGTCATCCTCTCTGTTCACAAACTTGTTAGGGTAGATTTTGTGGATTTCATGTCTGAAAGAACAAAAAATGTTATTCATCAGTTCACAGATTTGACAAATTAACTTAATTTAATTATATTACAAAATATAAATAATATGGTCTAACAAGCTTAATTTGGTCACCAAAACCATGAAAATACAAAGGGAAAGATATACCTCAATGTCTTTTTGAACTCTTTTAAAAAACTAAACTACTACAAGAGGAATTGTGGCTTATCATTACCCAAATGAAGGATAACTTATAACAGCCCTGTTTCATGTTTATTAATTCTCTGTTTTTTTATTGACAAAAAGCAACTAATTTGCCTGTAGTGTAACAGTAGTCAACACATTATTTTCAAGCTTTTTTTTTTTTTATCACAATTTTATTTTAATTTTATTTTTTTACAAATTATTTGGGTAATACCAAGGATTTATATAATCTTTCTATATAAATCCTTTGTAATACAAAGAAATCATTGTAAAACTCACAAAAAAACAAACAAGAGGATTTGTTTTTATGAAGCATCTTATAGCATGGCACCATAGAATTTATCAAGTTACATAAACCTCATTTAAATCAAAGTCACATTTTAATTAAGTTTAGTCTGTTTCAATTTTCCACCTTGCTACCTTCTAATCAAAATTTGTTATTATTAAATGATAGAAACCTTATAATGTTTACTGAAGACTTAACCATTTAAAAGTCTGCAAAATTGGAAAGTAATTTTACACATTTGCTTTCATGCTTGTCCTGCCAAATGCATCATTTATTTAAGATGCAAAAAAAATTATTAATGCTAAAAGAAACTGAAGGCATCTGTCTACTTTTATGAAACGATATGCTGTCTAAGAGTGCATTTTAAATTTTGCATATGCCATGATTAAATTATTTTCACTTGCATGACGCATGACCTAAACTGCTGTTTTCTATATTTCACGGAACATAGAGAAAAGGCTACTGGACTTTTCTTAGCACCTTCATAATTACCAGCGTGTAGGTTTGAGATGATTGTTAATTTCACTGATTAACGATGATGTTGTGAATTGCATCTGTTAAAATTGAATCATTTTCACCACAACAAATCATGCCTTCGCTCATTAAAAAGCTTGAAGGATTGTCTGCTTCTATAATGTCTAAAAAAATCTAAATTTATTTTAACTTTACATCTTTAATATACTAAATCCTAAGTGCAAAGAACTAACTTTTGTTTAAACTGTTACAGACTTGTTGGAAGCATTTATCTTAACTACTTAGTTAGGAATATTCCACCTTTCCCTTATTAATTCTAAGTTCCTTTTTAAGCATTTCCTGAGGAGGGACAGGACCTTTTTCGGGACATCAGGATCAAGTGTTTTTCAGCTTAGGATTTCAGGATTGACCCTTTTGGATCCGGGGTTTGTTTTTTTTCAAATTTCGGGATGTCGGGATTTAATTTTTTTTTAAACCTCAGGATTTCATGTTTTTAAGCACTGGATTTCGGGATCAGGACCCCCTCCCCCCCCTTTTTGCATGCTACAGCTCTAAAACAACATTTTAAATCCTTTTCATCCTATTACACATAAACTGATATGTAAAGTGTTTAACCTTGCTAATGGTAAGAACAATATTAAGTTGTTTTTCTAATCTCTGTATCTACCAAAAATTGTTCATGCCTCCCCATACACATTTATGGACACTATACGAAAAATGTTGTCAATGCATTGTATAAAGTAGTTGTGTCTGAACCAGAGCATCCAAACAAAATCTGAGGCAGCCATACATTTTTTTAAGTCTAATTTTTATAAATAGACTTTGTAACTAAAGGCATTGAAGCCAATTAAGGTTATAATTGGGGAATCAATGGCAAAAAATGGGATCACCACACATGAAAATTGTTACTTAGTACTTTTTAAAATCAAAACTAGTGGAGTGTATAGGTCAAACTACCAAAAATAGTAAAACTACTGAAGACACCACTATTTTTAAAAAATCAAGGTTAAAAACTTATTTCTGATCAAATTCATGAGTTATGGTGAAGTCATTCATTAAATCATACAAATTCTAAAAAGTTTTTTATACCAGTTTAGACAATAATATATCTAAATGATTAAAAGGTCAAATAACGTCTTCATCAATTCATAAACTGACATCTTAATTCCCTATTATAAAATGGAGCCAGAGTGCCCACATTATATATTTTAAAAATGATTTACTTTGAAATATCAGAAGAGGTTATGAAAATTAAGTTATTGTGTTAAGATTAATAGTGTGTGGATCCATTTTTATCCAATTTCAGTACACACAATAGGACCGTAATGGACCTTAATGATACATGATTATTTTCCTTTTTTTAAAAGTTCCCATGCTGATCTCCCATTTATAATTTAAATGTATTCCACAATAATAAATATTTTTTTTAAAGTTATGGTACATTGGATATAGTAGCCATTGTGATAAGTAGGGAAAGAAAAGGTAATAAAAAATTCTTCAATTACATGTCAACTTAGAGAAATGGACATGGTGTCTACATGGTCAAATAACCGAAACTCACAGCAAAGTGACATCTATTGTCATAGTACCACTAAAAGTAAAAATTGACTAACAACAAGGTCACCTTTGTTTTATTATCTGGAGATATCACCTTTTTGTTATGGTTGCCTAATTTGCTAATAATGAATTTCCTCTAACTAATAAGGTTGCTATATTTAAATTAATGAAAGTTGTTTGATGTGGCAGACACTTGTAATTAAAAACATCCGGTAATCTTTTCATTTACAGGGTACAATTATCTTAAGACAATAAACAATTTTTCCTTTCCAAAACAATAAAATTTGTAGTTTTAATCATTTTGGAAAACCTGAGTATTCCTCAACAAATGTATTTATCTTAAAGGGTTATAGGGATAAGCCCCTGATATATAACATGACATTGACTAAAAAAACTAATATTAATGAATTTCTTATATTATTCTTATTTCTGATGCATTTGATATTTGTCATTGGTCAACCTTTAACAGCAATCCATCCAATATATTCCCTTAACTTTAAGCTGCAGTAAGACAGTGGTCTAAGTATTTAAACTATAGTGGATTACTAGCATGTCAACACTGAGGTAGTGAGTTTGAACACAGCTTTGACAAGGGGGAAATGCATCAGGATTGCTAGTTGCACTTATAGCTTCCATGGCCAACTTTTTTCAACTGTGGCATTCGTAGTGTAACAGACAATACCATACCAAAATATTTTAAACATAACAGACATTCAATAGTCTTCTAAATATTACACTCATCACTATAAAACTGAATAACTTCAATACCAGACAAATATAGGAAAGGACTCAGTAGAAAAAGAACGGGAAGCATTGTGCTTCACCACTGAAACATTCTTTTATTCGTGGGTTACCAATTTCTTAGTTTTCGTGAATGGCTTTAAACTATATATATATATTGATAGAAAAGAAAATATTACAAAGGGGTAGTACTGACGTACAATCTTTTGAAGTTTTGCCAGACGAGTGTGTTTTGTAGTATCTGTTTTTTATATTAATTATTAAAACAGCATTTCAACATCATTCTCATTATATCATTTAATATTATACAACATAAATATTCAAAATCTATAACCTTTGTGTCTGAGTCAATCAAAAGTATTAAGTAGCTTTTCATCTGCAAATATCTTGAAAATATAAATGAATTGTGAAAACTCTTTATTATCATTTCCGTACAACATCTACTGTTTGTATAAAATTACAAAAATAACAAAATATAGACAACAGATATTAATAATCATCAAACAAAAATTTTAATTCATATACAATAAATAAATAAATGAATTCTGAGGATATGGCCTGATATTTGTGATCGTTATTTTTTATTAGCTTTTAAAGATGATGATGAATGGATGACTGTTATGTCCAGTGGCAAAATCAGATCAAGATTCAGGACAAGAACCAGTTCATATAATTTAAATAAGAATTTTACTTGGTACTATACTGACAAGCTGAGCAATGTTTTTAATGTACTAGCATAATTAGTTAAACTAACATTTAACAAAAAGACATGTCACTTTACATTATTCTACCAGTCTTTACTTTAAGCAAAGAAACAGCAAAAATGAAAATTTTCAGATTTCATTTTTTTTTATCCAGCTTTGGATCAAACCTACAACTTCAAACGCTTTATAACACACGCTCTACCATCACAAGCTTATATGACTTTTTTTTGAAAATGATGCCTAAAATCCTTATGAAAAAAGAAATACCAACACTTTTGTCCAGGAATAGAAACCTTAACTTATGAAAGGTTTCAGTTTAGAGTTATCTTCCTTACATTATTAAAAGGCTTCAATTTGTAGTTATATCCCTAACCTTATTAAAATGCTTGAATTTATAGTTATCTCCCTTAAGTTATCAAAGGTTTCAATTTAGAGTTATCTCTCTTGAGTTATTAAAGGTTTCAATTTAGAGTTATCTCTCTTGAGTTATTAAAGGTTTCAATTTAGAGTTATCTCCCTTACCTCATTAAAGTGCTTGAATTTAGAGGTATCTCCTGTACCTTATTGAAAGGCTTCAATTTTGAGTTGTCTTCCTTAACTTATTAAAGGCTTCCATCTAAAGTTATCTCTCTTGAGTTATTAAAGGTTTCAATTAAGAGTTATCTCCCTTACCTCATTAAAGTGCTTGAATTTAGAGGTATCTCCTATACCTTATTGATAGGCTTCAATTTTGAGTTATCGTCCTTAACTTATTATAGGCTTCCATCTAGAGTTATCTCCCTTTACTTGTTAAAAGGCTTCAATTTTGAGTTATTTCTCGTAACTTATTAAATGCCTTCAATTTATAGTTATCTTTCCTAACTCATTCCAATTTTAAGTTTAGCTAATGGAAATTAAAACCATTTTCAGCACATTCAAGCCATTAAATGACATTATTAATGTTTCACAAATGAAGAGGGTTTGTCTCTGACGCATCCCAGTAATTTCTTTGTAACTCACAATGTTCACCTTGCCATTGGTTTAGTTTTAAGAAATTTTCAAACAGATCATTTGTATTTAAAGTTTTTATTGTCTGATCATTCTCCAGTCACTTAAGGAATGCAAGAAACAATATACAAAATCTTCAATCTATAAATTCTTCTTTTAAATTTTCCCATGGAGGAATGTACATCTGGAAAAAATATTGAAAAATCAATGTTTAAATGATAGTTTGTAGGTAATAGGGCTCTATGCTTTTGTAAACATATAAACAAACTATAGTATGCATGTGTTCATTAGTAGCAATAACACTGAAGCAAGATGTTTCCACCAGATGACTGGTATTACTTTCCTCTCAAATTATGTCATTTTTGGCCTGTTTAATAATATTTCAACATGAAAAATAATTATGATTTTAATTACTACATTCCAGAAAAATTAAGACATCTAGACAGTGCATATATCTGCAATATACTTCCAGTAAACAAAGAACAAAGGTCTAGAATGTCAAACATCTTAACCCTTCACTCACTAATTGAGCTAAGTTTATGACTATGATTCTTTTTGTTTTAACTTTATTTCTCATTTACTAAACAAAAACTTTCTGTACTGTAATCAAAGAGTCACCAAATACAATACAATGTACAATGTTTTGACAACAATATTCCTGTACAGTCAAATGGCAAATACTTCATGGATATTGGAAGAACAAGAGATGAAATGTCTACGTTTTGACTACCATACTCCTGTACAGTCAAATGGCAACTACTTCATGGATATTGGAAGAACAAGAGATGAAATGTCTATGTTTTGACTACCATACTCCTGTACAGTCAAATGGCAAATACTTCATGAATATTGGAAGAACAAGAGATGAAATGTCTACGTTTTGACTACCATACTCCTGTACAGTCAAATGGCAAATACTTCATGGATATTGGAAGAACAAGAGATGAAATGTCTATGTTTTGACTACCATACTCCTGTACAGTCAAATGGCAAATACTTCATGGATATTGGAAGAACAAGAGATGAAATGTCTACGTTTTGACTACCATACTCCTGTACAGTCAAATGGCAAATACTTCATGGATATTGGAAGAACAAGAGATGAAATGTCTTGATAAACACATTAGCACAGTTTCTTGTCTGAAAAAGGACAACTTGATCATATTTATATACATGTATGAAGTTTTTTCAAACATATTTTACAATGAAACATATTTATTTTCCTCCAAAATACAAAATTACATAGGACAGGACTATAAAGCACAGGCACTTGTCTCAGAAATAAAATTTCCTATATACCTTAATATATTTGTCTCAGAAAAATAAATACTAAGGTATATAGGAAATTTATTTTTTCTGAGACAAGTGTCTGTGCTATAAGGTCAGAGGGGAGCTGTGTCCCTCTTTTGGTGCTAGCTTGGACATTGAGGACATGTTATTGTGTATTCATCAAGTGTATAATATCAATCCCTTTAAATAAATAGACCCACACATAATAAGCTTTCTAAATTGTGTATAACTGTACTTTTTAAATTCTAAAAGGGACAATCAGGATTATTAGCCTACTTCGTACTATTTATAAATAGGACAGACACAGTAAAATAGCGTCATTACTGCTATAGTAAACAAAACACTTCATTGACAAATATTTAAATAGTAATCATAAGATGCAGAAGAAGGGTTAAAAGATAAAATCCGATTATATGGAGACCATTGGTCTGAGCTTTGATATGACCTAAATTTCACATGGAGCCCGTAGGTCTGTAATGAGCTATGATATGACCCAAACTTCACTAAAGTACAACAAATGTTACTTCAATGAAATATGAAGGAACTTTGATGTGACACTGTAGTAGCATACCTGCCAACTTTACAAAATCTCTAAGGAGTGATTTTAGTGCGATAGGACCTAAAACTCCTCTTATATTGTCTTAATCTACAACTATATTGTTTGAATGAGTATGTAGGTGCTAAAATACTTATTTAAATCATTTAAATGCCTGTTTTGAGGTCTTCTGTTTTACCATTTAGCCTTTCTTTGCTGATTGGTATCAAATTGTCCTGTGATTTTAGAATACATTTTTCAAAAGGTACAGTTAGTTGTAATTTAACAGACCATGATGAACTCAATGTACCAAGTGAAGCTAAAATCCCGCCTCAGATGGGGTTTTGTATCATATTGAAAACTATCTAAAAAGCTATTTAACTCAAATCCCCTGGATATCATTCACATTTCTTACATAATGAAATAAAAAAAAATTGACACTTTTTTCTCATGCCATTTCAAAGCAAACTGTAATACAATATAACCAGCAATTACAATTTCTAATTTCAAAACCCCTTATACATTCTAAAAAATCTCTTCAAACAATTTTCATTACAAATAACATTAGATTTTTATAATAAAAATCTCTGGGGGTAATACAATATTTTTTAAGCCATTAAGATTAGATCACCATCAGGATGTGAAATCTTAACATTTAAATTATGTTTACTTTCAAGGGTAATAGAATACATAATATTGTCACCAAAAAGTCTCTTGTACATGTCAAACTGTTTTCAAATAGTTTTACAAGGTAACTGTATCCGTTAAGTACAGTCCTGCACCTGTCAAGAAATCCGGGTATTTCAAGGTCACAGAGGTCATTCAATATGCAAATCTTATATAAACGTTAAATCTTTATTTCAGGTTTGTTACCTTGCGTTTTATCGGTAAGATACCGTTACATGTATTTAAATTTTGGCCTCCAAAGCATGCCAATGAATATGTTGATATTCAAATAAGGACACATAAATTCCCATTAAGAACATATGCTATCTGTAATTTTGTTATGTGGGTGTTTTAAAATTTTACACAATTTATAAATTCTTATAAATTCCTAAATAGGTAGAGTATGCAGTGGTTAGATTTATTTACAATGATTTTGCAATCCTTAAAAGACAGTATGTGACCATTTTTCAAATATGTGTTTTTTTATGTGTTTATTTCACAGTTTTAAAAGCAAGATTACATTGCATTCACAAAGAAAAGGTTTTGTTTTTAGTAACTCTTCAATCAAGATTGATTTTTTTTCAATAAATGGAACACATTAACCATTTAGTAAAGTGAAGAAATTCTTGTTAAAAAAAATCCTTGGCATCAGAATTTTTTCCAGTTAAAAAAATGCAGGCCTCTTCCACTCACTTAAAATGGCTAAAGCTTATTAATGACTTCTAATGCCTTAATGTCTACAAGAACCACCTGAATTCACAGGTGTAACAAGTTTAAGCAAACAAAAACAAACAAAGTGATCTGATACAATATCAGACAACTTTCTCCCCCTCTTATCCAATAGTGATGAGTTATAATGAATAATGTCTGTAATATATGGTTTTCCAATCAAAGGCCTGTTACTTTCAATTTACTTCATTGAGCCATCATGGCAGAGTAAACATAAATGATGGAATGGAGATTTAATGATCCTCACTAATGAAAGTGGTAGTGTTTACGTCAATCTTTCCGTTACCGATTCTTTCTTTTTTTCCACAAAAAATACACAAAATGTCAAACTTTTTTAAACTCATAAAGCCCCAAAAATATACATTTTTTCCAATAATTTCCGTTTTTTAATGAAAAGAAAACTACTTTTTGTTATTCAATTTATAAACATTTCTTCGAATATAAAGAAGAAATTGGTTAATTGACTTGTAGTTCTCTTGGCATGTTTATAAATTCATGAAAAAAACAAGACAAAAATGTTGGTCATAGATTCCTAAATGCTGTTCAGAAGCACATGTGCCAAAGTGTTATGCGAGGGAAAAAAAGCAGTGAAACCTCATTGAAAATTTAAAATAGATTTCAGAGCAAATTCTCACACATAGAATGAACTTTTTATTCAGAAATTAGTGCATGCATTTATTTGAATGACTGCTAAACAATAGACAAATCGGAAATAAATTTAAGCAATTTCAGGAATTGCTGCATCAAAATAGCGCTATATGAGCAAAGTCTCACATGTAGAATGAACCTTTATTCAAAAATTATTGCATACATTTATTTAAATGACTGCTAAACAATAGACAAATCGGAAATGAATTTAAGCAATTTCAGGAATTGCTGCATCATATAGTGCTATCAGACTGAATTATTATGTACAGTGATATTCTTCAATTATGTCACAATTATTTGCAGTAATAATAAACATCCTTTAATGTTCTAAATCTATGTTATGTAATAAAGAACCAAATACTATAAATCAACACTGTAATGGTAAAATACAAGGAAACAGAAGTGCAGTATGGGCTTTGCTTATTGTTAAAGGCCTTACAGTGACCTATAGCTGTTGATTTCTGTTTCATTTGGTCTCCTGTGGAGATTTGTACCATTGGCAATCATATCACATTTTCTTTTTAATACAGAATGCAAAAAGTTTCTGAGAAACATATCCTTTAAAAAACTTAACCACATTCACTCAAACATGATATATAGGTCTTTATGATCCAACATTGTTGTATTCTTTGTCATTGATATATTATTTTACAATATTCATAGGAATTTAGCTGGAAAATCATTATCAATGTGTCAGAATAATTGGACAGCATTGCTCTGGTAGGATTTATAGAAAACTTTTCCTTATGTAATAAGTGTGCATGCTATTTATAGCATTAAAGTAAAATTACCTAAATGAACAAACACATAAATGAAACTTAATGGAATCATGACAACTATATGACCAAATCAGACTTAATAATGTACCATTTTAAGCATGATGGTTATTGTTAATTGGACAGTACCAAGGTCAGAGACTTAAATAAGTTTTAACATACTTTAATCCTTGACACCAAATGAACTTTACACTTCCCATAAACTTTGAACTTGCAAAAGGCCCACAATTAAAACTGGCTGTTGTAATATGCTCCTAATAACTTAAAAGATTAGTAAATGGATTATGTTTAGAGCCCAAATATTTTTTAAAGAATATTTATTATCATAAGAAAGACACTACATTTTGTTAAATCACTTAAATTTAAGACCACACAAAAAGCTTATTTCAAATATTTCTGTTTTTTCTATACCTTTTTGAGTTGTGGTTTTACATTGGATAAGCATTTAAACAAATTTAACAAGTTTTATCATAACATATACATGGTTTTTTTTTCAAAAATAATTGTTATTGCTTTTCAACATTTTACTACAAAGTGTAACACCTGGACTGTCTTATTACAAAATTAAAATATTTAAATTTAATTTTCAAGCCACGTGTTTACTATAAGAACATTTTAAACTTTTTAATTTCGAAAATATTTTTCCTAAGGATTATTAAAATGACAATTTCCTCTTTCTCTATAATTTCTATTAAACAAACACAATTCCCATATGCCTGAAAGGTTCAAGATCTCTTCTTTTGATCCCTTATTAACCACAATTTCAAGAATTAATATTTAAACTTTTAATAAAAACATTTAAAGTTTCCAAGTTCAACTTGGGTGAACAGTTCAGGCACCTAACATTAGTTATTATACTAGATTACAGCTAGAAGCAAAACTCATTTAAATTTTAGAAGTACTTTTTGTCATTCTTTTTCTGTATAATTATTTGGGTTCAACCTTCAGATATCAATACCCATTTGAATAGCATCTCATATTTGTTAAGTGAGCCCTGATAAAATCTGTCATCACCCAAACCTACTTAATTTTCATCTATTTCCCCTGATCTTCTTTCTATTTTTTAAATGTCTCCATTGAACCATAGAGTATAGTTAGACAACATTGTGTTGTAAGGTCATAATGTCGAACAGCTCTCAGCTAAATCTCAAAAGATATGACACCCTACAATACTACCCCAACTGAGCGGTACAATATATTATATCAACAGAAAAAAGAAGAAAGAAAAACTTTAGAAAACCTGTATTTCTTCTTGAAATATATAGCTAATCTATCTTTCAGATGAAAAATATAAAGATTTAATATGAATGGGTATTTGTTACAGAAAACCGCAAGTCAATCCCAGAGGTGACGACCTTCAGTTACTGTTACCTGTGTACCTGGTATATAGAGATTAGGGCCTTAATCTGGACCATATACAGGATACATAATATCTCTCTCTTTTATTGCAATTAAAACAATGTTTTGGAGGTTTTTATTGACCATTTGCACTCATCTAAAATAATCCAATATCAGAAGAATAAAAACATAAGAAATTTTTATTTCACTGCACAATTTATGCTACTTTGAAAAATAATTCAAATGGGACCTAGAAATGACAGCATCTAAGTATTAACTTAATGATATTCTTATGAAATATTTGTTAAGCAAGGAACAGGACATTAGACTCAATATTCCATAGACAATTTGGTTTTTATGTTCGATGTCACAAACCAGACTCTAAGTACATTTTGACAGTTCATGAATTAAAATGAATATAAAAAAATTAAGTAAGAAATAGAAAAAACTGAAAAATCATTTATCATTCTACTCAGAGAAATATGTTGAACTAACAGCATTAATTGAAGTAATTTCCAGGATTAACACTTATCAGTAACAAGCCAGTTAAAAGCTCAGTGAAATTACGAATTTTCTGGTTTTACTATTTATTTCTACAAGAACTGTTTGATAGATACCCAATTTTGTAATTGGCTAAACTTGAATAATTAAAATCTTAAATAATGTACATGTATTTGAACTTTTGTAATTTACTGGTAGATCATAACATTTAAAGTAATTTTGGGGGAGATTTTTCATTGGTATATGTCTAAAAATGATACTATAAATTGTATTAGTACCTCTGGGTAGCAAGGTAATCTCTCTTATAAACCTTTGACTTCCATCAATGATTGTACCTCTCTATTCACCTACATTCATATAAATCCTGCACAATTACAAACAATAATATTTGTTTGTATAGACTATACAACCCTAAAATAAGAAAGTTCAAGCCTGGATTATCACTTCTATAAGCTGGTCAACTACCTTTCATACAAAGAATTGTCAGGAACTGCACATATGACAAAGGTCAAAGGATTACTTGTATCTTAAAGGTAGGTTAATGTGCTGTGAGACATTATCATACAGGGCCTTATTCTAAGATACAAAAATGTCTGTATATACAAATTTTGAACCCAAAAATTCAAAACCACATATTTTAATATGAAAACTAAAATTGGAATCAGCAAATAATACTTTGCTTTTGGAAGGTACAATGTATTAGAAAATTATACAAGCAGTTTAGAAAATAAAATAAAAACTGTATGATAGAGGGAATACAGTCAGTCCAAATCCAACAAAAAAACTAGGGAGCAAGGTATTAATGATGTGTAGTCTCTAATTGATTGATTGATTGTTGGGTGATTAAGGTTCAGTGGCAAATATTCAGTCTCTAATTCACAACTATGCTATGATCAGGGTGATTTTGTATCAGAGTGATTTTGTGCAAGAGTAACTATAAAGACATCATTTGTTAGGCTGTATATTAACCTGAAAATGTATTTTTGATTTTTCTATGTCATTTGGTTGCTGTATCCTGTATGTTAACCACACATCCTTTATATCTTTTTGCTATTTCAATAATGTATAAGAAATTCATATAGCCTTCTTAAAAATATATTATGTAATAGAAGAAAACTGTGTCAGTCGTACAATGATTACGCTGATATATATCATGAAATTTTATTTAGGAGAATCTGATGTAGAGTTCAAGGGTACTCTAGATTGTCTTTGTATATTCAGATGGTGTATGGTGAATTTCAACAGTACTGTATTACAAAATACATGTACAAGGAGGTATTTGATTCGAGAAAAAAAGTTTAACCCAGCCACATGTTCATGTGCCTGTTGTTGCCTTTTGATATTTTTCATTGTTTTAGGAAAATGTTTAAAAATGACCAGGTAGATCTTTGAAAATCACTAATAAATTTCTTCACATGTTTTCTGGGCTTATTTTAGTCTTCCTCTACTCATTGTAAGACCTGTCTATTGTAAACATCTAACCATTTTCTTTTTGCTTTTTGACCTTCAAATGCTGTTCAATTTGACCTTCAGTTGCTGTTCAATTTGACCTTAAGTTGCTGTTCAATTTGACTTTCAGTTGCAGTTCAATTTGACCTTCAGTTGCTGTTTAATTGACAAACAGGAATACCCACATCCTCTTTTATTAACAGTGGTATTATTGTCATTGACATTGCACTCTCCAATGAGTATTCAACAACTTTCAGTTACATAAAGCAAGATTTATCCTATCTTTTATTTAAGCCATATTTCATTACATTAAAGATAGTACGCAGCATCCTAGCTATCATCACAACATATGAATACAATTTTTATCATGTTAAAGTGTTTATATTGATTAATAAACAACTCCCTGAAAATAATTTGCCAAAATTAATACTCAGCATACTGTGAAGTACTCCATAGATACTGGCATTTATGATTGACAGCCTCCAATTTACTTTTTAAATTATATGGAATTAGGAGCATCCACCTTTAATCAAACAATAGATTATAAAGTAAAAACACATCTTAGAAAAATATACTGTTGTTGGGGACTTTCTCAAAAGTTCAAAACAGTTTTTAGTTCCTTTGTTACCTACCGATTAGAAGAGAGATATACTAGTTTAACACATTTTTATTAAAACTTACATTACAACAAATAATAAAAAGAACAATGAAAGATTCGTTTATTTTGTGATAACCAAAATTATCGCTATTTTACGAAATTTTCTTTGATTTTAATGACACAGTACAGTGATATAAAAAATTATTGCTAGAAACAAAGGGTGCACGTGCCCGTTGTCAAAGAAAATAACAACATAATGGGTAAATTAGTGATAAAGAGTAATATCATGGGTTATAGCATCTCAAGAAAACATCCATGTTAACAGCAAGTGTTCATCTTTAATCCCCAAATCATATTTATCGTGGAAAGAAACCGATCTTTTGAGACAAAACCTCTGAGGAAAAATGAACACTTAGAATTAACAACAGAATACTAGCCACAAGAAAGAAGAGAATTACGACAAAACAAACAGATGGTTTCAGAAATGTATTAATGTATAGAAGCATGGCAAACTTTAGACTGATTTGAAGAACACTTGTTCCTTGGGAAGCAGGAGGCTTATCCAAGGTCATTGAATTACAAAATTTACCATTGAAAACTTGGATTTCAAGGATTTAAAAACATTTCACACCTGTCTCACATCCTGGTTGTGTATCTAGATAGACACGCCCTACTACCAGTCAGGGTGTAACAGCCAATGGAATAGGAAACACAGATTAAAATCTACAGGACACCATTGCAAAATCCATTGTATTTCAATGACACCTAGAACCGCAGACAAAAATCTTCTCTACACAATAGAATAAACAATTGTTTTAAATGGCAATCTATAACACAGATCCTAATGTATCTGTTAAAGTGATAGCCAGTAATAGGGTGTGATAGAGGGGTGTTTAAAACATTCCACTGTAACTATTGAAAGGAAATATTTTTTTCAAAACTATCAATGCTTTTTTTTTTAATAGATTAGACTGTTGTTTTTCCTGTTTGAATGGTTTTACACTAGTAAGTTTTGGGGCCCTTTACAGCTTGCTGTTTGGTGTGAGCCTAGACTCCATGTTGAAGACCATACCTTGACCTATAATTGTTTACTTTTATAAATTGTGACTTGGATGGAGAGTTGTCTCATTGGCACTCTGATACCACATCTTCCTATACCTATTAACTAAAGCATAGATGGGTGTTACATCTATGACTAAACTAACAAATAGATAAAGACTTCTTTCAAAAGGTGAATCAATAGTCAAAACTAGAAGTTTTATATAGCTAACAGGAAGGACATTATTATCACCATCAATGATCATCAATGGTATCATATATTTATTTCTACAATTATTTGGAAGTTTTTGCTAATTGAACAAAAGAAGATTGTAGCACACCTTGATTTTGGACGGTCAAGGTTATTGCATGGTCACTGGACACAGGTGTTAAGTTTTGACCATTTGTTTGATGTGAAATAAATGATAAATCCATCATTGAAAATACTTCAGTCTGTCACCATTATGCAAAGGATTAAAATTAAATATCTATAAAAATAACTTTCAACTAATTATCAATCATTTAAGTAACATTTCTTTTTCAGGTATAATGACCTTGTACTTTAAAAAGAAGGACTGTACCAAGCTAATTCGATGCAGGTGCTTGTAAAAGGAGAAAACTTACAATGACAATGCAAACACATTACATAACTTAGAACATGTGGCGCAATAACATGCAGTCATTAAAATTGTACAAATGTACTCCTGAGTGTCAAGGTTTTGTGACAAAATTAAAAATAAATTTAAAATCCTGAACACATTGCCTTTTTTGTAGAAATCCACATTTTTATGCAAAGGGGTTGAAGGCATATTAACAAAATAAATTAAAGATCTTGACTAAGATTGCCAATTTTCCTATTGAAGGTCATGGTCCTTTCAAGGCATTTACAGGCACTCCTACTCCCTCCATGCACCAATACAACTGTCCTCAAGTAAAAAAAAGCTGAAAGTTGCTAACAACACCAACGATCAATCAATCAAGCTTCATATAAACTCCTCAGGTTCCTGCTTGACCATACTCTATTTCTATCAAATATTACTGCAGTGGCTTCTGTTGATCTTTGGCTTCATCCATTATGACACAAATTATATTATGACATTCTGGAAAAAAGCCATGTTCTAATTCCAATAGAATATGGACTGCATGTGGTCGTTGTCATGGTTATTAAAACTGCAACGTCAGTAGTATTTTGAAGAAAACTAGAGATCAAAATGGACATTCATGTTGAGTTTGCTCTCTGCAAAATTATGTAAAATCTTTCCGAAGTAACTTTACATATATCTATTTTTTTGAGTTGCTGTCTCATAGAGACTCACACCAAAAGTACTTTGTTAATCATAGCAATAATATTGGTTATTTTTTTACAGAAATACTCATGAATTTACAAAAAAAATTGCATTTTAAGCAAAAAAATATCCTTTTTCTATTTCCATAACACATTGTGTAATTTTTTTTGTGAAATATATAAATGGTCTACAGTTAAACATGTTGAAAAAAAACTAAGGAAAAAAGAGACTGATTTGACATACATTTGCATATCATAAAACATTTTAACAGAAAAGTATTATATTGAATTTAATAAACTAGGAATCATTTCAACTAATTGAGAGAAAAAAAAATCAAAAGAAAAAATGTAAAACTCTGCAAACACTGGCAGAGAGTTATGGGAAATTTTTATTTTTTTCCAGCTTTATTTCTATGACCCAAGTGCTGTTCTTAAATAAACAAATGACTTTTCATGAAATATGTAATTTCTAAACAAAACAAACTGAAGTTTTCAGAGTTTATAATGAATTCCATATGACTGACAGGTGCTAAACACTAAAATAGATATATCAAGTAGCTCTTTCTATGGATTTTGTGATCTTCTATAGTACATAGCCATATTGCTTCTTTCTGCTTCATCGTAACAAACGTTTGTTAAACTCATTTAATGAACAATTATTCGCACCTTCTACTCTTGAAATTGTGTAAGATAAGTTATGACTTCCTCCAAAACAAAGCACACCAATCATAATTTTATGAAAAAGTGTCTTTATGAGAAATTTTCTCATCATAATTTTCAACAGCATCTTCAGTTTATGTTTCATACCACATATATCTATATAGGACTCCTACAGCTTTATGATAGAACATGTCATATCAAACGATTTATGAATTTATGAATAGAGAAGAAAAGCTTTTGTTTGTAACTCTTTTTCATCAAAATACTACTTGTTGTTTATATAAAATTCAGGTCATGGGTGATCATATTATATTTTAATAATACTATGGCTATTTCCTAGAATTTCAAATCTAGATTGCCTAACCTGTGCCAGTATCAAAGTTCATTAAAGTCTTAATCTTAAATTTGTATGATTGATTGATTGATGGTTAATTAAAATCTTAATTTAAATTTGTATACTTTCCATGAAAAAAGTAAAGGATTCCACATGAACATAAACACCAGAGATCAACCCTGGTTTTTGATTAGGATTGAGTTGCTCAGTTACTTTTTAAGCAGTGTTTTGAGGACTGTTATCTTTTCGTTTTGTATTCTTTTGCAATGGTATTGTCAATTTTTCTATTTCTTAAGATACTTGATTGTGTTTTACCTCATTATTATAAGCAAAGTTCTGAGAGTTGACAAAAATGTGATGAAAATATTTTTTAAACTTACATAAATTATATTGAACATGTAAATACATACCTTTTGTTTTCTGAAATAGTGTCATCTGCTTGAATCTTCTTGTCGTATCAATTATCAATTGGAAAATAAAATTAAATCACTTACCTATTCATAAACTTGAAACCATGAACACAAACCATGATGTTTCCAAATGGATCACATTTCAGTAGATTTCCATACGTGGAATCAAACCACAGGCCTCTGAAACAAAAATAAAATGTATCAGCAAGAGTTAATAGACATGCTTTTTATAAGAGGAGATGAAATAAAGCTACAAAAACCATGGTGATTCCAGAGGATATTGATGTCTGCATCCTGAACAAAAATCTGAGAAAAAGCTACAACTTTGGTCAACATGCAAAGGTCAACTAGACCATCCCATACAATAAATGCATGTCATTATGCAGAAAATTGATCAAAAGATTCTGGAACAAAAAAAGGGGGGGGGGGTCCCCAAAAAAGTCCATACAAGCAAGTGCACAACTACATGTAAGTGTGTAATATTTCCATGGTTTCAAGGATCTGGGTGGTAAAATGTAGACACAAAATATCTCCAATGTGTTGAGCAGTTTCATAAGACTGCAATGATGATATTATCTTTTGTTTATGAGAAACAGATTAACAGAATCTATTCAATATCAGATCATTTGATTGCCAGAATACAAGTTTTAATTCAAAACAAATCAACTATTTTATTATAGCAATCATATGGACCCACTGGGGGCAATAACAGATTAAACCATCATTATCAATATAAACAATCCAGTACATACAACACCAATATAGAATGCAAATGATCATTTGTTTGGCAAAATTGACACTTATAGGGCCTGCTTATATGAGCCAGCAATACAACTAAGGGTGCATGAAAAACTGAAAATTCCAAAATTATTGTGACTTTTTCATTATAACAACAAGAGAGCACAGGCTGAAATGTCTCGCCTTCTTTACTTATCATTGATACTATGTTGATAGTCCTAAATATAAAGCTTTATTACATCTGTCACATACAAATAACATTAACCAAGAAAACTAAACATTGACCAATGAACCATGAAAATGAGGTCGTGGTCAGATGAATCATGCCAGGCAGGCATGTACAGCTAACAATTCTTCCATACAACAAATATAGATGACCTATTGTTAAAAGTTTAAGAAAAACAGATCGAAACACAAAAACTCAACACTGAGCAATGAACCGTGAAAATGAGGTCAAGGTCAAATAAAACCTGCACGACTAACATATAGATCATAAAACATTCCCATACACCAAATATAGTTGACCTATTGCATATAGTATTAGAAAAAAAGACCAAACTCAAAAACTTAAATTTGACCACTGAACCATGAAAATGAGGTCAAGGTCAGATGACACCTGCCAGTTGGACATGTACACCTTACAGTCCTTCAATACACAGAATATACTATACCAATTGCTTATAGTATCTGAGACATGGACTTGACCACCAAAACTTAACCTTGTTCACTGATCCATGAAATGAGGTCGAGGTCAAGTGAATACTGTCTGACGGGCATGAAGACCTTACAAGGTACGCACATACCAAATATAGTTATCCTATTACTTATAATCAGAGAGATTTTTAACATTACAAAAAATTTGAACTTTTTTTTAAGTAGTCCCTGTACCATGAAAATGAGGTCAAGGACATTGGACATGTGACTGACGGAAACTTTGTAACATGAGGCATCCATATACAAAGTATGAAGCCTCCAGGTCTTCCACCTTCTAAAATATATAGCTTTTAAGAAGTTAGTTAACGCCGCCACCGGATCACTAACCCTATGTCAAGCTTTCTGCAACAAAAGTCGCAGGCTCAACAAACTAGAGGCTCTAAAGAGCCTGTGTCGCTCACCTTGGTCTATGTGCATATTAAACAAAGGACACAAATGGATTCATGACAAAATTGTATTTTGGTGATGGTGATGTGTTTGAAGTTCTTACTTTACTGAACGATTTTGCTTCTTACAATTATATCTATAATGAACTTTGCCCATTAGTAACAGAGAACTATATTTGGTAAAAATTTACATATATTTACCAAATTAATGAAAATTGTTAAAAATTGACTATAAAGGGCAATAACTCCTTAAGGGGTCAATTGACCATTTAGGTCATGTTGACTTATTTGTAGATCTTACTTTGCTGAACATTATTGCTGTTTACAGTTTATCGCTATCTATAATAGTATTCAAGATAACCAAAAACGGCAAAATTTCTTTAAAAATTACCAATTGGAGGGCAGCAACCCAGCAACCAGTTGTCCAATTCATCTGAAAAATTCAGGGCAGATAGATATTGACTTGATTAACAATTTAACTTCTTGTCAGATTTGCTCTAGATGCTTTGAATTCATAGTTATAAGCCAAAAACTGCATTTTACCCCTATGTTCTATTTTTAGCCGTGGCGGCCATCTTGGTTGAATGGCCAGGTCATCGGACACATTTTTCAAACTAGATACCCCAAAGATGATTGTGGCCTAGTAGTTTCAGTGGAGATTTTGTAAAAGATAACTCCGATTTATGAAAAATGGTTAAAGATTGACTATAAAGGGCAATAACTCCTAAAGGGGTCAACTGACCATTTTGGTCATGTTGACTTATTTGTAGATCTTACTTTGCTGAACATTATTGCTGTTTACAATTTATCTCTATCTATAATAATATTCAAGATAATAACCAAAAACAGCAAAATTTCCTCAAAATTACCAATTCAGGGGCAGCAACCCAATAACCGATTGACCGATTCATCTGAAAATTTCAGGGCAGATAGATCTTGACCTGATAAACATTTTTATCCCATGTCAGATTTCCTCAAAATGCTTTGGTTTTTGAGTTATAAGCCAAAAACTGCATTTTACCCCTATGTTCTATTTTTAGCGGTGGCGGCCATCTTGGTTGGTTGACCAGGTCACGCCACACATTTTTTAAACTAGATACCCCAAAGATGATTGTGGCCAAGTTTGGATTAATTTGGCCCAGTAGTTTCAGAGGAGAAGATTTTTGTAAAAGATTAATTTAATTTATGAAAAATGGTTAAAATTGACTATAAAGGGCAATAACTCCTAAACGGGTCAACTGACCATTTTGGTCATGTTGACTTATTTGTAGATCTTACTTTGCTGAACATTATTGCTGTTTACAGTTTATCTCTATCTATAATAATATTCAAGATAATAACCAAAAACAGCAAAATTTCCTCAAAATTACCAATTCAGGGGCAGCAACCCAACAACCGATTGACTGATTCATCTGAAAATTTCAGGGCAGATAGATCTTGACCTGATAAACATTTTTATCCCGTCAGATTTCCTCAAAATGCTTTGGTTTTTGAGTTATAAGCCAAAAACTGCATTTTACCCCTTTGTTCTATTTTTAGCCGTGGCGGCCATCTTGGTTGGTTGACCAGGTCACGCCACACATTTTTTAAACTAGATACCCCAAAGATGATTGTGGCCAAGTTTGGATTAATTTGGCCCAGTAGTTTCAGAGGAGAAGATTTTTGTAAAAGATTACTTTAATTAACGAAAAATGGTTAAAAATTGACTATAAAGGGCAATAACTCCTAAACGGGTCAACTGACCATTTTGGTCATGTTGACTTATTTGTAGATCTTACTTTGCTGAACATTATTGCTGTTTACAGTTTATCTCTATCTATAATAATATTCAAGATAATAACCAAAAACAGCAAAATTTCCTCAAAATTACCAATTCAGGGGCAGCAACCCAACAACCGATTGACCGATTCATCTTAAAATTTCAGGGCAGATAGATCTTGACCTGATAAACATTTTTACCCCATGTCAGATTTGCTCTAAATGCTTTGGTTTTTGAGTTATAAGCCAAAAACTGCATTTTACCCCTATGTTCTATTTTTAGCCGTGGCGGCCATCTTGGTTGGTTGACCGGGTCACGCCACACATTTTTTAAACTAGATACCCCAATGATGATTGTGGCCAAGTTTGGTTTGATTTGGCCCAGTAGTTTCAGAGGAGAAGAATTTTGTAAAAGTTAACGACGACGGACGACGACGGACGACGGACGACGGACGACGACGGACGACGGACGACGGACGCCAAGTGATGAGAAAAGCTCACTTGGCCCTTCGGGCCAGGTGAGCTAAAAATCAGATGGGATATATTTTTTTCAGAGAAAAAATTGTATTGTTGGCATTTCCTTTTTTTTATCCTTTATTTGACATACTAGAAAGTAGTATGTTTATGTTTAAAAATCTTACATCAAGGTCATACTGAAATAATATGTAACATAACTTGAACAATTTCTTCCGGAAATCTTCATACTTCAACTGCAGGGGTGATATGAAAACCCAAGTATTTTATTTTCTGCTTCCAATTATCACATATGAAATTTCCATTAAATTTTCTTTACAGTGTCAAGATTTCAAGCATGCTTATCTTTAAAATTACAGCATAAACTGGCAGGAAGTTATTCACAAATGATGACAGTTTCAGATTCCAACAAATGTCACAAATTTTCTTATCGCAAAATCAAATTTTGACTGAAAATTACAAAACAGTAAAAAGCTCTCTAAACAGGAAATGCTATAAAAACTTCTTCACTTTTTGAGAGTAAAAGTTAAAGACTATTAGTGTTCCTTGTAATTAATAAGAACAGCTGACTTTTAAAATGCTTCCAGTGTAAACACTTAAAAAAACATGAATAGCATCCTTTCTACTCAGACATTAGGTCGCAGAGAAACAATCTTAAAAATGGACAAATCTAGAAAATTTGATCATGATGTTCACAGTTTGGCCATTTCCTGTCATCTAAGTCAATGTCAATTCAACTAGAATGATATTTAAATGAAAAAAATCTTAAATTTGTGTTAATTAGTTTATCTCTATTTTATAAAGTTAAAATGTTCCCTGTTCTTGAAGATGTTTCAAAACTATTGGCTATATATCCTAGGTCAGGTTTTATTGGCCCAGAAAAAAACGTAGTGTACAGAGATAGCCTCTGGAGGAATGTTGACAAAGGAAGTTGGCAAATTGAATCTAAAAGTCTGACCCCTTGATGCCACTAAATAATGACCATGGGTACAGTTTCAGGTTGACTTCATCTTCATGGTAAATGTTACCTTCAACAAAATTTTTTAATGTCAGTTAAACAAATCTTTAACTTAGGGAAGGAAAGAAGTACTACCATAGACAGGGCAAAAAGAATTCTGAATACAAAAGGTGCAAAATTGAATGTCAAATGTAAAACTTATAGTTTATAATTTAAATGTCTCTGTTATCATCGTTCTAACTCCAAGATAAGTAACACCCCCCACCATGCTCATAATATGTAACTGCAAAATCTCTCAATGTATAATACTTCTAAAAATTATCTTTAATAGAAAGACACAATACTGCAGAGTTTGTCAAATTTTTAATCAGTTTTATCTATAAAAAGGTTTTAAGATTTGTTTTAGTTAAAGATACAAAAATAGCTCTTTTGAAAGCCTTTCAAACTCCTTAATCCTTAGAAATCTATTGCATTACTTTTGTTATGCAAGAAGATCAACAGTTTTATCATTTACAGTAAAAGAGAGGCGAAAGATATTGAAGGACATTCAAACTCCTAAGTCCAAAAATATACTGACAATTTCATGGCTAGAAAAGAAAAAAGACCAACAGACAAACAATAGTACACAATACAAAACAACTTGAAAACTAAAGACTGTCTCTGCAACACAAACCCCACTAAAAACTTGGGGTGATCTTGGGAGCCTAGGAAAGGTAAGCAGATCCTGCTCTACATGTGGCACCATCTCTTTAGGTGAAAAGAGTATGTTGATATGTCCAATTGTTTGTCACAAATCGTCCTAAACCAGTCATTGAATTTCAATACATTTCAATAAATCTTCAGAACGCAACTTTCTGCAATGAACCTCTCAATTTTTACTTTTTAATCAAAATGATTTTTAGGTTTCCAACAGCAAAATTATGCACTTGTCCATCTTTTTGTATAAAAGATATATATCTGCTTACATTTTTCTAGTTTTCCTCAATTTCAATAAAAGTAAAATGCTTTTTGACAAAAGAAGGATATATCTTACATAATAATTCTTACTACAGAATGGTTTTTAAATGCTAATAATATATTTCAATTCCATTTTTTTTTATTTAAAAGACTTATTTTGATATGTTTTTTTACTGATATTTTGAAAACTTGTTCTCTCAACAATTTAGCCTACCGGGTATATGTTCAACTTCCATCACTCAACCAATCAATCAATGACTCATTTTCACAAAATTGCTTGACAAAATCATTGATACCATCAGTATTCTATTCTAATTCATTGAGATCAAGGTAAACTATTTCAAGAAATTAAAGAAAACTAAATTGTCCAATAATAAGGTATTCAACAACCTAAAGCATTCGCCAGAATTCACTATTGGCCAATTAAAAACAACCATATCATTGAATCAGAAACTCTAGCTATCAAAACCAACAAACAGTATTGTGTAATAATAGATCTCTCATCTATTATCTAATGTCATATCTTAATTTCCTGCAAATTGAAACATGTAAAGACTGCTAGCTCTAACGATCACAAAAATCTTAATACACATAATTACCAAAGATAAAAAAAACACCCGCCAAATGCTGCACAAATTGTTTGCATAATTCTATCAATGTAGCATGAAAGTGAAAAAAAGATGAAAAGTCAATAATTGCCAGCTCTTCAACTGCCGATGAGTAAATGCATGAAATTGCACCGTGCATACCATTCCTCAATATCACTCTATCTTCCATTTGGCAACTTTCACAACATGTGTAATATATTGTTACTGTTTTAAAAAAGATTTATGGGGACATCAGAACCATTAAGTTTTGGCATGGCTGGTAGACACCTACTATACTCAGTAGTAATACAACAGTATGCTTTTAACATCATTTGATACTAAGCTGTGAGCCTTTCACCAGGCTTCTTCAATCATAATGTCACAATGGTACAGCAATAAAAAAGAAAAACATACAGTACTAAATCATTTAACTTACAACTGAAATCATACATGCCTTAACAAATTTATCCTTTTACTCATCTTCTGACTAGAATTTTATCTACATCTCTTTAATCCATTTTTTTGTAATGTTTCCTGTTGCTGACAATCTTCAGTTTTCAATGTTGTGTTTTGTGTACTATTGTTTGTCTGTTGGTCTTTTTCTTTTCAGCCCTGGCATTGTAACTTTATTATTGAATTATGATCTCCATTGTCCCTTTGGCATCATTCACCTTTCTTGCAAAGTCTTGAATTTGTTATAGGTGTCATAGGCGGATCCAGGGGGGGGGGGGGGGGCCTGGGGGCCCGGGCCCCCCCTTTGGTGGGAAAAATTTGGTTGATTATATAGGGAATCATTGAAGCATGACTGGAGCGGGTCCCTCCTTAGTTCAGTCAGTGGGCTCCCCTTAGGAAAAGTTCTGGATCTGCCACTGGGTGTCATGAGAACCAGCTTACTATCAATGATTTTGATTGTGATTTACTGTACATAAATTTAACCTGAAACAATTTTGGAAAGCTAATCTGAATAAAAGATTAGCTGTTCTAAAGTATACATGAAAGATTGAAGTATTTGACAGCTCTGTTGGCAACTGCATGAAAGGTGTTTGTAGAAAACTTTTATATACACATGACCAAGACAAAAGATAGTACCTACACAGTTCTGCAATTCAAATCAAGTTTTTATTTCATGGATATGTCTTTTTTTAATTCTAATTTAACCTTTTATCAAACTTTTTTTAAGGATAATTAGATGATCCTATTAATAAAAGAGTGTGGTCAGCCCAGTCATAGTAAGAGAATTCAAAAAAGCTTTTCTCACCAATCAGGATAATTTGACAGGTGTCAGAAAAAATAAATAAACTGTCTAGAACAAATGTTCATAATGGCCAATTCACCAACTGACCATAACACTTTATTACAATTCTATGTTCTCTTTTGTAAATTAAGACAAAGAATTATTTTATTGCACAAATGTGCAGTCAATTTGTTATCTTTCTGGCTTAGATTGACTACTTCTTGAAAGGTGAATGAAACATACAACTTGAAGTGTCTTAATATGTTCATTTACTTCTGTCTCTATGTTTCTCCTAGCTATAACTACTGTTTAATTGGCAGTCTTAATAACCTTTCACATCTGTAAATCATCACAAACAATAATGTTTTTAGCAATCTGACCTAATTTCCATTAAAATAACGATAAAAATTATTGAAATTTTGACCTAAAAATTACTTATTAATCACAGTGCAATAAAGAAAATGCACAGTAATAATAACAAAGACATTTGGGAGACTGCATCCTCTCTGAACATGATTATTACTTATAATAATAAAAAAAACTATGTTTCCACACTTTTGACCTTGACATTGACCTTCACCTTGATAGTTGAAACATAAGATCAATCTGCAAAGATACAGACAAGTTATGTAGCAAAGTAAATTTCATTCTATAGGTATATATTATTGTTTTCACACTGTCTTAAACCCAAGACAATCAGATCATATTTTTAAGCAGTGTTAGCTTTGTTGTCTAGTTACAATGCTTCAAAATCAAAAATCTAAACAGTTTGAACCACATTAACATCAGAAAGTCCATAATTTTATTGAAAAACGCTTGGACAGATCTAATCAATTTTTTTTTCAGAATTTGGATGGAAAACAATTGGTGAATACTATTTTTCACTTGTAAGTAAGAATAATGTTTTTTTATTTCTTGGTATTCAAACCTCAATTTTCAAACTTGGCTCAAAGATTATTTTAAGTGTTTTGATAGTTAGTGCATTTCATAAACTGTATACATTTTGACTTTAATGTCTGCATGTTGCAACTGCAATTTAACAAAAATTGAAAATCCATGTTTCAAACGAATTGGGAGTTCTTGGCTAAGTTCGAAATGCCTCTTTAACTCTTTGTAAAACTTTAAACGATTACTTCTAAACAATACATGCAGTTGCAGCTCAAAGCTATATTTCTTTTAACCACTGAATCTTAAACAAAAGTTTATGGTAAGAAGATTGATTTTACAAACATCAGGACTGAAAGCCATTATATAGTAATTTCGTTGTGCCTAACATCTGGTTTGCTAAAATAAGACAGAAATTAAGTTTAAAGTGAACGTTTATGTAACTCTGGCGGGGAGATTAATTAAGCCAATCAGAGAATATTTATTTTGATTGGTGAAGGGAACCACTTTAATCTTCAGGTGCCAAAAACTTTTTCTTTTCCTTTTTTTTTTTTGGCAAACTTTATTCACCTGTGTTAGATCTGTTATAAACAAACACCATTACTTGGCCATTCTTGCTAGTAAGTTAAAACCTTCAGTCCCCCAACCTTTTCAGTCTTCAAGATGAGGGACATTATTTGGTCAAATTAATTTTACAGAAAAGAAATGGTAAATAAAGAATCATAATGCCACTAAAATTGCAAAAAAGTATAAATCTTTGATAAAAAACTGTTAAAAAACAGAATAGGAAGATATTTTCCATCTTTAGATTGTGTTCATCTAATATTACCCTTGACTTTTGAATCCTTTTGGATGTGCTCCTCAATAGCAGGAAGAAGTTACAGAAAAGAAGAAGATGTGGTAAAAGATATTCTAGTGTAGAAATATCAGTTTTTACCCATAGTATTTTGTAAAGTTAACTATGAGATCTGTCTCATCCGCAAATATATTCTTATACATTAATATCTGTCAATAAGACGTTTTTATAGTAAAAAATCTTTTAGGGTAAGGTTGTTGCAATATCTGAATATTTACTACAAGACCTCAAAATGACACTATTTTGGCAGATTTGGGGTTATTTGAAATTTTAAAATCTTAGCAGATATAAAAGACAATTTAAGTTCAAAACTATAAATATTGACATTTGACAACATCTGACAGAGGATATTTGATAATTCCTTATACTTTTTGGGTCTTTAAAAATCTAAGAGTTACAAAAAAGTTTGAATTGAAGATTTCCATTTTCTGTATTAAAGCTGAGTATCATAAAATTTCAAATGAAAAGATGAACTTCACAAGTCAAGATTTCAAAGTAAATAAGGTGGTGACATCATACAAAAGCAGTTTTCCCTTTTTTTTGTAGAAGTACATATAGACTCAAACACAAACTTTTCAGATATTTATGAAAAACAATTAATCGAAATCCTGATTTTTAAATCAACAAGACTCTAACCTACTAAGAGCTGCAATCAATTAAATCAGTTCAAACTCATATAAGTATTATAGATTTTGAAAATTTAATTGTCTATTAATTGAAGTGCAGATGTTCTAAGAAAGCATCTGCCAAAATCTGTAGTACACATCTTGAATTATTCATTTCAAGTACTAAATGGTAAAAACAAAGTGACCTTTAGATCTTATGTGATACATTTTGTGGATGATTTCAGGATGTCACTAAAACAAATTATAATATCATATTTGTAGACTGAGGAAAATCTGTAGAATGCTGAATCAGCATAAAATTAAACAAAATTAAACCCCAAGAAAAGTCCTTTTGTAACAGTCTGTGATGGGAGACAACAACCAATACCATTTGTGAAAAGCCATATATTTATACTGGAATCTAGATCAGATGTGTATAAATGCTAGTGATCTTTGATTATCTGTCACCAGCATGAAGAAAGCAAAGGCAGTTTCTGTTAATAGGCCAAATACAGCACCAATGACGGAAACCAAAATATTGCCAAGTACAACAGCCACACCAACCACCAACATAGTACACCTCTAGTACTTATAGATGCACACCCTAAATATAATATAAAACTAAATAGCTGAACTAAATACATGCACAAAATGAGGTGGGCTGAAACCATTCACATGTATATGGAATAGATATGTAAGTAACAAAGTTCTAATGAAAACCCTTTGATTTTCATAATTGTGCAACAATTTTGTACTTCTGTTTACAATAAATCCTCTATTACTTCAATAAAATCACCCACTGACAACTGTATTCAATTAAACAACAAATATAAATCAATCAATTGAAAAAAGAAAACAAAACACATTTTCTTCAGGGATATGATACCATTCAATGCTCAATTTTTGTGCAGTAAATCGCAGCATCAATATCAATGTTCTAAGGGGTAATAAATACATGATATTAAACAATTAACTCAAATTTCATCATTAATTTAAAGCTTGGCAGTGATGGGAATAATTTATATTCCTATAATGAAGACTGTCAAGGTAAAGAGGGTTTTCTAAATCTCTATAATGATGTGCTACACTCAATAAAGAGTGAGAAAACATCTTAACCTTAAGTGACCATTGTTGATGTGCTTAGGTTTGTTTGAAGTAAACATCAACTTTGATAGGTGGAAGTCAAACTTTTAAGAGGGTTAATAAAAAAATACATGGCATCAAAAGTTTTCACTAAAAAGAATGCTTTAACTGTCTGATTTGTCTCCGGAAGTAATAAAAAAACATTGTTACTTGACCTGTACTGAAAGGCTGGAGACCTGGGGTCATCTGGATTCATTTTGCATTACTGTAAACTTTTTCTTAAAATATAATGTTTCAGATTGAAATTTTCTGCTGGACAAACCTTAGTTGAAATAAAATATAAGTATACATATACACGTAACAGTAAAATTGAGAATGGAAATGGGGAATGTGTCAGACAACAACCCGCCCAAATAAAAAACAACAGCAGAGGGTCACCAACAGGTCTTCAATGTAGCGAGAAATTCCCGCACCCGGAGGCGTCCTTCAGCTGGCCCCTAAACAAATATATACTAGTCCAGTGATAATGAACGCCATACTAATTTCCAAATTGTACACAAGAAACTAAAATTAAAATAATACAAGACTAACAAAGGCCAGAGGCTCCTGACTTGGGACAGGCGCAAAAATGCGGCGGGGTTAAACATGTTTGTGAGATCTCAACCCTCCCCCTATACCTCTAACCAATGTAGTAAAGTAAAATATCTTCAATGTCTGTTTTCATCCATTACATTTGCTATTACATACAATTAAGTCCCTTTTGTGCCCTGGAAAATTTTATGTCAAAATAGAATCTTTATCTTTTTGATGTAATTGTCATTTCCATCTATCTCATGGAATATTTTACTTGTATTCATTAATTTTATAATCTGCATTTATTAATCTGTAGGCAAGTTTATAATTTCCTCAGAGTTTGGTATTTTTGTTATTTTACTTTTCACATATCTCTCTCTTTTTCTCTATGTGAGAATTTTCTATACAAACCTTATTGGGAATGTTGGATCATATTCAAACTCTCCAATAGGTTCAGGGTAACCCATCTCTAGCAGCTTGTTCTTTATCAAATCAAATCCTAGGGTTTCATATTCTGGAGATTTGTACACTGAAAATATAAGAATTTTAACATGTATACATTATGTATATCCAAAAATAAAAAGAATAATTAAACATTGGTAAAGCAAATCAAATGTAATCAAAAATTGATTGAATGACATGACTAAATTTGTTGCAATCTTTAAAAACTTCTAAACTTTCTTCACTGAACCGATTGAAATTGAACATCAGAGAGAGAAAACAAACTGCAGACAAAAAAAATCAAAAACAACTTCTATGTTCAGTCTGGAAATTGTAGACAACTGGCAAAGCTAAATTGAAATAAGTTGAAAGTACCATCAGCATGATCAGTCTTTCTTCTTATAATAACTATATTTATCTTAAAATACCAATTTTAATTATTTATACCCTGTAAAAAAAAATATCAAATCAGTCTTTTTTTTATATATCTAAGCTTCTGATCTTAGTATGTGTAACAGCTATAGTGAATGTGGTTTTTGGTAATGCCAAAAACAGATAGAATAGGTTTCCTTTAAAAAAAACAGCAAACATTACAAAAGCAGTCAATGTGATGAGTTTTGTAAAGTGAATAACATTTATTACAACCAATGTAACTTTTGTGTTGCTTTTTGTTTCTTTTATTAAAGATTTAAGTGATGCTAAAAGAATCTACAAGGGATTTATTTCTAAGAACAACTCTCTCTGATTATATTGACTCTTTGATCAATGAGTTTCTTTAGGTATCCCATCTTTATAACTTAAATTTGCTTTGAGGTTGCAAACATATGAAAAACAGCATTTTCATTTGAACATAATGCTCTTTTTATAAAGCTTTTCACAAAGACGAGACATTTTATTATTCAACTTTATTTACATTGATTTCCTGTTTTATATTTTTATTACATTTGAAGTAAGGGTCAGTTTTATAGACTTAAAATACTTTTTCCACAATATTAACATCATCTGTACCTTCCAACTTGCACATCTTAGAAGGGATTCTTTTGTATTCTGTCATCAAAAACATCAAGGTGCATTTATCCTTATAAAATTATCAATAAATGTCAATTTCTGAGTCATTAATTGTCAAATATCTATCACATGAAAGAAGCGCAAAAAAAAAACTTATTTTAATATCATATCAATTTTAACATGTGAAGATACTTCCTAGTGCATTTTGCGGTCTACAATGTAAACTTGTCTGCTGAAGATTTTGATGAAGGTCAGGACTCTCATGGGCAAAAAATAGAAATAATAGAAGCAAGTGTTTTTTTCAAAATGCTTACTTAATGATATAATCAATTAAATAAGAGGGGTGTCATAATTTAATTCATAACAGGGCTATTTACTTTAAATTTCACAGTATAATAAGGGGACAATCACTTTATATTCAGGGGCAGGAGGATATCTTGGGGTTGAGTCAACATTTGGAATTTCATATGTTGCTATGCATGTTTTTTTTTTTTATTTGTGGACATTTTTTTTGTAATTTCAGCTTTTACCAGGCCTCATATTATCTAAAAAATGGTTGGGAGACCCTAAGTGTACTTTTGAAACTTTTAAATATTCAAAGTTAAGTGAATTTCAGTAACTTCCTGATTTTGATACAAATACACAAAAATTGACCATACATCATTCCAGTGGATGACTGACATTTTAAACTTATACAATTAGTACTGTTATGTATGTAAATTTTCAGGTCTAAGATTAATAATGTCTATTGCATGTCAATTATATTCTAAATTGATACATATAAGACATGTATTGTTGTCTCAGATTAAGGACAACTCAAAAGCTTGGTTATAACATCAAAAATAACTGAAGCACAACATTCAGTGACAGATCTAGGGGGAGGATTCTATGTGTTGCAACCCCCTCCCCCCTTTTTAAAAAAAAAAAGATCAATGCATTTGAATGGTGAAATATAGTTGGTACACCCTTTTTCTTCTGGGTAGGGAACCCCCTTTTAAAAATGACTGGATCCGTCCCTGACATTTATTCATACTCTTCTTCCATCATAAGAACTCTGGCATGTCACATTTGAAATTTTTTAGCTAAAAGAATTAAAGCAATATTTATGTTATGCAGCACAAATCAATGAATGTACAAGTGCTTCTAACCTTTGGATTATGCAGGAGCACCACTTTATTGGCATGATTTTTTACCCTTTGAAAAAATATTAGAATTAAGAGATTTAGATTAAATAAATGTTAACTAGAAACAATAATCCTCAAAGATGCAGTTGTTCAGTGCACTTCAAGGTAAAGATTTCTATTTGAAGATTGAAATAACGTCATTACGACATACGTTTCAAGCCATTATACAACTTGATCTTTTAGAATTTTGACAATCCTTAATAGCCATTATAATTGCTTGAGTCATGTGCTTAGTGCATCCCAAGATACTTTACAAAACTAAAAGCTATAATACTTTAAAAAATAAATTTTCCTCCCCCAGATCTTAACTGACTTAATTCTGGCGCAGTTGTTATACTCTCATTCATTATATTAATTTATGAGTTAAATTCCTATTGAAACCATACTGATTGGGCAAACTGCCTAAGGGGGGAGAAATTTTTATTCTGACTTATAATGTATAAACATGTCTCTCCCCAACCAAGAACAAGTAATTCAGTGGTTGTTGTTAGTTGGTGTCTGCCATAATGTTTTTTCCCTTTATTGTTATCAGGAGTATAAATATGTTCGTTGGTTTTTTCTTTTGAATTGTTCCACATATTGCCATACAAGGACATTTTATAGCTTGCCATATGGAATGGGAATTGCTAATTTATGAAGGTTGAATGGTAGTTGAATGGTAGCCTATATTTTTTTTTCAAATCTGTGTCTTCTGTCCTTTAAGGTCGGTACTAGAGTTGTCAAACTGACAAGTATACCACATCTCCTTGTTTGTATACATAACTAACAAGGAAGATAACCAGGGTATTGTCAGAATAAAAGTTACATTCCAAGTTTCAATTGTCACTACAGAAATAAAATAACACACAAATTATGATCATATATATAGCAAATGATAACCTTACTTTAAAATTTGTCAACTCAGAATAAAACTTTATGGTGATTTTCATAAATGACAGTAATTTTTTATAGAGAGAAATTTTTGTTATCCCTGAATCTAATTTCCCTAAAAGAATCAAATTTCCTGAGTGTATTTTTCTCATTTTTATCGTAATTGCGTAATTAGCAAAATTTCTTCCCTCCCTTAATCAGTCACTTTACAATAAGGGATTTTGAACTTATGCTTTCTTTTGTCTAGTGGCAATATAAGTACACTGGAATAGCAATGACATTACAGAAGTGTAGACTTTCACATTCTCTCATTAGTTCAAAAGCACTGTTCAAAAGTAGCATGATATGCACAATTCTTTAATACTAAATCATTGCCTAAAACAAAACTTGATATATGATTCAAGCTTTATAGTTGCACAATAATTTCCCTATATTTGCTTTTTTTTACCCTAAGTAGGTGGAGCACTTTAAAGGATAAAAAAGACGGAGATGAAATTTCTACGCGTAAGCTACATCTCCAGACATCTTTACATCTTGTCATCACGCTAATCACTCAAGCTATTGATATTGTCTACAAAACACCCTGAATTTCGGTTTTTGTGAAACTAGATCACTAAACCAATCACTACATCTTTAAGATAGAGTAATTTTCATTATCTTGTTCTGACATTTCATAATTTTATCATTTGGAAAATCATATTTTGGTAATTGTTGCATTGATGACCACATAAAATAACAATGTTTTGCTTTTCAAAAGATTGCATGTCATACAGAAAAATCGTCATTTATAAGTATTTGTAAATTTTTGAAAGATAACCTTTGTCACCTGAAAATAGGCGTGAATTCAGGTGCAATGAAAAATCACGGAACATCTGGTTGAAAGGAAAAAAAAAGAAAAAAACTTTAAATATATAATTTAACATAATTTTGTAAATGAAATATATTACTAGTGCAAGTTGTTTTAGATTTTTAAAATTTTGGTACATACTCCTTGGATACGGTAAAAAATAGTGATAGATTTGGGATAATTTTCAAAGTTACAAATGTACTGTAAATTTATCACTTGTTAGATACCATTTTTTATCGATTTTGTTGGTACACATGAATGCAACAAAAAATTTTAACAAAGTAAAAATTTACAAATAGCATGAATGCATACTATAGCATATATATTGACCGCTGTATGTTTTTAGGTTTTAGGATTTGATAGGTTGCTGTCCGATTGACATGTTCCCTATATTACTTTTTATCAATTGCTTTGAACATGCCTGAAATATTTGCCACTGGAGGTTAAGTAAACATCAATCAATAATTTATACAATGCATATACTAAAACATACAGTTGTATTCTTTAACAACGTTGATGGTTTTTTCTGTAATGATTTATCTTGTCGTGCAGGCATGTTGTCCAGGTGAAAAGAAACTCACCTAACAAACAAAAAATCTCATGAAGATAACACAAGCTTACGATCATACTTTTGTAGAGAGCGAGGTGTACTCTTGAAATTCCTCTGAATGATTCAGCAAAGGTTTACATTTTTCCTAAGATGTTTTAAGTACTATAAGGAATATTAAAACATAGCAATTTTCATTTTAGTTGTCAAGCACGAGCTACGTGATTAAAATAATGCACAATTTAAAATTTCTTATCTACTGATTCGTTGGTCTAGTATTCTGTATTGCATCAAGTTTGTTTTTATTGGTGAAACAAAAGTTTTCAATTTAAATTTTCAAATGTGACGTATATATCTAAAACAACAATTTTGTGGTATGAAATTTTCCAAAACATTTAAATATCAGTAGTTTCTTGTATAAAACATTTTCAGCAAACTGACAAATATTGTGAAAAATAAATTCTAAGGACAGATTTTTGTACAAATAAAATAGATGCTTTTGAAAATATTCCATTTATCCCATTTTCACTTAAGAATCGTCCTCTTCATTCATTTTTTCATTTCAATGTGTGCTTGCAATTTATCCCAAAACATGAAAAAAATAATTACCTCTTCTTTCATCTCTTTCCCAGAGTTAATGATCATGATATCACCAACAGAATTATTTCATAAATTTGAAATTTGAAATGGGCCCCCTGCCACCCTCTAAATATGCCTGCTCAAATGCTGCTTGCTTTGCTGACAATTTTTTTTCATCAAAACAAAAACTGGTTAAAGAAAAATCCCCCAAAGCTGTCTGGTTAATTCAATTAATTTGCAATGATTTATGATTGCATATATATCTAAAATATGTTGTAATATTTTCACCTTTTGACATTTGAATGCATCATCTTATTCTATTACAAGAAATGTACTAATAATAATACATAATCATGTTTAAATGTGTACTTTAACATATTCTTATGTTGAAAACAAAAGAATTTATATTCTTTTTACAAGTGAAACTGACATTGGTAGAAATTTTAATAAATGGTCTACTAGTAAGGTCACTGTGAATTTGTCAAATAAGCCAAGCATTAATAATGCTCTCTGACGTACTGCCATATTTAGTTCAAAGTGTGATACAAGTCAGGCTGAAATAATGGCTCCTGTCCTACTCCTGTTTCTGTTCAAAAGACAAACAGGAAGACCTTGTCATAATAAAGCCATAACTTCTTGATGTTATTCAATAAAATGTTACCATCTTCATTTATCATGAGTTTACAAGGGGTTAAAAGGGGATATAATTTGACAAGGACAATATAAATACAAAATGAGAGGGTTGGCAAGGGTTACCCAGGAGACGATGAATTGTAAAAAAAATAATATGTAAAACAAAAGTTTTTTTTATTCTAAATTTGACATTTATAGTTCAAAATACAATTAGAAGAATGCATATCAATCATTTTAGGCTCTCTTAACACTTAACATTAGTGACAACTGACAATTGATAATAAAGTCCATTCATCAACTCTTGCACCTCTTGTTACATCAGTACTCTCTCAAAGAGATTGGCATGATTTGTGCCAAGACAAACTGTCTTAAACAAGTACAATTGCTGTCCATATGTACTTGTAAAAGTAAGAAGATATGGTATGATTGCCAATAAGACAACTCTCCACATTGAAACTAAAAGACCCAGAAGTCACCATACAGCCTTCAACAATGAGTAAAGCTCATATCACATAATCAGCTTTTGCACATGCATATGCACATTTAGTGTTGTCCGCTATTTAAAGTCATCTTCCTTTACAAGTTGACATTTTATCAGGTTAATGACAAGTTCTTGTTGTAATGTACCTGTGAACATGACAATTATGACAAAAACAATAATTCTATATTTGTTTAAACATGTGGTGTAACAAGACTCCTACATTTTCTTTGTATTTTTTGTACTTTGTAGATTTGTATTTTTGTATGTTTTAAACAATTAAAAATCACTAATGGAAACCATACTTTGGCATTTATGCATACTTTTTGCCTTGCATACTGGTACATGAATTTGTATTTTTGCAAATTAACAATGAACAATTTATTAGTGGAAACCAAACCCCTAGAACATGGCATTGTGTGCATAATTATGTACCTTGTATAGTTGTTTTTTCCATGTATCTAAAATAATCAATTTTTTAAGCTCAAATACATCTTCACTGTCTGTGTCACATATTATTATTATGTGCTGCATAATTCTATTTTAAGTTATCTCCCTTGAATACTCACAATTATGAAGATATGCATTGTAATAAGTTACTTGTATTTCAATTAACAGGAAATAGGTTCAACAACATCAGATAAAGTTTGGATTTATAGTGTCTTTGGGTTTCTGTCTAACAAATATTAATATCCAGAATGGTACATGCCAATGAGACAGCAACACATACAAAAAATAAGAAATCTTAAGACAACTATTTTCACTAGTAAAGATGAAAGACACCTAATCTAATAAAAAATAGTTCTCTGCACTTGCTCCTCGTTGTTTATATGTCTCACATAAGACTCCCATGCGTAACATATAAAGAACAAGGAACAAGTGCGGAGAACTAATTTTAATTAGATTGAAGGACACCTAGAGATCAATATGGTCTTCAAAAATAGACAACTGTCTGTACAATATGTCAAGATCTGAACTGTCCCCTTATATGCACATCATTTGGTTTTTATCTCATTTGGTTGCTGGCTGATTGACGTACTGTAAAAGCAAAAAAACTTGTTGGGGTTTTAATTTCAATAATTTATGGTGAATAGATAATAGCCATGAAATTGAAATCATAATAAAATTTTAACCACCAATTAATATAATACTAGAAGCCATGAAAATTAATAAGCATGAAATCTAATTTAGTGACAAAAACGTAAAATACTAAACCACAAAAAATTTGGTTTCTACAGTATACCACAGTTCTTGCCAGTGGCGGATCCAGCCATTTTAAAAAGGGGGGGGGGGGGGGGGGGGTCCCAACCCAGAGTAAAGGGGGGTTCCAACTATATGCTCCCATTAAAATGCATTGATCAGCCAAAAAAAATGGGGGGGTTCCAACCCCCGGAACTCCCCTGGATCCGCCACTGCTTGCTACCTATCTTTAATGTATATATTTTACATCTTTTATTTATACAGAAAACACAGCCACTGTAACTGACAAAAGCCAGTGACTGTTTGAGTAGGTGTATATATTTGAGTAAAAGTTTTGCCAGGTGAACGTCTCAAGTTTACAGGAAATAACCATTTCATGTTAATTAATCCTGATTATCTCAACTCTTTAGCCCTAATCCATTTCTTGATCAAAGTTAACAAAAAAATCTTCAGATAATGATGAAATAAAAAAACGTAACATTATGAACTATGAAGGAAAAACCAAGACAGCTGGCGAAAAAACAGATCAATTAATGCTGATGAAGTTGTCCATCCCAGCAAACTATAATGCAACCCCAATCATCAAATAGACATATGCTACACTTAATTAGAAAACCATTGACATTCATCTGCTTTAAAGTTACGCATTACCTAAATATTGGTCTATATGCTGGAAAACTATACAAACAATCAAACACAGATTGAAAAACCAAACCAATTGAGAAACGATGATGAAGTTGGCACCAAACTGTTTATCGATGTAACACATCATTAAAAAATAACTTCCTGTTTCTTAAATACTTCACTGCCTCATAATGAGTACAGATACACTAGTATTAGGCAATTTGAAAGAAATCATCGTAGTAAAAGAAGATATAGTAGACTTTGAACGATTTCCTCTTGTGGCAAACCTTTTTCTTGATTATCAATTTCAGCTTCTAGCTTCGAATTGGTGAAAATCTGAATTTTGTATCCCAATTCTTCTCTTATTTAAACCAGGTAGACTATAAAAGCTTTTAAAAACATCAGATAATTTGACTAATAGTAACTAAAAATCTCTTAGGCCTGATACAATCTTTTCTTATAAATACAGATATACTGTAATCTTCTCATAAATTATGAATGGTGAGCCTATTCAAAACTGACCTCTGAAATTTTGTGGACTGCTTGAGGTTCATTAAAAATATATAATAAGAAGATGTGGTATGATTGCTAATGAGACAATTCTCCGTCAGAGTCAAAAGGTATAAAAAGTTAACAATGGAACAGAGCCTTGCCTTACTCCTAACAGTAAGCTATAAAGGGCCCCCAAATGACTAGTGCAAAACAATTCAAGTAAGGATTCCTATTCAAGTATGTCATACTGATATATATTACTATGAGTAAATATTCAGAAACCATACAAAGATTACTGTTGTAGAACAATCCCTTCCCATTTTCAACTAGCTTCAAAAATTAATTGTTAAAGAAGGGAAATGAATAATTATAGTAAAAAATTGCTCTAAAGAAGTAAAAATAGCAACATTAATAAATAAATTAAATTCAAATTTATCAATATCAAGTTATTTTAAAATTGCAAAAAAACTGTTAAAGTGATTCTATGTTTCAAATGTTTACAATTTATTACTGAAAATACAATAAGGAAATTACTTAATAATAAGACATTTATGGCATTGGACGCATTAATGTGTTCAAACGACAGATCATAGCAAAAATCTGCACAAATCTACTTGATCAAAACAGTTTTTAAAAACCATTATTTTTTTTCTACATTAAAAAAAATTTCCCAGCTTTAACAATTTGAATATAGATGTCTTTGTAATACATCATTGCATCTTCAAAAAATAACAGACGTAAAAAGTTGATGTAAAAATGATAATTAATGGCTACTTTTAATCAAACGCACCAAAACTTTTGAATGCATCATTCAAGGTGAAGTTATTTATTAATTTTTCTAATTATAATACTTCAAAACAGAATATAAAATTTCAAATGGAGCTTGGAAACAGATACACAATAGATAATCTGTCGATGGAGAGCTGTTTTTTCCGCTCGGGTGATTCCAAAGAAATGACTTCCTGTTAAGTGTGAAAATATTGTCCTGACATAACAGTAAAGATTAAAAGAACACCTACACTTTAATCATTTAAAGAAAAATATTGTAAATATAAATTTAAATTTTGATGAATCACTGTAGCCCAATAAGAATTTAAAGAAAGACGTAATTTCAAATCTGATAACCTTCAACAAAAGATAAGACATTTTTAAATAGCCACAAAGACATAACAGTACTTAAATTTCAGTAAAACCAGATTTCCCCTTTTTTGTTACTATATGACAGGGCATTAACTTTTCAGTCAGGTCATGATATAATGGCCCAATAATTATCAGGTCATGATATAACAGCCCAATAATTATTTTAAACCTAAGAAGGTCATTATATACTATATCCTGAATCGACAGTCTGCCAATAGAAGTTATAAAATACTATAAAAGAACATCCCAACCAAATTTGGTTCAAATAAGCAAAATCTTTTTAGACATTTGGAATTTCAATTACAAATGTCAGAAAGTTTTGCTTATTTGAACCAAATATAGTTGGGATGTTCTTTTAAAGTATTTTGTTAAGGTTTAGTCAACTGTAACCTCAAACCCTTGGGACTTATGCCTGAAAGGTTTAATGATTCCAGAGAAAAAACTCATTATGTATATGTCTGTCCCTAGGCAGAAGCCAGTGTCTGTTTTGGTTCCTGTTTATCATTGTTGTATACCTTTTATTGGTCTCTGCATAATCAAGCCATTGCTTTTCCTATTTCCTGTTTTACATTTTGTTATATCTGGGCCTTTTATAGCTTCCCATGTACTATGGGTTTGGTACATTTCTGGGCCTTTTATAGCTTCCCATGTACTATGGGTTTGGTTAATTTTTGAAGGCTGGCCTCAGTTGGTCTCTTATGGATAATATATAATTTATCTCATTATAAATATTAGTGACCAGTAATTGGCTAAGACTAGTTAAATGTTTTATGGTATCATTTTGCTTTTTTTTTTTTATTCACAAACCCTTACAGCTAGTAAATATCCACTATTTATGCAGCAGAAGTTCATTTGCTAAGGCCCCTTAAAAGCATTATAGAAGAAGAACATAAACAAGAAGTAAATTTTTACAATGTTCTGAAATAACATTCCAACATCCGTTCTTTTGTCATTCAAGATTTTTAAAAACAACATTGAAGAAAGATGCATAAATGTACTACAATTCAGACTAAATTTTGCATCCGTGTTAGGTTTTACACTTCAATACTAGGTATGTAATTACAGTTACAGAATGAAGCTCTAGAAATTAAACCAACACCCTGTCATCCTCAAGACAAGCACGCTTATTAGTCAATTTAGACCATAATTTCAAAGTCTGATGGGAATTTTAAATTTGTTTTTGACTGCAGTCATATAGTCATATACTGATATATTACACCAACATCCTGCCTTTTGAATACACTGAAATCTAACAATAGAAGCAGGTGCAATTACGTATATACTACAATTATGAATGCAAAGTACTATTGCAACTGCATATTTGTTTACCCCTAAAACACCAGGGTGGTAATAGTATACTTTTTTTTCATTTTATATCTGGGTCAAAACAAATGACCCGAAAAGATTCAGAATAAATAATAGCATTTTAACTGTATTTATATTAAATACAACACCTGGGTTTCCCGCCTTTTCTACTACCTGAGAAATTTACCTGTAAATAAAGTAACAAGGTGCCTGATTAATATGAGGCTTTCAACGTTTGTCATTGAGGTAGCTGATATCATATAATACCTATCTACTTATAGAGTTGTTGAGTTATTGCCCATAATCAATTTAATTCCAAAATTGTCACCACTTAGCTTGGTGTAAACAGGAAATTAGGACATTTTTATAGAGATTAGAAAGTTGTTTATATGTGAAATGAAAAGGTACACGAACAAAGCGATAAAGTGGATTGTAAACTAGTACCTGATGGAATTTTTATAGCATTGTAATTTTATGCCCTATGTCCCTATTAGAAATTATAGGTTAACTGTTGTATCATATGGTAAAATTAGAATGAAATAATCCCTATTTACTGTGCAAGCTACCTAAGACAAGAAAAGCACTTAAATGATGCAAATGCTGGAAATTATTAATGCAGGTTTTTTTTACTGTTCAAAAAGGTGAATTGGTAGTACAGGAATTGAGCCCAGAGTCAGAATAAGAGAGCATAGATTACTTTGGATTGAAATTAGCTGTAACAGTGTTCTGCTTTAGATGTAAAAATTATTGTAGCACAAATTAATACCCTTTTTTCAAGTAGCCCCTTTTCATACTGAGAAATTTATTAAAGAAGGCCACTACTGAGTGCACTAAAAAGTGGCTGTTTTTTTTTTACTTTAAAGCAAACACTTATTTAAGCAACACAATAAAATATACCCTTCTTGCTTAATATGATAGGCTAATTTTAATCATGCATCGTTGAACTTGCAACATCCTTTTTTGAAAAAAGAGAATACAAATTGCAAAAATGCACTTCACCCAGGAAAAAAATACATGGTCAAGACTTGACATGAGACAACAAACTCATTGTTTGGAAACATTTTCTGATCTTAAACATGATAAAAAGCATGTTTCTTCATATGAACAGATCAGTGCTACACATTCTCTGAAGATGGCTGACTTGATCTTTAAATTATGGAAATATTTCCCTATTGAGACCAAGGTGTGATTGTGACACTCAGAAAAGTGGCTGCTGGCAGATTCAAATATTTCTTATACTGTCAACCAGTTGTGTTTGGAAGGTCTTACTTACCTGATATTACAAATACATGTATAACATTGCTTGTTTCTGATTGGTAGACTTTTACCTGCTATAGTGTAATCCATGTCAAAGCCATAAAACTTCACTGAATCCAGCAATAGTCCTCTGTTGACAAACACTCTGTAAAAAGGATTTACATGTGCATGAGAAACTCGGCGATCATACATATGTGACATATTTCTCTAATATCTTGTAATCATATATTGTTACTTTCGGTGTTAAATAATCAAATATTGTTACTTTCAGTGTCGAATAATCAAGCTACACTAGAACATCTGATGTAATATAAAAATCACTTTCACAGTATGTCTATATTTGCTCAGTTATATTAATTGTTTTAAGGTGACTTTTCCGCTATCACTGTTCTATAATCCAACAGCTGTACCAGAACCTGATATTGACAATCAGATTTTGTCGTCAATATTTGTGTTCCTGGCCTTTTATCCAATGCTAGCACAATTTGTAGCAACAAAATTGCATGTAATTTTGAATTTGTCAATTTTCACTAATTCTTTGAAGTAAATCTAGATGAACAGGCACTTTTAATCAGTTTCTGTAAACATTTATTGCAGTGTTAAGCTGACATATATGTTGTTTTAGATATTTTCAAAATTTATTATTCCCTGTAAACCTCATTTAACATTTTGTAATGAAAGGGGGAACCAAAGGAGATTGTTTGAAATTCGAAAGAAATTTTTTTAACTAAAGATTAATGTATTGTTTCAGGTGAGGGCCATCAGGGTATTTTTGGACAATATTCAATCCATTAAGTTATTAAATCTTTAATAATCTGTTTAAATATTTTCTGTCTCAAATTTCAAATTCACCTCTGTATAAGCCTATTATTGGAGTCAACTGCATACACCCTATTAGTATAGGCATGTGCATTAAATCACAATTTAAGGTAAAGGTACAATTAAAAAATAATGTAATAAAATATTATTGTAGTCACTGTCCCTCCAAAACCTAAAAATCAATGTTCAACAAATATCAATGCTCTCAATTTAAAAATTGGTTGTATTCAGCCTGAAAGCATTTAATGACATGTAAAATGTATATTCAATTTTGCACTATAATATAAATATGATGAATTTAAATAGGCTCCCAAGAGCCTTTTGGCACCTGTTACCATGGTGCAATATCTTCTACCCTGGTGCTAACCGTACATGTATCTGAATTATACAGAATAGAGTTAGTAATAACAGGTAGACTGAATAATATGTGGTGTAATATATCTAGAAAAACAGTGCTATTTAAAATCCACAGAGCTATTTGAAAATATTGGGGAGAACATTGTATTAAATAGGTTTTGCATAAATTTGACCAATTTTGGCAAATCTTTTTATATTGCTGAATTACAGTATGTTTGTGAAATAGTCATGATTGTAGGTATGCTTAATTTACTTAATTTTATTTTCACGTTTATATTCAATGCCTTTTTCTGCACATACTAATAATTTCATTGAGGTGTTGGAGTGTTTTCTTGTTGAATGCATTTAAGGGCATATCCAACAGTTTCAGGGGAGGTAATAACAAACGTAACCGTCGTCTATTGTTTCCCGAAATTTAACGTTGTTTCAACGACGTCATAACGGAATCACCATTGGCTATAAAACTAATTATATAAAAGCCTATAAAGAATAAAAAGCCCAAAACTGCAACATGAATAAATAATACAGAGTCAGTGAGTTTTTAGACAAGTGATTGGTTGCAAAATTTCACTAGCTCTTTATTAATTTCGATATGTGAAATTATAGACGGTGTAATATAAATCAGTGTAAGAAAAACACTTCATTAATTAAATTGTAAAACTAACTGAATTGTTATCTCGTCCATATACTAGTTCATTATAAATAAGAAGATGCGATATGAGATATGAGTGCTATCAGGACAACTATCCAACAAAGTCACATTGTATAAATACATTTGTCTGCCGTCGCACTGCCTTTGAAAAATTAGCGGGGAAATATAACGTTATTTCCCGAAACGTCTTAATTTTTGGCGCAATTTGTGAGGCTTACGGAAGGGATTTAGTAAACAATATCATATTTCTCGATTTTTCTCAAAAACGAGTACGGTGACAAATATTTTTCAAAACGTTATGAAGATCCATTTTTTTCAAAGAATAACATATCTTACTTTGGCCAAATCGACACCGTTAGAAATATTTTAATAAATTAAAAATGTGCATTTCAAATATTCATTTCTTGCCGTTGTTTGGGTCCATCATAACGTTTTTGGCTTTATTTGAGTGAGAATTAATGCTTTAAATGGTAAAGTTAGATTTTTCTAACCATCTTGAATTATTTTGCTTTAATTTGAGCCCCATTATATAAGTATATGTTGATTAAAAAATCATATTTAATTTTTTTAAATAAAAAACGTTTTTTACTCCAAAATTGCAAAAATGTTCAATTTTCAGCAGTATTTTTGGAATAAACGAAATCGACGACTGATATTTTTTTTGGCAAAATTTGATTCTCTGTCAATTGAAGAATGAAATATCTTCAAGGGAAAAAATTCTCACCGTCAAAAATAAACTGTTGGATATGCCCTTAACAAGCAACTAACCTTTAGCATGTGCATTGTATTGACATAGTCTTTTTTATCAATTATAAAAAAAAATGGTATGTTTCAAAAAGGGTTTTTCTTTTATGAGATCAAATAGTTGTACATCATTATTTTGACCAGAGATGTTTTGACTGTTTCCCTAAATATTTTGAACCAAGCAAATATTTAGTGTATTGTCAACTAAATTTTTTTTTAGCCATAATACAACTAACAGATTTTGGTTTCAATTGGACCAGTTCAGAAGAGGAGATATTGGTTGAGTTTGGGCCAGAAAAGCTAAAGACATATATTGAGTAATTACCTACCAGCTAATGAAAGTGTGCTCTAGATCTGAGACAAAAATCAATAACTTAATAGTTTTGTTGCTGAGGAAAAACTAAAGAAACCAAATTTATTGTTTTGAATTCAACCTTATATTCTATTTCAGCAAACACAAATTTATACATTTGACTTTCAAGTCAAAGTCATAAAAATTACTGTGAAAGGGATTATATGCACTGCATGTATTGATAGAAATATTTACGAAACTTGATGGGACCTAACATTACAAGATAAGTTGCATCTCAGTTGTATTAATTTAGGTACCTTAATTTCTCAGAAAGAACAAATCAACTGGTAAAAAATCAAATTATATGCAGTAATGAAATATATATCCATCATAAATAAAAATCAAATGGAAAAGAACTTTATAAGAATAAATATATATTCCCTCTTCATGCCTAAATATTATGTACTGTGTTATGATGCAAGATAAAAAGTGAAGAGGAAAGGTAACACCCTGTCACCAAAAGCTTGATTTTTGTTGAGCCTAAGTGGTCTAGTTGTCTAGTGCGCCAGCATAGTGTAAGGTAATTTGGTGCCACGATATCTCAGTAGCATGAGTTCAATCATTTAGTTTATGCTATGGTGCATTATATTGCAATGGTTTTGTTTTCAAATACCACAAATGTTCTTCGCTATGATTTTTTTTTTAATAAACACATTTGTAAACAGCACTGATTGAATTGCAATACTACATGTACTTACCTTTTATAAGCCTCTCTTTTATAAACCTTTAGTTGTCGAATGTCACTTGTATCACTTGCTTGGCTTGGAAGGTCCTCTGTTATTTCACTTGGATTCATTTTTCACACGGATCTGTCAAAGAAAGCAAACACTTCCATAACGATTTCAAACCTGACAAAGGTCAATTAAATAATTCCTATGGATTAAAACTAAAATGCTATTTAGCTCTAATAGGGTGAAGAAGAAAAAACAGAATAAAATTGATGTTGAAAAAAATTGATACAGCACTAAAATCAGACTTAAATTGAGTTCCTAATACCACATCTAAGAAAACTACTGCTGGTTCAATATAAATACTGTTATTGATAAAATACCTTTGACAGCAGCTTTTATCCATAATCATGCAGCACAACTGTATTAACTAGATTTTTTATACATTAGTTTGTCAATGAGAAGATGATGTATAGTGTCTTAACTCCAATTAAATATCAGGATGTCTTGCATGGATTTTGTCTGTGCATGCATGATAATCTTTATTCCTTTGCCTAAAATCTTAGAATTGAAAGGAATCAAAATATACGAAAATGTCATATATATGTGTATTGAAAATCAAAATTGTTTCATTTAGAAGATTTGATTTTCTGGGTTTTAATGCCACTTTTAAGCACTGCTTTTGGGCTTTTTCGTGACGGCCAGTTTTTATTGGTAGGGGAAGCCGGAGTGTCTGGAGAAATCCGCCAAATAACAAGAGTGTGTCAATAGGATAAAAACCTGCTTGCATAATCACATTTCCATGTACAGAAGACCACAAAAATCAGTTAAAGATTTCTAAATCGGTATATGTCTTAAATTTGTATATCATAACGAACATGAGGGTACTAAGTTTCAAGTTTGTATGACCATATCTTCAAGGTAAACCAAAATTTTGAACAGATACAGGAAGTGAAATCGAAGTACAAACAAAAACAGACAGAAGAGTGCAGATGAATTAGAATCATGCCCCCCCCCCCAACCCCACCCCCATCTTACTATTGCAGGCAGAATAAAAAAATCTTGGGCATTCAGACACTCTAGTAATGCCCTTCTGTTTTCTTAAAGTTACTCAAAATAACCTTCTCTTATGTGTCCCACACCATTCTCTCTTTTTAGACCAGTTTGTGTACTCCAATTTTTATAAGATGTAAACCCATTATTCTTGGCCTCCAATCCAACAAACATAATTTTTTTCACTTTCAAACATGTATGGAGGCCAGGATCAATATACCTTTATTGGCACATCAGACCATACTAGTTATCAGAAATTGAATACACCAAACCAGATACTCTACATCTGAGAAACAGGCAATATATGCCCTCAAATTCCATTCAAACATATTTGTATTATTCATAATTATCAGTCAATATAATAGATGTGTTCTACAAGAATTACCAATTGTTCACAATTTTTATAACTAAAATATATTCTACATAGTGTAATATTTACATCTATGCGAAGGAACTATTTTCTTTTTAATTTCAATATGTTCTTTTTTCAGTATCTTTTTTGACGATACAGTAGCAGGGGCAGATAATAACGTTTTCAAACCTGTTTGTATTGTTTTCGCGACGTTGGTAACCAGAACGTTGTAATTTCGCGATGTTTCTAATAAGAACGTTAACATTTCGCGACTTCACTTTAAAAGAAGTCATTTTTCGCGGAATATTCACTGACGTCATCAATTTTGGTTGCGCGAATTTCAAAAAAGCACCTGCTAAAAAAGTGGCCATACCGTTTCTAAAAGACGGAGAAATCCACCGAAAAGCAGTGAGATTAAAGGAAATACTTGAGATGTACAAAAATAAATCAAATACAATTTTGCATGACGAAATTGAAGAAATGGTGATAGACACAGAAGAGAGTACTTACAGTATAACATGAAAAGACGGATGAAGAATTGTGGAGCTTTTTAGTCTGGCACTGAATAACTGCCAAAACTGCACGGCCCAGCGGAATCTGCTCAACGTAGAGAAAAAAAATTGCAAGGAATTGGGGTCTATCTTACTATTCGTTGCTTAAACTGTAACATGCTGAAAAACATTTTACCAATAACGCAATTTGGAACAAAACGACCTGCAATAGCTAATTATGAGTATTGGTAGCTGCTTAACGTCCAGCGGCAAATATTTAATTGCACATTTATGACATCCAAATGTTATTTTAATGAAACTTAAAGAAATGAGAAAACGTATGAACCCGTGATTAATGAGAAAAATTTAACAAAATCTATGGCGCGTAGGGTGACCGAATCGGGTCTGGTGTTGAAATCCATACACAAAAGTCATTACTACGGCGTGTTGTGCAGCTTTGCAATATTTTTCATGACGAAAACAGTTATTTTCATTTATTGATAATGAATTTGAAGTAAATAATACTATCTTAAATTCAAAAACGTCAGAATCAAAATAGTTAAGTTTGTGTCTTTTTTTTCTTTTCTTGTTTAGCATTTGGCAGCCTCCAAATTTTACGTAGAATTGTCATTGTAAGGCCAAATTTAACAGACTATCAATGAAATAACAAAACCGACTGCATGTGCAAGACTCTCATTGGTGGACAAGGTCGTATAACACCCCTATTCGTAAATAAAATAATAAGTAAAGAGAGTGTCTCATCCTGTTCTGGACTTGAAATTGGTACATAAAAAAAAATTGCCGATTTTAATTGATATTTTAAAAACATTTTTTTTAAAAACAGAAAAACTGTCAATAAAAGTCCGTTAAAAAGATTTCAAAAAAATATATTGGTGTCGTTTTTGGTTTGAATTTAAGCAAAATATTACCAATAGATGCAGAATTGTCACATGTTAGTTTGTTTAACTGGTTGTATTCTTTTTGTATATGAAACTGGATGTAATAGACCAAAACAAGAAAACGCCCGTTCACATGCTGTTAAAAGGGCTTGTAATAAAATGGTGTCTTTTAGTATTGTTCATCATATTTGTATTTTGTTCATTGTTTTGTACTTAAATCAGGCCGTAAGTTTCCCGTTTGAGTTGTTTTGCATTTGTCATGTAGGGGCCTTTCATAGCTTACTATGCGGTATGGGTTTTACTCATTGTTGAAGGCCGTCCGATGTCCTATAGTCGTTTAGCCATTTGGTCTCTGATTGAGATTTGCCTCATTGGTAATCATACCACGTCTTCTTATTTGTATAAGCATGTCCCTATTGTACTTCAATGTATTGAGAGATAAAAATTGAAGTATCGGCAAATGTACACTAATTGCAGATAGACAGATCAGAAAGTGTACATACGTTAAAACTCGTCGTATAGTTAGACGATCGGACAGACGAACAAAGTGTTTTCAATATAGCTCTACTTCTAAACAAACAAGTACGCCATATTCATACGTATACGCCGTAAAAAGGTTATGTAACTTAATTATCTATTGATAAAGACATCGTTCAATATTATTCTCTTATACCGGCTGCTGTACTTCCTATGAAATATTATATTACAACTTCATTTTCGGTCGATTGAGGCAATAATGGCATGAGTTAAATTGCACAAAACAGCTCTTATTATAAAACAAGAAGTACTGCTTATAATTTAAATTTGAAAGATGGTTATCTTTTGAATGTAAAAAAAATAAAATCAAAGTACGTCGGGACCTTGTAAAGTTGACGATACGGTATCGGTTTTGTCATTGTTGAAGGTTATACTGTTGTCAATTTATGGTATCGCCTCACTTAATTCATAGTTGGTTCACATTTTGTCATGTCAATAATGTTGTCTATCCTCTTACAGTACATGAAGCAATTTAGAACTAATGTCGGATGGAGATGCACCTTTATACTTCTATCAGGTTTTCTTTTTTGTCGTACATCTGACAAAGCAATCTGCTAGAATCCTTTTTTATAGTCTTTTTTTTTATTATGAAAAGGTTCCTGTCCAAATTTCGTTTCGTAAATGTTTAGCACAAATGTTTTTCTATTTTATGATTAACCATTTTATAAATGTTTATGATAAGTATCAACGCTTTAAAAAACACCTGCATATACTTGACAGCGAACTCGTGTATGGCGGGAATGATTACACGACGTTGTTGCGATTAAAACTTAATTTAACGTAATTTAGCGCCATACTGACAGACGTCGTAAAAAATTAAGGTATATGGCTTTTATTGAAAAAACAAGCACATGGACACCAATTTTTTTCTTTTGCAATCAATCAAGTACTGTTTCAAGAACACTCCGGCAAAATTTCAGGAAAAAATCAACGATCAATTTTTTTCTGCACTTCCGAAAAGACGCAAAAATATGGTCAATTTCTTTATTTCGGATATAGCAATCTAAATCCAGAACATGATGATTTGATTTAACCGAAGACTTATTTCAGCATGTTGATGCCATGGATCAAGGGAATATTTTACAAAAAACCCGGTTAAGTTATGACTTTTCGTTCAAAAGTATTGTTACTTTCTTTAAAAGTCATAATTTATGAAATTTCAGGGATTTTCTTCCAAATATGCAAATTTCGAACCAAATTATCTCAAAAAGTAAGTCATGAAGGTACTTTTTTCTTTGCATATTTGGAAAGGACACATTAAAATTGACCTTCTATCAAAATTTTAAGAAAAAATCAACGAGGGATCTCTACTGTATCGTATGCCCTTAAGCGTATCTGAATCATTTTGTAAAACAGAGCTAGAGGCTGGCTTTAACTTACGCCATGTTGTGTCTTTGGGATGAAAACAGCAATAAGAGCTGTGTTCCTTTATTTTTTTGTGTGTTTTTTTACAGTACATGCATGACATGTATTGATTTTGAAGGGAAAGTTATGACTGACAGAATGAAAATCTTACAAAAGAATTAGTTAATTACTCAGAAGCAAATTTTGTCATATTATAAAAAAAAAAAATGTTAGTCTCTTTCTGTCTACATTCAAAATTCTCCTCATTTTCTTCTTATTCTACTTCCTCATGCTTGTCATCATATGTGTCTCTTAATTGTAGAAAAGGCAATTAAGTATTTCCTACCATTTATTGTGATACGATAACCACTGTAAAAAGTGTGTTACAATTTTCTTCACTTGAGACAGATAAATTTTATAATTTAAAGGGCGAGACTAGTAAGCTTTTTAAACAATAAAAAAGTTGAGTGGAGAAATATCATATTTATTATACAGGAGTTATATTGGCTTAATCTGTTTCTCTATTGTTTTTTATCCTTACTTTTCACAGATTTGCAGAAATTTTTTCGTACATGTGAGGTCAGCAGGCATAGGGACTCCCACTCCAAACCGGAGGGTTAGCCTGTTTAGTGCCGCTTAATGGACAATAAGTTATACATAGAGGAGGGGGCAGGACCTTTAACAGGCTGTTGGAATCAGGTGTTTTTAAGTTCAGGATTTCCGGATTGATCCATTCTGGATTCAGGAATTCTTTTTTCCAATTTCAGGATGTCAGGATTTAAATATCTATATAAATCTATATATCTATATTAAATAGTGACGAGGTATTTGTGTGCTACTTAAATGCATGTAATTTGCCACTAGACATTTTACAGGCTGTCATCCTCATCATCATCATCAAGCAAAAAAACAGGTGACATTATTTTAAAAATGGCAATCATTCTGAATGAAAATAATTTTTTAATATACGTATAATTTGTTTTTTTGTTGGTTAAAAGCTCATTAGAGCTTAGGATGCATGTGTATGTCCTTATTGTATACTTTGCCGATACAATGCCGGGTCACAGGCACTTGCTTCTATCCAAGTAAAGGTCGACTATCCATATTAAATATGGATAGTCGATGTTCATATGGTCATGCACATGGATAGACCCAAGTGTCTGTGCCTGTGGCCGTGTGGGTAAGACATTCAAAGGAGTATCGATACGACGATACGATAGTAAATGCGCAAACTTAGCTTGAATTTTTATTGTTTATCACTTATCAAACTGTAGAACTGTCATAACACACAATGAAAGATAACATGTCATACTTTGTGAAGTTTCGACAAACTATTTCTCAAGTCTTGTTTTGTTTTCCTGTATCTGTTCCCATTACAGTTGTCTCTATCGAATATAGTAATTAAAAATGAAGGAAACCAGTTTGCAGATGCCATTCGGAAGTAAATATCTATTCGGAATCCATTGATTTGCAGACGAATTTCAAAGGCAAGAAAGATCAAGAAATATAGAGTTGAAACAAGAATCAACCAAGTATTTATTATCAATGGTTGAATGTCTTAGATTAATGATACGATACTCATGTGAAAAACGTTCTTGAAATGAACTAAGCATAAAAAACAAATGTGATTTAATACAAAGTAAACGTATATGAAAACAAGGACTATATTAGACGTTGTTGTCTATGACCATATATGTATTGATAAGAAGTTATCCTACCAAACAAATTAATTGCAATTAAAAGCAAAGTCAAAATTTATAGAACATGACCTTGACTTTTGACCTTCAACTCAATTTCCCTCTTATGGCCAAATGACCACAAATCAAAAAGATTCTTGGTTTCTGAGTTCCGCTGATATACTATTTTCTGTTGGAAATGAAAAATAAAAATCAATTAACCTTACAAAATATAACTTGGTTATATAAGGGTGAAGGTTGGTATCTATTAAAACGTTCAAGCCCGCTGCATTTGTTTGAACCTGTCCTAAGTTAGGAACCTGGTGTTCAGTAGTTGATGTGGTTTATAAGTGTTCTGTTGGTTTTTTTAAATAGATAAGACTGTTTGGTGTGAGCTAAGGCTCCATGTTGAAGACTGTACTTTGACCTATAATGGTTTTTCTTTTACAAATTGTGACAAATTGTGACTTGGTTGGAGAATTGTCTCATTGGCACTCATACCACATTTCTTATAACTTATTGGTACATATTGAACAGATCATTATGAGGAAGTTTTGCAGAAACCTCAAGCGATATTTTATACAGATTCTAAGGAGGAGCCCAAGCAGGAACAAAGTATACAGAGAGATATGTCAAACAGGTCCAGAGCACTGTAAGGAATTGTAACTCATATGTACTTGATCCAAGGTACAGGAGGGTTCAAGTCTATGGCTGTACTTAATATTCTGATAGGCTTAGGTAAAAGACAAGGAAGGCTTCCATAACTTAATTAACAATAACAATTCTAAGGAATGATAGTAAATCAATTTGTAAACAATGCCAAATGATAATCACTTACAGTGACTTGACTGTTAGTGTTGCTATCCACCAATTGCAACTCATTCAAAATTTTGACCAAATTGCATTTTGTTTTATAAAATCAAATTGTTCAACTGGTCAGAATATTGAACAAATTGTTCAGTCAAAATGTGAAAGTGCAAGGTGATAAAATAAAATATACTTACAATCCTATAAGACTTTAACTCCACTTTAATGATGTTATTACTAAATTTGTCTATCAATCTTTATAGTTATATTATAGCCATTACCATACTAAAGGTAAAATGTTTTATTTTGAATTGCTATAAAAATGTCCAAACTAAGCTTTTATATAGTTTTTCTTTCGAAAAGGATTTTATATTTATAAGAATCATATATCATTTAAAATAATACATCATATATTCAGTAAAATATGTGTGAAATAACAATATGCTATTGATAAGTTTCCTTGGGGAGATAACCTAAAATACTATTCTTTTGAATAAAGATTTTTTGAAACCAAAAAAGATTATCTCCCCTTCCTACAAACATATTGCAATTTCACAAATATTTTACTGAATATGAAATGTTTTTATTTACATAATGTGTGATTCTTATGAATATAGAATACTTTTCGAAAGAAAAACTATATAAAAGCTTAGTTTGGACATTTTTATAGCAATTAAAAATAAAACAGTTCACCTTTAGTATGGTAATGGCTATAATATAACTATACAGATTGATAGACTGATTTAGTAATACCATCAATAAAGTGGAGTTAAAGTCTTATAGGATTGTAAGTATGATTTATTTTATCGCCTTGCACTTTCACGACTTGACTGTGGTTTTCTACAGCAGTTGGTTCAAATTTCTGACCAGTTGAACAATTTGGTTTAATAAAACAAATTGCAATTTGGTCAAAATTTTGAATGAATTGCAATTGGTGATAGCAACACTTACAGTCAAGTCACTGTAAAAGATGATTGGTAACCTGGTAAACAGTCTTATCAATCCAATATGAGTGTCATGAGCAGTGCGAGTTAATGTCTCTTTTCCAAAAAAATGTAATGCTATTCAAAATATATACTTAAACCAAAAATTAGTCTATGTGGCAAAACATGTATAAAGTGCTCTCATTAACAAAATAAAAACTAAACGTCTTAACGAACAAAGCCTAATCAGTAAAGTTGTAATGAAAACATAAATTTTCCTTGTGACACTAATTACAATCAATATTTCTAAAGTAATTACTTTGATTGAACTGTATCAGTTTAAATACTTGCTACAACTTCTAAAGATAAAAATTAATTTAACCAAATTAAAAACAAATGTAAAAATTTTTACAAAATACAAAATTAAAATTTAAAGAAAACAAACATAATTTTTTTAACAAAATAACACTAACAGAAATATAAGCTAAATTACACACCATGAACCAACAAAGATTAAGATTAAGTAAACAAAATTATTTACACTAATTTTTGACAAAATACAGAATTTAATTTTAAAAGAAGATAAAACACATTTTTTAAACAAAATTATTTTATATAAGCCAATCAGTTTCAAAAAAATAATTACACATTTCCTGGGACTATTGAAATTTATAAAGCATGATCATGTAATTATATAAATATTTCTTAATTAGTCTATAGAAACTGCAAACACCCTTCCAACAGCATAAAGTGAGTTATTACAATACGAATATACTGAATAGTTGTCCACACTTGTGTTCCATATGCATTGACTTGAGAAAGACACTGACGGACTGACTTCATTTTCTCCTATCGATACCATCACTACCAGTTTGTATTTTTTAAAACCCTGAGCTTTGACCGCCTGTTTGATTTTTTCTGCTAGTAATTTTGATTGACCTACACAAATTTCTGGATTATATGTTTTATTCACTAGTTCATTTTCCAAAATCTCTTGAATAACACTATTAATTTTGTCCGATTGGAATTTACCATCAGGTTCAAGTTTGTATGACTTCTCATATAAATCATCATCTTTCTGTTTTTCCTTTGACGTCATTATAAGCGTTGCTCCCTTACATGGTGATACCACCATCATCTGTCTGCTGTTATCCATAGATATATATAAGTCTGGAAATATCCGATCTGTATGAAATCAACTGTTTTCTTCAGTTATCTTATGAGCCTTTATATCCAATGTCAAACTCTTATACATCCAGTGTGAGTGTTTGTTTACAAAATAACAAAAAATTAAAACTATTTATGCTTAAACCAAAAATTACTAAACATGACAAGACATGTAGATAGTTCTATTATTAGCAAATTAAAAAAAATTATCAAACAATGCCTAATCCCCCATAGTTAATGTTTTTAATATCCTAGTGACATATTAGTTATAATTAATATTTCAAAAGGTATTACTTTGATCAAACTGTGACATTTAACACATTGTAGATAATAATAAACCAAATATATTGTTTAATTTGAAAAATGAAGCATTGATTTTATTTCTAGAAAAATAGATCATGTTTTTTAGACATTAGAATATAATTAAAATTACTTTCCCATGACAGATAGCTCTTGTATGGAAACATGTTGTTTCAAAGGGCATGTTTCAAAAGCGCAATAACTGTTTGATATCATCATAGACATTGTTATATATGACTCTGATATCAAGTACCAAATATCTTACTGGCATGTTCAGAAACAAAAGCAACTTTCCGGAAGAAAGAAAAAATGATTGAAAAAAAATATGATTGAAAAAAATCAAAAAAGTTTTTCCACCAACATACATGTGGAAAGACCTAATTACTTTTATAAGTATATTAGATTGTATTGCATTTTTTGACTTGACCAACCAAAATTTTAAAACAATAATTGCAATCTCAGCAATAGCCACATCTAGGCAATACAGGGGCCGATCCAGCCATTTAAAAAAAGGGGGGGTTCCAACTATATGTCCCCATTCAAATGCATTGATCGCCAAAAAAAAAGGGGGTTCCAACCTCTGGAACCCCCCCCCCTGGATCCGCCAATGCAATATGTATCAGATATCATAATGCAGTTCTTTATAATATTGTGATACTCGTCCAATCATATTTTTTGCATTACTAGTAATAAAAACCTAACATTAATTTCTAAATTTGCAGTCACTAAATTTTCATAAAATGGAAATAAGATGATCAAGATTATATTGTCCACTTGATAGATATATTGAGAAAGCAAAACCCTTGGCATATAACCAGTAAGATGTGAACTTCTGTTCCACAACACGGTATAAGATTGATGTTAAAAACAATATTTCAGGAAATTAGCTATACTTTTGAAATTGGTTTTAAAAGGCACAGAAATTGGTACTACAAATATCATATTTTATCTATAAAGAGCAACTGATTACAAAATATTGTTTTAAAATTGTAAAATAATGTATAAAAATAAGAAGATGTGGTATGATTGCCTTTGAGACATCTATCCTTGTTATAATGTGCCTGTTTGTCACCCAATGAATAAATATTCATATAACTGTAAAATATGCACTTTACCTTCTAAATCTACAGTAATAAAACTTTGTTGTTGACTTCAGTTTAATGAAATTCTACAACTTTTTTGAAAGGTGTATGTATATATTTGTACAAATATATATAGAGAATAAAACTGATAAAGGTAGCTACAGGCCTAAAATAAAATTTCTTATTTGGGATTTAAATAATTTCTTGTGATCTGTACTTTTAGAAATTATAATATATTTATATAAATACATATCTATTAAATTATAATTCCCTTTCCTTACACCTAATTAATAGAGAATATAAATAAATCTAAGTAAAGTAGCTTATTGGAAGGTGTGAAAGGTTAGGTATATATCTGCAAGTTTTGAGAAGCTCATATCATTTTAAAACCCAACAAAAGATTGTATTGCATAACTGAATTTTTTATCAAGTACTTATATACCTTTAAAGTTTAACAAAGGCAAACATTACAAATAGACGTATCTGTTTGATACATGTATATTCTCAATGTGATGCTGTTAAAAAGAAACATGTTTAGACTTGTCTACCCCAACCTACCTTATATTCAAATGTTTACCTATAAGTAGTCATTTACCCTTCTGTCATTTATAACTTCAAGATGTCCAAGATTTATTTATAAATATATAAGGAAATTTCATCATATATAATTTTCTATTTAAAGACATTGTGTCTCACTTTGAAGTTGGACTTGTTTATGCTTAGGAAAAAATTACAATGCCAGTCAGGAGACTTCTGTCAGTTATCTGTTTTCAAATGGATTTGAAAGTTATGTGGGTTTTGAAACAATTGGATTATAAGTTTAAGCTTGTGGATATGTTTCGTATGTATATGGATCCAGGAATAACTTGAAATGGAGGTGACCATTTTGCCTTGACAGTAAGGAAGTTAAATGAGTAGCAGATAACCTTCAAGAATATGAATACACATTACATACATTCGTTAATTACAAATAATCAAGCAAGATAATGAAAACCAAGTCATATTTCTTCAGCATCTATCCACAAGTTGTGGAATATGAGGTGCTAGATTAAATAGGAAATGTTTGAGGAAACTTTATCATTATGGCAACAAACGATATGTTTTAATTTAGTATGAAATGGTTGATTAAAGTGGGCAAAACATATACATGTACTGAAATTTTTTTTTAATTTATTATGATTTTAATTAAATTCTGAACTTTAGATGAATTTTTCTTTTACATAAAATTGAGAATGGAAATGGGGAATGTGTCAAAGAGACAACAACCCGACCATAGTAAAAACAACAGCAGAAGGTCACCAACAGGTCTTCAATGTAGCGAGAAATTCCCGCACCCGGTGGCATTCAATGGATGAATTTATTAATTTCAGTGCAATCTTTGAACATATATATATATATATATATATATATATATAAAATGTACTATTTTCTTTGTTACTATATAAAAGTTTACATTTTATTTTATTAGAAAAATGATAATATACATGAAAACATCATTATTAAAAACACAATACAAAAACGTTCTTCTTCAAAACACTTTAGAGCAAAGACCAGATAAGATAAATGAATTCATAGAAGAATTAACAATGTGGAAGGAAAAAAAATACCAGCTTTAAAATGACAGAAATAAACAAATCAAAGCTTGTAATATGATTTGAGAGTCCTTAATGTCCTTAATTCAAGACCCAATGTTTAGGTTGGTTTTTTTGTTAGCCTTCTGTGTTAGGTTGCTGACTCGTTACAAATCTTCTACTAAAAACAAACAATAACTGCTACATGTACTATGTAACTAAGTGGTAACATGATACGTCAGTATTTTTTAGGCTAAACAAAAATGATAATAAAATTGCATTTGAGTTAAAGATATTATTAAAAACTTCCCTTTTCGATTAAAAACATATTTTTTATGCACTCGTTTAACTTTTAACATATGCTTTCTGAGGCATAAAAATCTGCATTTTGTAAACATGATAAAATGTAAATTACTGAACTTAGATGAACTTACATCAAATTATCTTTGGTTCATATGCATAAGAAATTTTATCATCGCTGCATATTAAAGTTACCTGTAAGCAATAGCGGTGATGAAGTCACCTTGGTTTGGTGTAGATATTGATGAAACAAGAATGTGTCACTGTAGTCAACACATGTTACTACTTTGTAAGATAGGGGAAGAACTATTTCTTTTCTATTTTTACAAATTTTCTAAAGGTTAAAGTTTGCGTTTGATTTGTAAATACAATTATTTATTTATTTTGAAGAAGAAAAAAAAATGGAAGGGGAGGGAAAGCAGACAGCTAGATTATAGTAACTATGGTATAGCTTCTGTAAATATCATTCTATCACCAGTTACCTTTGGCATGAAACATATTTTACCGCAGATGCAGATCCAAATGTTGAATCGCTCAGTGAACCTCTATTTATCTGCCCCTGATGAGCAATGACAGAGAATTATTATAATTCATCACCAGAATTTGCTGCTGGCATTTGATAAAATCCAAATCAAAGGAAAACAGTATTTTTTATTGCTGTTCTTTATCTTAAAGTAACAGTGCAATATCGAGTAAAATCTCACAGATCATTGCAAATTTTAGACTGCCTCAAGAACCATTTTGGTTCCTGTCGATAATCATAGAAAAATACTGCATATGATCTTGGTCACTGTGCAACTTAAAATAGACTTTCATTATTACACAGCATAACATTTTAAAGGAGACTGGTTTTCATAAGGGGCTGATTCCTGCTTTAATTTTATATACTCTTTTGGATGTAATATATGTGGAATGTGTCTAGACTGGATAAATATGATTTCACTTTGATTCCTGGTTCACAGTTAAATGATCATTCAATTTTAATTTGTATACAACAAGTGTCATCATCCAATGCATATTCATTGTGTGATAAACAGTATTTGATAACCGTTTAGTGCCATTAAGATTGTGAAATATAAATATGCATTAAGTTCATCATTATTGTATGAACATAGCATTAATCTAAATATCTAAGTCTCAAGAATAATTAGCTTACAATAAATAGTTATCAGATATTAAATTATACCTAAGAATTCATATTTTATCATTGTATCTTATTGTATGTTATTACTTACAGAATATTGTTAAAGAAATGGAACAGAAAGATAATGATTTTTATTAGGTATAAATTAATTTTATTAAAGATTTTGTATGAAAATATAAAGACACATTCTAAGGATATATTTGGTCTGTGAATGGAAACCTATAAATAATACAGTAGGAACCGACTAACATAACTATTTTGTTCTTTTGGCAGCTGATGGGCTCTTGAAAAAGAAAGAGAAAATCATAAAGATTTGAAGCACTTTAGTTTATTGCATGGTTTGTTGTTAGATGTCAGGAAAATATTCTGGGGAATGCCATTTTATTCCACTCACAGAACTTACTGAAAGAAGATCTTTGCAAAGCTTAACCACTTAAAACGTAATGAGCCACACATGTTCAGAATCAAGAGGATGGTACAAAAAACTTCTTTAGTTTTAAAATTTATTTACAAAATTTACACACCAACTCAACACTATTAGGCTAGAATTTCAGTTGTAGAATGTTATAAACGAAAGTGTAGTAAAAACATCAAAGCCAATCCTGCTAGTTCAATTGTAAATAAATATACAAGTACATTTGTGGTACAAAATGTATAATGTAATGAAGCAGCAGAAAAATAACCCCACAAACTCAAAAAACATTCTTACTAGTGCAAGATTAATAGTAAACATCCTATAATATTACTGAAAACTATCTGTATAAGATTAGTCAATGCAGTATTCAACTTTTAGAGCTGTATAGATATTATTGGAGTTATTGTCACTTCAAATGTTTATGTCCTTCAGTTGGAATAAAATCTGCTTTTTCCATAGATTTGTGGTGTATTGCAATGAGACAACAGTACAAAAAAAAACAACAAAAAACAACAAAAACCATAAAAGACATCTAATCAATCTTCAGAAATTATCTATATTGTATGGGAATAAATGATTTACCAAGCTCTAAAACTCAAAGACACAACTACCTAACCCCTATTGATTATGATATAGACAAAAAAAAACCAAATAATTAGAATGGTACATTTTGATTTCATTTTTGGACGGTACCTGTTAATGTATTATTAATTTTGTCTGTTTACAGAAAAAAGACAGACACAAGTTAACAAGTTTGAACTTAAGCAGAGGAATCATATTAAAGGTATACATAAGATCAAACAGTTTCAAAATAATTCATTCAGGAAATTTAATTTTAAACATCCTTTTATCTGTATAACCATAGACATATTCCAGAGTTGACTACAGGCATATTATTTCTAAATCTAATGATCATGATGATATACATATACAATTTTATAAACACAAGAAAAGAGGGTAATTAGAGAAAAATTTTACTAGAAATGGAGAATTAATTGGAGAGTACTAGTTTAAAACTAAAAAGAACATTTTCGGGTTAATACCAATTGAAAAATAATCGACAAACACAGTATTTTAAGTCACATTCTAATAAATGAAAGCAGTTAGTTAAAGGAATATTCATATTTTTTTTTTACAAGAAATGCATAGATATTGAAATAGCATTTATTTAAAAGAACATTCCAAAGCAAGACAAATATTTTTATATAAGTTTGAAAATTGACTTGCAATTTGATTTCTATATTCATATATTTGCAATACACCGATTTCTGTGAAAAATTGCTTTGTATCTCCCCTTACAAATTTTACCAGATCAATTAACATGAATAAAACGATAGTATTGGTTTTCTGAAATAAGTAAAATTAATTAGTTGATGTAATTTGCATCAATGGTGCACTATTATGAGGACAGTGTATCAATGATCACGAGAGGGTGTTCATTTTTGTCTTACAAAAAGAAGTCATATAGTATTAATGTTCATATTTACAACTTTCCAACACTAAATTCATCCTAAATATTTGAAATAGTGGAATAACAGTTTAGACTTTCAAGATCTTTTGATATGATATGTGATCTGGCCATGATTTGACCTTAGCAAACCTACCATTAGAGTATCCTTAGGTTTGGTTCTTTCTGGGATGATGTTAGTAATTCAATTTTCTTTACCAGGAACAGGTGTAGTTGTGTGTTTACTCTAGGTGATCTGGCATTGTGGCATACATTATAGTAAAGCTTGCCAAAGATGTGAGGCATTGTAAACAGAGGAATAGGAAAAAGTAAATAGTAATGATAAACTGCGAACAGGTACTCCTTATTTCCAAATAACAGCTACTAGATGTCAGGACAAATGCCAAGCATATTTCGCACTTTTCTTCACATCATATGATAATAAGCAACAAAAATCGACAGTTTACATAACATTGACAGTTGTCCATTTAAGGTTTTCCACTTATATAATGTTCTGCCATGATACTTTTACATAATGGTCACTATTCTGGCTATGAAAAAGAAGAATCATATACCCCATACTTAGGGTATCTGATTACCGGTAAATGAAATAAAAGGACATGAGCTTTGATATACAAGATTTTTTGTTTTTCTCAATAATTTTTAACTGTGATTTTATTTTAGTTTCAACATTTATCACAATCAAATCGTTCCATTTTCAAACAAATTTTAGTGTTTCTGTAAAAAAAAGTATTATGAAATAATATTTTGCATTGAACAGTATCTTTTACAACAGCTGTTTTGAGGATTTTGAAGACACTTAAAAATGTTTTTCTTTTTAAGCTTGATTATAGATATAAGAAGATGTGGTGTGATTGCCAATGAGACAACTCTCCACCAGAGACCAAATGATGTTAAAGTTAGCAACTAAATTCCACCATCAGCCCTTCAACAAGGAACAAAACCCATACCACATAGCAAGCTATAAAAGACATGTAAATGACAAATGTAAAACTACAGCCTGATTTATGCAAAAAAACAAATATGATACATAGCAACAAATGCCAACCATCTCATTACAGCTTCTGGTTTGGGACAGGCACCAATAGAATGTGGCAGGGTTAAACATGTTTCCAGGAATCCTACCCTGTCTGGGATAGTGGTGAAACATCACAACTGTGTAGTGGTTAGTGCATCAGACTTCTAACACAAAGGTTCCTGGTTCAATTCCCGTTCCAGGATGAAAGTTTCAGGGACTGAATTTTCGGTTCTCCCTTGACACCATTTGTGAGTATGGTCTTGAGGAAACGATGATAGTCCGTCGGAAGGGGACGATAAATGGCTGAGCCTTGTTAAGAGAGAGCCATATCTCTTGCACATAAAAGACACCCTTGTAGATTTCGAAAAAGAGCAGTGTAATGATGCTACAAGGCAGCACTCACATCCATGTAACAGCTTCAGCAACAATAATTTTGTACTTGAAAAGTTCATTTCTTGATATATTTAAATTCATGTTTGTTTGAGTGTTTTTGATATTAAGATACACATTCAATTTCATTTTCTTGATTTCAATTAATCAGAAAATATAATTTTGCAAAAATAAATAAGATGTTATGAAGAGGTTCATCATATCTTGACATGGAATAGAGACAAAAATGTTTCTATATTAATTATATTAATAAAACTTGAATTGTGTTACAAGTTTATAACACTTCCAAGATGTAAAAAATAACATGATAAAATATCTTTGTTACTAGAATTATTACAACATAGAAGACAAGAAAGCTTTTACTTTGTGATAATTGTCAAATTGACAAAATAAATGGCTCTCATGATTTACTCCTGAAATTTGTTCTGATACAGCACTTTTATTACAAAATTATTTAAAAACAAATTTATCTGCTTTACAAATCCAAAAAGCACAAGCATAGTCAGGGTGTTACCCCTTCCCCTAAAAACCATTAAATACTACTAGTATTACAGTTTGTGTTTTTTACTTTTTCATACCTAGAAATTTTCAGAATTGTATTCTAGCTTTATGGGATCCAGGTCTGAACTGTGATGACAGTGTGTTATCTGGTTTTATTGTGTGAGGTTGCTGTCACATATTCCTGATTTCTTTTATTTGAATAATGTCCTGTAGAAAATTTTGACTATTTCTGAGTTGTATGCCCCTATGGTCAGTTAATGATAGAGAGACAAATTATGAAAATTGAATTCTGAAAAGATATTCTGTCAAGAAAATAATTATAAGCATCTCTATCATGCTTTTTATATTTCCGAATACTATTGAAGAACTGCTTTACCAGAATGCACTTAATAATATACTTTATCCTGCAATTCCACAACTTAATGAATATTTCTAAACTTTCAGATCTACAAAGATATAGTATTACCTTTGAAGAAAAAAGGTAAATGAGTTATGTAATAATAATTACGGGAAATTTCTAATGATTATCTGAAGGCAGAACTGTAGTTACTTCCTAATAAAACATGACATATTGCAGTAGTTATGAATTATTTATTTTCATCAGATGGGATTTACTTTTAGTACCGGTTATCATTATTTAATACCATTAATTGGCAAGGTTTTATCCAATAAAATGAATTACATATGTATTTTATTGGAAACCTTTTTTTCTAGCTGTATTCTATGATAGCAAACAGATTTACCAGAGCAAAGTTTTTCAGTGTTCACTGCCAGGTTTTTCAGGAAACAGGGGTTCAGGTCATCTTCTGACTTGTTCAAAAAAATATTTAATATAAAATTGGCAGTGATAAAACTTTAAAAAAATTGGTCTAGGAAATTATATGAAAATGTATTAATCTGATTCTCATCCCTGTTGTTGTGGGTTTTTTTCTATGTTTTGTAGGCTGTTCAATCAATACAATTCAAAATTTTGCAAGAAAAACTAGTTTTAATACCATTTGTTATTTTGAAGGTTTTAATAGTGAAAAGGCTAAAATGTATTTATTCTCCATTAAAAGATATGCTAGTCAAATTTTGCTTGGATACATGTACTGTAAATTTAGAAATATTTCCTTTTTTTTTATTATTATTGAGAATATTGTAACAACAATAACAAAAATAAGTGTACTAGATAATTTCTGAATTCACAGTACGTTGTTTGTTTCAACATATATTCATATATGATATATGTTTATTCATAGGGATTTTTTTTAACATTCTTACATGTTTCCCAACAAAAGAAAACCTTGGAAGAGACAGATTTCCATTTTGTCCTCTAACCTCCCCTGATGGACTAATTGATTGTTCTACCGTGTATGACTTTTTGACCAAAAAGAACTATCACATGAAGCAAAAATATTATATTTTTGATATCATAATCAATATTTGGCATATAATTAAGTCATTGAACTTGTAACAGATTTTTTCCTTTGAAAAAAAAAAGTGAAAAATGAGGAAAAAATTATCAGTTGGATGTAATAGTTGAATGCCCTGAGAAACTAGTTGTCACATTACATACAAGCTTTAACAATTCTGTACTTAAGATTTTGATTTGATTTAAGAATCAATGAAAAGAAAAGCTAATATTTGTTGTTTGTAAATCGTACAGTACTTGACCATGGTAACACTTAAGTTAAACAAAGTAAAGAAAAATGTTTATGAAAAATCGTTTTGGCACCATGTAAAGTGTGGATTTGTTAAATGGCAATTAAAATTATTTTTTTTAGAAATTAAGGTCATCAGAGAAATATAAAAATTAAATAATGAAAAGCTATAGTTATAACCTAAATTTTATATTTTTGGAAATTTTTCCATGAAAACAAGTAAATATTAACTTCATGTTTACTAATATATAGATTGCAGTGCTTTGCCAAGCAGTCATCTAAAAAAAACAAATCTGAGATACCAGGGTACTATGAGCGCTGCATCACTAAAGATCGGAATTTATTTATAGCTGTTTTAACACAAATCTATCAATCAATCTACAAGAATAGGTTAAAGAATGAATTAACTATTTAATACTACTTTAGAAATGGTAAAATATTGAAAAAAAGTTTCATCTTTATTATCTTATATATGAATTTAGTGTCATGCTTCTAAATGAATATCCTTGATTTGAGATTGATTATTTGTCGAAAGAACATCTTTCAACACACTTGGCAATAAAATGGCAACCAGTTTTAGTTGATAGAGTAAGCCCATGTACCCAAATAGACATTTGACCTTCACCAGCCTTGATTTGCGTACTGCATTTGATCAATTTCTAAGCAAACTAAAATTTTATGATCACAAGCCTGAGTAAAATGTTTACTTTTCAGTCTGATCTATTGTGTCTATTTAGGGCATAATTGTAGGAGTCTAATAGTATAAACATTTTGCAATTGAAAAAAAAATAATACACAAAAGAATGCAAAATGCTTACTGATTTTCATAATGTTTCCAATATATAGAGCAAGAAGCTGAACAAATCCACTTTATATTTTAACAATGCCACTTTCTTCAATAAAAGAAACTTGTTTATTGATGCTCGAGAGATGTGGGTAAACAAAGGCAACCAAATATTGACACAGTGTCAAACATTTACTTTTATTTGTATAATAATTATGGTATCCTCTTTCAATTTCAGAAATTGAAGAAAAGAAAGTTTTGGCTCTAAAAGTTGCTTGCTGTACTTTTACAGATATTTATGAAGTTTGTTTCAATACAGATTTGTACTTTACTTCTATCAGGTTAAAGCCATTAAGGTTATTATAGTCATTGATTGCATTACAACAAAACTGACAGATGGGGACTATTAAACAATCACAAAATTCTTTTTATCTAAAGATATAGTAGAAAGTAAAGGATATTGGGTATCTATCCATAACACAAGATCAGTAAATGCTCAGCAGAAACCACAAACAGCAAAGGAACAGTTTTTTTTTTGTTTTTTTTGCTGTTCTTCATCTCAAAGTCACAGTCAGGCCTTCAACACTGAGCAAAACAGCCTTGCCTTACTGCATGTTTAAGAGGGCCCCTTGCACTGTTAAGTATTGTTTTGCCAATGCCACAAAGAGATGCTCAGTATAAAGGAATGAATAAATCAATGCTTGATAAAAGATAAACGAAGACACAACCTAAGTTTCAAAATTCATACTTTATGTCATAGACCTGAAAAGATAGGATTTTGACCTCAATCTTGACAAATTTAACTTTTGCTGTTCCAGTATATGACTTTAATTTGCTTATTAGGTTTTTGATGACAAATAAGATTAAGAACTTTTACATCTTATCATTAACCAATTGATACAGATCAAGTTTATATGTGAAAAAATGTAATTTGCTGTTCTAGTGATATGATCCCTTTAGCAATAAACTTTGAAAAAAGTTTGAATAACCTTTGACAACTACCATTTATAAGTTGTAACCCATACCCATTTGTCATCTACCATTTTAGAAGTTATAACCTTTACACATTTAACATTTTTTTTTGTTTAGGTTTCTTAAAATAACACTTCTTCAGTAGTATTTTTTTCAACATTCAGCAGTACAGTTTTTGATAAGAGTAACAGCTACAATGTTTTTATGTCCTTATTTTACAAATAACCATTGTTTTTGTTTGTTACCACTCACATATATAATTCATAAATTGAGAGTTATCTCCCATTAAATATTATTTTAATAGCAATTTTATCAGGTACAATGTATAAATTTGTATGGAAAACTATAATTCATATCCCCTGTTTTTATTGTTATTCAAATTACCATAATTGGTCTTAATTTAAGGAATATAAAGGCAATTTTGAATGTATATTGATTGCATTGATTTAGCTTTTAAAAAGAAAATTCTATTTTTAATCATATATAGATTATGTGTCAGTTGTAATAGTTTATCTTTCAATTTCTTAAATTAAGTTCAGTTCTTATATAATACAACTTTTCTGTTATTAAGAATTAACTGGACCGATTTTATGTCAAATTAGTGGTTACTGACCCACATTTATTGGTTTGAACACTATGAGAAATAATTACAAAGCTTTTCTCAAGGTTCATCTTATCCATTTATATCCTAATCAATGTAAAGTCATGGCTGTGTCAACAATTTAAGATTTAGAAGTGTTTTTGTTTCTGTAAAATATGGGCTATACATCCTATTCTGAATAGTAAATGAAAATATTGATGGTATTTGATGTTAATAAAAACACCAATCCCTGAGTTTGTATATACTGAATCAGATGATTTGAAGGTTTGGGAGAAGAATTAGTAATTGTATTGTCAATCTATCAAAAATACTATATCTTGCTGTATTGGGGAAAACAAATTCAAAAATCGAAAAAATCTATGAAATGAAAAGTTGAAAGGTTGGCCATTGTTTTCAATAGGGTACTCTGTTTATTGATGCACAATTTCTTTTATTTTAAATCTGCATCCAGGCTATATGTTTTGCATCTCTAAAGCCAATTAACGTTTTATTTTAAAACTGGTAATATAGAAATGCACCCCATCCCCCCCTTTTCCCCCATCCATTATGGTTGATCTTTTTTTTTTCTAACAATGGAAGAATTCTACTTTTTTTCCCCTGTAGATCATTTTAAAAGATGTATTTCCTTTTGAAAAGTTTATTTAAGCAATTTGTGAAAATTAAAAATATTAAAATTTATTTTGATCAAACACCATGATGCATCTGTAAAACTGAATTTCTGAAGTAGGATAAAAATTGAAAGTATTTTGTTTTCAACTTTTCTCTTTGAAAAGATTCTTAAAATTCATGAAACACACAATTTAACCAAACATCAATACAAACTTTATCACAAACATTGAATGACGTAATCTCTTTTCTTAAAATTTATTCAGCTATCAAAAATTATTTCGAGATTTTATCAAAAATTTTCAAGTTGTTTTATTCCCAACCACTTGCTATACACAAAAGGTAAAGCTACCTGGTTATACAAAGCAGACATTCTAGGTCAATGTGTTTGCCAGGGTGACAATTTAACCCATTAAATCACTTTTTAAGAATAAGGATACATCCTATTTGCATTTGACTAAGCTATAATCGCTAGATTTTTATGTTGCTATCTTAAATTGTTTGTTGTTATGCACTGATAAGTGCTGTTTGTTTAAGGCATTATTTGCAAGCATTTAAATACCAAATTTGGCCAGTTATCTTTCCATCATCAACATTTATTGTGTCATGTAGATGAATTTTGCAAATTTTATACTTAAAAAAAATAATATAATTCAGTAGACTGTACAACTGGGTTATATTTTATGTAAATGACCTGTATCTTATAATGTATGAAAATGTAGTCAGCAAAAGTTAAAAAAAAATCATGTTTAATTTCATTTTCAGATCAAGTAAAAAGCTGCCATCTGATTTTCCCAGGGCTGAACATGACTATAATGATATAGCTGAAACTATAATGACTGCATTTCTGCATGACAATAATTGCAATGGAAGAAAGAAAACTGTCGGGATCCCCAATAAAGTTGTTTAACCAGGTATAATTTTGTTGCCAGGGTTTTACTATTTAAAGAAAATGAGGTGTTCTAATTCAAAGAATCCAGGTAAAACCCAATCATAGACCCGTTACAGGTCAGCGGGGTCTATGCATTATTTGTATTACCCAGTCACTCCTCCAGTCTTTGTTCAGAAAGATAATAACAACCCTATACTAACCGAGATTCAGGTATAATTACCCAATGTTTACCTTCACTATTAGGTAAAACTCCTTAGTTTTGTGTTGGTATTTGTTTGTTTTGTGGATTTTAAGATGAGGAATATCTGGATTGAATATTTCGATGTAGGATAATTGTACAAATAGGTGATAAACACTGTAAAATTGGTGTCATCTTTATCAGTTATATGAAAAATGGGAGGAAAGTTGGTACCTTGGATTTATTGTTACACTATAAAATGAATATTAAACTTACAAAAACATAAAGGGTTGACTTTATTGCTGTTAAAAGCTGTGAAAAACAAGATTTTTTGTCTTCCTAAGTTTGATAAATTGATGACTATCTTTAACTGTTATGTAAATGTTCAGATATGTATCTTCATTTGTTTTTTACTTTCTAAAGAATTTCTGAATATTTAAGTTGGAAGAAATTCAATGTTACCATATTTTTCAATGTGTTTTTGCTCTATAGCACATTTTTCTGTAATATAAGTAACTTTTTCCTAAAATTTGTGAACAGTCTTTTTTCTTTCTTATTTTTATAACTCCATGGAAATCGTGAAAAGAAGAAATTACAATAAAAGCAGAGAAATTCCTCCAACTTCAAAGTTTATCAAAAAGAAGAAATGTCTGTTGATATTTATAGAAAAACTTAAAAATATTGTCTATGCAGGGAAAAGTTTCTAAACTCATACAGAATCAAAAATTGGAAATTTTCACATCTATACCAGTTTCATTACTGTAGAGGAAACAAATACAGATACTCTGATAGTACTCTTGAAAAAGTATCATTTTTTTAAAGTTTATTTCAAACCCCTTCAGTTGTCTAGAGCTTTTATGCTTGCCTGTAGTAGTGGGAAGGTGTGGGTTTGGACTTAAACTTTAAAATAGGTATTTTCTTCCTTACACAAGAAATGCAGAATTTGAGGTATGAGTCAAAATTGTTTTGCTGTTGGAAAGTAATTTGTAATGAAATTCCTACATTAAGTATACAACTTGCTTTCTGAAAAAAGATGCATGCATTAATAAAGTGTAAATGATATTCCCCAAAAAGATGATATAAAGATGAGAGTTCCTTAAAAAAAGGAAGAATTCGGATAAACATCAAGAAACAGCTACACAAATCATCAATTTTACCAATGTATTTCATTCTTTTTAAAAAAATAAAAAATGTGTTGCACTTATTAACTCCTTTCCTTCATATAATGTCTGGTTAGGAGGGTTAGATCTGATGCTCTTTGTCACAATTTTTGCACAGAAAAAAGAACATACATATACAGTGGTCTAGAGGTGACCTGTTGCATTTCAAAGTTCCTGCTCCTGCTTAACACACTATCTTGTTTGCAGAGTGAGCTAAATATATCTTTGGACATTTTTATACTAAAAAAATATTATTTTAACATTAAAAAATGCTGGTCCTTGATACATATTAAGTGTCCAGTATTTCATATGACATTTGTGCCATCTTATGGTTCTCAAGCTGTGCAAATAGGGCTTTACTAAATTATATAATATAGATATAAATGAATTCCATGTTGGCAGAATAAGATACTTCTAAGAGGAAATTGTTTGTCAAATAAATTGATATATATATCAGAAACAATAAGATAATTAAAAATTTTATTAATGTAAAATAATTTTATAATTAATATAAATCAATCTGAACATGAAAGCTTATTGTGATATGCAGCTCATTTCCTGAGTCATTAAAATGCACCTTATTTTTAAATATGATGACATTTTGTTCAGCTGAAAGAAAGTAAAAGGATGTCATTTATGACAGCAAAAACTTTAATTAGTTTTTTGGTTATTTGTTTCTGACCTAATTCTTTTCATTAATATTTTTTTATCAATTAAACTTCTGTCAGAATTGGAAAATGAGATATGTTCTACTGTCTGCATGAATGTCCTAGGAGCAGATATAAAGATAGACTAATATAGATTATTCTCTAGTACTGATTCAGGATTTTGAAAAAAGAGGGAGGGGAGGCCATGGTAGTCCAACATTTGAAAGAATACTTGTAAAAAATCTGTACATTTATCACATATGAAGATTCATAAGGGGTCCCCAGGACTCCCCCCCCCCTAAAATCCACCTCTGATTCTACATTGGTTTAATACATTCCCTGCAATAGGATTGAGCTACTGATGACCCTTTATCATTAGAGGTGGTTCGAATCATGCCTCATAAGTTTGCACAACAGAAGATAAAGCTTCCTGACAAGTCCATAGTCTAATAGCCTCAAGCATTTGTCAACACCTAAGCATTTAAATATGAGAACAAGTTCTCTGTGCAATATGGTTGACAAGGTATTAAATGTGACCAGGTGAAAATTGAATATCAGACCTCTGGCAGTACTGTGACCAGGTGATAATAGAATATCGGCCCTCTGGCAGATCCTGTATCCTGTTTATACTGTATTCATCATTAATTTTAATGTTTTCTTCAGGTTCAGCTCCTGTGCCAACTGATAATTGCTATGTCTGTTTTCACCTCATCCATTATTGCTAACCCCTCTTCCTGTCAGATTTTTATGAATTTTGGAGGGAAGTTAGAAATATTACAATTCTAAAATATCATATCTAATTAAGATTTAGAAAATCTGTTTTTTTAATTCAACACTGAGATATTTATAACTAAAGATTGATTTTGGTTTAGTTCAGACACTTTATTTTGAGAGCAAAACACTTGGTTCTTAATGAAATGAGAAATTACTTCTGATTTTACAACTATCACTGAATCATTATTTGCCAAAATAGTTGAATAAAATATATTTTAAAATAGATCATCTGTATTATTTTGAAAAATCAAAGAAAAAAACTTGTTTCACACAAATACCAAGTTTTTTTTAGAAGTTTTGGGACCACAAAGTCTTAAACATATTCCTTTGAATTCCCCCTTTTTTTTTTTAAAGAAATAAGTAAATTATTTTAAATTAAAGCTAAAATTTTATTGAAGAAATGAACTGGATTTAAGATCTTTGTTAATTTAAACTTTTATGGAAACAGTCTGATAATATAAGTTTATTATCAAACAAATACCAGAGCTTAATATTTCAATGTTGCATTTTCATGTAAAAAGTAAAAGAAATATAAAGTTTTTATAGTAAAGGGTTGGGTCACTTCAAATTTATTTCATTGTGACATTATGAGATTAACAACATTCTCTACCATTAATTTATGCAACTTTTTCTTTTTTCATTCTAGCAAAAAATACCATATCTTAAGTGTACATTGAAATCATAGTAATAAAAGTCACATTCATGGTTTCATTCATTAAGAATCAGACATGAAAATATTGTTTTTCTATATTGAGGTTATGACCTTAAAAAGTTTAATTAATGGACTAAGTTCAATTATAGCATCACGATCCTTATTTTAATATTTTGTTTCCAATTATAAAAATGTCAAAACCATTATTCAATTTTTTTTTTCATATTTTGCACAATAAAATAATTACAGGAAACATAGTTTTTGATGTTGATGTTTCTGACATAAATTTAACAAATTTAATATTACATTTTCAGATGTTTTCAGAATTAACTATTTCTGATGACCCCTCTTAGAAAAGATGGCCTTTAAAGTTTAATAACCTGTTGAAGTAATTCATGGAAATGAAAGCATGTAATTCATAAAAATGATATAAAGTGTCAAATTAATAATAACAGAAAATAGTTTTCCCATGCAATCATTCATAATTTCATTCTTCGTTATTTGATATTGTATGAGGACATGTATTTTGAGCATAATTTCTACGAGCATAATTTCTACGTTGCATCAATGTGACGTTTTATGAAAATTATTTTTCTTAAATTGATAAATTAAATTTGCCAAAACTACATGTAAATTCCACTATCATTTGTACCAATGTACAATGTTATATGGGTGGTATGAAAGTTTTTTTTTTTTGAATGAATACCAGCATTTTTTTCCTTCAACTTGGTTAGGGATCTGTTGAAGAGATGATTATGCGAAGAAAGTTACAACCTGCTTAGAATGTAAAACCGTAAACACAATCTTTAAACCAATGGATCATCCTACTATGGTACTTTTTTTAGAAAATATTCAGCACAATGTAGCATCTGTTATATATATTGCCACACCTAGTTTCTCTGTGTTTCACCAACTTACGTAACCACTTTTCTTTATTAATTGTTGCTTAAACTCTGTCTGCTAACAACAACAAAGGTTTCCTGCTCCATATTTAGATAAATGTATACTTGAATGCTCGGAAATGTTTTGAAAAACGGTTAATGAATTTGAAATCCAGTATGATTTCTAACCATTTTCTTTTTCATAGAACAGCTTAAGATCTTTTGAAAGAAGAAGCTTTTCATAGCGGAAAAACCTCTTTTAAAGAATCTTTGATAGTAGATAAAATCTTTGAATTTTATGTTTTCTTGTTTCTTTTTCAACTATTTTGTTGACTATTAAATTATTTATAGTATTTTCTTCTGACTTGTCTTTCATTGTTCAAAAAAAGAATGGCATAAAATTTAACAAGTTAGATGATATCTTCAAAATAATTGATTTTAAATATAATACCTCCAGCAGATCTTTTACAGCTACAAAATGGTTTAAACGTTTATCAAGGTAGTAGTATAAAAGATTTCTTCTGCAATTTTATTGTTTTCAGATATTTGATACAGTGATATATGATCATTCTAAGTTATTAAAAAAATGATTTCCATGTTTGGAATTCTTGAAAAGAACACAACCTGCATTGTTATATTAATTATGTTCAGTGACAAATATTTCATGCATATTACAGTGCTTATCCAGTGACCTTTGGGGTATCACATTAGCAAAGACTAAAACAGTTTACCAAATTGCAGTTAGATTTCTACTCCAACTAACTGATCAACTGGTAAATTATTTTAGCAGATTGCTCAAGTGAAATGTTGTTAGTAAGATGTGAGTGGTGTAAAATAAAAAGTAATACTTACCATCCAGAACCATTTAGTTGATACCTTTGTCAATCATTTCTAACAAAAATAATATCTTACTATAGTATGAGTCACTGAATAAAAAGGTCTAATTTTGACATGGAAACTTCTATCATAAATAAATATTATAAATGAATAGTTCAAAACATTGTTTTGTAGGTGTATATTATATAGCTTTGTCTTGTAAGAAAAAGTTATTGTGCAATTGTGATTCGAATAACATTTTCTATACAAATTACTGATCTGCTGGCATTAAAGGGAAATAATTTATATTGAGTTCAAATTTGCACTAAAAATTTAATCAATGATACCAGGCTTATGGTTTTGCCTACAAAAAAATCATCAACACGACTTGAATAAAAAAAATTGAAATGCAAAATTAGTATGAAGTTGAAGGGCATGTAGGACACACATTAGAAAGGTTTTGCAAAATACTGCTTATAAGTTATCTTGTGCTCCTTGGAAGAGAATCCTTTATACTTTGAACAATTCAACATTTTGCAAAACAACTATTAATCTATAATTTTACCCTATCAATAAAAATGCATGTCAAAATGAAATTGCTGATTACTGGGCTGGTGTTATCTTCTTAATTTAAAGGGGAATTTGAATGATTTATAGAACTTTGAATGTGTTCAATAATAGGGTTTTAACAGCTTTTTTTCAAAATTTTAAATCGTCTTTCATCATTAGATAAGTTTCATGGTTCTTTTCAGAACAGAGGATAAAAGTTGAATAATCACAGAAATAATGTTACAAACAAATTAAATGGGGGAAATTTGATATTTGTCAGACAGAACAAAGTTTTGCTGATTATCAGTAATGTAAATTATTTCCCTTTATTGCCAGCAGATCAGTAATTTGTTAGAAAATATTATTCGAATCACAATTGCACAATAACTTTTTCTAAGAAGACAAAGCTATAAAATATACACCTACAAAACAATGTTTTGAACTATTCATTTATAATATTTATTTATGATAGAAGTTTCCATGTCAAAATTAGACCTTTTTATTCAGTGACTCATACTATAGTAAGATATTATTTTTGTTAGAAATGATTGACAAAGGTATCAACTAAATGGCTCTGGATGGTAAGTATTACTTTTTATTTTACTGCACTCACTTCTTACTAACAAAATTTCACTTGAGCAATCTGCTAAAATAGTTTACCAGTTGATCAGTTAGTTAGGGTAGAAATCTAACTCATTTGGTAAACTGTTTTAGTCTTTGCTAATCTGATACCCCAAAGGTCACTGGATAAGCACTGTAACTCAAAAAACAATAATACAATAAATAGGTTCTGTAAAGTAGGTTGACTTTCGATGACAACTTTGGATTTGGACTGCCACCAAAAAAATGATGATATGGGGGATAGGGTCAGAAATTTGTTTGCAATAGACCACCTAGGACCTCATAGAGAGCTGATGCTTTAAATATTAATGAGACTATTGAAAAGAATTATCTTTCCTAAGTAATTGTCTACAATATAAAACTATATGTCCTATCAAATAAAAGATAACAAATTTGAACCTGATTTTGATAATTTTCAGCAGCAAAGAGTAGGGCCAATTTCCTCTATATTTGTTTCACTTGCAGGGTAAAAATCTTCAAAGTTGTCAAATCCTACTTGAAATTGAATATTTGGAAATAGTCTTTATCTTATACTTAAAATAGTTTCAACAGTTTTTAATGTACGGTATCCCTAAAAAAAATGTTATTTAGCACACAAAATTTCAAAATTTACATATTTTTGTTAAACTTTGCATCAAAGAACATGGCTAACCAAAACTGATTTGTGTTTAAGACAATACAAAGATTTACTCACAGCAGAATTTGAACTAGACCCCTGTTGTGTTCAATTATCGCTACATGGTGAAAAGCTTTAGATGGAATGGCGGACGAGTTTAAGCAGAATTTGGGTTTTGGTTATATATTGTTGGGATAAATACTCATATTTTGCCAAAATCAGTAAAAATCGAATCTAAATATTTTCATTGCTCTCAAAAATAACTATAAATGAAAAAGCTGATTCAATATGTGACCAACTATGAATCATTTTTTTTAAATGAGACACATTATCTCCCCTTAATTTTATCTGACTAGGGAGAATTATTTGGTCTTTTTATTTTGATTATACGAATACAAATAACACTGTTGTTCAATTTTCCAGATGATTGAAAAAAATTGTAGGCCTCTCTTAACTGCAGCTAAACAATTTTGCACTGAACACTTTTTTCTCCAAAAAAAAATATACATACTGTATTGATTTATGCAACATAACATCTATATGTACTTTTACTTATAGAGTATTGAACTTTACATGTAAAAAATTACTCTCCTTGGAATGAACTTTATTGACCCGCAATTAATATCAATTTGATGATATGGTCACTGTGAAAATTGTCCTATGATATTAGAACGTCATTAAATATATAATAAATCTTACTGTAACTGTCACAAATGTCTCTTAATGTAGCTATTACATCTAGAAAGTGTGTAAATTTGTTAAGTGACATAAAAACTATAGTCATAGCAAAAGATACAAAGTACATTGTAATGTTGTTTTTATGAAACTTTAATTCCTGTTTGTTTTATAGGTATCTTAGTTACTGTCTTTGACATCACTTTCAGGAACACTAATTTTTCTTAATTTTTTTTTTCTTAATTTTTTTTTGTAATTATTTTTTCCATCTTTTTTTCCCCATTTTTTTTCTTCATTTTTATCAACCATTTTTTCCATTTAATTGTGGATACTTTTTCAAATTTCTTGATACATTGTAATATTTAAAAAAAAAATCTTTCTTTTTCTTTATTGATATCTTATCTTTCTACTTTATATCCTACTTTTATCTAAATACTTACAGTTAATAAATATAGAAATTTTAATGATGTTGATGAAATGGAATTGTTGAGAAATGAAAAATAATAACATGCTAATTATATCATGTTATGCAAATATAAGTACAGTGTCCAATTTGTTTTCAGTAACACAGTACCAGAGGCCAAATCAAATAAATGATTCTGGTCCAGAAAATCTTTCTTTTATCCAATAGATAATTGAATCAAAAGTAGATCAAGTATTTAGATTTATATCAGATGAAAAGATTCACTTTTCTGCTTGATTAAGCATCAGGTAAGGTAATACTGTTGGTGAAAGTGGACAACCTTGCATGACTGCCCATGTTATATGTAATATGACAACATGGGATGCCTTCCAGCATTGAGATAGACAATGAAACTAGCAATAGATACCTACATGATCTACTTAATCTACAATAAATTGACTCATAACATTCACCATTTTTACTACTGTTATGGTGTTGTAACACAAAATGGTCTTAGCAATCTTTGGCTAATTAACCGGTCCATTGACTCTCGCCCTATAATTAGATATTGCTGCTCACTATAGAAATTGGTAAATATTTTCTAGTTTATGTGGTCAATTTGTTCTTTTTAGTGAATAGCATGACATGACAGATGAATTGTCATTGTATACTCTAATGTTGTTGACTTGTTGCTGACACTGCGTAGGGATTTTTCTTCAACTTGTTGGGTGGTAAAAAAACCCCAATCTTTTATGACAATAATTAATGTGAAGTTCCGTTTTAGACATCCTTAGGTCTTAAGTGTTAGATAGAAAAAAAAAAATCACCAGGAAATGAGTCTGATGATAAAATAAACGGAAATATAGAAAAGGTCCCTGATGTTGGTCATGCTGTTTGGCATTTTATTTATGACATCATTAGTATGTAAAGGAAGGCATTTTTCAATCTTAAGGTAGCTTTTTATTGTGTTAAAGTATTTGTTTAAATTAATAATCTAACCATTTATATAAGAAAATGACAACGATAGACAACACTGCATATTATAATAATTGTTTACAAAATTCTACATTATTTATCAAATGGATTTCTAGGAAAACTCATATTTTGCCTATACATATTTTGAAACTGGACATTGAATAATCATTTAGGAATCATCTTATTTTATCCAAAGTATTCTTTAAATTTAAAGCTCCATGATCCAGTGACAGATTCAGAAATATTTCATAAGGAGGGCCCACTGACTGCCTACGGGGGACACAGTCCTGTCATGCTTTATTGATTCCCTATATAATCAATCAAATTTTTCCACTCAAAAGGTGGGGGACCTAGGCCCCCTGAAAACCCTTCTAAATCTGCCTCTGTGATCAACTTCACACAATCCTAAAAAATCTGCACTGATCGTCAATGTATTATGCAAACATAATTGAGGTACTTTTAAAAAAAAAATCTATAATAGTTTTCAAGATAATTGGAAAACATTGTGAAAAAATGTCTTTAAAGGGCAATTACTTAAAAAATGAGTCAACTTAATATTTAAAAAATGCTGCTCTAATGGTAGATCTTGTCTTGCCAGAGTTAATTTCATTTAATGATGATTTTTGATTTTTTTTAGAAAAGCAAATTCTTGAAAATGCAGGTGAGCTACACAAGTTATTTAGAGCCTCTGGTTTGTTATCATTCACATTCAAAATCTAGATAATAGGTAAAAAAAAAAAAAAAAAAAGATAGAATACTGTTTAAAAAAATTCACACAATTACTGAAAGGAAGCTCATAGCCTTGCTGAATTTAAATCCTGCCTTTTTTTTACTCTAATATTGGTTGCTGTACTTGTTAGAAGAGCATAAAGCCTGGCTCAACTGAATCAAATTTTGCCTTCCTCCACCCTTATATTGGTTGCTGTGATTTTTAGAAGAGTTTTAAGCCTCACTCAACTGAATCAAATTTTGCCTTCCTTCACTCTAATATTGGTTGCTGTACTTTCTAGAAGAGTTTTTTAAGCCTGGCTCAACTGAATCAAATTTTGCCTTCCTTCACTCTAATATTGGTTGCTGTACTTTTTAGAAGAGTTTTAAGCGTGGTTCAACTGAATAAAATTTTGCCTTCCTTCACTCTTATATTGGTTGCTGTGCTATTTAGAAGATTTTTAAGCCTGACTCAACTGCTGAATAAAACTCAACTGAATCAAATGTTGCATTCCTTCACTCTTATATTGGCAGCTTTGCTTTTTAGAAGATTTTTAAGCCTGACTCAACTGAATCAAATTTTGCCTACCTTCACTCTAATATTGGTTGCTGTACCTTTTAGAAGATTTTTAAGCCTGACTCAACTGAATCAAATTTTGCCTTCCTCCACCCTTATATTGGTTGCTGTGCTTTTTAGAAGAGTTTTAAGCCTCACTCAACTGAATCAAATTTTTCCTTCCTTTACCCTATTATTGGTTCCTGTGCTTTCTAGAAGAGTTTGAAGCCTGGCTCAACTGAATCAAATTTTGCCTTCCTTCACTCTCATATTGGTTGCTGTACCTTTTAGAAGAGTTTTAAGCCTGGCTCAACTGAATCAAATTTTGCCTTCCTTCACCCTTATATTGGTTGCTGTACCTTTTAGAAGAGTTTTAAGCCTGGCTCAACTGAATCAAATTTTGCCTTCCTTCACTTAATATTGGTTGCTGTACCTTTTAGAAGAGTTTTAAGCCTGGCTCAACTGAATCAAAGTTTGCCTTCCTTCACTCTAATATTGGTTGATGTACTTGTTAAAATAGTATTAAGCCTGGCTCACCTGAATCAAATGTTTCCTTCCCGCACCGTCTAATATTAGTTGCTGTACCTTTTAGAAGAGTTTTAAGACTGGCTCAACTGAATCAAATTTTGCCTTCCTTCACTCTTAATATTGGTTACTGTACCTTTTAAAAGAGTTTTTACAACAATGTCATGAAAAAAAAAGATGAGATGATCTTGTGCAATTCTCAAATTTTATTTTTTAGTATTCAAGTTTGGAAACTTAAGTATTATTATACATAAACCTGTTGTCATATTATCATGTTTTAGAAATTTTGATCCACTGTAAAACTAAAGGGGCCAAGGGTTCAACAACAAAAATGAATTCAGAAATACAATGCATTTAAATACGTGGTATAATAGCAACACTTAATTTCATTCCTAATTCAGCTGAAGTACTCTCCATTTTAACAGAGACATATAATACGAATATATGTGTTTCTGGTCAGTCCTGGTAAAAAAGAATGATAAATGTTACAGTAGAATATATAAGCATCATTTGTGGGTCCCTCTTATCAAAAAGCATATGTACATTCAAAACAGCAGATGCGAATTTAGAGGATTTCAAGGGGGTCTCCCCCCCCCCCCTACACACACACACTTTTTGTGGCGAAAATTTGGTTGATTATTTAGGAAATCACTGAAGCATGACCAGAAAGGGCCCCCTCTTAGGCATTCGGTGCTTTCCCTCCCCCTTTTTATGAACACTCCTGGATCCTACACTGAACAGTATTTTCTTTACTAACATATTCTAAAGTTATTTAGTTATACCAGAGACATATAATATTGTATAATATGTGTCTCTGGTAATTCCTATATAAACTGATAAAAGCATTGGCGGTTCAAGGGGGGTTCCGAGGGTTGGAACCCCCCTTTTTTTTGGACGATCAATACATTTGAATGAGAGCATATAGTTGGACCCCCCCCCTTTTTAAAATGGCTGGATCCGCCACTGAAAAGGTATCCCTTTCTTCCAAGTTATTAAAATCTTTAATCAAATAATTAAATTGGTTCAATTAAAAGTAGCAACGAATTTGTTTTGTTGAATGTTTTCTACGATCTAAATGTAAGGTTAAAAGTAAGTAAAGATATAAGAGTTTCTTGACTTTCTCCATGTACTAGGACAGTAACTTCATAATTGATCATAATTGCACACGGAAATCATATTATGATTTTTTTAAAGCCTAGCTCAGATTAAAACAATCTCAATTAATTTACGAACAAGTCTTTGATTTAACTTTTCATTGAAAACATCAATTAAAAAATTTACATACTTATTTTTTTTTCTATTTTTTTAATGATAAAAGTCGTGACACATTGTTATTAATTATGTCTTTTTCGCGACAGTTATAAGGTCGTAATTTTGATAGACAATTTGTCAAAAAGTATGTAAACAGCTAAATTGATCTCTATTTACTTAATATTGAAAGAAAGGCGAATATATATTCCAGGGGCGATTTCTCTGCTGTAATCTGATCAAAAATATTGTATTTTTGTAAAGAAAGAATTTCCTGTTTATTGTAAAATGTGCAAAGATGTGTGGTCACGTGGTAGCACCTGCCAATTTTGAACAGTATTAGATCACGTGGTAACGATCATAGAGTGTAAGTCGTTTGCTTGGAGTAAACCGTGCAATTTTAGAGTTCCTACAAATAATTCTCGTTATTAATCTATTGGGATGTAAAACTTTATTAATTTGTTTGGGAATAACTATTTTTATGGTGAGTTATGAAACTTTTTTGTATGCATTTTTACTGTGAAATGACATTTCATGTAAACAAAACATTTTTAGTATTTTTTGCGCAAAAGGTCATGATTGCAACAAAAAATGCGGAATTTAAATTTAATAATTTTATCGAATGCACAAAGGGTCGTAGAAAGAACTGTTTTGGAAAACCAATGTAAAATATTTGTTACCCGCGCTTTCTTGTACAGGTAGTTTAGTTTATCTGTAATATAAAACTATCTCCTGATTGTATTTTTATCTTTAAAAAAGAAAGTATGAAGGGATGTTCCCAGTGATTAAAGATTTCATTGTTTGATGACAATGCTGCAACAGTTGGTAATAAAATTGCAAAATCGATACATATCTTGTAAAAACGAAAAAAAGTACAACATTCTTTCTTTACTACAAGTAAATATTTTTATTATTGAATTTTATACTGAGGCAAAAATATTATTTAGCTATAAGTGGAAAGGCTTGGTCTTAGTGCTATTTTAAAGACATTGGTGCTAGATTATCATTGAATGGAAAATCTGATATCAAATGTATACTTCAGTCCTGATTTATAACAGTATTAAATTTCATCTAAAACATCTGGATATACTTCATCTAAAGTTTAATTTGTGAATTAAAAACAAAAAAAATAGACAGCTGTATAAATCACATCAGTAAAAACCGAGAAAGGAAAAGTTTATGTGCATTGTACATAAGTTGTACATTGGAAATTATTACTCATAATTGAATGAATTTATTTCTTATATTCTATTATTTCAGACTAAAAGTTCAAACAAAATGTGGAAGAGGATTATAGTGAATTGTGTGTTTTATCAATTCTTTTAAATGTGTGGAATTTTATTATGGGAGTAAATTGGAGTGTTATCATTGTTTGTTATTTTCTTGGAATATCATTTTATGTAGCAGGAAGCAGACAAAAAGATAAATACAAGAGTAAGTATTTCACTATTTCATCATATCTAAAATTGTGGAAATATGTCATTTTTTTATCACTACATTTATATCTTGGAAATGTTAATTTTGTTTTAACATTATTTGTACCCATATACAATGTATTGCATTCTTCTTGCATATGAGGTACAATTATGATACATTATTTATTTATTGTACAACTGACAACCTTTTTAAAGTTTATATATAACACTTCTTCATTTTGGAAGATTTATACATTTCAATTTTATTTTCCTTGTATTGAAATGTTGTCATCTACATTTGTAATATATGGATAAAAACACAGAAACAAAGTGCAGTTTTAAGCACATTGTATTTGTTTTATAAGAAATTGAAAATCAGATAATAGGAAATTTATATATACTTTTTGTAACTCTCATTTATATTGAAGTAAAGGAGTAAAAGATTTCTATTTCCTCAATTTTTTCAGTTGAACTGGAAAATAAAAGTGAGAAAATAGATTTGTCATTTTTGAATGAACTAAGAAACAAGAGAGACTGAACATGCTTTGATCCTCTAAAACATTGTAAAAGGTCATGTAGAAATGGCCATTAATTAAAAAAAAATGTACATCAAACCTGGAACCAACAGATATATTAGTCCCAGATCAAACATAAAAAAACATTAAAAAAAATTGTACATGTATCTGTTAGAAACAACTGCTTTGTTTCAACACTAAATAAATGAAGTTTCTTTTACAGAAATATTGTACAAATGTACTAGAAATCACTTCTTGTGTATCTCGCATACAATGGACCACTTTTATGAGTTTTACTTAAAATTTGAATATGATATCTTCCTAGGTGCTCCACAAGTTGCTGACATTGACTTTCGACAGAACTTAGTTTCGTTAGAAGGAGATAGATTAAAACTCCCTTGTAAAGTAATAGGCAGTCCAAGACCTTTTAAAGTATGGTATAAAGACCAGCGACAACTATCTGCAAAGTATGATAACAGGTAGGTCAATAGTTGTAATTCAACATAAAAAAATTCTGATTTAGAATTATTAGATATGGATATTACTTAAGTAAACTATCATTTGCAAGAGTTCTCTCCCTTCAGCAGATGTGACTTAGAGTTGAAGAACAGCAATACAAGCTGGTCCTTTCTTTGAATTTTGTGTCATTAAAGATTAAACAATATATACTATCCTTTCTCTTACATCATTGTACATTATAAATTTAAAAGAATATAGAATGAAGGAAACCGCCTCCCTAAAAAACCGGAGGAGGAAATCGCATTCTTTATTGATATCAATATAGAACTTTTTTGTACTGTACTTTGTTCAGTTAGATAAAAAAATTATCATTTAAATGTAAAAACTTTAAAATTAATAAAGTTTGAATTATAAATATAGATCTGAATTGACATTTCTTTGTTCAAAACTTTCAGTTACAATGTGTTATTTTCATTCAAATAAAAGTACATGTATCACTCAGGAAATGTGAAAGGTAAAAATGTTTGAAATGACAAAACAAATTATACCAGAAATATATAATTATAATGTAACATGAAGAAAATCATGTTTCTTAAAGTATAAAAATGAGCTTAATATAGTGTTAATTTTATTCATTATTATATAAGTGTGTATACAGCAGTTGCAAATACCTTTTGTTGTCAATAAATTATAGTACATTTTGTAAATGGCAATTAGATGAAACAGGTTTCGGTAAAATTGGTGTGAAAAAGCTGATTATAAAATCTTAACGAATTGTAAAACCTTTAAGAGCAAGTTTTCCATTTAAGTATCATATCTCTAGTTATAATATCATTCTTAATGCTGTAAGAGTAAAAATTTTCAATTACCAATTTTATTGCAGAAATTTATGGCATTAGAATGAACCAAATGTGTCTAAAACCCAAAAGAAATTCACTTTTAATGGATGAAGAAAAGATCAAATTATTCTCTCTGTAAACGCTTACCCACAGTGTACAGTGTATTTTTTTAAGATATATCATTTATTTTTAATAACATCTTTGTAAAACATGTTGGTTCTTTTAAATTCTTCTGCTGTACAATGAATCTATATATTTTTGGTGGCAAAATTTGATATTTCAAACTATTAATTGTATTTTTCAGGTATAAGTTTGGAAGAAATGCATTAACAATTGACCCAGTGGAAAAGAATGATTCTGGAATTTACAACTGTCATGTAGAAAATGGACTTGGTGAATTATGGATTAACTTTACTGTGAAAGTGTTGACCGGTAATTAATTCTTCAGATTCTGTGCATATTTTGAATATCAGTGATTTTCTACCATTAAATAAGATCTGGTGAACTAATCCAATACCAATTACAATCATTATCCTTCATCCCAACATGCCTAGGACTATTTTAAATTGAAGAACTTAAAAACTTTGGTATCCTTTGTCAGATTGTTGTCTCTTTGACACATTCCCCTTTTCCATTCTCAATTTTACTTTCAACTTTAAAAAACCTTTGGCAAATTACATGCAAAATTAGTAGGAATATATACAATTTACTTTTAAAGTTGTAAATATTGTGTGGGCTTTTCAAAATATCCAGTACATCATAATAAAGTTTAGATCAATAAGCAATAAAGAACTTAGCCATTTGTGACAAATTGACCTGTCAAAGAGCTGTCTTTTTATGATACTCTGCAATTATAAAATATCATTGATACAGAATGGTCAAGAAACTAAGATGTATATTTGATTTTTAAGAATTGAAGATGGCTAACAGCATTGTTATGCAAGATACATTTGATAGATCTATACATGTAGCCAATAAGATAACAGGAACTGCATAGATATCTGACAGTACAACAAACCATATTATTACACTTTCTGACATTCCAAAAGAAAATACAAGTAAAGACAAAGACAGTGAACTTACATTGTCAAGTTTTAAATATTTATGGTCTTCATAAAATCAAGAAAATATCACTTGCATTTTTTATCCTGTTGAACTTCTTGATACTATATTTTGTAAAAATAATATATAGATTTTAAGCATATTTTCTATCTTCTGGCCATAATGCTTCAAATTAGAAAACAACCTTGATTATTTATTAGAATATTAAATAAGTCTTTGTTTTAAATTCAAACAAACATTTCAATGTCTCAGCAACCAACAATCAATCAATCAATGTCGGAGATATTTTTTTAAAAGATTAACTTGTATACTATTTTGGATTTTTTCTCCAACTTTTGTGGTTTCATGTGGTCATGCGTTTGATTCTGTACAATAGAAGAAATTTGAGAAATGGAAGTATACAAATAAATTTGTCACAAAGTTTGCCTATCAAAGACTGACCTTTCCAAAAATGTGGTTTTCAATTTATTTAATTCAAATCTTTGTAACAAACATTTCAAATTTTCACCTGTGTCCGTTAAAAAAAAACCAGGTAAATATTTGTGTCACCCTGGTCTTGTTACATTGCAGCTGGCTATGAAAACAAAACTTTTTCACTGCATAGTTTCTTTTCATTTTTATGACTTGGCCCTGAGGTGGATAGCTTTTAAATTTCAATAAGCTATTAAAAGATGCACTGTAGAAAATGAACAAAAGGGTCTCTGGTCCAGACATGAAATGCCTTTAATTTGAACCTTGACCTCAAGATTAAATCAAATCATCTGCCATGGTGTACAGAAGTTGCTGGTCAGTTAAAATTCTTTAGGTCAATTCCCAGTCAGAATAAATGTAATTCCTGTTCTGACACCTTTCTACGACCATGTGGTGCTAATGTACATTTACAAAACAAATGAGATCTTAACTAAGACACATCTCTTTCTTTGATAGATAGTTTTTTAATATCACATAAAGTACATGTAATAATGCATGTACATCACAAGATTTTGACTTCAGTTATTTATATATCTGTCAATGAGACATGTATATTCTTTTAATAACAGTCTGACAACCACTGTCAAATCATGTTGTTTGTTACATAAAATTATGTTGTATGTGTACTAAATTGCAATATTGTAAGATTCTTCTATAATTGAAAGGACTTCAGTCATGTTAGTTATGCGCTTTAAAAAAAACAAAATACTAAGCAAGTACAAAAAAAAGGTAAGACTCACTTGACAAACAAGGTAGTCATCTTTATAACATTTGACTATTTACCAACTATTTACTACAGAATTCAGTGGTTCTTGTATAAGTACACATAAACTTTCAATGTAAAGCATTTGTCTTGCATAAAGTTGAAGAACAGGAACCATTTACCACTTTGCTGATGATAAAAAAAGTGAATGTTAAGATTGCTGTCACTTTTCTATTAGATGTTGCTTTATTATGGAAATATACAAGTAAAAAGGGGGTCTATGGTTCTGTACAGTTAACCAAGTGTACTTTTATTCGGAATTTGGTTGGTAGATACATTGTAATTCTCATGAAAAAATGTCCTTATTATTAACATTATACTTTGATTTTTTAAAGAGTTTTCACCAACTATCCCTACTATACATTTATTTATGTATTGTATTTTTCAGAAGAAGAAGTAGAGGATTATGATGGGGTAGAATACGATGATCCTGATGGAAAATGTCAAGAAGGTAAATATTGTGTTCAGAAACTAGTAACTCTCTAGACCAATCAAGATTAACATGTATAACAACTGCATTGTACAAATCAAGATGAAAAGACCACACTGTAATGGTGAACATCTGCTCTCTAAGATACCGAGGGTATTCTGTGATTATAAATTGTTTGGACCTGTAAGGTTTGGGCTCCTTCCACTGGTCTTTAAGTATTTGATATGTTGAATCTGAAAGCCATGTAATTGTTTTTGGAATTAGAAACAATATTCAGTTTTGTATTGCTTTTTTGTAACTCATGATTTGGTATTAGTCAGAAGTTTCCAACAAAAGTATATTGAAAAATTACACTTAATAATGATAGTGTCATTGAGGTAGATTTAAGTTTGCATCAGTGCTCAGCAAAGAAAATTAAAAAAAAATGAAGTCTGGAAAGTATAAATTTGAAAGGAGGAGTTTTTTTTTCAATATTTTTGTATTCTATAAACCCATACTTTTGTCACTATAAATATTGTAGATATTACTCCAATCAAACATACTATAGTTACGTTAATAGAGTCCTGGTAGTTTGTCTTTGTCTTGCACAATCAGTACCATCTGTATATACATTATAGGTATATAGATGTAGATTTATGTAGACGTGAAGAAGATAACCCTCCATTTATCTCATAACCTTGTTTTTAAACTGTCATATTTCCTGCCATAAGTCATAATCTTTTATTTTCTCCACTTGTCAGTTTTCATTAAGATTTACGCAAATTATAAGCATTTTTTGCCTATACATCTTTTCATGTTTTAGCTCGATGACTTTATGGTTGTGTTATAACAAGTATATATATATTTCTTTTTGATTGAATACTACTATTATAAAAGAACAGTTTTCCTGAAAAAAAATCTTCTCTTTCATGGATGGATTCTGGTTGAAATGAAGCTTGTTAGCTGGTCTCTTACTTTTATTTCATTAATGTTTAATCTATTGGGAAAAGGACTTTTTATGTGGAATAGAGATTTTTATTCCACCTATAGGGGCTTTTACAATTAAAGAGAGTAAAGTTCTTCCTGGCCAGACTGATATATTTCAATCTCCTTATAAAGATATTAAGTGCAAGTACTAGATCCAACAACCAATCAATGTTAATCATGAACCCATGAATATTTGTCCCAACAATATTACTACTGAAGCAAAAACAATGAGAAATGTTACAGTGACTTGACTGTTAGTGTTGCTATCCACCAATTGCAATTCATTCAAAATTTTGACCAAATTGCAATTTGTTTTATTAAACCAAATTGTTCAACTGGTCAGAATATTGAACAAATTGTTCAGTCAAAATGTGAAAGTGCAAGGTGATAAAATAAAATATACTTACAATCCTATAAGACTTTAACTCCACTTTATTGATGGTATTACTAAATCAGTCTATCAATCTGTATAGTTATATTATAGCCATTACCATACTAAAGGTGAACTGTTTTATTTTTAATTGCTATAAAAATGTCCAAACTAAGCTTTTATATAGTTTTTCTTTCGAAAAGTATTCTATATTCATAAGAATCACACATTATGTGAATAAAAACATTTCATATTCAGTAAAATATTTGTGAAATTGCAATATGTTTGTAGGAAGGGGAGATAATCTTTTTTGGTTTCAAAAAATCTTTATTCAAAAGAATAGTATTTTAGGTTATCTCCACAAGGAAACTTATCAATAGCATATTGTTATTTCACACATATTTTACTGAATATATGATGTATTATTTTAAATGATATATGATTCTTATAAATATAAAATCCTTTTTATTTTTAATTGCTATAAAAATGTCCAAACTAAGCTTTTATATAGTTTTTCTTTTGAAAAGGATTTTATATTTATAAGAATCATATATCATTTAAAATAATACATCATATATTCAGTAAAATATGTGTGAAATAACAATATGCTATTGATAAGTTTCCTTGTGGAGATAACCTAAAATACTATTCTTTTGAATAAAGATTTTTTGAAACCAAAAAAGATTATCTCCCCTTCCTACAAACATATTGCAATTTCACAAATATTTTAATGAATATAGAATACTTTTCGAAAGAAAAACTATATAAAAGCTTAGTTTGGACATTTTTATAGCAATTAAAAATAAAACAGTTCACCTTTAGTATGGTAATGGCTATAATATAACTATACAGATTGATAGACTGATTTAGTAATACCATCAATAAAGTGGAGTTAAAGTCTTATAGGATTGTAAGTATATTTTATTTTATCACCTTGCACTTTCACATTTTGACTGAACAATTTGTTCAATATTCTGACCAGTTGAACAATTTGGTTTAATAAAACAAATTGCAATTTGGTCAAAATTTTGAATGAATTGCAATTGGTGGATAGCAACACTTACAGTCAAGTCACTGTAAATGTTGCGTAAGAACATACTGTATTAAAAATCCATTGTACAACTATTTTTTACAAATATATACATAAATTGAATTCTAAGCTTTCAATCAAATACTACTTGTGTTCGATAAAGTATGCCAGTTTCTATACTTTTGGCACTATGAGAATTGAATTAACGCAAGCTGTTGTATGCTCTAGTTTATTTTTGATATATTTGCATTGAAATGATCTTTGGCTTTTAAAACAAGACTTGAAACAAAAATCTGATTTTGCTTTGCATGGTGTAACTAAATACCAGTCACAATGTTATCACTTTTGATAAGGGAAAAGGACACACAGATTAAAACATTTTAATGGTTGTTTTCTCTTGGCAATAAAACAAGACCTTATTATCATCAGGGATAAAAAAAATGTTAAGGATAAAAATTGAAGAAGAAAAAATTTGAAAATGAAAAGAACCATATAATTCAATCGTGGTGAAAATTTCAGTCTACTAACACTATCGAAACGTTAATATTCTATGACAGCAAAACAAAGAAATTTGTAAAAGTATTTGACCTCCTGGGAAAGTTTGTAATTGTACCAAAGAACATTTTCTGTTAATTCATTGCCTAGTGTTACTGGTAGAGATAAAATTAAATACCAAGCATTTCAGATAAGTGGGTCCACATGTACACAAATTTGTTATACAACATCTCAAGTCATATTTATTTACATCATTCTAATCCATAATTAATGAAGAGAGATAAACACATTGTTGGTGCCAACAGGGAATTACAAGGTGCACAGACAAATATATATGATAGCATAATTAAATTAACTAGCTATAGATTAGCCTGGAATTAACCTTACTATAAATTGCAGCAGTGAAAATGGCTTGTTCATGAGTTAGAGTTGGCAAAGTGCAAACCCAGTGTAACAAAAATGTGAAGAAAGTTGACATCCAGCTTAGCGATGGCTGCTGTCGATGGCTTCTGTAAATTGGCAAACGAATTAAAAACCGATTATACTCTGTTGCATGATCCCATCAAAATTATTCTTCATTGGGAGGGCAAAATAAAAATGATGAAAATGTATGACACCCCATTGCAAGGCACAAAACATGTTTCTAAAAAAAAAAACTTCATCACATACACAGGAGACTAGTAGCATTGGTATGCAAAAAATATCTGATCATCAGGACCACAATGGCCAAGACTGTCTAATAACTTTGCCTAAATGAGTTGAAGCCTAAATGTCAAACTGTAAATGCATACGCAATCATGACACTATGTAAGACTACATATATATACCAAAAACAGACTACTGACTGTTTCTTCGCCAAAAAAATTGACCATTGGGTTCAGCATAAACAAGTTAAAGTTTCATATAATGTTTAGTTTCTAACACTTTTCCTTTCTTGTTCTCAGCTTCTGCAGGTTGCATGTTTTATGAATTCATGTCTCATGGTAATGGTTTCTTCTCGTTTTAGTTCATGGTTCTTTTGATCAATTTAGCATGTTCTGTTTCAAGTGAATATTTCATATAAATTAATGTTTTTCAAGGTTTAATAAAGTACAAAGTGGAGACTTATTAAATTGTACCAAGAAGAACCTTGTTTATTATAGAAATATGACCTTTATGTGAAATCTTTTGTGATGGAAATGAAGCTTAAAAAATAAACCTATTATTGGTCATCTGATAGGGGGCACCTGTCTATTGGGTCACTGACAATTTGGAGGGAATTATTTTCTAAGTTAATGACCTAGATTTCTCAATATAAAAACAATATTAGTAGAAACAGGGAATCAGTCTGGTGGCAAAGTTCAGTCTTGTTAAAATTAAATGCCTTTTGGCAATGTGAACATTTTTAAAATGGAAAACTAAAATGTCAAAAACACAATTTTAATATCAAATGATATAACTTTATAATTTTAAATGAGTGGTAAATGTCAGTGTTAAAAGATCTTTCACACATTATTTTTTTAAATTAACATTTAAGATAAATGGGGAATTTAAATCATGCAATTGTTTTCCAAAATGTTAATTTCAAAAAGTGCACAAAATTTGTTGATAAGGAGTAATTTATCTTTTTCACAGTTTATTTTTTGTCTTCTTCTGTCAGTTTTATTGTTTAATTTAAAAAAACAAAATACAATGTATAATACAAAAAAAATAGCAAAGCTTTGATTAAATCTTGGCGTTAATTGTTCTACATAGTGATAGTGATCTTTACATAACCATGACATTTTGAACAACATAGCTGAAAAATAGTTCAGGTCAGGGAAACATAATTGTGGCATTTTCCCCTCTGTGTGAATAAAGAAACCCAGGTACAGTTTCTTAAGTATGATTAATGGGTTGAAATAGTTTGAAATGTTTTAATGTATGGTCGTGGTGTGATAACATAAACATTCTACAGGTCAGGACTTAATACAATCTTCAGTCAAACAGCTAAATACCTCTGATAAAAAACAAATAAACATCTCAACAATTAAACATTTGCATTCTTATCCATATTTTATGAGGCTGGATGTCCCTTATGGTTTATTTAATTAATTGGTTAGTGTGACAAACTTGTTAAGTCCCTTTTGGATCAATTATCTAGGAGGTGCCCAGTTTGACATCAGATAAGGGTGTTTGATGAGTAAATATCATAGAGACTTTAATGAAAGTCACTTCCTTTCTATTGTGATAAATACAGATGTTTAGCAGGAATTCCAGTGAAGTTATATAATTCAAGGGATTTAAAAGGGAAATTACACTCCTATTCAATTTGTACTTGAAACACTAGAACTTTGAATTACTATTTATTTGTTTTTAAATTTATTTGATCAAAGTAGAATCATTTAAGCATAAAATTATAGATTTATTTGTTTATTGATGTAAAGTTCTGGATTTATTTGTTTTAACAGATTGTTTCAAGGTGCTTTTATTCTATGAAACTAATTGCTTGGTACATTTTATAATTTAGATATTATAGCCATATTTTAATTTACAAGATTAAGTGCTTTCAGCTTTAGTAGTATCTCCATGCAAATTTACAAGTTACACAACCTATCAAATCCGAATAAATAAGCTATGAATATTCAAATTACTATAAATGGGGTTTTAAAAATGATTTAAAAGGTTAAGCTTTTTGTAAGTCGCTAACTAGTTATTAATATCTAGGTTGCATGTTATATTTTAAGTACAATATGGATTTGTTTGGCAACATATTTTCACCTGATCAGCCACTTGTCTGTTATATACAGTATATGCCAGCCTGCTTCCTGCTGTTTGAACAAACACATGGCCCTTTTATAAAGACCTTTGACCCCAAATCATATGTTAATCCCATTTTCTTATAAATTCTGCTTAATAAATTACAAATTGAATATAGCCATGTGGATTGATGTATAAAGGTTTCCTGCAGAGAAAAGATAAATCAGATTTACAATCACCTTTCATCTTTGGCATTTTTTAGTCTCATCTTTGTCTGCTTAAGAATTAGAGAGAAAGAAAATCGAAAGGAAAAAATCAAAAAGTAAAAAAAATTGCGGTGACATTAGATGAAGTTATCATGGTAAACAAGAGTGACAAGTTTTTGGAATATGTCATCTTTTGACTTGGTAATGGATTTTTAATTGGTTATGATTGGAACCATATGGGTCTGTGGCTTCTGACTAATCCAATTTTCTCTATTACATCAAAATTGTAGCAATTGAAAAAGGATTGGTAATGGTAGAGAAACCACACTGAGCAGATTTATTAAGTATCCAACAAATTGAAATTATTTTTCACGTTTGACAATCAAAATGCCTGCAACATCTGAACTTTTTATTTATAAACATGTAAATTAAGACATTGAAACAACAGATAAGAGGATAACATGTAACACCTAGAAAATGATACTTAACAACAATACCATAGATATTTTTAAGTGAAAAGGCAATTCATATGGTCTTTGTACTTAGTTTGTCAAATTTTTTGTTCAATATAGTAAGAAGGGAAATAACTCATGGTTTAAAAAAAAAATTGTATACTGTAATTTAGCTGAGAAAAAAGAAATATTGAATCCCTTTATTTTAATTGAATTGAATTTTCTTAATTTGACATGAATGTGTATGGTCAATTAGAACATTGGTATTATAAACTAAAACCTCAATTAAAACTGCACTGGCAGTCGGCAAAGCATGTAAATATTAACAAGAACAGCCTTTTGTAATGGTAGTCCTTGAATGAGTTCTAACCAGCCTATTTGTATTACAGGTCCACCAATTTTTAAAGATAAAACCAATGGCGAGTGGATTGCCAGACCAGAAATGTCTCCTGTGGAAATTAAATGTGTTGCTTGTGGAAAACCAAAACCTACAATTAAATGGTTCAAAGACAAACAGTTCATTGACCCTGGTGTCACAGGAGGACGGGTAGGCAACAATATTTTATTTGGTTTTAGAATATAGAAAGGGATTAATATCACTTCTTATATACAGTGCAGTAGTTAGATCTAGTCTATATATGAGAAGAGAAGTAAATTTTAAATTTATTGTTGATCAGTTTGCTATGGAATACTGTGTTGTAATTAAAAAAATAAAACATTATAAAAACCTATGGCAAAAAAATTTGGTTGATATTACTTCGTATTTATCTTGTACAAATCAAACTTTGCCACAAGCCAAGCATGAGTAACAACATTGGCCATGACAGTTGACTCTTTTCACAAATAGTAAACAGTAACAGCTTGCCTTTATATGTTTCTACCAGACACAGTCCTGTCTGATGAGCCTGCTCTTTAGAATTCCTTTGATATGAGACAAAAATTATAAATTGAAAAATGTGATGACTAGAGAGAAGAGGGGCATGATTTATAAACAATGTTGGATCCACATATAAACATTTTTATTCAAGCCATATGGCAATACTGATAGATGTACTGTAATCCGCTCCGTCTTAGTTCTTAATCTTCTACATAGTGCATTCTTCTTAGGAGTAACTAAGTAAATGTGGCTTTAATTTGTTTAATAGGGGGGATTCAATGAGGGGCAGATCACATTTCCTTTCTAACAAGTTTTTTTTTACTTTTATATTTTAAATTCAAATTAAAATTTAGATGAAACCAGATGCAAAGCTTATGAAATATAGGAATTAATTTATTATTGAAAAGGTGTGGCTACAAATGAAGACCAATTGTTGATCTTTTTAAAAATGTAAAACTAGCACATATTTATACCTTTGTTAAATTCTATAACTAAAAGTGGGTTGAAATAAATATGTTTGTATATACATTTGTATCAGTAGAATACTCCCTCAAGAAGCTTTTTGATGAAACAAGCCAATAATTTGTTTTTAACACATTTGGAATAATTTTCTATATTTTTCAGTACAATGTTCGAGAATACCAACTAAAGATTGATAGACTTCTGAAATCGGATGAAGGCAACTATACATGTGTTGTTGAGAATGAACTTGGAAAGCTGAATTTCACGTACAAACTTGAAGTTCTAAGTATGTGAACATTTATAAAGATTAATTCATTAAGTGAAAAAAGATTACCAATATTTACTGGAATCAAGATTTTTAGTAATGTGTGATTGTGGTTTGGATAGTAATGTAGTAAAACAATTATCATGATTATGTTCAATTAGTCTGCAGTCACAAAAACAATATTAGACTGCTCAGTTAAACAAAATGGAAAAAGACAATACATTAAGGGATAAAGGTTCCAATGGCATGACAACCTCAGAAATAGGACTCAAAATTGTAAAAACCATATGTAGCTTCATAGGGAGGGGGAGGGTTTATTTTCCATTTAATAATGTAATTCAATTCAGAAATCCACAGCAGTTATCTAAACAGTTTTAATTGTTTCCTTATGTTAGGTTTTGCACATTGTTTAAACGTTACACATAGATTATTTTTAAATTGAGGGAAATGAAAGTAATTTTGGTGAGGTTTATTGATTATAGGAGTTACTGTAGAAATTGATAGCCAATTATTTTGATATATAGGGTATCTAATATATAGCTTGATAACCTCTGAATCATCATCAGATGTGTTGGATTGAGACATATGATAACCAGAGATGCTGATGGTGTCAATTTAAAAGCCAATTACTCAAACATTTAGTGTTAAATAGAAATTAAAAAAAGAGGATTTGCACAATTTTTCTTTACATTCAATTTTTCCAATTTTTCTTTAGATTTAATGTTGCAAGAATATTCTAGCAGGTGTCTGTTGTAGTTTTCAATCTGGTATAGACCTGATGCTCTTAATGTCTAAATTAAATTGAATTTTCTTTCAATAAAGTGATTAAAAAGATGTTTTCGATGAGAGACTGAATAAGATACTGAGGATTCTTTGATATTAGTGAGGTATGAATTTTCTCAAATTGTGGGAGCAGGAAACTAGGAATTTAAACCAGTATTTTAACTCAAAGCAAATTGTTAGGTTCTTTGATAGGAGCATATAATAAAATCAAGAGATATGGTATCCTCAGTCAAAATGGATTTTTTTCTCCAGTCACTGACATGCTTGCCAATGAAAGTGAAAAATTCTGCAAGTGTTCAAAAAGAATTTAGGTTTTTTGTGATTGTCATTTTTTTATTATTAGCAGTACACTGAAAGTGTTATTTGGGAATTCTTTCCTTAAAAAGCTTATGTTTATATAAATATTTATATTTACAGTGAGCAGAATAACAAAACCAGTTATCGTGGGGCCAACAAATCAGACTGTCCAAGCTGGGAGTGACGCTAGGTTTGAATGTAAAGTGTTGCGAAATGACCTACAGCACCATACACAGTGGTTACAACACTATACAGTCAATGGTTCCTATAGAGACGATGAAGGCCAGCCATATGTCAACATTATACAGGTAAATATAAATAAGATGAAATAAAAAGATTCAAAAATAAATTTTTCTAGTTCAAATTTACATATACATTTCCGAGCTCTTTTAGAATTAAAATTGTCTTGTAGGAAGACATATGAAATAAATCATCTTATGAATCAAATGTTTAATATTTGGAAATGAAAATAGATTTTTAAAACCAAACAATAAATTAAATTTGAGGCCCAGTGTTGCACTTTTACTACCTTTTTTTTATGGGAATAAAATGGTTTTCAAAGGGATCATAATATGAATAAAAGTAAGAAATTACAATATCACTAGGGTTAACAATTTTACTGCACCAAATTTTCCCAAAAAACGAAAAAACTTGCTGAAACATTGAAGAGCTGGTCACATCAAAATGGACCAAAAGTTTGGCCGAATCATGAAAGCAGTCAAAGCTTTACATGAGGGAGAAATTTAAATCAAAAGATTTCCAAAATTGTTTAAGTGCTTCTTATGTTGTTCTATAAAAAAACTTATCATTGATTCATCAGTCACCTCAAGCCTACAAGTTGTGTAGAGAGATGGTAGTTGGTATTATATTTATTGTACATTTCTTTTTGACTGATCAAAGGGAGGCAACCACATTTTAAAAATTTATTAACTCTTTATATTCTAATGTTTACAGGGACAAAAGGTATTGTATATGAAATTTAAGTAAGAGTGTGAATTTCACACTCAGATATGCAGCTTGAAAAAATCACACTGAGTTATGAAATGTTCACAGTTGTTGTGTGTCTGAATGATCTTTATGTGAATGTTTCTTAAAAATTAATTTTTCATTGTCTGTTAATAAGCCAAAAGAAAGGATTGTAGAAAAATCCTTGCATGTTTATCTTAAAAATGATCAATTTCTTTTAGCTGCATGAGTCGTCATTGTTGTCAACCCAGATAACTTAATAATTTTTACAAAAACCCTTACTATAGGTTAAAAATCAGTTGCTGTTAAAAAGTCACAATTGTATGTACTAACTTTTGAAAATTATCTGACTGCATGACATATCCCAAGTGACTTAAGTAAAGAATGTGATTTTAATCGTTGTCCAGTGTATTGAAATAGATTATTTCCTTTTTAAGTTTCTTGATAATGTATTGTCTTAATTCACTTTTTTTTTATTTTGCTTTTTAATGTTTCTAATACTATACATTGAAGTACTTTTTCCATTATAGTTGTTATTATAACTCAAAAATTGAGAAAAAGATAATTTATAACTCCCTTTTATTTAATTTTGATTAAATGTTTAAGTTTTACAAGTGTAACTATCACACAGTGAGTGCATTAAAACTGGTTTTATCAGAGTGGTTTCAGCAATACTGCTATCAATGCATAAAACAGCTATTGAATAATTAATTACTTTATCAAAATGTTGAAGTACCTTAGACTCCTAGCACTTAGGATTATGACAATATCTCACTATTTGTTTTAAAAATATTTGTTCTCTAAGATATCTTCTTATGCTAATAATGTGTTTTATTTGAACTTTTAGCAATCCATGGTGAATGTTAGTCAACCAGAAATACTGATAATAAAGAACGTAACTAAAGATAATGCTGGATGGTATACTTGTTTGATCTCTAATCCACTTGGTAGAGATTATCAGAGTGCCTGGCTAACAGTTATAGGTAAAGGATTTGGTTAGAATGTAAAATGCAAAAACGAAATTTTCTATTGGTAAAAAAAGTCATCAGCTGATATTAGCAAGTGATAATAAATATTTATACAACATTTTATCAATAATTTTTTAAAATACTCATATGAATTGGGGGTTTGGCACCATAAAAATGAATTATCAGAATAACAAAAAAATAAAAAATTGTACATAGCCAGGAATATAACAAACCTGTTTCATGACATCCATGGTGGTATTTGCTGATTTGTCTGTTCAATAGATATTTCGTGTTGCTTTTGAATTCTTATAAAAGATACTTCTTTTAAAAAAAATATTGATTTAAATTAATGCATGCTGTAAATAACATTGTAGATAAACCAGCTATTGAGCAGATATAGAATTTTACTATTTCCTGTTAAACAGTAATATTTCAATTTTACAAAATAATAAGACTTCAAATGGTGCATTAAAAGAAATAGATTTAATTATAGAATTATTCTTTTTTTGCAGATAAACAACCAGAAGCAGTAGCCAGTAGGTCAGGAGAGACGAACAATAAAGAGCGAATTGTCATATACATTATTGGGGGTGTCACATCAGTAGTTGTTCTTATCCTGTTACTCCTGATCTTTATATGTTACAGACGTTACAAGAGGGTCCAGTCCGGCAAATACAGAAATGTTAAAAGAGTAATTGTAATGAGACAGGTAAGTTTCACCTTCAATTATAATTTATTTTCAGTAAGTGAAACTACAAGTGCACAAAAACAGCAAACGTTTGATTTATTCCGTAGGGAAATAAGGAAGTTATCAATGCCATGACTAAGTTAGAAAGAAGATCTATAAAAAAGGAAATTATTGAAGTTCATTAAGCGTTCATAAATGGTGAGAAAGTAAAGATTATAAATTATGACAACTAGACCAAACTGTGAACCACGTTGAGAATCCTATAAAATAGACACATATCTAATCTAGAAATAATCCTTTTTTTTTAAGGAAGTTATGGTCAATTTTTTCGATTTGTATGTAAATGACAGCCTTGTATCTAGACTTGATTCTTTATAGGAAAATTTTATATGCTTTAAATGTTGATTAATATTACAAAATCGGAGAAATAATAAAATTTGACATCTGCAAGTAAATTTGAATCCTGTTACACATTGCAATTACATTACAGAGAGTCTTAACTTTTCTTCCAGAATGAGATTTACTATCCAGACAAGTCTTATGATGGCACTCAACCACTGGTTCTACCAACAATCAGAATTGAACCTGGTCCAAGACGACGCTTGTCATCAGATTTGACCATGATGTCAGAGTATGATCTGCCTCTTGACAAACACTGGGAATTTGGAAGAGAAAAGTAAGTTATAGCACCACACTGACCAATCCATGAAGTATAGACATTTTGATTCTTGACATTTTAACTGATATCTGTCGACCAACAAATAGCATTGCTCACTGTTATGGCATCCAGTTTATTCCATGTGACAAACTCTCATCTATAAATAATCTGAGCTTTGATGGGTATACAGGTTGTTGAATATAAAGATTACAAGAGATTTCACCATATAGTAGGAAGCATTACAGGAATTTTTCATAAAATCTATTTTTTACCAGGTTAATACTATTTAGTATATGATAGAATTATGTGATGTGCTGAAAAAAAAAACTTAAATTTTCTGGTATTTTGTGAAAAAGGGAAATAACATATTCAAAGTATTTTGTCTCTGTACAAAATTGTTCATAAACCCTGAAAATTTGGACTCATTTGTAACAGAAAGGTTGAAACAATAAGCACAATTGTAAGTTCTTACTATTGCAGCCATCAGTACTTCAGTATCTAAATGAATTTAATTGAATACTTATTTCTATTTGTAGGTTATCACTTGGTAAGCCACTTGGAGAAGGAGCATTTGGTCTGGTAGTCAAAGCAGAAGCTGTTGGTTTAAATAAAGCTCCAACCACACAACCTGTCGCAGTCAAGATGTTGAAGGGTTAATTTTCTTTCATCATATCTATTTGACATAGGAGGATCCAGGGCCGCCCTTTTCATAGGAAATATTTGATTGATTATATAGGGAATCATTGAAGCAGTACTGTAGCAGCCCCTACCTAACCTTATAAAATGTTCTGGATCCGCCATTGTCTAAAGGAATAATATTAAACAAAACTGGATTTCTGCATAAACATTCTTTTTTATTAAACAAGAGAAATATGAATTGATTTTTTTCTTTTGTTTTGTCTGCAATGGAACAATTTAAAACCTGTGGTTCTCTTAAAATGAGATTATATGTTCTTTAAAACAATGATGAATGGAGTTTGAGGTATAATCATTATGCGAAAAAGGTTTATTATTTAGTAGAGTTATTGATTACATAAAAAAAAAATATAGTCAGCATTATGAGATAAAGATATGGTTTCCTTCTTTTACCAAAACTTGTAAATGTGTTGAAGAAATGAATGATATGTATAATATGAGAACAAATTATTTTTCTTTGAATGTGATATTGTTTCATTGGTTTTTGATTGTCAATATTATTTAAATATTTCAGAGGACGCAACTGACAGAGAATTGACAGATCTGATACAAGAAATGGAAGTGATGAAATTAATAGGATGCCATAAAAATATCATTAATTTGCTGGGCTGTTGTACACAAAATGGTAAGTGGTGTATTATAAGGATCAAATGCAATCTGTAAGCTTTACAGATAAATGGACTCACTATTTAAGTCATCATTACACTTTACACTGACAGCAGCATCATAGGGGAGACACAGGGTTCCGTCAACCCCATATAATTTTTTTGGTAAATACGCCATCAATATGTCTTTAAAAAAACCTTTTAAGTAATGTGTTTTCATGATTGTCAATCTTGAATTAATCAAGTTCCATTGAAAACTGTAAAAAACAATATTATAAATTGTCTGAAATTTGTATCATTTCAGGGCCTTTATATGTATTGGTTGAATTTGCACCACATGGTAACTTGCGAGACTTTTTGAGATCAAGAAGACCCCCTAATTCAGCAGGATACGAAAAGCCTGGTTTGGAAAAGGGCTCTTCAAGACCATTAACAGAAAAAGACTTGATATCCTTTGCATACCAGATAGCCAGAGGAATGGAATACCTTGCATCTAGACAGGTTAGATTTAAATTTAAACTTGTTTTGTGAATAATTTTAGTTAATATACTTTTAATAATAATTTACTCTTTGATTTAAAAGATGCAAGTTTTAACACATAGACAATCTTTGTAACTTCTTGATATTATGATTTTTTTTATCAATTGACTTTTGGGGCTTTTCGAAACAAAACAAAAACATGAACTTAGCCATTCCTTTTGAGAACAGATCACAGAAATGATTTTTATGCCCCACCTACGATAGTAGAGGGGCATTATGTTTTCTGGTCTGTGCGTCCGTCTGTCTGTTCGTCCGTCCGTCTGTTCGTTCGTCCGTCCGTCTGTCCCGCTTCAGGTTAAAGTTTTTGGTCAAGGTAGTTTTTGATGAAGTTTAAGTCCAATCAACTTGAAACTTAGTATACATGTGCCCTATGATATGATCTTTCTAATTTAAATGCCAAATTAGAGTGTCCGTCCGTCTGTTCGTTCGTCCGTCCGTCTGTCCCGCTTCAGGTTAAAGTTTTTGGTCAAGGTAGTTTTTGATGAAGTTTAAGTCCAATCAACTTGAAACTTAGTATACATGTGCCCTATGATATGATCTTTCTAATTTAAATGCCAAATTAGAGTTTTGACCCCAATTTTACGGTTCACTGAACATAGAAAATGATAGTGCAAATTTCAGGTTAAAGTTTTTGGTCAAGGTAGTTTTTGATGAAGTTGAAGTCCAATCAACTTGAAACTTAGTATACATGTGCCCTATGATATGATCTTTCTAATTTAAATGCCAAATTAGAGTTTTGACCCCAATTTTACGGTTCACTGAACATAGAAAATGATAGTGCAAATTTCAGGTTAAAGTTTTTGGCTTCAGGTTAAAGTTTTTGGTCAAGGTAGTTTTTGATGAAGTTGAAGTCCAATCAACTTGAAACTTAGTATACATGTGCCCTATGATATGATCTTTCTAATTTAAATGCCAAATTAGAGTTTTGACCCCAATTTTACGGTTCACTGAACATAGAAAATGATAGTGCAAATTTCAGGTTAAAGTTTTTGGTCAAGGTAGTTTTTGATAAAGTAGAAGTCCAATCAACTTGAAACTTAGTATACATGTTCCCTTTGATAAGATCATTCTAATTTTAATGCCAAATTAGAGAATTTATTCCAATTTCACAGTCCTTTAAACATAGAAAATGATAGTGCGAGTGGGGCATCCGTGTACTGTGGACACATTCTTGTTTAGATATCTACTACAGTTTTCTGAATAAGTATCTTTTCATATTAGATAAAAAGGTAAATTGAAAAACACATATTTTGTCATCTAGCAAATGACTTAATTGGGGAAACAAATATTTCTTTGTAATTGCTCATATTGTGAATGAATAAGTAATAATATAGCTCTCATTCTTGGAAGGGCTTTTATTATTTTATTGTATTGATTTCAGTATACTCTAAAGTAGCTCAAGTTTAAATATGTTTCATTAGTTTTGTCTATTTATTTCAGTGTATTCACAGAGATTTAGCTGCAAGAAATGTGTTAGTAGCTGAAGACTATGTTCTAAAAATTGCAGATTTTGGTTTAACCAGAAATTTGACCAATGTTGATTATTACAGAAAGACTGGAGATGTAAGACATTCTTTAATGATGCAATCGAATATTTTTTTTATCAAAACCTAAAAAAAAAAATATTGTGGATCCATTTATTTAGATCCATTTTTTTCATGAATTAAGGAAGTATTATATTTTTATGAATACTTAGTTTCTGTAAATTCTGTAAAGATCTGTATTTTGTTCAATACTTAAATTCATGGTTCATCTTTACTCTAGCTATGTAATTGGAAACTCCAGAGATAATAATGATTTCACAGTAATAAATGATTTAAATAGGTTGAATATTGAACAGATTTAACACAAATTAACAAGCTCTGTTAATGATCAAGTACAAAGTATGGTAGAATATCATTAACATTATATATGCATGTAATACTCGCCATTGTGTTTTAAGCAACCATCAAGGAATCAGTATTAATGGATATGCTTATATATTACAGGGTCGTCTACCAGTGAAATGGATGGCTCCAGAGGCATTATTTGACAGAAAATATACTTCCAAGAGTGATGTGTAAGTTATTCATACTATTAAATTTGTTTCTTTTCACTTCCATACTAAAATGCATGTCAAATGTTGTCTATAGAAAGTTATAAAGTTATTGATTGTGTTTGAACCACAAACAAAGAACCATATGGGCAAAAATGGAAGACAAAATGAAAGAGTAAAATATCAGTTTTGAATAGAGAAGATAACTTGGCTGTCAAAAAGGCTAAAAGACATAAACTGAAATGATTCAAGATTGTATAAATGATTTGTGTTAACATAAGAAACATGATGTAGATGTCTCCAGATAAATTCTTAGGTTGACCGGCTAAGGTATTGTTTCTTTAGTTAATTCATCTTGTTTGATATTGTACAGTATATCATCTTTACAAATTTAAATTGCAGGCCCTACAACAGTAAAATTTTCCTCAACAAAGGCTTGACAAGCTATAGAATATTATAAAGTAATTTTATGAAGGCTGATTTCAGGACCTGTATGTAAAATAAATTACAAAGATGGTTGAAGTATAAACATATTTTGCCTAACTCATTTGTTAAATAAATATATTTATCCTTTATTAAAAATTTTATCCTTTTGATTTGTAGTTGGTCCTATGGAGTATTGTTGTGGGAGATATTTACACTTGGTGGAAATCCTTATCCTTCTGTACCAGTCGAAAGATTATTTGAACTTTTAAAAGAAGGTCATAGAATGGACAAACCTCCATATGCTTCAGATGAAATTAATAAAATAATGCAGTTCTGTTGGCATGAGTATCCATCAGGGCGACCATCTTTTAATAAACTTGTTAATGAGTTAGATAAAATGTTGACTGGTATGGCCAACAGGGGTGAAGTAAGTATTTATTCTACAATATTATTGACTTATCACCAAAAAAAAGTTTATAATTCAGTAAGAAAATAGGAATCCCTAACTGAAAGGGGGAAAAGCATGACAATAAATAAACTCATCATAGATACCAGGATTGAAATTTTGAATTTGCGCCGGATGCATGTTTGTCTTCAAAAGACTCATAATCTTTCTAAAATTACACTGAGATATCAGAAGAACATTATATGGGGTAATGACATTGGAGGGTATCAGCAGGATTGACTTAAGCACTGGCCATAGGCTAGTGAATTTTGAGGTTACTAAGTAAAGGTATTTTGGACCTGTAAGGTAGTGATTAAAGTGTGAAGTATTGAATTTAGTAGAGCATGTCAAAATAATATTCATTTCAACTTGCCAAGCCAAATGACGGGTGTTTTTTTTTACAACCCTGACCATATTAAAAATGGTTTTAACTCTAGGAATGAGTACAGAGGCATATTTATATTTTCTTAATGAAGCTTGATCCTAAATACATATCTATAATATACAATTGTCAGTGTCATTGTGTACGTATTTTCTGCTAACTGTACTGTACAAAACTAGAATACATGGATGTAAATCAATGATGTTAAGAAAATTTCTTCAATTATATAATTTTTATTTCAGGAGTATTTAGATTTAGAACCACTAGAAAGTCCTACAAGTATGTCTGATAGCCAGTATTCTTCTATGTCTCGTAGCTCAAGTAATTACGATGTAACGAGCAACAGCACGGACTCTGAATCTTCATGAATGTAACAGTATACATCCCATCATATCATAGTCTCTCTCATGTACGAGGCATTCACTGACAACTGTGTCTCATACAACTAGGCAGCGATTGTTTCATAATCTCATTCATCTGGATGTCTTCCACATTGTGTAGACGGAAAAAAACAGCATGTGCCAATTTTATTTTTCTCAGCTTGCTACTTGAGCAAGCGTTTTAATATGTAGTAACTCTTTTATAAAGGAGATTAAAAATGGACTTATTTGCCACAGTGTGTTCAAAGAATATTGGATTATTCTATTGTGTTCAAAGAAGACAACCATTTTATTCAATCTCATGTTTTTATTACAATAAGTGCTACAGTGAACAAAAAAGACGGGTTTTTGTTGCTGAAATGTTGTAACCTCATTGACACCAAAGACAAAGACGTACTATTAGAAATCCAGTGTCTGATTTGTCAGTGATTATTTATGTGATTTGTGTTTGATCAGGATTATAGTTAATCATGATTTGTACATGAACTTATTTCAAGTCATTGTAAGGCCATTCCATTTTAGAAACCTAGTAGCAATCCCATTGAGTTTTCTATATATAGATCATGGGTTAATGTTTCAGAACAACAACTTTAGAAGTTGTTACTTAATTTCATTCTTTATCTGTTGATTCTGCTAGAGGAAGTTAAAATGGAAGCCTTTATTGTCTTGAAGTACAATTATGTTTTATTAAAATACAGAAATTTTGATTGAATTTTAGTTGATTTTATAATGAACTTTTATAATTTTTTTACTGCAAATATGTTTTATAAACGATCTGTTAAATTTGCACTTTTTTCTCCACATTTTCTAAGACTAAATTTTTACAACGAAGTGAAGCTTACAAGACAGGACTGTCAATATTGTTTTGTTTGTTTTATCATTCTGCAAGTAGGAATACAGGAACAATAAAAACTAATGTTTTTTAACTGGCAAATATGCTTAGTGACATTATACACGATTTTATATTTGATTTCGGTTATACAGCAGTGACCTTTGTATACATTTCAATAAATATTAATTTAATTTTTTCGAGGAAGAAACTAAAGAAAATTTGAATCTGTTTATGCAAAAAATACAAAGTTATTTGTTCTGTTTTCTCAAGAAAAAGATATATATATATATATATTAAACTTGGAAATGTAATAGATTACTTGGGAGTAATAAAGGAATTTGTAAAGCAGAGGTTAACTTGTTTTAACTTTCAAATTCCTTTTATTTTAATTTCGATTGCTCTATTAACTGAAAATGATTAGTGTGTGAAAAATAGAATTCAAACCATTAACACTTTAAAAAAGAGGTGCAAAGCCAACTACGAATGATAAATCAAACAAAAAAGAAACAGCCTGTGTCAAATCGGGTACAAATCATGCAATTGAACAAAGTATTTTGTAATTATGGTCCAATTATGGACCACTTGGTGTATATATATATGACCAGTATGTATTATTATGTTGATGCATATATTGTTAACAATTAATAAATTTTATGATTCTGAAGTACAGAGTTTATTTTTAGACTTGACAATGATGTAAATGTTTTCTCTTTGTGTTCATTGTTAAATTATGGCCAGGTGACGCCATCTGTTGCTTACTTATTATTTCACTTGTTAAAACCTTATGCATCAATGTTGCTCCTCTTGTGATTTTTGTACATAATTGTTTTTTTTTATACTAGAACTGTTATGTAAATGTTAGAAGCCCAGTTCTGATGAAAACTTTTTTTTACATGGGACATACATGATATGCTTTCATATCTTTTAACAGTCGTTTCTTTTTCTGTTGTATTTGGAATAAATCAATTCCAAACTTTAGTGATCAATTTCAAATTCAAGTTCAGAAACAAAATACACCTGCAGAGGAAAGAAATTGCATTAAAATTGACGAGAAGAAAAAATCTAAGAATATCACTTCTTCAACTTGCACATGTAAATGTCTAAAAAAAAAAAAAAAGTGTTCAAGCACTAATCCATTTGATGGATATTCTTTTATTATATATTTATAATTTTGTTAGTTTTGCCTCATTTGATATGGTTAAATATGAAATATGAAATTTTCATTTTCCTAATATCTTTCAATAAAAAAATATAGCAAGTTTCTTGCATACAGTTTCATGGGCCATATTCATCCTGTGTAATTACAGAAAACATTTGTAATTACAGTGAGTAAAATAATACTGATTTGTTATTTGCATAAGAATTTAAAATATACTTACCATATTACTTAACATGTACAAGGTTGTAGATTTGTCCGTCCATTTGGTTGATTTTAATTAAATAGTGACTTCACACTTTTAACCCCTTGAAATTAACTTGTGTTTTGCAAATAGCTGTATTAATAGGAATGCCTGTTGCAGAAAAATTTTAAACGATCAGTTTGTATTTTATCTTAATGTACAAGATGTGCGTATAATCGATTCAGGGGTAAATTAATTATAAAGTGCTTACCGTACAATTAATCTAATAACTTACAGTATGCAACACATAATTAAGAAAATATACATGCACATAGATAAGACATTCTGTGGCTCCTGTTGTGTTTCTGAAGGGTTTCATGTCTTTTTTATGAATTAAACAAGAAGTTTAATTGATAATAAAGTAATAGAAGATTTGAAATTATAATTGTACATATAAGTGAAATCTGTAAACGATATAGAAGAAATGTCTTAAGTGAGTCACAGAAGGTGTAGGAAAATAATTGTATTAGTTTTTTTTTCAATGGAAAATGATCTCAGATATATAGCCCTACAAAAATGAACCTTTTGCTTGTTACAGTATTTAATCAGTTTTGTATAGTTTTAACACTGCCTTAATTTTTATGCTTTGCCTGATTGTGTTCACTAATTTGGTTTAACTTTTATTTTTCAGTTTTAAAAACTGCCGACTTTTTCTCATTGAAAAAATCAAATTCATTTAACACTGCCAGATATTATTATTTTAATTCATCTATTTAACTTTTTAAATTTCATTTTATTTATGTTAAATTCATCAGATTTGTTGGGCATTTTACATAAAATTCTGTTGTGTTCATTTTTAAAAACAATTTCATTTTATATATAAATGTGTTCGATGTGTCAGTTAACTCTACCTATTTTAAACCATTGTTAATCATGTTGTTGTTTTAAATTTTTTTGTATATTTTACAAATGTTTATGATATTTTTCATCACCCCATAACTGTTTTAAACACATTAGTTTCAATGTGATCAAATAAATTATGCAAAATTTGGAGAAAATAATTTCGTTCATAAACTTTATAAACTTTTATTATATGAATAACTGATTGAAGTTTAATTATTGGCCAGTTCTTAATATTGAACTATTTGAAACATTTTGTAATTTAATAATAAGGCCACAAAATTTAAAAAAAATTATGTTGTTGGACAATAAATGCACATGCTTTGCTTTTTTGTCCAAACCAACATATAAAATTATTTTAATAAATGTCTCAGTATTTTTTTTAAGTATTACCTTATGCAAGAGTTTATGGTGCAGAATTATTTGTCTATGCAGTTCATTTGTATAAATATTGCCAAAAGTGTCTGTTTTTTTTAAATGTTCTGGAATAACTGGACAAGCTTACCAAGTTTTATTTACCTCAGTCTCATATTTTAAGGCTGCCTTCTCTGGCATAAATCTTTATAAAGCAATACTGGTTTAATGCATTCATTTAAATTGTAGATGGAAAATTGTTTGATAATGTATCTGCCACATGGTAACAAGAGCAATGAACACATTTTATTTATATATTAAATTTCTTAACACACACATGGTGAATTGGGTTTCTTTCGCTAACAAAGTTAATCTTTTTAAATGATTTTTTTCTAGTATACTGTTTGATAATTTTGGAAATATATATACATATGTGGTTGTTGATATATTATTTTTTTTACTATCTGGACCATGGATGTCCTTTTCAAATTTTATTTCTCATTGTTTCTGTATCTGCAGGAAAACAGATGCTCTTTCTGATTGATTTGTATTCTTTTGATAGAATTTCAAAGTTTATTACACTTCTGTCACTAGTTAATGGTATTTGATTGCATGTTTATAAATTTAACAATCACTGCAAGATGTGTCTTTGAAAAAAACTTTTTAATAGTTAATATTGATGTGCATTATATTAAGTTTTTTTTTAAATTTGTTATAAGTAGTATAAATATACCTCTGAAAAGTCACTTTTCGAATAATTAATACACTTCTGAAAGTTCACATACATGATTGGAAACATAAAAAAAACAATGCAAAATTTGTCAATTAATTACACAGTTTGCTCTTCGGAAATAATAGGTCCAGGTAAGCATGTGCCATCTATTATGGTTGTCACGTAATCAATTTTTAAAATCTAATGGACTGATCACCTCATAACCATCAGAATGCCACTTTCTACCTTTTGGTAACGTATTATCAATTGATTCCCTATGGCTAAATTGCCATTTTTCACCCATTTAGTTTTGGTATTTTTGGCTATAATTTTGAGAATCATGATATAAAGTTATCAAACAGTTAAAAATATATTGAGCAACAAAAGTTCTAAATAGGTGAAGATAACTTTACTTGTGCATCCACTTGTAGGTGTTATTGCAACCTTAATAACAATTTTTTTCATAAATTTTTTTTTTTTTTTTTGCAAACATATTTAAAATTTTCAAGACAGAAAATGCAAACAGCAAAACTTACCATCAAAACAGGATTGCAATGAAGAAGAAAACCATGTGATTGAAATCTTCAATGATGAGCTTTCAAGGGTTTAGTTATACTACTTGTAGTAGTTATCTTTAAGGGTTTTGTTATAATACTTGTAGAAGTTATCAAGAACTGTTAAAAAAGTCTATATTAGAATATCATAGGATATGTGTTGAGTTGTTCAAAGGTCACATTTGCTGTTATAAACTCATACTACAAATGTACAACATTGTGTTCAATAATTGTTATGAAATTTTCTAGTCTGAGTAAAACTGATCTGTAACAATTAAAGGTCCCAATAATCAAATTGTTCATGTCTTTGTTGAATTCAGTTGTATCTGATAGAAAGAATTACATCAATAAAATAAATGTTAACAATTACTTAGTCGTTAAGTTGTTATTTTAATATGTGGAATTTTGAATACATGAAGATGGGGAGTTACTAAGCACGGCTGAAGGAGTGTAGCCTTATATACTGCTAAAAATGAACAGTGTGAATACCAGAGGTGGATTTATTGGGTAGCATGCCCTCTTTGCGCCGGCCTTCCGGGCCTCGGAGCTTCATCTATTTTAACTCCTTAGACTTAGGTACTTCAGTAGGTATTTATTCGTAATCAAATAACTGAACATTGTAGTTGAATTATGAACAAGAAGTGGTTACTACTTATTGTGCACAAAATGCACAAAACTTCTAGTCAGTTTTCCTGCCAAAGGGAGGTGGTTCTCTCTTGGAACTCTGGTTTCCTGCCAAAAGAAGGTGGTTCTCTCTGGGAACTCCGGCTTCCTGTTAAAAGAAGGTGGTTCTCTCTGGGAACTCTGGTTTCCTGCCAAAAGAAGGTGGTTCTCTCTGGGAACTCTGGTTTCCTGCCAAAAGAAGGTGGTTCTCTCTGGGAACTCCGGCTTCCTGCCAAAGGAAGGTGGTTCTCTCTGGGATCTCTGGCTTCCTGCAAAAGGAAGGTGGTTCTCTCTGGGAAGTCTGGCTTCCTGCCAAAGGAAGGTGGTTCTCTCTTGGAACTCTGGTTTCCTGCCAAAGGGAGGTGGTTCTCTCTTGGAACTCTGGTTTCCTGCCAAAAGAAGGTGGTTCTCTCTGGGAACTCAGTTTTCCTGCCAAAGGGAGGGAGGTGGTTCTCTCTGGGAACTCTGGTTTCCTGCCAAAAGAAGGTGGTTCTCTCTGGGAACTCTGGCTTCCTGCCAAAGGAAGGTGGTTCTCTCTGGGAAATCTGGTTTCCTGCCAAAAGAAGGTGGTTCTCTCTGGGAACTCTGGTTTCCTGCCAAAGGAAGGTGGTTCTCTCTTGGAACTCTGGTTTCCTGCCAAAAGAAGGTGGTTCTCTCTGGGAACTCCGGCTTCCTGCCAAAGGAAGGTGGTTCTCTCTGGGATCTCTGGCTTCCTGCCAAAGGGAGGTGGTTCTCTCTTGGAACTCTGGCTTCCTGCCAAAAGTTGGTGGTTCTCTCTGGGAACTCCGGCTTCCTGTTAAAAGAAGGTGGTTCTCTCTGGGAACTCTGGTTTCCTGCCAAAAGGAGGTGGTTCTCTCTGGGAACTCTGGCTTCCTGCCAAAGGAAGGTGGTTCTCTCTGGGAACTCTGGTTTCCTGCCAAAAGAAGGTGGTTCTCTCTGGGAACTCAGTTTTCCTGCCAAAGGGAGGTGGTTCTCTCTGGGAACTCTGGTTTCCTGCCAAAAGAAGGTGGTTCTCTCTGGGAACTCTGGTTTCCTGCCAAAAGAAGGTGGTTCTCTCTGGGAACTCCGGCTTCCTGCCAAAGGAAGGTGGTTCTCTCTGGGATCTCTGGCTTCCTGCAAAAGAAGGTGGTTCTCTCTGGGAACTCCGGCTTCCTGCCAAAGGAAGGTGGTTCTCTCTGGGAACTCAGTTTTCCTGCCAAAGGGAGGGAGGTGGTTCTCTCTGGGAACTCTGGTTTCCTGCCAAAAGAAGGTGGTTCTCTCTGGGAACTCTGGCTTCCTGCCAAAGGAAGGTGGTTCTCTCTGGGAAATCTGGTTTCCTGCCAAAAGAAGGTGGTTCTCTCTGGGAACTCTGGTTTCCTGCCAAAGGAAGGTGGTTCTCTCTTGGAACTCTGGTTTCCTGCCAAAAGAAGGTGGTTCTCTCTGGGAACTCCGGCTTCCTGCCAAAGGAAGGTGGTTCTCTCTGGGATCTCTGGCTTCCTGCCAAAGGGAGGTGGTTCTCTCTTGGAACTCTGGCTTCCTGCCAAAAGTTGGTGGTTCTCTCTGGGAACTCCGGCTTCCTGTTAAAAGAAGGTGGTTCTCTCTGGGAACTCTGGTTTCCTGCCAAAAGAAGGTGGTTCTCTCTGGGAACTCTGGCTTCCTGCCAAAGGAAGGTGGTTCTCTCTGGGAACTCTGGTTTCCTGCCAAAAGAAGGTGGTTCTCTCTGGGAACTCAGTTTTCCTGCCAAAGGGAGGTGGTTCTCTCTTGGAACTCTGGTTTCCTGCCAAAAGAAGGTGGTTCTCTCTGGGAACTCTGGCTTCCTGCCAAAGGAAGGTGGTTCTCTCTGGGAACTCTGGTTTCCTGCCAAAAGAAGGTGGTTCTCTCTTGGAACTCTGGTTTCCTGCCAAAGGAAGGTGGTTCTCTCTGGGAACTCAGTTTTCCTGCCAAAGGGAGGTGGTTCTCTCTTGGAACTCTGGTTTCCTGCCAAAAGAAGGTGGTTCTCTCTGGGAACTCTGGCTTCCTGCAAAAGGAAGGTGGTTCTCTCTGGGAACTCAGTTTTCCTGCCAAAGGGAGGTGGTTCTCTCTTGGAACTCTGGTTTCCTGCCAAAAGAAGGTGGTTCTCTCTGGGAACTCAGTTTTCCTGCCAAAGGGAGGGAGGTGGTTCTCTCTGGGAACTCTGGTTTCCTGCCAAAAGAAGGTGGTTCTCTCTGGGAACTCTGGCTTCCTGCCAAAGGAAGGTGGTTCTCTCTGGGAACTCTGGTTTCCCGCCAAAAGAAGGTGGTTCTCTCTGGGAACTCTGGTTTCCTGCCAAATGAAGGTGGTTCTCTCTTGGAACTCTGGTTTCCTGCCAAAGGAAGGTGGTCCTCTCTGGGAACTCTGGTTTCCTGCCAAAAGAAGGTGGTTCTCTCTGGGAACTCTGGCTTCCTGCCAAAGGAAGGTGGTTCTCTCTTGGAACTCTGGTTTCCTGCCAAAGGAAGGTGGTTCTCTCTGGGAACTCTGGCTTTCTGTTAAAAGAAGGTGGTTCTCTCTGGGATCTCTGGTTTCCTGCCAAAGGAAGGTGGTTCTCTCTTGGAACTCTGGCTTCCTGCCAAAAGAAGGTGGTTCTCTCTGGGAACTCCGGCTTCCTGCCAAAAGAAGGTGGTTCTCTCTGGGAACTCAGTTTTCCTGCCAAAGGGAGGTGGTTCTCTCTTGGAACTCTGGCTTCCTGCCAAAGGAAGGTGGTTCTCTCTGGGAACTCTGGTTTCCTGCCAAAGGAAGGTGGTTCTCTCTGGGAACTCAGTTTTCCTGCCAAAGGAAGGTGGTTCTCTCTTGGAACTCTGGTTTCCTGCCAAAAGAAGGTGGTTCTCTCTGGGAACTCTGGCTTCTTGCAAAAGGAAGGTGGTTCTCTCTGGGAACTCTGGCTTCCTGCCAAAGGAAGGTGGTTCTCTCTGGGAAGTCTGGCTTCCTGCCAAAGGAAGGTGGTTCTCTCTTGGAACTCTGGTTTCCTGCCAAAAGAAGGTGGTTCTCTTTGGGAACTCCGGCTTCCTGCCAAAGGAAGGTGGTTCTCTCTGGGATCTCTGGCTTCCTGCAAAAGGAAGGTGGTTCCCTCTGGGAAGTCTGGCTTCCTGCCAAAGGAAGGTGGTTCTCTCTGGGAACTCTGGCTTCCTGCCAAAGGAAGGTGGTTCTCTCTGGGAACTCTGGCTTCTTGCCAAAGGTAGGTGGTTCTCTCTGGGAACTCTGGCTTTCTGCCCCATTTATAACTAACCATCCCGAAATAGCCAATAATGCTTAAATTGTTGTTTAACACCAATCAATCAGTTAAGCCTGTAGTAAGATGTATCAACATTAGTTTGGTATTAAAAAGAGGGAAGCAAATTATGTAAAATATTTGGATGCACAGGTAAACTATTGAACAAGTGTGCACATGCTGAAATGTCTCGTCTGCTTAATTGACCGTTGCTTTTATGTTGATAGTCCTTGATATAAAGCTTTCCTACAAGTATCACATTTTCATGATCCAAGAAAATGTGGCCAAGGTCAGATGAACCAAACTGGAAAAACATGTACACCTGATAATAATTCCATACTCCAAATATAATTGACCTTTTGCTTATAGTTTCTTATTAATGAACTTAACCAGGAAAACGTAACATTGACCAATGAAACATGACAATGAGGTCAAGGTCAGATGAACCATGCCATACAGACATGTACGCCTTACAATCAATCTGCATTAAAGACAGTTGACATTTGCTTATAGCATCTAAGAAACACTTAACATTGAACCATAGAAATGAGGTCAAGGTCAGATGATGCTTGACAGACAGATGTGTGTACCTTACAATTCATTCAATACAAACAATAAATTGACTTACTGCCTATAGTTTAAGAAACAAAAAGACCAAATCATAACATAACAGCAATGAACTGTGAAAATCAGGTCAAGGTCAAATGAAAACCTTTCAGGCTGATCCAAGAAAATGTGGCCAAGGTCAGATAAACCAAACTGGAAAAACATGTACACCTGATGATTATTCCATACACCAAATAAAATTGACCTTTTGCTTATAGTATCTTATTAATGAACTTAACCAGGAAAACGTAACATTGACCAATGAACCATGAAAATGAGGTCAAGGTCAGATGAACCATGCCATACAGACATGTACGCCTTACAATCAATCTGCATTAAAGACAGTTGACATTTGCTTATAGCATCTAAGAAACACTTAACATTGAACCATGGAAATGAGGTCAAGGTCAGATGATACTTGACAGACAGATATGTGCACCTTACAATCATTCCATACAAACAATATAATTGACCTACTGCCTATAGTTTAAGAAACAAAAAGACCAAATCATAACATAACAGCAATGAACTGTGAAAATCAGGCCAAGGTCAAATAAAACCTTTCAGACTGACATGTATGTCGTAAAATAATTACTTTCGCCAAATATAGTTGACTTATTGCATATAGAATTAGAGAAAAAGACCATTTCACAAAAACTAATCTTTAAACACTAACCAAGAAAATGAGGTCAAGGCCAGATAACACCTGCCAGTTGGACATGAACATCGTACAATCATTCCATACACCAAATATAGTAGACCTATTGCTTATAGTATCTGCGATATGGGCTTGGTTTACTTTTATAAATTGTTGTCTGGATGGAGAGTTGTCTCGTTGGTACTCACACTACATCTTCCTATATCTATTGACCACGAAAACTTAACCTTGTTTACCAAATCATCATGAAAGTGTAACAAACATGCTTAACACACTTCACTGGCCATCATTACAAGAAAGAAGACTGAAAAGCCGATTAAGTTTGGTCCATAGAATTACAAACAACAAAATTGCCATACCATATACTGACATAATAGCCTGTGCTAGTATCTGATCATAGATTTGGTAATATCAAAATGTAAAGGAAATCTCCCAAGTTCTGAAAGAGTGACAAGGTTATTTGCTCTTTTCCCCACACCTAGTAATAATTTACAAAATTTCATATGTGATCTTTCTAAAAGAAGTTTAGGATAGGCTTCATCAACTGTAGAAGTCTGAGAATTTTTTTTTAAGGGATTAAAAAAGCCCCATATATCCGAACTATACAAAAGAATGGGTTTAATTGTATGATCAATACGTGGAGGCTGTTTTTAATATTTGGATTCAGTGACAAGGAGTCCTTTCGTAGCTTGTAGTATGCTTTCAATGCCTTATTGTACAATTCCTTCTGAGCAAGGGAAAAAGATCCTGATGCACTAAATGTTATACCTAAATATTTACAATGTTGAACACAATCTATCAACATGTCATCAAAATAAAAATTATGTTTTATATGCCTGCCTGCTTTGTTGAATACCACCACCTTAGCTTTTTTAAGATTATTTTTCATACACCAATCTTTACAATACTTATTTAATTAATCAAGTTTACACTGAAGCCCCTTTTCCGAGGAAATCTTATAAAGTCTATAAGATTTTTTATATAACATAAGATATCTTATATAATTTATAAGATATCTTACATATTTTATAAGATATCTTATAAAGAAATTATATGTGATATCATATAAACTATATAAGATATCTTATATATCATATAAACTATATAAGATATCTTATAAACTATATAAGATATCTTATAAACTATATGAGATATCTTATAAAGTTTACTAGATATCTTGAAGTTAGAATAGATAGTAAAACGGCTTGCCATACTTTCATTGTGTTTTAGAATGAAAGTGTTTAAGAATAAAACACTTATTGCTTAGCTTAAACACTATTCTAAACATAATTCTAAACACATTGAACTGAGACGCGTGTAGACCAAAACATGTAAGATTAACGAAAATTACATAAAAAGATGTGCTTAGAAATGTGTTTTGGATCTAAACACCATTTATACAATGCAGGCATGTAGATCTATAATATATTTGAACTCGTACTAGCTAGTACTGTAGCATGGTGAGACACCTTGAGACAAATAAAATACTTTGTGAATTACAACAAGGATTTGTATAGTAAACAAATCCTTGATTACAACACCAATGTTGTCATTCGGTTTATGGAGAGAAAAATTATAGTGAAGGAATAAATAATGGTGGTCAAGTATTGTGACATGATTTTGAAAGATCTGGTATTGGATCTTGAATGAAATCTTATCCAGGAGACACTGCATGCAAAGTCATTTATTGAATTATAAGGACAAATTTTGAACAAAAAATACTGTCAAAATGATTCATCGTTATAAACAGTCCCTAAAAAATCGAATTTAAAATATCACCGTTTTTACAAAACTATATAGATATATAAAGGCAAACTTTTGCTCTTCAACATCAAGTTCAATAACATAAAGTAGGGGGCGGATCCAGCAAATTTTTAAAGCAGGTATGATAAAAGGGGGTTCCAACCATATGTCCCCATTCAAAGCATTGATCGTCAAAAAAAGGGGGGTCCAACCCACGGAAGTATGATTTTGTTTTACTTTATTTTTAAGAAACATTATTATGGTTACTAACCATCGCCAACGTAGCGATACCGCATGTGTCTACAGGACAAGCGTCCTCTGTTATGCATGCATTTTCGTGGATTCCGTGGGTGCAGGAGAACCACGAATTCAAATGTTTAAAAGGAATGTACGGAGACTTCGCAAAAATCAGGAAATTTGATATCCATGAATATGCAGGTTTTCCTCAAACCACGAAAAATTGATACCCACGAAAATAAAAGAATTCATAGTAACACAAATATCATTATACAAAGTTCCACCGAATGAACAGGCGTACAAACAGAGACAAGAGAAAACGAATGCATTTCTAAATGTTACCTATATAAAAAAAAAATAAGTAAAAAGTTGCTAGACTAACCAAAAGATATGCTTACAAATGCATGGACTAAATGTTTAGTTGACCTTCTCAGCGCATATACGTAGCTGTAAATGATTCATGACTAATATTATAATATAATATATAATCAAGATATATGATCATGCATACTAGTAATTTTGAAAGGATAACTATATGTATAGGCGGCATGTTGTCAAAAATAATTGTTACATATATGATCATATATTGTAATAAATAATTTTAATAAAAAAAATAACTGATATTTCTTTAAATGCTAGATTCTACATGTTTGTGTTTTCTGTTTATCGTTTTGTTATTTTCGTCTTTAAATTATTTTGTAACAATCCTATTGTTTGGATTTTAGACTTCGTATTCTTATTCGTAGCCAGAACGATTTCGATAAATGCTGAGAAAATGCGACAGACTGAATGTACAGTGTTATAGACAGACGGACGGACAGTAAACTCATTATAGTATGAAATTCAAAACAGTGTAGCTGTGGCCATTGATTGACCCATCAAAATCATCCATTGACTGGGACAATTTACGTGAACGTTTGTCTGTAACAACCACTGTTCATGACGTACCTACGATAGACATTTAAACTGTGGGGTCACCAAAGGTTTCTTAACACCTTTAATTATAAAATAATTCGAAAAATTAATCAGGAATAAACTTTGTGTTTTGATTTATATAATTGATATAAATCAAAATATCGTGTTATTTCTGATTAATTTTTCGAATTACTTTATTTAGGTTTTGAGAACCTTTGGTGACCCCATAGTTTAAGTTTCTTTAAAAAGTACATAGTGAGCATTGGTCGTTACATACAAACGTTCACCTAAATTGTTCCAGTCAATGAATGATTTTAATGTGTCAATCAATGGCCACAGCTACACTGTTTTGAATTTCATACTATATAGAACGCATCCCCTCTCTTATTCTTCCATATAAGAGTTGGGTTCATTGAATGCAATCTATATTGCGATTTTACAATGCAAATGAACGTCTTTTCTATATACAGAACACACTGATGTGTAACTTTATCTTTGTCCCAATATATAACCTCAAACTGATTTAAAAGTCATCTTTCTTATCAAATAGCGTGTTGAAAGGGAATTAACTCCAGTTACATTTTAAGTTGAACAAATGGCATCCAATCGACTAGCTCAGTTTAGGGAGTTTGGGAAAAAGATAGTTGCAGTAGGAAGAAATTACAAGTAAGTTTACAGTTAAAAGTAAGTAAATCACTTTGTATATGTCAAATTTAAATTATATGTGATTTGTTAGGTCAATATCATACAAAAGTTGTGTGCAGGTTTAAAAGGCGTTCACTAATCTCGAGAGTAATGTCGGTGATCAAACTCCCCGGCAGTTCCAGTTCCGATCCGCATACGGGCCCGAATACTACTCTACACTTGATGGAGTAAAGGAAAACAGTTCCGGAACGGAAACGATCACTGTCCGGAGTTTGGTCGGTGATACGCGTTTATATACATCCGTCTTTTTTTTCAGCATGGGATTTTTTGTTAGAAGCGAAATGTTTTTATTTTACATAAGCCGTTAGCGACCATTCAATGTGAAGACGGTACCTTCCAGATTAACAAAAAAGGGCGATAAAAATGAAAAATAGCCTATAAAACACAAACAGAGACGCTGGTTTTGCAATCTGAGCCTTGGAGTCACGTTTAAATGATTTTACAAATGTATGATATATATGTGCCGGCAGTATTTTTTTAGTTGATATTATTGTAACTTGAACCCTACTGACAGTAGTCGTATAAATATTTATACGTTTATGCTTGAATACTTATAGTGAGCTAGTAATTTAAAGTATACATGTAGTAGTTTTGGGAATTACATTTATATGTTGCGGCATGCTCAATAAGCTGAGACAAATTGTATAATCTTAATTATGGCATGTTTTGTCTTACTCACTATTGTATTGACTTGATATTGAAGGGCCCATGCAGAAGAACTTGGAAATAAAGTCCCAGAAAAGCCAATTATATTTACAAAACCAACGACATCATATCTATCACAAGGTCATCCAATAAAGGTATGAAAAATTAGTGATACAAATTATATTTTTGTTTTTTTTAAAGGAGTTTGGCTGACCAACGTGGAGACCCGGTTCCTCCATATCCACTGGTCTTTCTTAAGCCAACAACCACCTATATATCGGAAGGAGATATTATAAGGGTATGTTTAAATTCATCCCCACTATGTCCTATTGTTAAAGATTTCTCCACTAGTTACGTCTGCTTGACTTTTTACTCTTTAATATATTAGGGTCTGGATTGGGAGTTCGGATAGTCCTCGTTTCTGCAATCATCAATTTTTAGGCCATTTCTCTATTCTTCATACTTTTCGTTGTTTTCCTCTTATATTTGATGTGTTTCCCTCAGTTTTAGTTTGTAACCTGGATTTGTGTTTTTTCAATTGATTTATCACCTTCGAACAGCGGTATACTACTGTTGCCTTTATTTAGTTCCCAATCTTTGCCTGGTTCTCCGCGGTAAACCCCCATTCAGACCCTCTTGCTCACATAACCGTTGACAATGATTCTTGCTGAATGAAGATATAATCAAAAGGCCGAAATACCGTTTGCTTAAAATAATAACATTAAAACCCTCATGTATCATGTGGTTGATTATGAATACCAGGGTAATTGACCAAACAAGAGAAGACGCAGAAACACTTTTTAAATGCAAGGGATTAAACTCTGAGGTACAAGTTACTGAGAGCTAGAAATTAATTCACGGATAAATATGGACATTGAAACAACCTGAGACTGCTATAAGTTATAGTAGTCTCAGAAGCAACACAGATCATGAGTCTTAAGCATGTAAGACCCAAATGTTTTTAGAAACTTATCTTAGAGAGAATCCTCCGGCATGGATATGTTCTTTCCCCCAAAGAAAAGACAGCTCCAATGTCGTTTGTGTATGCAAGTCCTGATTACTTCCTTCTCCAAACCCTCGGAGACGAATATTTTGCCCGGGTCACAGGGTGACGGCTACCTGCGAAATTGGATGTTGAAAACCAACCAAGCTCGTCGGTCTAGTACAAAGCGTTATTCATATTCATATACCATTTCAGTTTCTTATCTTGCGGGCCATCCGTCTGTTCTAATTCAAAACTCAAACCATAATAGCCAACATAAATTATATACAAGTTTGAGAAAGGACAACTCATAATTTGTAAAACAGTAGGAAGCTTTCTGAATCCATCAATTGAAAGTATTGTTCTTAAAGTGCTTGATATTTTATTGAACATAATTTTGCTATATGATTCGCGGTCGTAATCTATTGAAAGCAAATGTGGCCTAGGTTCTTGTCGTGGCCGTGACTTGTTGCTATGCTGTCAGAACGCATACAGATTTCTCAAGAATAATTGGAAAGAATGAAAAAAAAACTATCATTATTCTTAAACTTTCCTCTCCTCTAAATATTCAATCTGTTTAATTGAGGTCTGGAGCTGGCATGTCAGTTAACTGCTAGTAGTTGTTATTTATGTATTATTGCCATTTTGTTTATTTTCTTTTGTTACATCTTCTGACATCGGACTCGGACTTCTCTTGAACTGAATTTTAATGTGCGTATTGTTATGCGTTTACTTTTCTACATTGGCTAGAGGTATATAGGGAGAGGGTTGAGATGTCATAAACATGTCTAACCCCGCCGCAATTTTGCGCCTGTCCCAAGTCAGGAGCCTCTGGCCTTTGTTAGTCTTGTATGATTGTTTATTTTAGTTTCTTGTGTATAATTCGGAGTTTAGTATGACGTCCATTATCACTGTACTAGTATACATATTTTTTAAGGGGCCAGCTGAAGGACATGTACGGGTGCGGGAGTTTCTCGCTACATTGAAGACCCCCGTGCTTGGTGGCCTTCGGCTGTTGTCTGCTCTATGGTCGGGTTGTTGTCGCTTTGACACATTCCCCATTTCCTTTCTCAATTTTAAGTATTTGATCCTTATTTAGTTTCAGTACACACGTTTGTCGACTTTGGTAAGTTGTACCTATCCCAACGTGATTTAAAGAACAACACATATAGTGTTTGTTAGATCTGCTTAATAACTTGACCAATATTCATGAGAAGCACTATCATCATCACGTATTTTAAATTGTACACAGGGCTGCCACCTGCCATTAAAATCTATCCCGTTTGTAGTCTTTGTCAAATATCATCTAATATATATATATATATATATCTTTTAGTTTCCACCTGGTTGCACAGACCTTCATCACGAAGTAGAACTAGGTATTGTTGTGGGAAAGAAAGGGTACCAAATTCCCGAGGAGAAGGCGAAGGAATATATTGGTGGTTACTTTGTAGCCCTAGATATGACTGCTAGAGATCTTCAACTTGAAGCAAAGAAGAATGGACATCCGTGGACATTATCTAAAGGTTGGGATACATCAACACCAGCGGGCGAATTTATAGAAAAGGATAAAATTACTAATCCACAAAATCTTCAGATATGGTTGAAGGTGAATGGTGAAATGAGACAAAATGGAAATACTGCAGATATGATATTTAGCATTAGTTATTTGATCAGCTTTATTAGTAAATATATGACACTGGAAGAGGGTGATGTCATACTTACTGGTACGCCCTCTGGTGTAAGTGGCCTCAAGGGCGGTGACGTTATTGAAGCTGGCATTGGTGATGTTTCAGAAATAAAATTTTCTGTGGACTCATCCTGAAGCATTTTGCAATGCCTTTAAAGACCTTTAAAAACATATGTATCTTTACGGTTATCGCATTATTCATAACTTTAAAACAACAATTAACCGGCCTTTATATTGTATAATTGGACACAGACAGCAAAGAGTATATTGTTCTTTTTATGTCATTTCTGTGTCATTTGGTCTCTTGTAAAGATTTGTCTAATTGGCAATCATACCACATCTTCTTTTTTTTTATCTTTTGTATGGGTTTTTATAATTTTTCGTTAAAACAGCTTATTTTTTGTTTGTTCAAACATTATGAAAATGTTTCTACCAGAGTATTTGTGTATTTCGTGTTTAGATAAAGAAAAAGGAACCCAGCTGTTTTTTTTTAAACTCAACCTTTAAATATATTTTTGATGTCTCGCCAATCATGTACGTTTTATTATATATATATAAAGATTACAACATTGTCGATTTAGTTTAATACTTGCTTTATCATGGCTCGGAGACATGCAGTTACCTTGTGTTGCAGAAGACATCCATGTATTCCTGATACCATTAGAGCTAGGTCTATAGGCTGTAGATCTTGTCTAATTTATTTCTAACAATTTGCAAACTTCTGTAAAAAATATATTTTACATATTTCTCCCTTGATCGGAGTGAAGTTAACAAGGAATACCAAAACGTGAAATAAAGTCATAGACAAGCTTTTTAGGTTACTTGTTTGGAGGTGGGGACGTCTCCATCCATCTGGTAAAATAGTCTCCAATTAGATCTATTATTTTGACGGGTAGAGGGTAAAGGACCAATAACACAAATTACAACACGGTTCATTGGATAACCTACAGTGTAACTCTCTTAAGACTCTTTAGATTCCTTAAATCGATTGCAAACAGAACAAGTGTTTACATTTGATTGAATATCCTCTCCTATATTGTACCAATTGAAACAGGTTTTTATTTTGTCCTTAGTTTTATTTACACCAAAAATTGCAGAAAACATAGTATTATGACAACTTGTCATTACTAAAAGACTTACTGAATTAATTACTGATAACTTTCACTAGTTGGTTGTAATCGTTTCTGATACAAAACAAATTATTTTAATCAAGAGATCATAATAATTTAAACAATATTTTCTTTGTTGATGGACCATATGAAGCAATTTCATCTCTGTTTGGTTTACAATTATTTTTAGTCATTCATGGATAGGCCCTAAATCGCTTCCCTCTCTTTAAAAATGTTCTAATTCTATTGTAGTGTACCCACTAAGCCAATTTGAATCAAATGACTTTGAATTTTGACTTCTTGTGACAGCACAAATATTAGAAACAAATGGTTTACCTAAAACCCCTAAATTAGTGACATTATCTACACCAGCTTTAAAATCTATCCAATAAGAATTGTAATTTTGACACTCAGGATTTCTAACTCTGTGTTATATGGTCACAGAGAGATATGTCATATTCGCGTCGTGAAAGCGAGTCAGCATTTTGGCGTTTAATCCCTGGTCTGTGTTGCATTTTAAAGTTGTACTGTGAAAGGGTCTCACTCCAACAAGTCAACTGCTCCTGTGGATCTTTAAAATTAAGCATCCATCTCAAGGATGCATGATCGGAACTTAGCAAAAATATTCGACTAACTAAGTATTGGCGAAATTGATGAATAAATGTAATCAGTGATAAAAGCTCACATCTGGTGATACCATATATCGTTGTTGTGGTTTATCTAACTTTTTGCATCCATTAACAAGCACTGCGTATACTTATTTTTTAATTTAATATACAATATTTTAGTTTGAAATGATAGATTTATTTTACGTCTTTAAGAGTAAAAGCGAGAATTTGTAGAATTATGGTATTATATGTTCCTGCTAAAAATATTGTGGTAAAAAATGTAGTTGGTTCGTAAGAATCAAAGAGTAGATTGCTCTGAGGGATACGATTGCCATTGTTTTCATTGATACATGTATTAGTATTATTTTCAAAAATAATTCAACTGCACGTGTAAAATTCTCGTAAAATAATTTACGTAATCTGAATAGTTATTCAACTTTAAAAATAGCCAATCATCGATACAAGTGTATGAACAATGTACTTATTGTCTTTTATTTTTGTACTATTAATTCCAAGTTGACTTTCCACAGCTGTCACTGAGAGTGAGAGAAGGTATTTCACTTCGTACCTTATCACCTATTTTCCTACGTGAATTCTAGGTGGAACCCCTATTCCTAACTCTTTAAATATTTAATTTCCTTTGGGTCAGTGGGCCAGACTCCTTTCCGTACACATTCCTCTGTTTAAATTGCGATCGGTTTTAATATAATACGACGTCTATCGACAGAACGAGTTAATTTTTCTCAACTTATCATCGTTTGACGAGAGTTACTTACGGAAGGGAGACAACTCGAAGCGATAATATGGAAGACTCCATTTTAGCAGAAGGGGTGTTCTAGTTACACCTTTACGTTGTGGACTACATTTATTTTAATTTAAATGAAGCATATGATTTAAAATTATGCAACTACAATAACCCTCAATAGCAGACACATAGAAAGGATCCGTGAGTTTCAAATTAATCAATGGAGTGGGGAATCCAGAGCAACCATTCAAACTGATACCCCTTCAAGTCAAGAAAACTATACGCATAATTACATAAACAAACCCTAGACTTGTGATTTGTAGCAAGGACGTATATTAAATGTTAATTAAACGACCTCCGTTTCTTTATGGAAGTACAATATCAAATATCAGTTTCATAACGGTGACATATATGAAAACTCCACTTCAGTTCCTATATGACAGAAATAGATTTATCGATCGGAATTCAGAGAACTCTCGCATGTTATCAAAAGTGAGGAATTCCCTCTGACGTGTTTCTAAATTTATAAAAACACTAAATAATTACTGCTTGATTCTGATTTTCCGTGTTGTTAAAAACACGAATACAAGTCAAGGGAATTATCGACACATGAAGATTATGAGAAGAACATTATAGGGCAGTTGTTTAAATTCAATCCTTTTGTTTTTTATACCATTTAAAGCAAGACAATTTCAAGAATCTGAGATGTTCCTTGATGTTTAGAATAAAACGGTTGACGTGAGGGCATGGCCCTGAGTCAATGGTATAAGTCAACAGATTGCTTAAAAGCAATCGTATCCCAAAACACAACTTGGTTAGATGGTGTATAGATTACAGGAAATTCAATGAGTTGACGACCAAGGATGCCTACCCTATACCAAATATATTATGTGCCTAGATTGTCTAGCTGGCAGTGACTCCACAATAACATATTTACATTCTAGGTATTGGCAATTGGAAATGGCCTATTTCTAATACTATATGCAATAGGTCAACTATATTTGGTGTATGGAAATGTTTTATGATATTTCAAACTTAAATATTGAGGATGTCTTAATTATAACGTGTCAATTATTAAAATCATTGTTTTAGCGTTAGGTTGCTCTTTATATATGGGCCCATCAATTGGAATAAGAAATAGTTTATCTTAATATTGTAGTCTTATTATGCACATCCTGTTAAGATCTCTCAAATTACAAAATTTTAGATTATTTGAGGAAAAGTGCATACAATTTATAATCAAATTTCTAGGTTCAAAGGTACATTACTCTTGGATACTTTCACGGGTTAATATGCCCTACCAGGCTGGTATTCAATTGAAATTTCACAAAATTTATAGAAAAAGGTATGGTCAAGTTCGTATATTTGAAATGTTTACATTCGTTTCTATATGGGCTTTTAAACTTTAATGTAGGGACATAATGTAAGATTTGTTGCATTTTGTATGACGTGTTCAATATGGATTTTCGAGATATTGGTAAACTTTTAATTTAAAGACAATTTTTCACAAAACAGTGAACTTATACGGTAGGCACACATGAATGTAACTGGAATAATTGACCAACCTCTATCCACTTCTGTTTCTCTTTAATGAAGTGACTGGAATATTCGGGTTGACTTAAAGGAGTAGTTCCAGTAAGACCCCTTTTCGGCCCCATAATATAGCAGTTTTACAAAATTGTAAAAATGTGAACTTTTACTTATTTATCGGAAAGTATAATGCTTCTGCTTCATAAATATGGGCTATTTTTGACAATAAAATGCACATATATCGAGTACTAGCATCATTAAGTCAGGCTAAATGACTGAATTCACAGAAATCTTCACTATTTTAGAATTTTAGTTAAATTTTAGACGGTTTCCGTCTTAAATGAAAGTGGCCGCATTTGTGTTCATTCTTAATATTGAAATGTTAGTTGTATTTGATGATAATACATAACATATATAAAGGTTGAGGATGAACATGGATGCGTCCACTTTCATTTCTGACAAAAACCCTGTGAAAAGTGACATTTTTTTGCATATTTGAGTTTGTATCGGAGTGTTTTTAAAGACTAAATCAGTTAAAATCTTTCCCATAAACTAATTGAATCAAAAGAAATAGACACTTAAGTGTTTAAAAAGTGTCCAAAATCTCTCGTCAGATGAACTTAAAATTTGAGGCCGAAATCGGCCCTACTCCTTTGGATATTGTACACAAGGATAAAAGGATAAATTATGCCGAAAAAGACCCTGAGATAAAAGATAGGTCTTTATGGCATTTACATGCATCTATTATTTTTTTTAAACTTAATAAATTGCTTCGTTGAGCACAGCCTGATACAACAGCAGAGGTTGACCCCTAAACAGTTGGGGCAAATTTTGACACTATATTTTGTGATCAACTTTGTGACATAATATAGGTTTCTGACACAAAATAATGTGGCCAAAGATCTAAAAAATCTTTTTTTTTCAATTCAAACTTGGGCATATCATTGATTATTTTATTTATGAAATGTACAAAATAACGGCAAAGTCTGTAAAATTGTCCATAATTTATACTGAAAGCCCTTGAAAGACTGCATGCACAACTTTAAATTTAAATGGGGAATATGTCCATTGGACACAGATGATACCCCCACTTGCATACATGATTATAAAAGGGACATTTCCCAAGAATGGCAAAATTTGTACTTAATCTGTGTTTTGTGGTAATAAACAGTGTGCAAGTTTCATAACATTTGCTTAAGGCAAACTTAAGAACAAAAATTTCATCAATTTTCCATTTCCATATTGGCATAACTCTAAAACAGTAAAAGTGAGGCCCCCAAAATTCAAACTTGATGTATGGGTTGTGGTAATAAGCATTGCATATAAGGTTCATAACATTTTTTTAGGAAAGATAAAGTTAGAAAGACTAACGTTCACTTATGTTTCTTAACTCCTGTTTTCAAATTTGTTGCTTAGTGTCACTTACAGCTGGTTGTGTTCAGCTGCTAAGGATAAGCCCAGCAGTGGTCTCGTTCGTGATGATTACCACAGTACAAAGTCCAAATAACCTCATGTTTTTCTATGTATCTTTGGAACCCAACCAATTTTTGAAGATTTCATAGCTGATGGTGAAACACGAATTTAAATCAACATGTTGTAAATTTTCCATAGGCTTCAGTGCAGACTTTGGTAAAAACAACAATGATAAGAAAAATATTACACAGATGCAATGACAATACTGTGTCTGTACTTAACAGAAGCTTACTGGTAGTGTTCTGAATCAGTCATTTTCATGTAAATCAGTATTGCCTTTGTTGTTGTTGCATTTAATTTATTGTGGTCAAATTATTTTTATATTACCTATCATCTTAAGCTTTTTGTTTTACAGTTCTTCTTTTAAAGCATGCAAAACAAACAATTGATTAACTTGCTTGCTATATTTGTTTGAATGTTTGTAAACAACAGGTAGGTAGTCTATTTCAGTGTGTTTACTATTTATTGGAATATGATTGGACAATAAACATTAAATTCATTTCATGTCAATTCTTATTGTCCAATCAAATCCCAGTAAATATAAAAACAGACTGAAACTCCGCCTACCTATTGTTTGCAAACAACCAAACAAACCTAGCAAGCAAGTTGATCAATGTTTTGTTTTGCATGCTTGTATAGAAGAACTGTAATTGTTTTAATATTGTTGTACTAGTAGTTGCAATATATATCAGATACCATCATAGTTTTCAACCCAAGAAACTTTTGAACCTTGAGGAATTTAACAAATAACAAATCCATAATCTTTTTTACAACCTTGTTTTATTTGCCACAAACAGGCTGGATACCAGCTCATTTTAAGATTTTTTCTTCATCAATAATCTGGTTTTACATATTATCGTTCTAACAGATCTGTATGATCAATACAAAACCACTTCAACTGGCGGTACAAAGACAGTGAATACTGCACAGTGGTTTGGAGAATAAAATGATCATCCAGTTGATATTTTAGATTTACTTCACCATATATATTGTATACAGATACTTTTTAATCTGTTTTTTTTATCATTACTTTCAGATTGAAAACTGTGATTAATAAATTTGAATTTAAATACTTTCATAATTTCATATAAATATAATGATGTATTTTGTAAACTTAAATTTGTAAGGATCTTATAGTATGGTTGAAAAATCCTTTATTACAATAGATCAGTGATAGATAAAAAAAAAAAAAAACTTTATCATTTGCTTGAATACAGCAAAAAGATATTTATACTAAACATCATTTGGTATGAAATATGATGTGCCAGTATGGTATTGTTTCCCTCAATCTTAACAAATATTTTGTTCACTTAAATAATGCCATGAACTGATTAAGCAAAACTTTCAAATAGTTCTAATAAATTTATCTTTCATAAAAATGCTGCAACATTGTACATTTAATACATATGTGTGCATTCTTTCAAACATAACTTCCCCAAATATGTTTGGCTGATACATTGTATTAGATCTAAATTTGTGTAAAAACCTTTAATTCATTATTCCACCAATTTGCAAATAAAATATCTTCAAAGGTTTCTATTTCATGTAAAGTAGAACTGTGGGGTATTGAAAAGTTTAAAGAAATATTTTCAACGAAAAAACTATTAAGAAAACCTTTAATAACAAAATTAATAAAACTGTTAAGAGTTAAAATTCCTCATTTGAATAGTTATGGCAAAATCCATTTGTCACAATGCCAAGTCAAAAGAAAATACTTAGATGAGTAATATATATAAAGAATGTGCACTATACAATTCATTAAAATCAAGTCAATGGTCAAAGAGGTTAAGATACAAGGTGACTCCCTCCTTCTATGAATATTGCAAACTGAGAAACCCCAAAATTACTGTGAAAAAGAAAAAAATGAAACAGAAAAAAGGTGGTGGAAATGTCAATGAAAACTTCAAATTCTCTGAAAATTCCATGGAAATCATTTCCCTGGTTTAGAAGGAGCGGCAAAATACAAATGTTGCAGAATGGACAACTATCGGTATAGAAACTGAAGGTTTATACAAATCCTACATTGTCATTGATTTTTTCGTTTGAATGCATGATAAAATCATTAATGTACAAATATATATAACTTAAAATATAAATACATTCAATGTACACAATTTTCATGTATAAGGCATCAACCATTTAATATGAAAGTTTTGTCCAGGAATAATTTTTTTGGGGTGGTAAATAACTTGATTTAAAATTTAATTCTGTTTTGCATGTTGTGCTATATATCAGATTTATTTTTTTTATACAAAAACACATTTTCCAATTGGCATTTGTTTACCCTTTATGCCCATTTGGGGATAGAATTTTTCTTAATCATTAAACTCCAAGGGCTCTAAAATGGTTGGTGCCTTAATTTAACATAATGAATTCATTGAATAATGCTTTCCCAATACTGATGATTTATAAATGATTAGCACTGTAACATTTGTGGATTTTGTGACTTTAAGAAAGCCAACATTGGTATATATGCAATAATTGCTTATTTACATGCTTTAAGAGCCAAACTTATGTGCCAGTGTTTTTTATTCAGAGACAAAATGTTGAACTTACTTCTAGTCTATATAAAATTTGATTTATTTTCTAAACATTGGTGCAGAAATATTGACCATATAGGTGACTGGCTAGAAATTACATCCTTTGAAATTAACATTTTATTGTCTAGTTCCTATAGTAACTTATGAACTGTTTATCTTAGATAAGATTACTACAATTTCGTTTTTATTGACAATGAACGTTTCATACATTTATATAGCAATGCCCATTTTTTTTGGAAGACTAGAACAATCTTTTTTTCAGTAAGATGTGTTTTAATTTCCAGAAAAACACTTCTAAACATGATTGAATTTTAATATCATAATATTAATTGTTTTCATGTTAATGTATGAAATCAAATTGATTTTTTCAAGAGGTAGCTTTTAAACAACTTAAAATAGAAAATGACTAGGTCCTTTCTATCAATTTTGACAATGTATCAAGGATGATAATTGATGTAAAAGATAAATGCAGTTTGAATTAATTTTGATATTTGAATTGAAAAATGTTCATGGAGCCGAAAATTGTTGAAAAAAACCTATGAACCGAACATTCAAAGTATTTTTTTTAGATCTGTAACAAAAGTACTAGTACTAAAGACCATATTACTTGCATGCATTTTTGGAAAAATTTCAATTTGAGGTTTTACTGTAAAAGAAAATTCTATGGCATATAGTACATGTTTCATGCAATATGTAGTACAAAGTTCATGCTAGTTGTAAATTAGATAAAAACGGATGTATCACAGTAAATGTGTATATTTCATAGAAAGGGATATTTGGTGGGGTTTATTATTTTTCTTTTAAGTATCCTTAATGAGAAATGTTAATTTTAATTTATCACAGAAATGAGGAGAAATATCAGCATATCAATCAGATCTCTTTTAAAAAAAACCTTGTAATGTACTATACGAATCCCATATGATGTGATAAAATGAATTATGTTATACAAAACTGATTTCTTTTTAAATATATCAATTCATTCCTAAAGGAGGAGGTATGATACCACTTTTTTTGCCTTTAAGTTTGCAAATAAAAAAAGTGTGATTGATTTAACAAATAAATTAATATCTTCATTCTTCAGATATTTATAAGCCATTACTTTTGTTTGATAGCAGTATCAACATTATTGAATTTTTTCTTGTATGATAGTATTAAGACTTCAAACTTCTTACATTTAGGACAAAAACTGCAACTGCCAAACTAGCATCATTTAAAAATATAGTATTTTAGTCAAAGTTTCCACCTAAAAAGAGAGTTTATAAAAATAGGTGTAAAATATCTTTTAATGTATCAATGTAAGTCGGGTGCTCAATTTTGTCAAAAAATTGTGCATGAAATGGCCAATTTAGGTCAAATGACAAATTGAACAGGATTATGACATCAAGTGCCTCACTACACGAAAATTTTGAAATTAAATCATGCAATTCATTTACCAATAAAATATTACGATTTTAAAAGGATTGAATAAGTTTATACTTATTTTGCAATTTCAGGCGCTAAATAATGGCTCTATCATACCTCTTCCTATAAAGATTGGGAGGAAAAATAATAGAGAGAAAAACGAATTTTTCAAACAATTTGTTTGAAGTTTAATGTTTGTTCTGACCATTCTCTCAGTCTACACAAGTTGTCTGATCTGATTTAAAATCATGATGAATTTCTTCTTGAATGCTTGGAACTTACATTTATAACTGAACTGAACTTTTGATAACATTTTTCAGTTAAATATACAGGTACAAATAATGATAAATAAACTGATATTTTTATAAACAATTTAAAAACTGGTAATACCAAAAACTTCCATATGGAATGTCACAGGTTTCAAGCTGAAATTTTAAATTATTTGCTCTCCTGTAATTTGTGCCACAACATTATTTTCGTGGCAGTTAGTAAGTGGCTCTGTAATAATTTATTGAAGTCTTTCTAAAGGCATTTAATAGTCATCCAGATCAAAATCTTCGAACATATCGTCTAGGTGTGGGTCTAATACTTGGAAGTCAACCTGGTACCGTAATATACCTGAAAGGTAAAAATTAACAAATCAAAATTTGAAAAAGGTCTTTAATCAAGTCTCGTAATTTACTACTTCTGCTGCACTGCAAGTACATCAAATTGTATATTATTTCTACTATTGATAAAGTTACATTCTTAATACAATGGTCTACAATTAAATGAAAAAGCACCTTTAGACTATTCCAGTTAAAAATACATGGTTATAAATAGGCAGGCTAGTGATATAGTGGTTCAACTATTTAGACCACCCAGCCAAGGAGTCCCAACACACCTCTGCTCTGAAGTTATTTGGTTTACAGGAAGTTGATCAGCAATGGACTTGAAAAGGCATCAAGGGGTTAGCATGAGGAAATCAAACTTGATTACAAGTTTCAGAAAGCACTGATTAATAGTTTCCTAAAAAAAACATGATGTGACAAATGAAGACTTTCAGAGAGGTGGTCTAATTACATCTCACATTCAAATGTCATTAAGATGCATTTATTACAATAAATGGACATGGCTTCAATGACAGTTGCATAAACTAGCTCACCAAATAGTAAATTTTCATGTTATAAATTATGCCACTGAACTGAATGAAAGGCGTTTCTTTTATTTTATATATTATTTATATTGATATCATTTATGTTTTTGGAAGATATTTTTCAAAGGAAAATTGGCTGGTTTTTTTCCCATTCTTACCTCCTATTCCACCAAATCCTCGGACAAATTGAGCTCCCTCTTGCGATCGATCTGTTATTATTTCTAATGTTGCTCCTGTAATGCAAATAATGAATGTGTAGATTAAACCAATATGCTTCAGTAGATAAAATATAAACGACATCCGACAGAATGTCCGATTGGCTTATTCTATAACTAATTCAGACTTTGACTCAAAAAGTATCTCCATAGAAATGAGATATCACTGACAATATAATAGTGGTTTCCTAAATTGTGATCAAATCAAAAACTTTTAACATGTATAAACCTGCATAATATTTTTCCCATTTAGGGAATTTGGTCGACATGGGAGATATTTTTAGATCTTTAATTAGTTAAATTCATCAATTTTCTCTACTTTACGCCTATACATACATGTATTTAATCAACTCCGGTTTATTGTAGAAGACTATGGTGACCTCTAGATGTCATTTGGATTTTAATATCATTGGTTTGGTCTCTTATTGACTAATGGCAACTATCTCATCTTATTTCTTATTCATGCAGAGAGCTTTTCACTATCCTAACTTTTTAACACCAGAAATGGTACAAGATCGATAGTAGAAACCCCTTTTACTTTAAGTCGCAGCCTATTAACTTAAGTCAGAACAGCTTTGTATTTCCACAAACTCTTTGCAATTTTGTATCAGGGCTGTTCCACAAAAACGTATACGAGACCTTAAAGGAGGGCACTGTGGGTGGGTTTTATTGTACAATGAATTCAGTCTTGATTGCCTCGATATGTGGTTGACTTAATTTTAATGTACCTCCCCTTTAAACCGTTATTTAATTTGAACAGCACTAGTTAGAAATATAGTCAAAATGTAAAATCTACTGCGTTCACTACAGCAGTAAAATATTGTAACCTTCCATCAAAAGAACAAGTCGTCAGCTCATTGGTTCATATTAGTTGAAGTGATTAAGTTTCATTATGTTTGACTTACCAAAATTTTTATAATTATTTGCAAACCATTCTAATAATGGCATCTGTTCCACTAATTCTAACTCCACACCAGTCTGTAATTGAAAAAAATATATAAAAAGATTTATTTCAATTTTCAGTATCCTCAAATACTAATTTGAGAGAGTAAAAACTTCTGTGAATGTGTCTATGGGCCACAGAAACCAATGCTTGTAAATATGTACAAGTCAACTTCCACATACAGATGCAGGATTCATGTATATATGACCTTTCTGAGATTGTAGGCTTAGAGTGTAAGTTTCCAAACATTTGGTTGAGGTTAACTAAAGTTAGAGAACAGACATATCAGATTTTGCATTTTTTTCTATTTATAAAGGTGCACAACTCCTCAACAGTAAAAGTGATGCCACCCAATCTCAGACTTGATTATGTTTTTAAGTAATAAGTAGTGTGTATCACCATTAGTGTAACTGTCTTCTTATTCTAGTATATCATACATTTACTTCTGATTCTCTGGTCTCCCCATATAATTTAAACTTACATCTTTGTCAATAAAATGTGTTTTATCTTTTTCTTGCTCTGGTTTTAGGAATAAAATGTTTTCAACTGAAAAATAAAATGAAATATATTTACAAATGCATCTAAACAACATATACTTTGACAGTTGAATTGGGATATTAAAGTCATGCTCCAAATGAAAGAAAATTATTTAATCAAGACAACAGAAAATTTGAAACATTGTAGGATTTTATAACTTTTTCATTAAAAACTGCATGTACAGTAGTTGTCGTTTGTTTATGTAATTTATAAGTGTTTCTCGTTTCTCGGTTTTTATTTTATATAGATTAGACTGTTGGTTTGCCCGTTTGAATGGTTTTACACTAGTAATTTTGGGGCCCTTTATAGCTTGTTGTTCGGTGTGAGCCAAGGCTCTGTGGTGAAGGCTGTACACTGACCTATAATGGTTTACTTTTTTTAAATTGTTATTTGGATGGAGAGTTGTCTCATTGGCACTATTGGCACTCACACCACATCTTCCTATATCTATGTATATTGTAAAGTGAACAAACTTGAGATTGATTGTTGGTGATGAACTTTCAGCAATTTATTGGTTGCATCATAGCAGTCAGCTTTTATTAAAGGAAGATAGAATGCATGTTACTGTAGAGAACCACTGATCTCGGGATACACTTATGAAGATTACTAAAATTGCAGCCTTTGAAAAATATATCTGTTCTAATTTCGTAACACTGCAAATATGTCAAAAATAATAGACATTTGAAAGAAAACCTTCTGATGTTCATGCTGTGTACACTTTCAAAATCAATCCGGTATTTAACAAATTAGCTATGATGGTCCATTATATGCAGCTACTAAACCTACCATCTGTTGAATGATTTTTGAGCACATATCTTGTAATATCCAAATTTTCCCACACTATTAATGTATCTACAGCTCCCATTTCTAATCCTTTCAAAGTGTCATCAACACCAAAACAATATTTTCCTGTGTCTTGTGAAATTTCATCAAAATATCGACCTGAAACAAGCATACAGAAATATAGTGTTATTTGAAAAGACAATATTTGAATTATATCATGACAAGTGGACATACATTTCTGTCGTTTCAATACAACAAAAGCAAATATTTTGGCAAAGCAACATAAAATAGTTATAATCATTAGGTCATTTTTTTAGTGAGAATTTCTTCTCACCATTGTTTTGTCTGATAAAAGTTTGTGACAAAAATATCATCTTGATATTTACATATATTTGGAACGGCACAAACAGAAATTTAATTTCAATTATTCATTTTTTTGTATGAGCTGATTTGAAGTTGCTGAAAGCTTTCCAATCTTTATATTTACAAACAAGTTTTATGTTTGCACACCAAAAATTTAATAGTTCAAGTGCGTTTGGTCTAGTCCTTCACTTAGATTCAAATTCATTCAATCCTCCTGTTTGGTGGCCGATTCGCTGTGTTTTCATTGAATTTGTCAAAATTGTGAAGCCATTTATCTATAATGATAGTTTACCTATGAGTTTCTTTTCCTGTATAAATTTGACATTTGATAAGGCATCTGCAGCCAACTCGATTGCTTGGTTAAATCCATTTTCTCCTCCATAAGATACATCAACAACTTTGATTATTTTTGCTTGTAATCTCTACAATTAAAAGATGTTTCTATAAAGACATTGCATTTATTATTTAACATTTAAATACATGTACATTTGTAGCGCTGTTCTAAACATAAATAGGAGGGGGTGGGGGATGTCTTTTTATCTAACCCGCCATACATAATTGTTGATTTGATTTAATTGATCAGGGTATCTGTTTAAACTAACCACCACCCATCAAATTTTAATAAAATTGCCCATTCAAATTTCAATTACTTCTGGAAAAGCTTCAAATATTTAAATACTAATTTGTTCTACTTTACATTTGAACACTTGTCAAAAAGATGAACTTTATTCTAACTGAATAATACAATCTTAATATTTTATTTTACAGCAGATTCCAACGAGTATGAAGCTACAGGTAGATTCTTTGGTTAGCTTCCTTGTTAGCTCAACCATGAAATGATTATTACCTCAAAATTGGGAGGAGCATAGCACCAATTCATCATCCAATGAAAACACTCATATCAATGGCCTGTTTATAATATGTATGTTTCATACAAACAGGTTTCCCTAAACAACTTTGCAAATTAAATTTCATTTCTTACAGTTTTTGATTGAATTAAATTTTTTTATGTATTACAATAAATTAGAAGCGGAGTTACGGTTTATGTTTTGTTCAAGGATGATGTACCCTTGTGTTGATTCAATGCTAAACAAATGGAAATTTTATAGAAAATCCACAGCATTTCCTTTGCACTTTCATAGTTGACAATTTAGTACTTGATATATGGAGGATTTTTTGCAAGCAGTACTAGCAATGATTTCATTAAAACAAGTTAATAAATTTAGATATTGGTTTAAACAAATATATATATAGACCAATTCAAGTACACCTTCTAGGGTGCGCTCGAATTTCGTGACTTCGGACGATTTTTTTTTTCATTTACATTAACGGTTGTCTAGGACTTTTTGTAAACAATAAACGCTAGCATATCATAGAAAATCAAGTGTCTGAGTAATCTATGCTTAAAATTTTATAACAAAAATATCTGCGGATTTTCTACAAAAATCTTGGTTTATTTGACACAAAATCCCGTTTAACTTTTAAATGCAATAAAACTACAAATAATAATGCTTGATCGAAGTTTCCTCATTGTAAATGTACAAAATGGCCCATCTCTATTATTCATTATCTTTGCTGTTTTTATATTATTGCAGTTTGAAACATTCGTAATTCAAAGGCTACAGAAGGGATCATTAACCTTATACATACACATAACTGGATTTATAAATGAACTGAGTAATTGATTGAAATAAAATTGACAAATCAAACACACCTACAACATGCGTGTGAATTAGCTTATAATTATCACTAAATTTTAAATTTAGATTGAACACTTATTTTTAAACTGACTTGTAAAACTAGTTTTACACTATTTAATTCTGTCACTAGTTCTGATTGGTTCTCTGCTTAACTATTAACTCCACCCAAATGATTGTTGTACCTTACCTTATAAGGTCTAATAATGATTTCATGGTTGAGCTAGCAAGGAAGCTAACCAAAGAATCTACCTATAGCTTCATACTCGTTGGAATCTGCTGTAAAGCATAACTATGATTATGACTTACAGGATCAAACATATCTGATTGACTAAGTTCTGTTTTGAAGTCAGCTGATCCAGCCAGCACTAAGCCAGCTATATTTGGTTTATCGTTTGTGATGAACATCTGTACCGCTACTTCTGCAACTTTCCGCACATAGTTGTGACGTTTTTCCATTCTTAAACGTGCAAAACGTAAGGCTGATTGACCTCCTCTACCTGAAAAAATATAATTTCAATGAAAATCACCTATAAAACTTTACAAAGCATGCTATTTTGACAGTTAAAGAGCCTCATTATTTCTGGAGTACTTACTATGTGATTTTTATACGACCGCAAATTTTGAAAAAATTTTCGTCGTATATTGCTATCACGTTGGCGTCAGCGTCGTCGTCGTCGTCGTCGTCCGGCGTCCGAATACTTTTAGTTTTCGCACTCTAACTTTAGTAAAAGTGAATGGAAATCTATGAAATTTTAACACAAGGTTTATGACCACAAAAGGAAGGTTGGTATTGATTTTGGGAGTTTTGGTCCCAACATTTTAGGAATTAGGGGCCAAAAAGGGCCCAAATAAGCATTTTCTTGGTTTTCGCACTATAACTTTAGTTTAAGTTAATAGAAATCTATGAAATTTTGACACAAGGTTTATGACCACAAAAGAACGGTTGGGATTGATTTTGGGAGTTTTGGTCGCAACAGTTTAGGAATTAGGGGCCAAAAAGGGGCCCAAATAAGCATTATTCTTGGTTTTCGCACAATAACATTAGTTTAAGTTAATAGAAATCAATGAAATTTAAACACAATGTTAATGACTACAAAAGGAAGGTTGGTATTGATTTTGGGAGTTTAGGTCCCAACAGTTTAGGAATTAGGGGCCAAAAAGGGACCCAAATAAGCATTTTTCTTGGTTTTCGCACCATAACGTTAGTATAAGTAAATAGAAATCTATGAAATTTAAACACAAGGTTTATGACCATAAAAGAAAGGTTGGGTTTGATTTTGGGAGTTTTGGTCCCAACATAATAAGGGGCCCAAAGGGTCCAAAATTAAACTTTTGTTTGATTTCATCAAAATTGAATAATTGGGGTTCTTTGATATGCTGAATCTAACTGTCATGACTGTGTATGTAGATTCTTAACTTTTGGTCCCGTTTTCAAATTGGTCTACATTAAGGTCCAAAGGGTCCAAAATTAAACTTAGTTTGATTTTGACAAAAAATGAATCAGTTAGGTTCTTTGATATGCTGAATCTAAAAATGTACTTAGATTCTTGATTATTGGCCCAGTTTTCAAGTTGGTCCAAATCGGGGTCCAAAATTAAACTTTGTTTGATTTCATCAAAAATTGAATAAATGGGGTTCTTTGATATACCAAATCTAACTGTGTATGTAGATTCTTCATTTTTGGTCCTGTTTTCAAATTGGTCTACACTAAAGTCCAAAGGGTCCAAAATTAAACTTAGTCTGATTTTAACAAAAATTGAAATCTTGAAGTTTTTTGATATGCTGAATCCAAAAATGTACTTAGATTCTTGATTATTGGCCCAGTTTTCAAGTTGGTCCAAATCGGGGTCCAAAATTAAACTTTGTTTGATTTCATCAAAAATTGTATAAATGGGGTTCTTTGATATACCAAATCTAACTGTGTATGTAGATTCTTCATTTTTGGTCCTGTTTTCAAATTGGTCTACACTAAAGTCCAAAGGGTCCAAAATTAAACTTAGTCTGATTTTAACAAAAATTGAAATCTTGAAGTTTTTTGATATGCTGAATCCAAAAATGTACTTAGATTTTTTATTATGGGCCCAGTTTTCAAGTTGGTCCAAATCAGGATCTAAAATTATTATATTAAGTATTGTGCAATAGCAAGTCTTTTCAATTGCACAGTATTGCGCAATGGCAAGAAATATCTAATTGCACAATATTGTGAAATATCAAATTTTTTTTTAATTAGAGTTATCTTTCTTTGTCCAGAATAGTAAGCAAGAAATATCTAATTGCAAAATATTGTGCAATATTTTTTTTAATTAGAGTTATCTTTCTTTGTCCAGAATAGTAAGCAAGAAATATCTAATTGCAAAATATTGTGCAATAGCAAGATTTTTTTTTAATTGGAGTTATCTTTCTTTGTCCAGAATCAACTTAAATCTTTGTTATATACAATATACAATGTATATTCACTTTTTACTACCAACTTATAAATTAAAATAATCTTTACCATTCAGTGATAACAAGCAGTTTTTTTACATCTTAATATTTTATGATGTATTTAAATGAGTAGTTATTGTTGCAAACTCCATTAGAAATTTTAATTGAGATTAGTTTTGGAATAAGGGAAAGGGGGATGTGATTAAAAAAATTGGGTTCAATTTTTCTCATTTGAAATTTCATAAATAAAAAAGAAAATTTCTTCAAACATTTTTTTGAGAGGATTAATATTCAACAGCATAGTGAATTGCTCTAAGAGAAACAAAATTTTTAAGTTCATTAGAACACATTCATTCTGTGTCAGAAACCTATGCTGTGTCAACTATTTAATCACAATCCAAATTTAGAGCTGAATCCAGCTTGAATGTTGTGTCCATACTTGCCCTAACCGTTCAGGGTTCAACCTCTGCGGTCGTATAAAGCTACGCCCTGCGGAGCATCTGGTTAAAATTTAGCATAGTAAGCAATAATTGTGTGTATTTTTGTTTAATAATAAGTTTGTTGAATTGGACCGATATTTGCAAAGTTTAAACACTTTCATGACAATTCTTACCATGTTTTTTTGGTAGATCTACTGTGAATTTGTGTAGGACTTCTCTCGTGTTTCCTGACAATGTTCCAAATAATGCACCATTTCCATCCATAACAATAAAACCAAATTTATTGTCATCTGCTAATAAAGCTGTTAATGCCTAAAAGTAAAATGTATACAGACTAAAAATAAATATAACAAAAACTGACCTATGTCGAAAAGAATGTCTTATTCAGATTTATTTTTTAATATTCATCCACTTTTAAATCCCTTTTCTGCCAAAATTTGTCCATTTTATAGACACAAACAAAAAGAGTACCATTTGTGATCGCTCAGAGAGAGGGGGTCATTTTAAAATTAAAAATATTATTCACAGACACTGAAGTTGAAACAATGACTTTCAAAAGTAAAGACAGTGAAAAATGTTGGAATAAAATATTTCAGTAAAAATGTAGTAACTTCCATTTCTCTCATGTTTTCAGCAACAATCAGAATTCTTAGAAAACCTGAAAATAATTCTATGACCATTTAGAACCCTGTATTCAATTAGGCTACTTTTAAAGCAAATTATCAGTAAATTACAAGTCTACTTATATTACCTCTGTGTGAAATTTGTTATCACAAAGATATAATGATGTATTGATTGGTCTGAAAGGTTCAAAGTCTATGTTCACTTTCTTTTCTTTTCCTTCATCTGTTACTATAGTTCCGCAATATATCACAAGACCATTTGTCGGTACTGTAAAAAGAAATAAATGAATAATCATGTGGTTCACTTTTCAAAGTTTTGCTAAAAAATAAAAGCATCATTGTTCCTTCAGACTAATTGCCTTGAAAATATAACAAATTCTTAAATTTGTAGATACCTACATCAGACGTCAGATATCATGATCTTTCAGAACAACATTTAACAGTTTTCTTTCTAATATTTGCACTAATGGTACACACATGCACTCAACATACATATTCATACAGATAATAAAATTATACATCTATTATGGCCGCAAATTTAAGAAAAAAAAAGAAGATGTTTGCTTTTAATTTCTATTGGTTATTTTTTTATCTTCATCTGGTTTACCTCAGACAACATCAGCTGTGCTAAAATTATATTATATTCATTAAAAGCAAAAACAAGGAAGCAAAGTTCTTCTAATCTTGTTGCTGTGGATTCATTTACTTCGTCTGTACCAATTTTCGTTGATTGAGGAAAACTATTGTTTTCATGGATTATAGATTTCATGGTTTTGTCACTCACTGCATATAAAGTTTACATAAATTTTGTATTCATTGAAAATTTTAATTCTTGGCTCACCTGCACCCATGAAACTATAATTTTGTTTATATCTAACGAATAATATTGAATCCACAGTACTTGGGTCAAAAGTATTGTACCTTTATTGTAGAGTTTTAATCTCTGTTGTACAGATGTAATAGCACCCAATACAGATAATCTGTTAACACGACTTTTGATATTTGAAGCTGTTCCAAATTCATCTGCCAACATCTTGGCTACTCTTGATATTTGGTCTTTAGGTGGAATGATCAATGAAATCATACTTGTTCCATTTCTAAAATAGACAAAAATGGTTATGTATATGTGAAAAAATATTTCTGCTCAGGAACAGAAGGCTAAACCTAAAGTATATGTGTTGCTTGCTTTATTCTAAATTAATTACTATTTGCAATAGCCAATTCGAGACAATCACCGACATGTCCAGGTTTTTTTTATAGCAATACATCCAAATAATAAGTCAGGGTTAAAAAAAAATAGACCTTGTCTTTCATTTGAGATTAACATTGTCTTAAGGTAGTAAGAAGACAAGATAATTTGAAAAGCCTGCTAATAATGATTTGGATGACAGAAATAGGTGTGTTATTTTTTTTTTTAGATAATTCAATTAAGATTCACAACATAACAAGTTTCAGAAGGATATAGATAACAGCAGAATGGAAATAAAATAAGTTTGTAACTTCTCAAAAATAGAGAGTTGGATAGCTTGTGCTTAATCTAAGTATATAGGTATTTTGATTCAGAGAAAAGTGTCTGTAGTATTATACCCAATATCGGGTATCCATTTACAGTGATATAAAATAAAATTTTGCAATTCATCAATAAGGGTGTGCAGGGCTCACACCCCTTAAGAATCATAGGGAGAACTTACTTCTCTTTTAAAAATCTGATAGAAAGTGGTTTATGGACTTAAAATTAGACCGGTTTGGTTTTCATAAATTATATATGTTGTCATTTACATGATTTTTGACAGGTGCCACATGTGGAGCCAGGAGCTGCTTACCCTTCCAGAGCACCTGAGATCACCCCCAGTTTTGGTGGGATTCGATTTGCTTAGTCTTCAGTTTTCTGTGTTGTGTCTTCTGGACTATTGTTTGTTTGACGGTCTTTTTCTTTGTTTAGCAATGGCTTTTGTTTATTTTATCTGAATGTCCCTCTGGTTTCTTTCGCCCCACTTTTACAGAAGGTAATTTTTTATTCATATCATGTCTGAGCATACAAATTTACTATTACAGTATAAACAATACCTGTCTACCATGTCTACAAAGTTGATGCTTTAAAAGAATGTTTCTTGAGAAATAATTTGGTGAAATCAAATCAGAAGGCCCCTATTAGCCATAATCGTCCAGTACAGTGAGCCTTGATGACGTGCCACAAATATTCAACTTTTTGAAGGTTATTTTTAACTTTCAACTGGATGATATTTCAGTTTTGGTGTCTTTGGGAAAAAAAATTATGTACCTGTAATTTAATTGAATGTTAGCGCAGTGAACTCTAAATCTGACATAAACATCATCAACAATTTGATATATGATTTAGAGTATAATATCCATAATGGGGATAATACTCATTTATTAGAATCTTTCAACAGACTTTGTGTAATGTCGTTCGTGTCAGACAGTAACGTCTAACGATACATTCAGTAATTATGCGCAGTTAAAAAATAATTATAGTTACACACCCTCGGGCTGCTTCCAAGCTCTTGATCAGCTTCTTAATCTTCCAAATTTCTACATTCCGATCCGCGCTAGTTTCTTCTCCGTTTGTTGCCATTTTTGACAAAAAGTCTTGGTTATAATCTTATAACCACTCCGTATGGCGGGAAGATTTCTTGTTCAATCTACCCTTGTATTCCTATACAGAAGATTATTTCACAACTGTTAAGTCTAAAGAGTCTGTGATATTGATTAATTGAAAAATTCGCAATAAAGGAAACCTAAGGACAAATATAGCAGATTTTTCACTTCGTGGTGTAATGACAACTTCCCATCCACCATTGACCATGTGAAATCTCTGACGTCACTTCGGAGGAAATGGATCAAAATTTTATTTTTTTTCTGAAAAAAAAGGCTAAAAAATACTGAATTCTTTAAAATTATTAATTTATTGAACATGGGAATCCCCTCTCTATGTGATTTCCCTGAAAAATCACGTATTTTTCGTGACCTGTTCTAAACTTTGACCTTTACATCGAGTTCAAAGGTGGAGGTTTACAATGGCTGCGCCCATATATTGTCAACACAGATTTAAACTATAGTGTCGCCTGGTGTGTAAGCCTGTAGGACAGGGTAGGGGTGAGGGCGTATCGAAGGCACGTCTTAATTTACTAAACAATTCTTATAGTCAAGTAGAAGTCTTTACCGAATTCAAGACAGTTTGGAACCCAGACAAATCGATACCCGGACAAATCGGCACCCGTTAAAGACTATTCGATATCCAGACAAATCGGCACCTTATAAATTAGTTATCTTTGATCTAAATATAGTGAACCAAACAAATAAAATCCATGAATTTGGGATTTTATCAGAGCTAGGGCGATTCCCATTATATTATGATAAAGTTGAGAATGGAAATGGGGAATGTGCCAAAGAGACAACAACCCGACCATAGAAAAAAACAACAGCAGAAGGTCACCAACAGGTCTTCAATGTAGCGAAAAATGATTAATCCATGTTAAATTACTGGTATCGCTTGGAAAATCTTGATTCCAAATTTATACCTGTATGAGGTAGAGAAAATTCATAACACTTGATTTTTTGTTAAATGTACCTTTATTACCAATGTAAATTGTATGCCAAACTCTAAAAGCTATATATTAATGCTGTATATGTATATGTAAACTGTATAATTTGTGTATGTATTTAATCCAATGAGCTGTATATTTGCTTACGGAATAAAGAATTAATTAATTATCAATATTAAAACAATAAAATATTGTTTTCAAGTATTGTGTAGTCTAAACCGAAGCAAGACATCTCGGCACATTACAAACTCGGGACACGTCAACTCGGTATAGTGCAAACTCGGCACATTACAAACTCGGCATATTACAAACTCGGTACATTTATAATAAAAATGTATCAGATTTATTATTGTGCCAATAAAGACTTATTTTTATTTAATTTGAGATTAATACTTAGTAAAATGTATAAACAATTTATAAATGGCTTAGCAAAAAAGGTATATTTTATGGTTTTCTCATATACATGATAAAACTAGGGGAAACTAGCGAAGCAAGACATCTCGGCACATTACAAACTCGGGACACGTCAACTCGGCATAGTGCAAACTCGGCACATTACAAACTCGGCATATTACAAACTCGGTACATTTATAATAAAAATGTATCAGATTTATTATTGTGCCAATAAAGACTTATTTTCATTTAATTTGAGATTAATACTTAGTAAAATGTATGAAAAATTTATAAATGGCTCAGCAAAAATGGTATATTTTATTGTTTTCTCATATACTGTTAAAAAATGTGTTATATACTACTTTATATATAATGTTTAATTTGTTATGATTTCTGCATATATATTGTTTGTGTATAGATTTGTATTGTATAGTTTATATATGCCTCCAACCCATAGGGGTATAAATGTGTATAATGATTAAATAAATAGTTGTGTTTGTATTTAATATTTTTACGGTGAAATTCAGTTTTTTTTTCTTTTTCTATAAAAATTTTGATAAACATTAAAAATTGCATCCCCGTTTTTCATCGTATCTAATAAACTGTAAATATGTAACATTGTCAAGTGACTTTTTTATCATTATTTCCTCTATTTAGATTATGCATTTTATTGATGGTGTTATGACGATTTTATGATTATCTCCAATTAACTGCAATAAAAAAAATAGGATGGCTACCTTTATCCTTTTAATTAGAGAAGTTTCAGGAAACAGGTGTTGATTATATATTGCAGTATAATAATCACATGATAATTAATAACAGCGGTATTTAATGACAGCCTGATAACATTTTTATGATATCCCGTTAGTAAAGCAGCTTGAGTTAATGCTGCTGAACTCCATGTGACAAATGCCTACCAAATAAAATGTCAAGTACCGCCTCTTTTTAAATTTATTGCGTAAAAAGTACATATATATCTGGTAAGAAACTAAAAATATTATCATAGTCTTTTAATATTTTTAAATTGTTTCACGAATTGCTCTGTATATCCGCTTTAATATTTTATACTTTCGTCCAAAAATGGGCACGGACCATTGTGTCGAGTGTTCCCGTGTTGTCACTACCAGACAACAAGCACTGACCTGTGATAACTGTGAAAGATGGGTACACAGAGTTTGTAATACAGGTATGTATATATATTAATTAAATTTTAATATATTTAATTTAAAAAAAAACTTATTTTTCAACAAATTTTTATCTAATAACTTTGTTTATAGGGTGTATTTATGAAACCAACATTCCTATCATTTATATGATTTAGTCATTTAGTTAGATGAATCTTCATCTTAAAATGCTTATGAAAAAAATGCTACATACAATGCACAGTTATATTTTTTATAATAAAAAAAATATTTTAAGAACTTGTTACTATGTATGCTATATTGATAATTACTTGGTAATAAATTGTTACTTTTTCTATCAATTTTGGTACATTTTGTCTGTATAAATCTGAAATAGTTGTTTTTAAAATGTATCTTATATGTATATACTAGTATATATATAGTTAACACAGCTACTTTCATTCCGATGTTCTTCCTTTTATTGATATTAATACTAAGAAGAGCGTAGTGTTCCGTAGTTCAATATATTAAAGTAAATACTGAGTAGGCAAACACATATTAAACTTTATACATAAGTACATAACTAAAGTGCCTCTTTACTCTGACTCTATAAACATATCTCACTCCAAGTCTTATTAATTCCATTACTATTTGTTCTCGAATTTTCTGCCGCCATTGTCACCTCACAGGACATTTAACGTTGCAAGTTTGGCACCAGAACAGGCATCAATAGAGCAACCAACATCAAATACAGTTGCAAACAGTTCAACAAACGATGCAACTCCAGCGTCACCAAGTTACACGCCACGTCGAAATGGCTTACCTCGAGTGCCAAGGCGTATTCTGTCGCCATTGTCACCTAACAGGACATATAACGTTGTTAGTGTGGCACCAGAACAGTCAGTAATGCAGCCACCAACATATCATACATCAAGAATAGTCAGCCCTTCACTGCCCGATGCATCCCAGACGCATTTAAATAGAATAACTAGTGTGCATCCTCTATCGCCCTTACCACTTGATGCTTCATTTGACTTTACCCATCACCAAGATGAAAATGATGACCAGGAGATTGTTGAAAAGTAAGATATATATATATAAATATATTAAACAAATGTTGTACTTAAATGATTTTTTTTTTGATTTTCATAAAATATGTCATAACATAAAAAAAAACGTATTGATTTATCTGAAAAGTGTTAACACAAATAAATATTGCATTTCATAGCTTCAAAACTAGTCCTTACTTTCACAGAATGCTTATTATGTTTTCGTTTATTTTTACAGTTCCATACAAGAGCCGGAGTTGCCTGACACAATTTTACCAGATGGTCCACCAACATTTTCCATCATAGAAAAGGGGACACAAAGAAGTAATCTAAAACTGGTTAGCAGTGACGGTTACGAATACACAAAGAAGGTATATTTATTTTTCAAGTACAGAATTGATATCTCTCGACAATTATCTTTTTAAAGCTTTGGCAAAAAGGTATCTACTTAAAAGATAAATTAACTACGGTACTACATGTATATTCTTGTATATTCTTTATATTTTAGATGTCTAAAGGCGATTTCACCTACTGGAGATGCATCAAACGATCAAAAGGCAGTAATTGTCCCGCTACTGTGTCACAGAAGGGAGAAAATTTTAAAAGAAACCCTAAACCCCACATTCACCCAGCAGACAAGGGGGCTTTGAAAAAAGTTCTAGTTCATAAAGAGGTATGCAAAGCCTAGACAGAGAAACATATTAACTTAATAACGTGTTTCACTTAAACTATTATAAAATATCATAAAGTGAAATGTAAATACAGTGGAAACTGACATTAGATATGAAAATTTCTGTAAATATAAGTACATATTTAATATTCACTCAGAAGGAATAGCATTTCTGGGAACATTAATTTGCATTCGGAATTTTATGCCGCGTGATATACCTTTTAAATTTTAAATAATATTCTTTTAAATTTTAGGTAAAACAGACAGCACTCCAAGACATCCATAAACCTGCAGGTCGTATTGTGGATGATGCTATGCTTCGTCATATAGAACCAGAAGATCATCAGCTGCCAAATCAAAACAACCTAAAAAGAACTGCAAACCGTGTCCGAGAAGAACTTAGGCCAGATGAACCAACCTCATTGTTTTTCGAGGTAAAATATTTATGATATTCTAGATAGTCAACTTGCAACACACATGTATAGCTACTTTTAGTAAATAAATGTAATGCTGCAAAAAGCTTGTTTCGGAATCCTTTTTAATTTTCTTATTTTTTATTTGTGATACGGTATTCCGAAATAAATATGTTAACACTCAACTAATTCAATCAAATTTTCTATATATAGCTCGATACAGATTACCTCCAATGTGACAACTTTTTGATTGAGGACATCAGAGTAGAGGACCAGCGTCACTTGGTATTTTCAACGCCCGGGCAGTTACAGCTTTTGAAATATGCAAAGAAATGGTTTTGTGATGGAACCTTTAAAATAATGAAAGACCCATTCACTCAGCTATGGTCCATCCACGCCTTCATTAAAAAGGGAGACAGTTTGAAGCAGGTTCCACTGGTCTTCGTACTCATGTCTCGAAAGAAGACAAAAGATTACAAACCTGTAAGTTTCATAATCGTCATTTTTTTTTGTTATCGACTTCAAGTTTTCTGTCAATGTGACGTTTAACCATTTTAAATTTGAAAATAGATTCGAATTTTTAGATAATAAAAGCATTTTTTTAAATTATGCGGAATATTTCTTGTAAATAAGTACAGCTTGATTAAATTTTTATAATTGATCATATTTATTATTAAAAAAAACCATGAAGCGCTCAAATATCATTAAATCTCCTATTATATATACATGTAGATTCTTGAATGTTTGAAGAGGAAGATTGGTGTACTCCATGTGGAAGGGTTTTGCTTGGACTTTGAAAAAGGTAAATTACAGCTTCACAGAATTACAGAAAAATAAATCGAAATGACTTTAAATTGGTGTAAAATTAACTGAAAACTCTAGTACACTTTTGAGTACGGGTGGATTTACACACTAGCAACTTCTAATTATAGACGATTGACAATACTTAGAATTGCTAATGACTTAGTAAGTGGTTTAATCTTTCTCTTTCTCTTAACAGGTGCTTGGAAAGCCATACGACATATATTTCCAAATGCAAGCATCAAAGGTTGTGCTTTCCATTTCGGTCAAGCCATTTGGCGGAAAGTTCAAGATTTGGGACTGAAAACAACTTACAGCTCAAGAGGAGTGGAATATAGATACATCCGTACGTTGATGGCTCTGCCTTTCCTGCCTCACTCGGATATAAGACCAGCTTTCAATACACTGAAAGAACGTGCAAACTCCCAGGAATTAAAAGAGCTCGTTGTATACATCAGTTCAACATGGTTCGAAGGTCGATATTGGTGTCCAAGAACATGGTCAATCTTCCAACATTCTATTCGCACAAATAATGATGTTGAAGGTATACATATACATGATATATAAGGTTCTCTAAGAGCAATGCCAATATTAAATAAATAACCTTCAGATATAAATTTCTATATGATGTACATATTTCTTGAATTATACTAGTTTAAATCACAGGGGGTTAATAGATACACATACACAAATACGCAGCCACAGTGTATATAAATGATTAACCCTTGGTCTAAAGTAAAATTAAAAAAATATGCCTGGTAAAATCGAACTGCTGTTATTGAATACAATTCAACTTTAATGGTATCTTTACAGTAGTAACTTATTTGCTAACTATATTATACCCCCATATACAAACCTTAAAAAATATTAATGTATGTATTTATGTTGTTTATAGGTTGGCATACACGCATAAATTCAGGAAAGTCAAATGTAAGCTTTTATGTGCTTATACCAGAGTTAATGAGAGAAGCTGAGATCGTGGATCTTACTTTAAGATTAGTATCCGAGGAACAGGTTCTCAGACATCAGCGACGCCGTTTTAAGGATTTGGAAGGCCGGCTCCACCAGTTCTGGGAAGAGTACGATAGTGGCGAAAAAACTGTGACACAATTGTTAAGGGATTGCAGTAAAGTGTACGGCCCCTCAGATGACTGATCACTGCTGCCAATACAAAGAATGCAGAAAGTGACATTTTTATTTGTCGTTAACATTTCATTTAGTGTCTGTATGGTATTTATAGGAATTGTGTGTTGGTTTTTGTGAATGGTTCATTAGTTGATGTATGATTTATTTATTGAATTATTTATGGTATTTTCCTATTGAGAAGAGAGAAAGAGAGAGAGAGTGGAAGAGAGAAAGAGAAAGAGAGAGAGAGAGAGAGTGGAAGAGAGAAAGAGAGAGAGAGAGAGAGAGAGAGTGGAAGAGAGAGAAAAGGAAATAGAGAGAAAGAGACAGAGAGAGAAATATCGTGTACATAATCTGTGTATATGTAATTACTTAATTGAAAATACTTCATTGATAATAAACGTTCTGGTCAGTTGATTATGCTGCTTTTTATCAAGGCGTTTTATCAATCATTGAAAAAAGGAATACAGAGAAATTTTACTCCATGCTACTCCAATTAAAATACACTGAAACCTAACAACAAAAAAAAGTCTGATTAATAAATATAAGAAGATATGGTTTGATTGCCAATGAGACAACTCTCCTTTGAAAAGATAGGTTCTTATTGAAAACTATCATATTTGATGAAACTACTATTGCGATGGTGATAATATAAATAAATTACTGAACATGATATATTTACACGAAAACATTCGAATATGGATAACTCCTAAAATCTCGAACACTTAATCTTTCCATATGCACCCTAATTTCTTTACAAGTTGTTAAGACTGTTGTTTTATCTAGTGATCTGATGATTTAAAATCCTGTCAGGTCTATCACAAATGCTGTCGATTACATTTAAATTTTATCATTCATGAGACTAATTGAAAACTGTAAGAAGTGTTGTTTCTGGTTATTTTATCAAACTAACAACTATATCACCCGAGAGACATGTAGAAATGGCCACCTTTTTTCCATCCTTAACTTAATGATTTTTCATCATTTTTCAACTATCTATCAGTTATAGAAGAGGGGAGAAATATACCAGAGGGGCAGTCAAACTCATAAATCGAAAATAAACTGACATGGCTAAAAATGAAAAAAAAACAACAACATACAAACAATAGTACACATGACATAACATAGAAAACTAAAGAATAAGCAACACGAACCCCACCAAAAACTATTGGTGATCTCAGGTGCTCCGGAAGTTATCATCCTTCTGGTAACTGAATGTTTTCATTAATATGTGCATTAGTTTTAAGACATTCGATCTAGATACGCAAAAAACGATGGCAACACCGTAAATATACACATAGCATATATCAATGACCAAGAAAAAATGAATTTTCCCGATTTTTTTTTTGATTTTTTTTTTGTTTGTTGATTTTTCTACCATAAGTAGCCTCGCTAAATGAACATTTATAAGATTTTAGGCATAAACAACTTTTTTATTCTTATTGATTTAAGTAAAATTTAATTAAATATTTGCTTTATTTATAAAAGTAAAACAATTTTTTTTTTATATCAAGTGTTTTCTTATTTAACTTGTGACTTTTTGTCATATGAGTTTCTGTCCTATACTTTGTTCCATTTCTCACCTATTTTTAAAATAAAATTTGTTTATTTTTTTCTCATCGTAATTATTATATAAAATTTCTTTTTATGAACCATTTCCATAAATATATTCATTGGTGTGCCGAGTATGTATAGGTAATGTGCCGAGTTTGTATAGGCCGAGTTTGTACTATGCCGAGTTATACATGTCCCGAGTTTGTAGTGTGCCGAGATGTCCTGTATTCGAAACTAGAGGTGATCTCAGGTGCTTAAAAACTTCCATTTGTTGTTGAAAAAGATATAGATAATATATATCAATAATACTTTGAATTTTCTGATAAAGATAGATTACAATCACTTCTATCTTCATTTGATAGTATGGAGCTTACTGTACCTTTCATTAAAAAAGTTGCACTATTAAAGGAGAGGAGACAATTAAAAAACCTGCATGAATAATACTGTTATATACCTACTTTATATATAATGTTTAATTTGTTATGATTTCTGCATATATATTGTTTGTGTATATATTTGTATTGTATAGTTTATATATGCCTCCAACCCCTAGGGGTATAAATGTGTATAATGAATAAATAAATATTTGTGTTAGATTTAATATTTTTACGGTGAAATTCAGGTTTTTTTTTCTTTTTCTATAAAAATTTTGATAAACATTAAAAATTGCATCCCCATTTTTCATCGTATCTAATAAACCTTAAATATGTAACATTGTCAAGTGACTTTTTTATCATTATTTCCTTTATTTAGATTATGCATTTTATTGATGGTATTATGACGATTTTATGATTATCTCCAATTAACTGCAATAAAAAAATAGGATGGCTACTTTTATCCTTTTAATTAGAGAAGTTTCAGGAAACAGGTGTTGATTATATATTGCAGTATAATAATCACATGATAATTAATAACAGCGGTATTTAAAGACAGCCTGATAACATATTTATGATATCCCGTTAGTAAAGCAGCTTGAGTTAATGCTGCTGAACTCCATGTGACAAATACCTACCAAATAAAATGTCAAGTACCGCCTCTTTTTAAATTTATTGCGTAAAAAGTACATATATATCTGGTAAGAAACTTAAAATATTATCATAGTCTTTTAATATTTTTAAATTGTTTCACGAATTGCTCTGTATATCCGCTTTAATTTTTGATACTTTTGTCCAAAAATGGGCACGGACCATTGTGTCGAGTGTTCCCGTGTTGTCACTACCAGACAACAAGCACTGACCTGTGATAACTGTGAAAGATGGGTACACAGAGTTTGTAATACAGGTATGTATATATATTAATCAAATTTTAATATATTGAATTTTAAAAAAAATATATTTTCAACGAAATTTTATCTCATAACTTTGTTTATATATATTTATGAAACCAACATTCCTATCATTTATATGATTAAGTCATTATTTTATTTTTATATTTATAACTATTTAAAACTGTCTGTAAAGACTAGCTACAACGTAGACCTATATGCACGTGTAGTTAATAAATTAAAAAACCTGTTATGAAACAGTCACACATCTATCTATGATACTAGATACGAAATAAATATATAAAGGTCGACCTCTGATGAGGGTTTACCTGGGATTATTCCCGAAAAAACCCGAAACATTGCATATTAAATTCTAATGAATTAAGCAATAAAAAGTACGTAGTGTCAGGTCAGAAATATTGATACCATACCATGAATAAGTGGGTTTATGGTCAATTTATAAAACTATTTAAAATGGTTTAATCTTTCCTTTTCTCTTAACAGGTGCTTGGAAAGCAATACGACACATATTTCCAAATGCAAGCATCAAAGGTTGTCAAAACACTTTGATGACTTAAAATGAGTAGATTGTTCTTCCACATATATACCTCCAAGCTTATCATATAAAAGTTTAGCAAGAGTACTTTTACCACATCCTGGAATTCCACTCAAAACAACTAGACATTTTGACGATTTTGATGACTGTGTATTCATGACATCTTTATTGAAACTTATCAGACTTTGGTCATCACCTACTCAGATGCACCTGTTTCATCAGAAAATCCTGTAAGATAAAATAATAGAATGAAAATTGAGATATATCAAAGTAGAAAAAAAAACTATGAAACTTTGATTAGTTCTTAAACTTATTAAACTATTCCTATAAGAGAACATTTCCATTTTTACATAGGGAACAATAAGCAAAAACAGTGTTTAATGGTACTTAGTATTCTAGATCTTATCTCTAAAGTAGATCATAATACATGAGAAACCAGCATTAGATCTTTGTACTAACTTCTTTGTTTGTAAATTTGTAAGATTGTAGAGTTGAATTTTTTCCTGCTTGATAGTATCTACTTTTACTATCTCACCTGCAATGCCATTTAATTATCTTCAATCAGAGACCCTACTTTTATTGGGGGTAGTGATATAATAAAGGCTTTCAAATATCTGTAAATCTTTTCCTTTTTTTTCATTTGGAATAGTCCAAGATTCTGAACCATCTTTAATTTTGATTTTTCAATTTTTAAAACAATCATATTATATATTCATATAATATTCTTGTATAAATAAACCCGTTTTTGAGACGTTTCGGCTATTGGCCTTCTTCCGTTCTTTATTTTTCCTCACAACTACATGGCTGACATTACATTTGTATTTTCTTTTGCGAAACATCTCAAAAACTGGTTTATTTATACAAGAATATAAAGTATGTTCCCTTTTGGAATTTCAAAAACAAAGAATCATACAAGAGCCAAAAGTTGAATTCAAATCATGATGGATTTTAAGTATGCTGTATTTTATCACTTTGCACTTAGATGACTGACTGAGATATCGATTCTACTACAAAAGTTGGTGAAAATTTCTGACCAGTTGAACAGTTTGATTTGATTAAAAACAAATTTCAATTTGATCAAACTTTTTATTGAACTGCACCATGTAGACAGCAACATGTTTGTAGATTGATGATAATTTTTGCTATCTAATATATGTATTAACATATTAGGCTGACAATACTGTATTGGTTCAGCTCATTGTTGAAGGCAGAACAGTGAACTACAGTTGTTAACTTTTATGTCATTTGGGCTCTGGTGGGTCTCTGACATAGGCAATCAACCACATCTTTTTTTTATTTATAAAAACTAAAAAAAAACAGTAAAAGAATAATCATTTAAGGAATATAACTTTTATAAAGACAATTTGATGGTTTCAGTTATAATGGCATTTTTGCAGATCCCATATTGCTGATCTTCTTATCTGAGTAAGTTTTTGAGATTATAGGCAAAATTCTCATTACATAGCAATAACCTTTACAAAGAAGTCATTCAATTTGTTAGCTCATCACAGCAGTTGTGTAGATTTTGTATATCTGATAAATTTTGCTGTTCAGTTTTATTCTAATTTTCTAGATAATGGGCAAAATCATCATTTAAGGGCAATAACTCCTTTAAATTTAAGTCATATTGGCAGTTATGTAGATCTTGCATTACTGGTCATTTTTGTTTTTTCAAGTTTCTGCTTGTCTAATTGTAGTTTTCAAGATAATAGGAAAACAAAATCTGTGGTTTCTATCCAGATGCTGTGTTACATATTTGTTTTTTGTAAAAAAAATTTGTACAGGTACATTAATTAGGCTGTTAGTTCTCGTTTTACATTTGTCATTTCTGGGCCTTGTCTAGCTGACTATGCAGTATGGGCTTTGCTCATTTCTGAAGGCAGTACAGTGACCTATAGATGTTGATTTCTGTGTCATTTAGTCTCTTGTGGAGAGTTGTCTCATTGCCAATCATTATTCACATCTTCTTTTTTATATCTGTTAATTTTGTTGGAAATAGGAATGAGGTGCACTAGATCTTAATATTTGGAAATAGGAATGAGGTGCACTAGATCTTAATATTTGGAAATAGGAATGAGGTGCACTAGATCTTAATATTTGGAAATAGGAATGAGGTGCACCAGATCTTATTATTTGGAGCATATCTATACCTAGGTCAGCTTTTCTCTCTGAAATGGTTTTCAAGATACCCCCCGTATTTACACCAAAAAAAATGTATAGATTATTGTTGATCATTTCAACATAATTGCTTTTCTCGTTTGAGCCAGTATGGGTCAGGTTTTCTCTCTGAAAGGGTTTTCAAGATATTTACACCAAAAAATTGTATAGATTAGTGTTGATCATCTCAACATAATTGCTTTTCTCGCTTGAGTCAGTATGGCCGAAAAGAGAAAAGCAATCGAGTTGAGATAACCAATTATAATGCTTATAACAATGAAGAGGGATGCATTGTAATGTTATGGCAATAGCTCACATGGCCCTTTGTCCAGCTAGAGATCCTCATATTAATAAATTTCTTATCAACATTTACTCCCATTACTTTTACATTTTTTAGAAATTTTTTGAAATGAATTTTTATGTGATGTATTGGTAACAAGATATATCGGCACGTAGACAAATCGGCAGCCAAGTCCAAAGACATTTCGGCACCCATTTTGGACATTTCGGTATCCGGACATTTCGGGACCAAGACAATTCATGGTTAAGTTTATTTATGAGTGATTCATTGTAATTAATCTGCCTATTGTGGGTAAGTGATAAGCTAATAAATAACAAGCATTCTGAGAGAATTGTATGGCAATACATGTTCCCTGATGATTAAAAATTCATTGAACTGGGACAAAATTAGAACTTGATCTGTAACTTGTTGAGATAAAACTGTATACCAATTATCAAATCAATATCTTCAAGCATGATGATTATTAGACCGCTGAATTTGTTTATGTCCAAGGACCATAATGTGATCTGCACAAAATCAGACTGTAACAAACTTTAAACTTGATCTGTAACTTGTCATGATAAACTATATACCAAATATCAAATCAACATCTTCAAGAATGAATAAAAAAGTATGCACAAATGATTTGCCTGACTGACTGGTAGACAGACAGACTGATTTTCTTTAATAGGCAACTACCTTTGCCATAGAGAGCAACCATTTAATTTCAAGGGGTATGGTTTTTTGTCTGAGTCAGAGAATTTTTTTTCAGGCGAAGGCAATTTTATCTTTTTTAAGTTTTTCAATATTTAGAACTATCCCAGCAGGCACTCAACGTTTAATAAACGTTGAAATGAGGTTGAAATGTGATCAACGTATATTCAACGTTGAAACAACGTAACATTTTCAACGTTGAGTAATGAACCAACATTCAACGTTGAATTAACGTTGATCATTTCAACGTTGTAATTGGAACGTTGATTCAACATTGAATCAACGTTAACTTAATATTTACTCATAGTAGGCCTATATAAAAGAAATCATTATCAGAAGGCAATATATGCATAACTGTAGAAGTATGTATTCAGGCCCGTAGCCAGGAATTTCCAAAGGGGGGTTCGTTTGACTCACAAACTCGACTTTAACAGTCACAATTCGAACAGAACATCGACTTTAACAGTGCTTAATAGTTTTCAAGGGGGGGTTCGTCCGAACCCCCCGAACCCCCCCTGGCTACGGGTATGTGTATTTATAAAGAAAAGAATGAAAAAGAGTTTTGGGTTTCACAAAACAGTATAGTACTAACTATTGGTCACTATTTCATCTTGAGTTTTGCGTCACCGTGACGGTATGAGAAAAGGGGGGAGGTAAGTCGTTTTATACTAAATTTCTAGGGAATAAGAAATATTATTTATTAATTTCATTTCACATAACTTTAATTTGAATATAAAGATAACATCAAGGACGTATAACTAATATACATCCTTGATAACATGTAAAGAAATTTAAAATAGTTGATTATCAACATTGATCGCGATTTCTTTCATTCATATTTTCGCGGGATTTGAACAGGAAGTTAGATTGTCCATGCGCAATATTCAAACACGCACCTTTCCTGTATTTGAAAAAGAACAACAAAGGACGAAGTCGAAAGAGAAACTTGCCGTTTATCACGTATATTTATGGTATGTAGATGTTTGCATGTGGCTATCACGGTTTGTTATATTTATAAATTGTGTTTAGAAACTCTGAATTGGTATCATATTGCACAATTAGAGAAAATTATAACGTCAACATTGTATTCCAGAAAACAGATTAGAACACATGGAAGGTCCATCATATATAATTTCCTCCAATTATACTATTTCTAAGAGCATTTAATGTGGAAAGCATATTTAGTTTCATTTTAAAGTTTAGGTAAAGATTGTTACAATTATTATGCTTAAAAAGATTCATATAAGAAAAAGGGGGGATAAGCAAGTGTTTACATTATTTTGCTCAGGTAAACTTCCCAACATGTTTACTTTATACTATATATATGCGATTCTTTTAGTTTAACTTTAAGGGTTGGTAAACCACATACTTTTTTGACGATCATATTAAACAATGAATTTCAACTGGACCAAAGTATTGAATTTGAACGATCATGGAAAATTGATACTTTTATTGTTTTATTTTTACAAAAACAAGTCAGTCTGAGCCTTTACTGATCTTCAGGTGATCTCTAACTCTGTGTAATATGAGAAATGCATGTTTACATTAATGTGTACGTAACCTGGTTTTGAATGTTATAGCAGTCCATTATCTGATATCATGAACATGTATTATTTATTTTACAGAAGCTTGTCAAACAGATCAATGGCTAAAAAACATCAAGTGGAGCAAAATTAAAATTCAGTTTTGGGAATTCCAGTCTTTAAAATCATCAAAGGTAGGTTTTTTTTGTCTGTATAGCTATATACCATTTGTGTTCAAAGATTAATCTTTTGTTTATTCTAATTTTGTTTACCTTACATACCATATTATGTTTGTCTTTAATTATACCTAAGCTATTCTAGTAAAGCTCTTTATTTTATGTTAATAGAATTGTGCAGTCATCAATAAAAAAAAAAACGTCTTACTTAGGTAAAGCGTTTTCATTGTTATCAATAACATAGTGCAACCCGCAGTCTTACAAAACTCAGGTTGAAGCTCAACTCCCTCAGGCAAAGTTGGCTTTAGATGAATTTGGCTAGTTATTTTAGGTAATTTTGACATATAGCTCTTCAACGATTTTCGGTACTTATACATCTTCGGATTTCAAATGTTTGGCTTTGAGCGTTCCTGATGAAGGTAAATCCAGAAAAGCGCTTCGGACGCATTAAATTATTAAACGTGTTGTTTTCTATTTTTTACATCACTGGGTCGATACCTCTGCTGGTGGACTATCAGTCCCCGAGGGTATCATCAGCTCGGTAGTCAGTGCTTCGGTACTGACATGATTTAACAAACTTTATTAAAATTGTCCGATTATAAATTTTGAAATTATTATGAAACTAAGGTTTCAACTCCCTCAGGCAAAGTTGGCTTTAGATGAATTTGGCTAGTTATTTTAGGTAATTTTGACATATAGCTCTTCAACGATTTTCGGTACTTATACATCTTCGGATTTCAAATGTTTGGCTTTGAGCGTTCCTGATGAAGGTAAATCCAGAAAAGCGCTTCGGACGCATTAAATTATTAAACGTGTTGTTTTCTATTTTTTCTTCATTAACAAAAAAAACTACTAATAGTAAACATTAATGTATATATTTTTATTAATGATTATCTTATTACAATATGTGCTTCTTCATTATGGTTTTATTTATCTTCAATGCTTCTAGAAACAAATTGAAAGTGGCTCATATTTAAAATATCTTTTCAGGACATACAATTATTATACATTGTATATATATAATCTGATTTTTTTCAGAGTTTAAATATGCTGCAAGAGTAAAAAGATGTCACTTGGAAATACATATCTGATAAAGACCTCTCCTGCTTAAAATTTACCGCTGAAAGATCACGAGGTGGTGGACGAATGTTGACATGCAATACGGACAAAAAGAAACAAATATAACAAATGAATTTATAAAATAAATCTTGTATCAAAAGAAATATCATTGTATTACTATTTTTGATATTATTGTTCCTTAGTAAATAAGTATCAATGTAATGGTTTTTGAGGATAATATATACATTTATATAACATATATGTATATATAATCAAGGACCTTTGTTTTTGTGGATAGTTGTCTGGTTAGCAGTCATGCAGCATCTTCTTATTTTCGTAAATATTGCGATCATCCTGAACACACATTGGATCTAATAATGTCTTCACTCTTCCTAGATATATATACTACTTTCAAGAAGGGTTTAACATTGGATGGTCGTTTAATAAAAACTACTTTGAACTTGTGAGAATTGTTTAGAACTATTCAACATCTTCTTTCCTTTCTGTGGTGTCGGGGAATAAAGTGCATGTCTTAGTTTTTATGCAAACTGTGCAAATTCATTGAATGATTTGTCTTTTTATAGCTATTCACAACAAGAAAAACTACAAGTAAGAATATATCAAAAATGATAGGTGTCCACTTATAAATTAAATAGATAATTATGTCTATAGTTATTGTTAAATACAAGTGGACACACACAATCATTTCAGCTATTCCTTCTGCCAACAGGATTTTAAGATGTGACATTTATGGTCTAGATTTTTGACTTTGTACAAGCACCAAATGTTGTTTAAAGTAACAATTGATGTATTTATTTAGATGTCTTCCATTTAACTTATCTATTTTGTTCATATGTGTATTGGTGAGAGGGAAAAACATTTAAAAAAAAAACATGTACACCAGCACTGCCTGTTTACCATCTAACAACAGCAAAAATTTGGAAAGCAGGTAAAAAATGTGGTGTTTGTTAAGCTTTATAATAAATTTCATTATTATACTTTCAACTACTATTCAACCTTGAATCAACGTTGAATGGATGTTGAAACTTCAACGTTGAAATGACAACGTTAATTCAAATTTTCAAAATCAAACATAAATTTGACATTGTTTCAACGTTGAGAAACAACCTTGTTTCAACGTTGAATCAACGTTGAGTGCCTGCTGGGATATGGTATGGGGAAATGTTGAGTCAGAATTAATTTTTTTGTCATCTCCTTGGGCAGAATATTTTTTTTCATCAAATTGGGGATGATAGGATATTTTTTTTAGAAAAAAAACATGAAGTTAAATGGTTGTTCCCAACTTTTTATGTGGGCCTCAGTGGCCAAGAGGTCTAGGTAGTCACACTGTCAACACTGAAGTTTTGAGTCTGGAATCCCATAGCGAAAGGTGCACTTACTACACTTGGCTCTGCACTTACATGTATGTCAGACTTAATACACCTTATCGCTATTTAGTCCAATCCAGGAAAAATAGTCATTTATACAACTTCCTGTTTGGGTCAGGCCGCCGAAAATAGAGGTCATCAGTAGTGAGCTGAGGGAGGAAAAACTTTAGAAAGCGATCATCAAGAAACTTTGATAGAGTATGATCCACTTTTTCGAAATTAAAATTGAAGTAAAAAAATATTTTGTTTGAAGTATTTACGGTAGTTTAAACAGGTCTCATTAAAAAGTATCATGCATGGTGAATTGTTTAAACAGGGTCCCAGATAGCTTCAACTGGATGAAAAAAGTTGTGTAATTTTAGAAGTTATCCGGAATGGAATAAATAGCGATTAGGTGTATTGACTAGGATTGTCAGTTTTCAAATGGAAGGTCACGGTTCTCTCCAGGCACTCCAGCTTCCTCCAACCATTTAAAACAGACCGCCACGAAAAAGTACAAGTGTTGAAAGTTGCGTTAAACACCATTCAATCAAAATCATTTATTGTTTGTTTCAGCATTTGATTCCTCTGATAATTTTATATAGGTGCCTAATTTATAATACAACTACAAGATATCAATGATCTATCTTTTCATTCAGACCTGGTAAACTAGGTACTATTGGTAACAAGATATATTGGCACGTAGAAAAATCGGCACCCAAGTCTGAAGACATTTCAGTATCCGGACATTTCGGGACCAAGACAATCCGGCACCTCGTTTTAAAAAATAAATTTATTATGAAAAATTAAAGAATTGTTGCATTGATATTATAAGTTGTATATAAAATATGCATTACAAAAAGAATAATCATCATTTAATTAAACTATTAATGATTATGTATGTATGAATAAACATCATTTAATTAAATCATAATTGATTGTTAGATATATGTAGTTGTTCGTATTAACATTCTATATCTGCTCGTTCACAAATATTCTAAAAACTGCATAATATGTACATAGTTTTACCAAGAAATATCCATAGGATAACAATCCACAAAAAAAAAAAAAAAAAAATTAAATTAAATCACTGTTATATTTTTACTTTAATTATTTTTTCTAAGCACCAATGCAATGTAATTTAATATTACTGCAAATTTATTTCTTTTAAATTGTAAATAGGCCACACATGCAACGGTACGTAATAGTCAAAGTTGTGACTGAGTGCGGACATATGAAGATAGATAGAAAAGTGTATAGCTTGTGTTTGATCCTTACATCTGTTTAGACGAATACAGGACATCTCGGCACACTACAAACTCGGGACATGTTTAACTCGGCATAGTACAAACTCGGCCTACACAAACTCGGCACATTACCTATACATACTCGGCACATCAATGAATATATTTATGGAAATGGTTCATAAAAAGAAATTTTATATAATAATTACGATGACAAAAAAACAACAAATTTTATTTTAAAAATAGGTGAGAAATGGAACAAATTATAGGACAGAAAGTCATATGACAAAAAGTCACAAGTTAAATAAGAAAACACTCGATATCAAAAAACAATTGTTTACTTTTATAAATAAAGCAAATTTTTAATTAAATTTTACTTAAATCAATAAGAATAAAAAAGTTGTTTATGCCTAAAATCTTATAAATGTTCATTTAGCAAGGCTAATTATGGTAGAAAAATCAAAAATCAAAAAAAAATCGGGAAAATTCATTTTTTCCTGGTCATTGATATATGCTATTATGTGTATTTAAGGTGTTGCCCTCGTGTTTTGCTTATCTAGATCGAATGTCTTAAAACTAATGCACATATTAATGAAAACATTCAGTTACCAGAAGGATGATAACTTCCCGGGAGCACCTGAGATCACCCCTAGTTTTTGGTGGGGGTTCGTGTTAATTCTTCTTTAGTTTTCTATGTTATGTCATGTGTACTATTGTTTGTATGTTGTTGTTTTTTTTCATTTTTAGCCATGGCAGTTTATTTTCGATTTATGAGTTTGACTGTCCCTCTGGTATATTTCGTCCCTCTTCTATAACGGATAGATAGTTATAAAAAATGACGACAAATCATTATGTTAAGGATGGAAAAAAGGTGGCCGTTTCTACATGCCTCTCGGGTGATATAGTTGTTAGTTTGATAAAATAACCAGAAACAACACTTCTTGCAGTTTTCAATTAGTCCCATGACTGATAAAATTTAAATGTAATCGACAGCATTTCTGGTAAACCTGACAGGATTTTAAATCATCAGATCACTAGAAAAAACAACAGTCTTAACAACTTGTAAAGAAATTAGGGTGCATATGGAAAGATTAAGTGTTCGAGATTTTAGGAGTTGTCCATATTCGAATGTTTTCGTGTAAATATATCATGTTCAGTGATTTATTTCTATTATCACCATCGCAATAGTAGTTTCATCAAATATGATAGTTTTCAATAAGAACCTATTTTTTCAAAGGAGAGTTGTCTCATTGGCAATCAAACCATATCTTCTTATATATATTAATCAGACTTTTTTTTTTGGTTAGGTTTCTTCCTTACTTGGCGTGTACCATGCATCTCTTATTTTCATTGTGTCATCAGTGTATTTTAATTGGAGTAACATGGAGTAAAATTTCTCTGTAGTCCTTTTTTCAATGATTGATAAAACGCCTTGATAAAAAAACAGCATAATCAACTGACCAGAACGTTTATTATCAATGAAGTATTTTCAATTAAGTAATTACATATAAACAGATTATGTACACGATATTTCTCTCTCTCTCTCTCTCTCTCTCTCTCTCTCTCTCTCTCTCTCTCTTCTCAATAGGAAAACACCATAAATAATTCAATAAATAAATCATACATCAACTAATGAACCATTCACAAAAACCAACACAAAATTCCTATAAATACCATACAGACACTAGATGAAAAGTTAACGACAAATAAAAATGTCACTTCCTGCATTCTTTGTATTGGCAGCAGTGATCAGTCATCTGGTTTTGTCACTCACTGCATATAAAGTTTACATAAATTTTGTATTCATTGAAAATTTTAATTCTTGGCTCACCTGCACCCATGAAACTATAATTTTGTTTATATCTAACGAATAATATTGAATCCACAGTACTTGGGTCAAAAGTATTGTACCTTTATTGTAGAGTTTTAATCTCTGTTGTACAGATGTAATAGCACCCAATACAGATAATCTGTTAACACGACTTTTGATATTTGAAGCTGTTCCAAATTCATCTGCCAACATCTTGGCTACTCTTGATATTTGGTCTTTAGGTGGAATGATCAATGAAATCATACTTGTTCCATTTCTAAAATAGACAAAAATGGTTATGTATATGTGAAAAAATATTTCTGCTCAGGAACAGAAGGCTAAACCTAAAGTATATGTGTTGCTTGCTTTATTCTAAATTAATTACTATTTGCAATAGCCAATTCGAGACAATCACCGACATGTCCAGGTTTTTTTTATAGCAATACATCCAAATAATAAGTCAGGGTTAAAAAAAAATAGACCTTGTCTTTCATTTGAGATTAACATTGTCTTAAGGTAGTAAGAAGACAAGATAATTTGAAAAGCCTGCTAATAATGATTTGGATGACAGAAATAGGTGTGTTATTTTTTTTTTTAGATAATTCAATTAAGATTCACAACATAACAAGTTTCAGAAGGATATAGATAACAGCAGAATGGAAATAAAATAAGTTTGTAACTTCTCAAAAATAGAGAGTTGGATAGCTTGTGCTTAATCTAAGTATATAGGTATTTTGATTCAGAGAAAAGTGTCTGTAGTATTATACCCAATATCGGGTATCCATTTACAGTGATATAAAATAAAATTTTGCAATTCATCAATAAGGGTGTGCAGGGCTCACACCCCTTAAGAATCATAGGGAGAACTTACTTCTCTTTTAAAAATCTGATAGAAAGTGGTTTATGGACTTAAAATTAGACCGGTTTGGTTTTCATAAATTATATATGTTGTCATTTACATGATTTTTGACAGGTGCCACATGTGGAGCCAGGAGCTGCTTACCCTTCCAGAGCACCTGAGATCACCCCCAGTTTTGGTGGGATTCGATTTGCTTAGTCTTCAGTTTTCTGTGTTGTGTCTTCTGGACTATTGTTTGTTTGACGGTCTTTTTCTTTGTTTAGCAATGGCTTTTGTTTATTTTATCTGAATGTCCCTCTGGTTTCTTTCGCCCCACTTTTACAGAAGGTAATTTTTTATTCATATCATGTCTGAGCATACAAATTTACTATTACAGTATAAACAATACCTGTCTACCATGTCTACAAAGTTGATGCTTTAAAAGAATGTTTCTTGAGAAATAATTTGGTGAAATCAAATCAGAAGGCCCCTATTAGCCATAATCGTCCAGTACAGTGAGCCTTGATGACGTGCCACAAATATTCAACTTTTTGAAGGTTATTTTTAACTTTCAACTGGATGATATTTCAGTTTTGGTGTCTTTGGGAAAAAAAATTATGTACCTGTAATTTAATTGAATGTTAGCGCAGTGAACTCTAAATCTGACATAAACATCATCAACAATTTGATATATGATTTAGAGTATAATATCCATAATGGGGATAATACTCATTTATTAGAATCTTTCAACAGACTTTGTGTAATGTCGTTCGTGTCAGACAGTAACGTCTAACGATACATTCAGTAATTATGCGCAGTTAAAAAATAATTATAGTTACACACCCTCGGGCTGCTTCCAAGCTCTTGATCAGCTTCTTAATCTTCCAAATTTCTACATTCCGATCCGCGCTAGTTTCTTCTCCGTTTGTTGCCATTTTTGACAAAAAGTCTTGGTTATAATCTTATAACCACTCCGTATGGCGGGAAGATTTCTTGTTCAATCTACCCTTGTATTCCTATACAGAAGATTATTTCACAACTGTTAAGTCTAAAGAGTCTGTGATATTGATTAATTGAAAAATTCGCAATAAAGGAAACCTAAGGACAAATATAGCAGATTTTTCACTTCGTGGTGTAATGACAACTTCCCATCCACCATTGACCATGTGAAATCTCTGACGTCACTTCGGAGGAAATGGATCAAAATTTTATTTTTTTTCTGAAAAAAAAGGCTAAAAAATACTGAATTCTTTAAAATTATTAATTTATTGAACATGGGAATCCCCTCTCTATGTGATTTCCCTGAAAAATCACGTATTTTTCGTGACCTGTTCTAAACTTTGACCTTTACATCGAGTTCAAAGGTGGAGGTTTACAATGGCTGCGCCCATATATTGTCAACACAGATTTAAACTATAGTGTCGCCTGGTGTGTAAGCCTGTAGGACAGGGTAGGGGTGAGGGCGTATCGAAGGCACGTCTTAATTTACTAAACAATTCTTATAGTCAAGTAGAAGTCTTTACCGAATTCAAGACAGTTTGGAACCCAGACAAATCGATACCCGGACAAATCGGCACCCGTTAAAGACTATTCGATATCCAGACAAATCGGCACCTTATAAATTAGTTATCTTTGATCTAAATATAGTGAACCAAACAAATAAAATCCATGAATTTGGGATTTTATCAGAGCTAGGGCGATTCCCATTATATTATGATAAAGTTGAGAATGGAAATGGGGAATGTGCCAAAGAGACAACAACCCGACCATAGAAAAAAACAACAGCAGAAGGTCACCAACAGGTCTTCAATGTAGCGAAAAATGATTAATCCATGTTAAATTACTGGTATCGCTTGGAAAATCTTGATTCCAAATTTATACCTGTATGAGGTAGAGAAAATTCATAACACTTGATTTTTTGTTAAATGTACCTTTATTACCAATGTAAATTGTATGCCAAACTCTAAAAGCTATATATTAATGCTGTATATGTATATGTAAACTGTATAATTTGTGTATGTATTTAATCCAATGAGCTGTATATTTGCTTACGGAATAAAGAATTAATTAATTATCAATATTAAAACAATAAAATATTGTTTTCAAGTATTGTGTAGTCTAAACCGAAGCAAGACATCTCGGCACATTACAAACTCGGGACACGTCAACTCGGTATAGTGCAAACTCGGCACATTACAAACTCGGCATATTACAAACTCGGTACATTTATAATAAAAATGTATCAGATTTATTATTGTGCCAATAAAGACTTATTTTTATTTAATTTGAGATTAATACTTAGTAAAATGTATAAACAATTTATAAATGGCTTAGCAAAAAAGGTATATTTTATGGTTTTCTCATATACATGATAAAACTAGGGGAAACTAGCGAAGCAAGACATCTCGGCACATTACAAACTCGGGACACGTCAACTCGGCATAGTGCAAACTCGGCACATTACAAACTCGGCATATTACAAACTCGGTACATTTATAATAAAAATGTATCAGATTTATTATTGTGCCAATAAAGACTTATTTTCATTTAATTTGAGATTAATACTTAGTAAAATGTATGAAAAATTTATAAATGGCTCAGCAAAAATGGTATATTTTATTGTTTTCTCATATACTGTTAAAAAATGTGTTATATACTACTTTATATATAATGTTTAATTTGTTATGATTTCTGCATATATATTGTTTGTGTATAGATTTGTATTGTATAGTTTATATATGCCTCCAACCCATAGGGGTATAAATGTGTATAATGATTAAATAAATAGTTGTGTTTGTATTTAATATTTTTACGGTGAAATTCAGTTTTTTTTTCTTTTTCTATAAAAATTTTGATAAACATTAAAAATTGCATCCCCGTTTTTCATCGTATCTAATAAACTGTAAATATGTAACATTGTCAAGTGACTTTTTTATCATTATTTCCTCTATTTAGATTATGCATTTTATTGATGGTGTTATGACGATTTTATGATTATCTCCAATTAACTGCAATAAAAAAAATAGGATGGCTACCTTTATCCTTTTAATTAGAGAAGTTTCAGGAAACAGGTGTTGATTATATATTGCAGTATAATAATCACATGATAATTAATAACAGCGGTATTTAATGACAGCCTGATAACATTTTTATGATATCCCGTTAGTAAAGCAGCTTGAGTTAATGCTGCTGAACTCCATGTGACAAATGCCTACCAAATAAAATGTCAAGTACCGCCTCTTTTTAAATTTATTGCGTAAAAAGTACATATATATCTGGTAAGAAACTAAAAATATTATCATAGTCTTTTAATATTTTTAAATTGTTTCACGAATTGCTCTGTATATCCGCTTTAATATTTTATACTTTCGTCCAAAAATGGGCACGGACCATTGTGTCGAGTGTTCCCGTGTTGTCACTACCAGACAACAAGCACTGACCTGTGATAACTGTGAAAGATGGGTACACAGAGTTTGTAATACAGGTATGTATATATATTAATTAAATTTTAATATATTTAATTTAAAAAAAAACTTATTTTTCAACAAATTTTTATCTAATAACTTTGTTTATAGGGTGTATTTATGAAACCAACATTCCTATCATTTATATGATTTAGTCATTTAGTTAGATGAATCTTCATCTTAAAATGCTTATGAAAAAAATGCTACATACAATGCACAGTTATATTTTTTATAATAAAAAAAATATTTTAAGAACTTGTTACTATGTATGCTATATTGATAATTACTTGGTAATAAATTGTTACTTTTTCTATCAATTTTGGTACATTTTGTCTGTATAAATCTGAAATAGTTGTTTTTAAAATGTATCTTATATGTATATACTAGTATATATATAGTTAACACAGCTACTTTCATTCCGATGTTCTTCCTTTTATTGATATTAATACTAAGAAGAGCGTAGTGTTCCGTAGTTCAATATATTAAAGTAAATACTGAGTAGGCAAACACATATTAAACTTTATACATAAGTACATAACTAAAGTGCCTCTTTACTCTGACTCTATAAACATATCTCACTCCAAGTCTTATTAATTCCATTACTATTTGTTCTCGAATTTTCTGCCGCCATTGTCACCTCACAGGACATTTAACGTTGCAAGTTTGGCACCAGAACAGGCATCAATAGAGCAACCAACATCAAATACAGTTGCAAACAGTTCAACAAACGATGCAACTCCAGCGTCACCAAGTTACACGCCACGTCGAAATGGCTTACCTCGAGTGCCAAGGCGTATTCTGTCGCCATTGTCACCTAACAGGACATATAACGTTGTTAGTGTGGCACCAGAACAGTCAGTAATGCAGCCACCAACATATCATACATCAAGAATAGTCAGCCCTTCACTGCCCGATGCATCCCAGACGCATTTAAATAGAATAACTAGTGTGCATCCTCTATCGCCCTTACCACTTGATGCTTCATTTGACTTTACCCATCACCAAGATGAAAATGATGACCAGGAGATTGTTGAAAAGTAAGATATATATATATAAATATATTAAACAAATGTTGTACTTAAATGATTTTTTTTTTGATTTTCATAAAATATGTCATAACATAAAAAAAAACGTATTGATTTATCTGAAAAGTGTTAACACAAATAAATATTGCATTTCATAGCTTCAAAACTAGTCCTTACTTTCACAGAATGCTTATTATGTTTTCGTTTATTTTTACAGTTCCATACAAGAGCCGGAGTTGCCTGACACAATTTTACCAGATGGTCCACCAACATTTTCCATCATAGAAAAGGGGACACAAAGAAGTAATCTAAAACTGGTTAGCAGTGACGGTTACGAATACACAAAGAAGGTATATTTATTTTTCAAGTACAGAATTGATATCTCTCGACAATTATCTTTTTAAAGCTTTGGCAAAAAGGTATCTACTTAAAAGATAAATTAACTACGGTACTACATGTATATTCTTGTATATTCTTTATATTTTAGATGTCTAAAGGCGATTTCACCTACTGGAGATGCATCAAACGATCAAAAGGCAGTAATTGTCCCGCTACTGTGTCACAGAAGGGAGAAAATTTTAAAAGAAACCCTAAACCCCACATTCACCCAGCAGACAAGGGGGCTTTGAAAAAAGTTCTAGTTCATAAAGAGGTATGCAAAGCCTAGACAGAGAAACATATTAACTTAATAACGTGTTTCACTTAAACTATTATAAAATATCATAAAGTGAAATGTAAATACAGTGGAAACTGACATTAGATATGAAAATTTCTGTAAATATAAGTACATATTTAATATTCACTCAGAAGGAATAGCATTTCTGGGAACATTAATTTGCATTCGGAATTTTATGCCGCGTGATATACCTTTTAAATTTTAAATAATATTCTTTTAAATTTTAGGTAAAACAGACAGCACTCCAAGACATCCATAAACCTGCAGGTCGTATTGTGGATGATGCTATGCTTCGTCATATAGAACCAGAAGATCATCAGCTGCCAAATCAAAACAACCTAAAAAGAACTGCAAACCGTGTCCGAGAAGAACTTAGGCCAGATGAACCAACCTCATTGTTTTTCGAGGTAAAATATTTATGATATTCTAGATAGTCAACTTGCAACACACATGTATAGCTACTTTTAGTAAATAAATGTAATGCTGCAAAAAGCTTGTTTCGGAATCCTTTTTAATTTTCTTATTTTTTATTTGTGATACGGTATTCCGAAATAAATATGTTAACACTCAACTAATTCAATCAAATTTTCTATATATAGCTCGATACAGATTACCTCCAATGTGACAACTTTTTGATTGAGGACATCAGAGTAGAGGACCAGCGTCACTTGGTATTTTCAACGCCCGGGCAGTTACAGCTTTTGAAATATGCAAAGAAATGGTTTTGTGATGGAACCTTTAAAATAATGAAAGACCCATTCACTCAGCTATGGTCCATCCACGCCTTCATTAAAAAGGGAGACAGTTTGAAGCAGGTTCCACTGGTCTTCGTACTCATGTCTCGAAAGAAGACAAAAGATTACAAACCTGTAAGTTTCATAATCGTCATTTTTTTTTGTTATCGACTTCAAGTTTTCTGTCAATGTGACGTTTAACCATTTTAAATTTGAAAATAGATTCGAATTTTTAGATAATAAAAGCATTTTTTTAAATTATGCGGAATATTTCTTGTAAATAAGTACAGCTTGATTAAATTTTTATAATTGATCATATTTATTATTAAAAAAAACCATGAAGCGCTCAAATATCATTAAATCTCCTATTATATATACATGTAGATTCTTGAATGTTTGAAGAGGAAGATTGGTGTACTCCATGTGGAAGGGTTTTGCTTGGACTTTGAAAAAGGTAAATTACAGCTTCACAGAATTACAGAAAAATAAATCGAAATGACTTTAAATTGGTGTAAAATTAACTGAAAACTCTAGTACACTTTTGAGTACGGGTGGATTTACACACTAGCAACTTCTAATTATAGACGATTGACAATACTTAGAATTGCTAATGACTTAGTAAGTGGTTTAATCTTTCTCTTTCTCTTAACAGGTGCTTGGAAAGCCATACGACATATATTTCCAAATGCAAGCATCAAAGGTTGTGCTTTCCATTTCGGTCAAGCCATTTGGCGGAAAGTTCAAGATTTGGGACTGAAAACAACTTACAGCTCAAGAGGAGTGGAATATAGATACATCCGTACGTTGATGGCTCTGCCTTTCCTGCCTCACTCGGATATAAGACCAGCTTTCAATACACTGAAAGAACGTGCAAACTCCCAGGAATTAAAAGAGCTCGTTGTATACATCAGTTCAACATGGTTCGAAGGTCGATATTGGTGTCCAAGAACATGGTCAATCTTCCAACATTCTATTCGCACAAATAATGATGTTGAAGGTATACATATACATGATATATAAGGTTCTCTAAGAGCAATGCCAATATTAAATAAATAACCTTCAGATATAAATTTCTATATGATGTACATATTTCTTGAATTATACTAGTTTAAATCACAGGGGGTTAATAGATACACATACACAAATACGCAGCCACAGTGTATATAAATGATTAACCCTTGGTCTAAAGTAAAATTAAAAAAATATGCCTGGTAAAATCGAACTGCTGTTATTGAATACAATTCAACTTTAATGGTATCTTTACAGTAGTAACTTATTTGCTAACTATATTATACCCCCATATACAAACCTTAAAAAATATTAATGTATGTATTTATGTTGTTTATAGGTTGGCATACACGCATAAATTCAGGAAAGTCAAATGTAAGCTTTTATGTGCTTATACCAGAGTTAATGAGAGAAGCTGAGATCGTGGATCTTACTTTAAGATTAGTATCCGAGGAACAGGTTCTCAGACATCAGCGACGCCGTTTTAAGGATTTGGAAGGCCGGCTCCACCAGTTCTGGGAAGAGTACGATAGTGGCGAAAAAACTGTGACACAATTGTTAAGGGATTGCAGTAAAGTGTACGGCCCCTCAGATGACTGATCACTGCTGCCAATACAAAGAATGCAGAAAGTGACATTTTTATTTGTCGTTAACATTTCATTTAGTGTCTGTATGGTATTTATAGGAATTGTGTGTTGGTTTTTGTGAATGGTTCATTAGTTGATGTATGATTTATTTATTGAATTATTTATGGTATTTTCCTATTGAGAAGAGAGAAAGAGAGAGAGAGTGGAAGAGAGAAAGAGAAAGAGAGAGAGAGAGAGAGTGGAAGAGAGAAAGAGAGAGAGAGAGAGAGAGAGAGTGGAAGAGAGAGAAAAGGAAATAGAGAGAAAGAGACAGAGAGAGAAATATCGTGTACATAATCTGTGTATATGTAATTACTTAATTGAAAATACTTCATTGATAATAAACGTTCTGGTCAGTTGATTATGCTGCTTTTTATCAAGGCGTTTTATCAATCATTGAAAAAAGGAATACAGAGAAATTTTACTCCATGCTACTCCAATTAAAATACACTGAAACCTAACAACAAAAAAAAGTCTGATTAATAAATATAAGAAGATATGGTTTGATTGCCAATGAGACAACTCTCCTTTGAAAAGATAGGTTCTTATTGAAAACTATCATATTTGATGAAACTACTATTGCGATGGTGATAATATAAATAAATTACTGAACATGATATATTTACACGAAAACATTCGAATATGGATAACTCCTAAAATCTCGAACACTTAATCTTTCCATATGCACCCTAATTTCTTTACAAGTTGTTAAGACTGTTGTTTTATCTAGTGATCTGATGATTTAAAATCCTGTCAGGTCTATCACAAATGCTGTCGATTACATTTAAATTTTATCATTCATGAGACTAATTGAAAACTGTAAGAAGTGTTGTTTCTGGTTATTTTATCAAACTAACAACTATATCACCCGAGAGACATGTAGAAATGGCCACCTTTTTTCCATCCTTAACTTAATGATTTTTCATCATTTTTCAACTATCTATCAGTTATAGAAGAGGGGAGAAATATACCAGAGGGGCAGTCAAACTCATAAATCGAAAATAAACTGACATGGCTAAAAATGAAAAAAAAACAACAACATACAAACAATAGTACACATGACATAACATAGAAAACTAAAGAATAAGCAACACGAACCCCACCAAAAACTATTGGTGATCTCAGGTGCTCCGGAAGTTATCATCCTTCTGGTAACTGAATGTTTTCATTAATATGTGCATTAGTTTTAAGACATTCGATCTAGATACGCAAAAAACGATGGCAACACCGTAAATATACACATAGCATATATCAATGACCAAGAAAAAATGAATTTTCCCGATTTTTTTTTTGATTTTTTTTTTGTTTGTTGATTTTTCTACCATAAGTAGCCTCGCTAAATGAACATTTATAAGATTTTAGGCATAAACAACTTTTTTATTCTTATTGATTTAAGTAAAATTTAATTAAATATTTGCTTTATTTATAAAAGTAAAACAATTTTTTTTTTATATCAAGTGTTTTCTTATTTAACTTGTGACTTTTTGTCATATGAGTTTCTGTCCTATACTTTGTTCCATTTCTCACCTATTTTTAAAATAAAATTTGTTTATTTTTTTCTCATCGTAATTATTATATAAAATTTCTTTTTATGAACCATTTCCATAAATATATTCATTGGTGTGCCGAGTATGTATAGGTAATGTGCCGAGTTTGTATAGGCCGAGTTTGTACTATGCCGAGTTATACATGTCCCGAGTTTGTAGTGTGCCGAGATGTCCTGTATTCGAAACTAGAGGTGATCTCAGGTGCTTAAAAACTTCCATTTGTTGTTGAAAAAGATATAGATAATATATATCAATAATACTTTGAATTTTCTGATAAAGATAGATTACAATCACTTCTATCTTCATTTGATAGTATGGAGCTTACTGTACCTTTCATTAAAAAAGTTGCACTATTAAAGGAGAGGAGACAATTAAAAAACCTGCATGAATAATACTGTTATATACCTACTTTATATATAATGTTTAATTTGTTATGATTTCTGCATATATATTGTTTGTGTATATATTTGTATTGTATAGTTTATATATGCCTCCAACCCCTAGGGGTATAAATGTGTATAATGAATAAATAAATATTTGTGTTAGATTTAATATTTTTACGGTGAAATTCAGGTTTTTTTTTCTTTTTCTATAAAAATTTTGATAAACATTAAAAATTGCATCCCCATTTTTCATCGTATCTAATAAACCTTAAATATGTAACATTGTCAAGTGACTTTTTTATCATTATTTCCTTTATTTAGATTATGCATTTTATTGATGGTATTATGACGATTTTATGATTATCTCCAATTAACTGCAATAAAAAAATAGGATGGCTACTTTTATCCTTTTAATTAGAGAAGTTTCAGGAAACAGGTGTTGATTATATATTGCAGTATAATAATCACATGATAATTAATAACAGCGGTATTTAAAGACAGCCTGATAACATATTTATGATATCCCGTTAGTAAAGCAGCTTGAGTTAATGCTGCTGAACTCCATGTGACAAATACCTACCAAATAAAATGTCAAGTACCGCCTCTTTTTAAATTTATTGCGTAAAAAGTACATATATATCTGGTAAGAAACTTAAAATATTATCATAGTCTTTTAATATTTTTAAATTGTTTCACGAATTGCTCTGTATATCCGCTTTAATTTTTGATACTTTTGTCCAAAAATGGGCACGGACCATTGTGTCGAGTGTTCCCGTGTTGTCACTACCAGACAACAAGCACTGACCTGTGATAACTGTGAAAGATGGGTACACAGAGTTTGTAATACAGGTATGTATATATATTAATCAAATTTTAATATATTGAATTTTAAAAAAAATATATTTTCAACGAAATTTTATCTCATAACTTTGTTTATATATATTTATGAAACCAACATTCCTATCATTTATATGATTAAGTCATTATTTTATTTTTATATTTATAACTATTTAAAACTGTCTGTAAAGACTAGCTACAACGTAGACCTATATGCACGTGTAGTTAATAAATTAAAAAACCTGTTATGAAACAGTCACACATCTATCTATGATACTAGATACGAAATAAATATATAAAGGTCGACCTCTGATGAGGGTTTACCTGGGATTATTCCCGAAAAAACCCGAAACATTGCATATTAAATTCTAATGAATTAAGCAATAAAAAGTACGTAGTGTCAGGTCAGAAATATTGATACCATACCATGAATAAGTGGGTTTATGGTCAATTTATAAAACTATTTAAAATGGTTTAATCTTTCCTTTTCTCTTAACAGGTGCTTGGAAAGCAATACGACACATATTTCCAAATGCAAGCATCAAAGGTTGTGCTTTCCATTTCGGTCAAGCCATTTGGCGGAAAGTTCAAGATTTGGGACTGAAAACTACTTACAGCTCAAGAGGAGTGGAATATAGATACATCCGTACGTTGATGGCTCTGCCTTTCCTGCCTCACTCGGATATAAGACCAGCTTTCAATACACCGAAAGAACGTGCAAACTCCCACGAATTAAAAGAGCTCGTTGTATACATCAGTTCAACATGGTTCGAAGGTCGATATTGGTGTCCAAGAACATGGTCAATCTTCCAACATTCTATTCGCACAAATAATGATGTTGAAGGGATACATATACATGATATATTAGGTTCTCTAAGAGCAATATTTTTTATTCAACGATCTTCCTTACGTTAATCTAAACAATGCCAATATTAAATAAATAACCTTCAGATATAAATTTCTATATGATGTACATAATTCTTGAATTATACTAGTTTAAATCACAGGGGGTTAATAGATACACATACACAAATACGCAGCCACAGTGTATAAATGATTAACCCTTGGTCTAAAGTAAAATTTAAAAAATATGCCTGGTAAAATCGAACTGCTATTATTGAATACAATTCAACTTTAATGGTATGTTTACAGTAGTAACTTATTTGCTAACTATATTATACCACCATATACAAACCTTAAAAAATATTAATGTATGTATTTATGTTGTTTATAAGTTGGCACACGCGCATAAATTCAGGAAAGTTGAATGTGAGCTTTTATGTCCTTATACCAGAGTTAATGAGAGAAGCTGAGATCGTGGATCTTACTCTAAGATTGGTATCCGAGGAACAGGTTCTCAGACATCAGCGACGCCGTTTTAAGGATTTGAAAGGCCGGCTCCACCAGTTCTGGGAAGAGTACGATAGTGGCGAAAAAACTGTGACACAATTGTTAAGGGATTGCAGTAAAGTGTACGGCCCCTCAGATGACTGATCACTGCTGCCAATACAAAGAATGCAGGAAGTGACATTTTTATTTGTCGTTAACTTTTCATCTAGTGTCTGTATGGTATTTATAGGAATTTTGTGTTGGTTTTTGTGAATGGTTCATTAGTTGATGTATGATTTATTTATTGAATTATTTATGGTGTTTTCCTATTGAGAAGAGAGAGAGAGAGAGAGAGAGAGAGAGAGAGAGAGAGAGAGAGAGAGAAATATCGTGTACATAATCTGTTTATATGTAATTACTTAATTGAAAATACTTCATTGATAATAAACGTTCTGGTCAGTTGATTATGCTGTTTTTTTATCAAGGCGTTTTATCAATCATTGAAAAAAGGACTACAGAGAAATTTTACTCCATGTTACTCCAATTAAAATACACTGATGACACAATGAAAATAAGAGATGCATGGTACACGCCAAGTAAGGAAGAAACCTAACCAAAAAAAAAAGTCTGATTAATATATATAAGAAGATATGGTTTGATTGCCAATGAGACAACTCTCCTTTGAAAAAATAGGTTCTTATTGAAAACTATCATATTTGATGAAACTACTATTGCGATGGTGATAATAGAAATAAATCACTGAACATGATATATTTACACGAAAACATTCGAATATGGACAACTCCTAAAATCTCGAACACTTAATCTTTCCATATGCACCCTAATTTCTTTACAAGTTGTTAAGACTGTTGTTTTTTCTAGTGATCTGATGATTTAAAATCCTGTCAGGTTTACCAGAAATGCTGTCGATTACATTTAAATTTTATCAGTCATGGGACTAATTGAAAACTGCAAGAAGTGTTGTTTCTGGTTATTTTATCAAACTAACAACTATATCACCCGAGAGGCATGTAGAAACGGCCACCTTTTTTCCATCCTTAACATAATGATTTGTCGTCATTTTTTATAACTATCTATCCGTTATAGAAGAGGGACGAAATATACCAGAGGGACAGTCAAACTCATAAATCGAAAATAAACTGCCATGGCTAAAAATGAAAAAAAACAACAACATACAAACAATAGTACACATGACATAACATAGAAAACTAAAGAAGAATTAACACGAACCCCCACCAAAAACTAGGGGTGATCTCAGGTGCTCCCGGGAAGTTATCATCCTTCTGGTAACTGAATGTTTTCATTAATATGTGCATTAGTTTTAAGACATTCGATCTAGATAAGCAAAACACGAGGGCAACACCTTAAATACACATAATAGCATATATCAATGACCAGGAAAAAATGAATTTTCCCGATTTTTTTTTGATTTTTGATTTTTCTACCATAATTAGCCTTGCTAAATGAACATTTATAAGATTTTAGGCATAAACAACTTTTTTATTCTTATTGATTTAAGTAAAATTTAATTAAAAATTTGCTTTATTTATAAAAGTAAACAATTGTTTTTTGATATCGAGTGTTTTCTTATTTAACTTGTGACTTTTTGTCATATGACTTTCTGTCCTATAATTTGTTCCATTTCTCACCTATTTTTAAAATAAAATTTGTTGTTTTTTTGTCATCGTAATTATTATATAAAATTTCTTTTTATGAACCATTTCCATAAATATATTCATTGATGTGCCGAGTATGTATAGGTAATGTGCCGAGTTTGTGTAGGCCGAGTTTGTACTATGCCGAGTTAAACATGTCCCGAGTTTGTAGTGTGCCGAGATGTCCTGTATTCGTCTAAACAGATGTAAGGATCAAACACAAGCTATACACTTTTCTATCTATCTTCATATGTCCGCACTCAGTCACAACTTTGACTATTACGTACCGTTGCATGTGTGGCCTATTTACAATTTAAAAGAAATAAATTTGCAGTAATATTAAATTACATTGCATTGGTGCTTAGAAAAAATAATTAAAGTAAAAATATAACAGTGATTTAATTTAATTTTTTTTTTTTTTTTTTTGTGGATTGTTATCCTATGGATATTTCTTGGTAAAACTATGTACATATTATGCAGTTTTTAGAATATTTGTGAACGAGCAGATATAGAATGTTAATACGAACAACTACATATATCTAACAATCAATTATGATTTAATTAAATGATGTTTATTCATACATACATAATCATTAATAGTTTAATTAAATGATGATTATTCTTTTTGTAATGCATATTTTATATACAACTTATAATATCAATGCAACAATTCTTTAATTTTTCATAATAAATTTATTTTTTAAAACGAGGTGCCGGATTGTCTTGGTCCCGAAATGTCCGGATACTGAAATGTCTTCAGACTTGGGTGCCGATTTTTCTACGTGCCAATATATCTTGTTACCAATAGTACCTAGTTTACCAGGTCTGAATGAAAAGATAGATCATTGATATCTTGTAGTTGTATTATAAATTAGGCACCTATATAAAATTATCAGAGGAATCAAATGCTGAAACAAACAATAAATGATTTTGATTGAATGGTGTTTAACGCAACTTTCAACACTTGTACTTTTTCGTGGCGGTCTGTTTTAAATGGTTGGAGGAAGCTGGAGTGCCTGGAGAGAACCGTGACCTTCCATTTGAAAACTGACAATCCTAGTCAATACACCTAATCGCTATTTATTCCATTCCGGATAACTTCTAAAATTACACAACTTTTTTCATCCAGTTGAAGCTATCTGGGACCCTGTTTAAACAATTCACCATGCATGATACTTTTTAATGAGACCTGTTTAAACTACCGTAAATACTTCAAACAAAATATTTTTTTACTTCAATTTTAATTTCGAAAAAGTGGATCATACTCTATCAAAGTTTCTTGATGATCGCTTTCTAAAGTTTTTCCTCCCTCAGCTCACTACTGATGACCTCTATTTTCGGCGGCCTGACCCAAACAGGAAGTTGTATAAATGACTATTTTTCCTGGATTGGACTAAATAGCGATAAGGTGTATTAAGTCTGACATACATGTAAGTGCAGAGCCAAGTGTAGTAAGTGCACCTTTCGCTATGGGATTCCAGACTCAAAACTTCAGTGTTGACAGTGTGACTACCTAGACCTCTTGGCCACTGAGGCCCACATAAAAAGTTGGGAACAACCATTTAACTTCATGTTTTTTTTCTAAAAAAAATATCCTATCATCCCCAATTTGATGAAAAAAAATATTCTGCCCAAGGAGATGACAAAAAAATTAATTCTGACTCAACATTTCCCCATACCATATCCCAGCAGGCACTCAACGTTGATTCAACGTTGAAACAAGGTTGTTTCTCAACGTTGAAACAATGTCAAATTTATGTTTGATTTTGAAAATTTGAATTAACGTTGTCATTTCAACGTTGAAGTTTCAACATCCATTCAACGTTGATTCAAGGTTGAATAGTAGTTGAAAGTATAATAATGAAATTTATTATAAAGCTTAACAAACACCACATTTTTTACCTGCTTTCCAAATTTTTGCTGTTGTTAGATGGTAAACAGGCAGTGCTGGTGTACATGTTTTTTTTTTAAATGTTTTTCCCTCTCACCAATACACATATGAACAAAATAGATAAGTTAAATGGAAGACATCTAAATAAATACATCAATTGTTACTTTAAACAACATTTGGTGCTTGTACAAAGTCAAAAATCTAGACCATAAATGTCACATCTTAAAATCCTGTTGGCAGAAGGAATAGCTGAAATGATTGTGTGTGTCCACTTGTATTTAACAATAACTATAGACATAATTATCTATTTAATTTATAAGTGGACACCTATCATTTTTGATATATTCTTACTTGTAGTTTTTCTTGTTGTGAATAGCTATAAAAAGACAAATCATTCAATGAATTTGCACAGTTTGCATAAAAACTAAGACATGCACTTTATTCCCCGACACCACAGAAAGGAAAGAAGATGTTGAATAGTTCTAAACAATTCTCACAAGTTCAAAGTAGTTTTTATTAAACGACCATCCAATGTTAAACCCTTCTTGAAAGTAGTATATATATCTAGGAAGAGTGAAGACATTATTAGATCCAATGTGTGTTCAGGATGATCGCAATATTTACGAAAATAAGAAGATGCTGCATGACTGCTAACCAGACAACTATCCACAAAAACAAAGGTCCTTGATTATATATACATATATGTTATATAAATGTATATATTATCCTCAAAAACCATTACATTGATACTTATTTACTAAGGAACAATAATATCAAAAATAGTAATACAATGATATTTCTTTTGATACAAGATTTATTTTATAAATTCATTTGTTATATTTGTTTCTTTTTGTCCGTATTGCATGTCAACATTCGTCCACCACCTCGTGATCTTTCAGCGGTAAATTTTAAGCAGGAGAGGTCTTTATCAGATATGTATTTCCAAGTGACATCTTTTTACTCTTGCAGCATATTTAAACTCTGAAAAAAATCAGATTATATATATACAATGTATAATAATTGTATGTCCTGAAAAGATATTTTAAATATGAGCCACTTTCAATTTGTTTCTAGAAGCATTGAAGATAAATAAAACCATAATGAAGAAGCACATATTGTAATAAGATAATCATTAATAAAAATATATACATTAATGTTTACTATTAGTAGTTTTTTTTGTTAATGAAGAAAAAATAGAAAACAACACGTTTAATAATTTAATGCGTCCGAAGCGCTTTTCTGGATTTACCTTCATCAGGAACGCTCAAAGCCAAACATTTGAAATCCGAAGATGTATAAGTACCGAAAATCGTTGAAGAGCTATATGTCAAAATTACCTAAAATAACTAGCCAAATTCATCTAAAGCCAACTTTGCCTGAGGGAGTTGAAACCTTAGTTTCATAATAATTTCAAAATTTATAATCGGACAATTTTAATAAAGTTTGTTAAATCATGTCAGTACCGAAGCACTGACTACCGAGCTGATGATACCCTCGGGGACTGATAGTCCACCAGCAGAGGTATCGACCCAGTGATGTAAAAAATAGAAAACAACACGTTTAATAATTTAATGCGTCCGAAGCGCTTTTCTGGATTTACCTTCATCAGGAACGCTCAAAGCCAAACATTTGAAATCCGAAGATGTATAAGTACCGAAAATCGTTGAAGAGCTATATGTCAAAATTACCTAAAATAACTAGCCAAATTCATCTAAAGCCAACTTTGCCTGAGGGAGTTGAGCTTCAACCTGAGTTTTGTAAGACTGCGGGTTGCACTATGTTATTGATAACAATGAAAACGCTTTACCTAAGTAAGACGTTTTTTTTTTTATTGATGACTGCACAATTCTATTAACATAAAATAAAGAGCTTTACTAGAATAGCTTAGGTATAATTAAAGACAAACATAATATGGTATGTAAGGTAAACAAAATTAGAATAAACAAAAGATTAATCTTTGAACACAAATGGTATATAGCTATACAGACAAAAAAAACCTACCTTTGATGATTTTAAAGACTGGAATTCCCAAAACTGAATTTTAATTTTGCTCCACTTGATGTTTTTTAGCCATTGATCTGTTTGACAAGCTTCTGTAAAATAAATAATACATGTTCATGATATCAGATAATGGACTGCTATAACATTCAAAACCAGGTTACGTACACATTAATGTAAACATGCATTTCTCATATTACACAGAGTTAGAGATCACCTGAAGATCAGTAAAGGCTCAGACTGACTTGTTTTTGTAAAAATAAAACAATAAAAGTATCAATTTTCCATGATCGTTCAAATTCAATACTTTGGTCCAGTTGAAATTCATTGTTTAATATGATCGTCAAAAAAGTATGTGGTTTACCAACCCTTAAAGTTAAACTAAAAGAATCGCATATATATAGTATAAAGTAAACATGTTGGGAAGTTTACCTGAGCAAAATAATGTAAACACTTGCTTATCCCCCCTTTTTCTTATATGAATCTTTTTAAGCATAATAATTGTAACAATCTTTACCTAAACTTTAAAATGAAACTAAATATGCTTTCCACATTAAATGCTCTTAGAAATAGTATAATTGGAGGAAATTATATATGATGGACCTTCCATGTGTTCTAATCTGTTTTCTGGAATACAATGTTGACGTTATAATTTTCTCTAATTGTGCAATATGATACCAATTCAGAGTTTCTAAACACAATTTATAAATATAACAAACCGTGATAGCCACATGCAAACATCTACATACCATAAATATACGTGATAAACGGCAAGTTTCTCTTTCGACTTCGTCCTTTGTTGTTCTTTTTCAAATACAGGAAAGGTGCGTGTTTGAATATTGCGCATGGACAATCTAACTTCCTGTTCAAATCCCGCGAAAATATGAATGAAAGAAATCGCGATCAATGTTGATAATCAACTATTTTAAATTTCTTTACATGTTATCAAGGATGTATATTAGTTATACGTCCTTGATGTTATCTTTATATTCAAATTAAAGTTATGTGAAATGAAATTAATAAATAATATTTCTTATTCCCTAGAAATTTAGTATAAAACGACTTACCTCCCCCCTTTTCTCATACCGTCACGGTGACGCAAAACTCAAGATGAAATAGTGACCAATAGTTAGTACTATACTGTTTTGTGAAACCCAAAACTCTTTTTCATTCTTTTCTTTATAAATACACATACCCGTAGCCAGGGGGGGTTCGGGGGGTTCGGACGAACCCCCCCTTGAAAACTATTAAGCACTGTTAAAGTCGATGTTCTGTTCGAATTGTGACTGTTAAAGTCGAGTTTGTGAGTCAAACGAACCCCCCTTTGGAAATTCCTGGCTACGGGCCTGAATACATACTTCTACAGTTATGCATATATTGCCTTCTGATAATGATTTCTTTTATATAGGCCTACTATGAGTAAATATTAAGTTAACGTTGATTCAATGTTGAATCAACGTTCCAATTACAACGTTGAAATGATCAACGTTAATTCAACGTTGAATGTTGGTTCATTACTCAACGTTGAAAATGTTACGTTGTTTCAACGTTGAATATACGTTGATCACATTTCAACCTCATTTCAACGTTTATTAAACGTTGAGTGCCTGCTGGGATAGTTCTAAATATTGAAAAACTTAAAAAAGATAAAATTGCCTTCGCCTGAAAAAAAATTCTCTGACTCAGACAAAAAACCATACCCCTTGAAATTAAATGGTTGCTCTCTATGGCAAAGGTAGTTGCCTATTAAAGAAAATCAGTCTGTCTGTCTACCAGTCAGTCAGGCAAATCATTTGTGCATACTTTTTTATTCATTCTTGAAGATGTTGATTTGATATTTGGTATATAGTTTATCATGACAAGTTACAGATCAAGTTTAAAGTTTGTTACAGTCTGATTTTGTGCAGATCACATTATGGTCCTTGGACATAAACAAATTCAGCGGTCTAATAATCATCATGCTTGAAGATATTGATTTGATAATTGGTATACAGTTTTATCTCAACAAGTTACAGATCAAGTTCTAATTTTGTCCCAGTTCAATGAATTTTTAATCATCAGGGAACATGTATTGCCATACAATTCTCTCAGAATGCTTGTTATTTATTAGCTTATCACTTACCCACAATAGGCAGATTAATTACAATGAATCACTCATAAATAAACTTAACCATGAATTGTCTTGGTCCCGAAATGTCCGGATACCGAAATGTCCAAAATGGGTGCCGAAATGTCTTTGGACTTGGCTGCCGATTTGTCTACGTGCCGATATATCTTGTTACCAATACATCACATAAAAATTCATTTCAAAAAATTTCTAAAAAATGTAAAAGTAATGGGAGTAAATGTTGATAAGAAATTTATTAATATGAGGATCTCTAGCTGGACAAAGGGCCATGTGAGCTATTGCCATAACATTACAATGCATCCCTCTTCATTGTTATAAGCATTATAATTGGTTATCTCAACTCGATTGCTTTTCTCTTTTCGGCCATACTGACTCAAGCGAGAAAAGCAATTATGTTGAGATGATCAACACTAATCTATACAATTTTTTGGTGTAAATATCTTGAAAACCCTTTCAGAGAGAAAACCTGACCCATACTGGCTCAAACGAGAAAAGCAATTATGTTGAAATGATCAACAATAATCTATACATTTTTTTTGGTGTAAATACGGGGGGTATCTTGAAAACCATTTCAGAGAGAAAAGCTGACCTAGGTATAGATATGCTCCAAATAATAAGATCTGGTGCACCTCATTCCTATTTCCAAATATTAAGATCTAGTGCACCTCATTCCTATTTCCAAATATTAAGATCTAGTGCACCTCATTCCTATTTCCAAATATTAAGATCTAGTGCACCTCATTCCTATTTCCAACAAAATTAACAGATATAAAAAAGAAGATGTGAATAATGATTGGCAATGAGACAACTCTCCACAAGAGACTAAATGACACAGAAATCAACATCTATAGGTCACTGTACTGCCTTCAGAAATGAGCAAAGCCCATACTGCATAGTCAGCTAGACAAGGCCCAGAAATGACAAATGTAAAACGAGAACTAACAGCCTAATTAATGTACCTGTACAAATTTTTTTTACAAAAAACAAATATGTAACACAGCATCTGGATAGAAACCACAGATTTTGTTTTCCTATTATCTTGAAAACTACAATTAGACAAGCAGAAACTTGAAAAAACAAAAATGACCAGTAATGCAAGATCTACATAACTGCCAATATGACTTAAATTTAAAGGAGTTATTGCCCTTAAATGATGATTTTGCCCATTATCTAGAAAATTAGAATAAAACTGAACAGCAAAATTTATCAGATATACAAAATCTACACAACTGCTGTGATGAGCTAACAAATTGAATGACTTCTTTGTAAAGGTTATTGCTATGTAATGAGAATTTTGCCTATAATCTCAAAAACTTACTCAGATAAGAAGATCAGCAATATGGGATCTGCAAAAATGCCATTATAACTGAAACCATCAAATTGTCTTTATAAAAGTTATATTCCTTAAATGATTATTCTTTTACTGTTTTTTTTTAGTTTTTATAAATAAAAAAAAGATGTGGTTGATTGCCTATGTCAGAGACCCACCAGAGCCCAAATGACATAAAAGTTAACAACTGTAGTTCACTGTTCTGCCTTCAACAATGAGCTGAACCAATACAGTATTGTCAGCCTAATATGTTAATACATATATTAGATAGCAAAAATTATCATCAATCTACAAACATGTTGCTGTCTACATGGTGCAGTTCAATAAAAAGTTTGATCAAATTGAAATTTGTTTTTAATCAAATCAAACTGTTCAACTGGTCAGAAATTTTCACCAACTTTTGTAGTAGAATCGATATCTCAGTCAGTCATCTAAGTGCAAAGTGATAAAATACAGCATACTTAAAATCCATCATGATTTGAATTCAACTTTTGGCTCTTGTATGATTCTTTGTTTTTGAAATTCCAAAAGGGAACATACTTTATATTCTTGTATAAATAAACCAGTTTTTGAGATGTTTCGCAAAAGAAAATACAAATGTAATGTCAGCCATGTAGTTGTGAGGAAAAATAAAGAACGGAAGAAGGCCAATAGCCGAAACGTCTCAAAAACGGGTTTATTTATACAAGAATATTATATGAATATATAATATGATTGTTTTAAAAATTGAAAAATCAAAATTAAAGATGGTTCAGAATCTTGGACTATTCCAAATGAAAAAAAAGGAAAAGATTTACAGATATTTGAAAGCCTTTATTATATCACTACCCCCAATAAAAGTAGGGTCTCTGATTGAAGATAATTAAATGGCATTGCAGGTGAGATAGTAAAAGTAGATACTATCAAGCAGGAAAAAATTCAACTCTACAATCTTACAAATTTACAAACAAAGAAGTTAGTACAAAGATCTAATGCTGGTTTCTCATGTATTATGATCTACTTTAGAGATAAGATCTAGAATACTAAGTACCATTAAACACTGTTTTTGCTTATTGTTCCCTATGTAAAAATGGAAATGTTCTCTTATAGGAATAGTTTAATAAGTTTAAGAACTAATCAAAGTTTCATAGTTTTTTTTTCTACTTTGATATATCTCAATTTTCATTCTATTATTTTATCTTACAGGATTTTCTGATGAAACAGGTGCATCTGAGTAGGTGATGACCAAAGTCTGATAAGTTTCAATAAAGATGTCATGAATACACAGTCATCAAAATCGTCAAAATGTCTAGTTGTTTTGAGTGGAATTCCAGGATGTGGTAAAAGTACTCTTGCTAAACTTTTATATGATAAGCTTGGAGGTATATATGTGGAAGAACAATCTACTCATTTTAAGTCATCAAAGTGTTTTGATGTTATAGTGGTGTCTTACGATGAATTGATTCCAAAGAATATACCTCTTGATGATAAGGCAGGTATTCTCATAAGTTCATCTGATTATATTTATCAAGAAAAATGTAATGCATAAATTTTTATCATTGTCAATGTATATTGAGTTGCAGTCCACTTCTGTCAATGGATATTTATAAGAAAAATCATAATTTTCAGATCTGTAAATTTTTTACACTTTATATATTAAAAAGGCTTTTGTTAGACAATGAATGCAGTAATAAATATTTTTTTGTCAAAGATGAAATAACAAAATATTTTTATTTTAGTCTCAACAGACCTGGAAAGAATACAGGGAGGAAATTGTTTTTTGTATTGACTATCTGGCCAACAAAGAAATATCATTGGCAAATTTAACCAAGCCTCCACCTGGTGTTAATGATGCATTATGGGGAAAGTTTTATGCTATTGTAAGAAGGCAGATAACTTCAGCAGAATCTGTTGTCATAGTACTAGATGACAACATGTATTATACAAGTATGAGACACAAGTATTTTCAAATAGCTAGAAAGTGTAAGTAATAAAAATGAAAAAAAAGCATTAAAAATAACATATTTTATAGTCTACCAGTTGATATGGAGGCTTTAAATTGTCAAAGATACAGATTCTATTTGTATTCATACTTCAAATTTATAGAATTAAATCTTTTTTGTGCACACAGTGTTGCAGGGACATAGAAACACTGGGCATCTGTCCACCCATCTGTTCGTTTGGTCTTGTGTGGGCTCTTACATGTACAATTCTTGTCAGATTTTTATGATACCAGTAACCTATATAATAGGTTAATATCAGCAATATCTTGGACAGGTTGGAAAATCATTGCCAATTATTTATTTTAAAAAGAGTCCTTTGGAAACATTAATCATATGGATAATTGCATTTACAGCGGTCTTAATTGTTACAATTACTGACCGAATTTTATGGAATTACAATGTATATCATAGGTTTATATCAGTAATGTCTTTGACACTTTTAAATATGTGTGCTGATCAAATATTTCAACAAGTTATGCCCCTTGAAAATATCAATTATAATGGAAATCATTTGCAATTGCTCTTAAGTCTTCATTTTTCTAAGATATTTATAAAAAGTTTAAAAAAACAAAAAATAATGTTTTTTCAGTTATTACCCTTGGATAGATAAAATATGTGCAACATGGGGGACATTGACACTCTGTTCTTTTATGTTTCAAGGTGAGACCATTTACAAAACATCAATCAAAGTTTATATACTAGTTAAGTTGAGGTGCAATATCTTGTGTTTTGTTTTGTTGATAACAGATTAAAGATATATGAAGCACCAACAGGACTGTTTACATTTAACATTTACAAAAACCTGGCGGCATACCACCAAATAGTTGATGCCTCTTAAAAAAAATTAGACGTGTAGAAACATTTTTTATTCATGTTGAATATATATATATTCAACTATGTCGCTTTGACACATTCCCCATTTCCATTCTCAATTTTATACAATGTATTACAGATACTTGTGGATTTTGTCAGCTCCATCTTGCTTGTAATATACAAACAGCTCTGGAACGGAATTTGAAACGTAGTCAACCAATCACAGAAGATGTAATTGTAGCTATGGCGACTAAAATAGAGCCACCAAATACACATATCAATAGTTGGGAAACTAACAGTATAGTTATAAATACTGAATCAAACATAGAAAGGTATATATACATTTATCGTTATTTTGATATACTCTAAGTCAACTTCATTTCGCGGATACTCAGTAACTCTATCTTCAGTTTAGTCCTTTTAACTGACTTAGCAAATCAATGATTTTTTTTTGCTACTTTAAATTTTCTAGATGTATTTATATAAAGGAAGACACAATTTACATATTTGCCACTAATTGTATTCTTGTTTTTTTCTTGTAAGAATTGCAAAAATAAAACCTGTCTAAAAATTAGAATAATATCACATCAAGGGTCCAGAAAAGGTCAAATTTGCAAGGCATGACCTAATCTGGAAAGTGAAATGACCAAAAAGGTACTGTGGGTACCAATTTTTGGTGGATTGAGGAAAACTTGCTTATTCATGGATATTTGATTTCTGGCTTTTCCAAGAGTCCACATATAATCATACAGCTAATCTGCAATTTGTTGAACATTCAGATTTGTGGTTTCCCTGTACCCAGGAAATCCACGAAAATTGGCATCCAAGGAATATTAATGAATCCACAGTAGATTAGGATTTACGTCAAGAAATATTTGTTTAAAGAAATAATTTTGTTAATTTTCATTGTTTCTCTAAAACTACTCTGATGATGTGAATCAAGTATGAATTCAAAAGTTTGGAAAAGGATCCCAACTTTCAAGTCATCTAGAAATTTTTCTGAATTCTTAAGTTCATTATCAATTTACTCCCTGTTGTAATATGATAATGACTTTGGGATTTAATCATTTTTACAAACTGTCATACCTGCCAACTGTCACTATTTGCAGGGGATTTCCCCCATAGAGGCTCCCAAATCGAAATTTTGAAAGAGCAATTTTGCCCACAATTTCAATCAAAACAGTTAATTTACAATGACTCTAGGCTTACAAAAGCATGAAGAAGCCAAAAAACAACATTAAAATGTATTTGAAGGTTTTTTAGGACTATGACAGCCATCTTGCACGCAAAACCCCCATGGGCATTTTCAAAAGTAACAGGTGCAGAATAATACTAACTTCAAAATTATGTGATTAAAAAAATCTTCAAAAAATCATTGTTAGACTGTAGTGCTACCTTAAAATCATCAACTACAGACACCCCTAAAGCAGAAGGCACAAAAATAAAAACAAAATGGTATTGGTTTGATTTGATTTTAACATATATTGTGCTGTTTTCTGTTTCTAAACTATACATTTAATAATCCTATTTTCTGCCCCTTTTAGTCAGTTACCTAGGATAATGTCATTGGTGAATACAGCAATGTTAAATCCAGTTCAACCAATAGAGGAAAGTGATCCAATGATAACAGCAGAAAGCCGTCAGATCTGTTCAAGTAACGTCATCCACCAATCAGATCAGATCTTACGAAAGATTGTTAGTCATAAAATGTCAATTTTAAAAGGTATGTGTAAATAGTAGATTCTTCAAACATCTGTTTCTACATGTAATTAACTCCTGATTGTCAGGAGCCTGTAATTCAGTGGTTGTTGTGTGTTCATGTGTTACATAATATGTTTGTTTTTCATTCATTTTATTTTGTTTAACATAATGCAATGATATTCCTTATATATACTTCTTCATATGAAGGAATATTTTTTGGGTACAGAATTTATTAAAAAAAAAATTTAGCAATTGCTATTTGCTTTGTTTCAAAATAACAAAGTTATAAAATTAAAACAAAATCATTGACTTTTTGCATACAATTACTGATACCCCAGTACTCATCAAAGTCAAAATATACTTTAAATACTCATTTAAAAAATAAATCAGATTTACAATGTGATAAAACTCACAATTTTTCTGCAATATTCTTTTTTGGGGTAATTCCTATTTTTACCTTTAAACAAGTTGAAGGATTGTATAAATATTTAGTTAGAATGTTTCGATTTCCCACTATACATAGAGTTATCTATGATACTCATGCTTATGTGGTTGTTCTTTGTTGCTGTGTAATATATTTTTCTAAGTTTATTATTTTGTAAATAAATTGGGCCATTAGGTTTCATGTTTGAATTGTTATACATTTGTACATAAGTTTGTATTAATTAATCAGTATATTATATGATACAATGTGCATTAACATTTTACTTTCTCTCTTTTAAGGCATTGCAGAAGACAAGTCAACATTACAACAACTGTCAAAGAAATATATGGATATAAGAAAGACGTGCTTGGATAAGATCAAAAGTGGACAAGTGTCATTTCCTGTGGCTGTGGATGAGCCAAATGTGTCATGTGATATAAACAGTGAACTGTACCAACAGATTCTTAGATTGTTTGAACAGTTGTTGAAAGAAATAACTTGATATGAAATAAAACATCAGCACACTTTGGTTTTATATTTAAATAATCAACGATACAACAACCATATAGAGGGTTATTTTCACGAGGTGTAAATTTTCACCTAATATTTTCGCAGATAGAACAAAATCACCAATTTAAAAGTGTACATGCAGAGGTATTGATAAAAGTTTTGAATTTGCCGAAATGATAACCACCAAAATATTTTGTATACCCTATTCAAGGAAAATCCCAAATTTTACACCTGCAAAAAAACCAACCTATACGATATTGTAAAAGAAATGAGATGCATTACACTAAATATTGTATAGAGCGATTATAAACCAAACAAATCTCCTTAATTGCCATTTATCTTTCAAGTTGAAAGAGGACTACACATTTCTTATAATGCATATCATTATTCAATATAAATCTTGATTATGATTTGAAACTAATGATATAAAGATAATAAGAGTGTTTTCTATAATAATAAGTAGAAGTGGTATGATTTAATATGAGACACCTATCCATAAATAGATATAAGAAGATGTAGTATGAGTGCCAATGAGACAACTTTCCATTCAAGTCATAATTTGTAAAAGTAAACCATTATAGATCAAAGTATGGGCTTCAACACGGAGCCTTTGCTCATGCCAACAGTAAGCTTTAAAGGGCCCCAAAAAATTGCTAGTGTAAAACCATTCAAATGGGAAAACTAAGTATATAAACTATATAAAAACAAGAAATCAGAAACATTTATGAACTACATCAACAAACAACAACCACTGAACATCAGGTTCCTGACTTAGGACAGGGGCAAACAAAGATATTATAATTATTTTCTGTACAGTTTTCGGCAATGTACAAAACCAATACCGTATTAAAAATAAACAGTATAAAGTATAATAAACTGTTATCAAAATTGGATATTTGATTTCGTGGTTTTGCAAAAGTCTGCATACATAGAATGTTTGTCATTCGTTGAACACAGTATACATATAAACTAAGCAAAAGCTTAAAAGTCAATAGACCATGACTGAGGGGGCAGGCCGAAATAATCTCCATGGAAATGAGATGTGCTAATGCTTAATCCACTGCATACCAAATATGATTGACCAATCACTTTTGGTTTCACCAAAAACTTGACCTTATCACAAACTAATATATTGTTGATGCCACTGACACCAGACAAGCGAGACCAAAAGAGAAAAAACAATTTATGCTACAATGATAAACAAGAATGTGTCATGGATGCCCCACTCACACTATCATTTCAATGTTCAGTGGTACGTGAAATTGGGGTCAAAACTCTAATTTGGCATTAAAATTAGAAAGATCATATCATAGGGAACATGTGTACTAAGTTTCAAGTTCATTGGACTTCAACTTCATCAAAAACTACCTTGACCAAAAACTTTGACTGGAACTTTGCACTATCATTTTTTATGTTCAGTGGACCGTGAAATTGGGGTCAAAATTTACTTTGGCAGTAAAATTAGAAAGAGAATATCATTGGGAACATGTGAGTTGATTGGACTTCAACTTCATCAAAAACTACCTTGACCAAAAACTTTAACCTGAAGCGGGACGAACGGACAAACAGAGAACGAACGGACAGACGAAAGGACGCACAGACCAGAAAATGTAATGCCCCTCTACTATATTAGGTGGGGCATAAAAACAAATGTGACAGCAACCTTTGACCATCATTAAACTATCGGTTCCAGGCAAATAATGAATGGACCCATAGCCTGGTTTAAAATGCTTATTAGTCGTTAACATTACCCTAACCTCCACTTGTGTAACAACTCACACATAAGAACAAAGTGTCATCAGTTGGAAAGGGCTTGAATCATCAGATCAGTACAAAGCACAACAAGTAACGACAAATATGTGCTCTGATCAGTAATGAAATGGAAAATAATGATTTTTTTTTACGACTGCAAAAATTTTAATTTTTTTTATACGACTGCAAAAATTTTAATTTTTTGGTCGTATATTGCTATCACATTGGCGTCGTCGTCGTCCGAATACTTTTAGTTTTCGCACTCTAACTTTAGTAAAAGTGAATAGAAATCAATGAAATTTTAACGCAAGGTTTATGACCACAAAAGGGAGGTTGGGATTGATTTTGGGAGTTTTGGTCCCAACATTTTAGGAATTAGGGGCCAAAAAGGGCCCAAATAAGCATTTTCTTGGTTTTCGCACTATAACTTTAGTTTAAGTGAATAGAAATCTATGAAATTTTGACACAAGGTTTATGACCACAAAAGAACGGTTGGGATTGATTTTGGGAGTTTTGGTTCCAACAGTTTAGGAATTAAGGGCCAAAAAAGGGCCCAAATAAGCATTATTCTTGGTTTTCGCACAATAACTTTAGTATAAGTAAATAGAAATCAATGAAATTTTAACACAAGATTTATGATCACAAAAGGAAGGTTGGGATTGATTTTGGGAGTTGAGGTTACAACAGTTTATGAATTAGGGGCCAAAAAGGGGCCCAAATAAGCATTATTTTTGGTTTTTGCACCATAACTTTGGGGTTCTTTGATATGCCGAATCTAACTATGTATGTAGATTCTTAATTTTTGGTCCCGTTTTCAAATTGGTCTACATTAAGGTCCAAAGGGTCCAAAATTTAACTTAGTTTGATTTTAACAAAAATTGAATCCTTGAGGTTCTTTGATATGCTGAATTTTAAAAAAGGTACTTACATTTTTAATTATTGGCCTAGTTTTCAAGTTGGTCCAAATGGGGGTCCAAAATTAAACTTTGTTTGATTTCATCAAAAATTGAATAAATGGGTTCTTTGATATGCCAAATCTAACTGTGTATGTAGATTCTTAATTTTTGGTCCAGTTTTCAAATTGGTCTACATTAAGGTCCAAAGGGTCCAAAATTAAACTAAGTTTGATTTTAACAAAAATTAAATTCTTGGGCTTATTTGATATGCTTTATCTAAATATGTACTTTGATTTTTGATTATGGGCCCAGTTTTCAAGTTGGTCCAAATCAGGATTCCATATCAAGTATTGTGCAATAGCAAGAAATTTTCAATTGCACAGTATTGCACAATAGCAAGAAATATCTAATTGCACAATATTGTGCAATAGCAATTAATTTTCAATTGGAGTTATCTTTCTTTGTATAGAATAGTAGTTGATAATATATGTTGGAAATTTGCCAGACATGACTATGATGTCATTTTCTATTTTTATTTGCCAATAACTTTATGTAAATAACTTCATTGGAAATTTGCCAATATAAAATGTTGCTGATGAAGTTTTTTTTATTGTTTTATACAATAAACAATGTATATTCACTTTTACTACCAACCAATCTTTACCATTCAGTGATAACAAGCACTTTATTTTACATTTTAATATTTTATGATGTATTTAAAAGAGTAGTATTGCTGCAAACTCCATTAGAAATACGAATTGATATCAGTTTTGGAAAAAGGGAAACGGGGATGTGAAAAAAAAGGGAGGGGGGTTTAAATTTTTTTCATTTCAGATTTCATAAATAAAAAGAAAATTTCTTCAAACATTTTTTTGAGAGGATTAATATTCAACAGCATAGTGAATTGTTCAAAGGCAAAAAAAAACCTTTTAAGTTCATTAGACCACATTCATTCTGTGTCAGAAACCTATGCTGTGTCAACTATTTAATTTTAGATTTAAAAAGTTTGAAGAAGAAATCTTTGATTTGTAAAATCTTGACATTTGTTTTGTGTAAAAAAAAAACATGTAATGTCAAAAATTTGATCACAATCCAAATTCAGAGCTGTATCACGCTTGAATGTTTTGTCCATACTTGCCCCAACTGTTCAGGGTTCGACCTCTGCGGTCGTATAAAGCTGCGCCCTGCGGAGCACCTGGTTTAAGGTTAACTTATGGCACTTGCAATTGATTTTCCTTAAACATAATATCTGGGTGATAACATTTAACATTGTAACACAATGTGAGTGACCATAAAACACATGCTTGACATAGTTTGTTGTAAAGTCATCTCTTGATCTGTTGGAAACATTTTTTTCTGTTAACTTTTTATCAGCTTCTTTGTTTGGAGATATTTTTAATTCATTTTGTTTAAGGAAGTAAAATGAATTCAAAATATTCCCATTGAAAGGAAAATCATTATCATATACTGGTATCTTAAAATAAATAGTGTAACTTTTGTGTGTTTTATAAAATGATAATTATGAATTATTAGTTGTACACAAGATGTATTAAACCTGTAGCTCTCGTATTTATCAGTAACTAGATGTTTGTCCTGAGTAAAGGAAATTGCTTCAGGAATATTGAGGTAGCATGCTGGCCTTTAAAACAGAAGGACATCAGTTTGATCCACTTCCAGGTCAAACCAAAGACTTATCCCTATTGCTTTTTAGCCAAGCACACATCATTTAGCCAAGCACACATCACTGATGAGTAAGAGCAAATCAGATTTGCATGTCAAGATGGGCATATATTTTAAATTTTAATGAATTGGTCTAGTATATGCTGCTGTAATTCAGCAACTATCAAAGCACATCTTGCATCACTGGGACTGCTCTGATAGGCCTTTTGGGATGTGTTGGGGGCCAATGACATCAGACCAATCTCTGGTTTCAATCAATGTTATAATTTGATTATAGATCAGCATTACTTGATTGTACTCTTAGTAGGTCTTCCTAACTGTAAGAATGAATTATTTTGTACTGTATTCTGTAAATTGACAAATTTTTTATTAACCTATTAGAAATTTCCCAAGCCTTCTGCTGTTCTGTAAGCAGATATACTACTTTCAATGCTATTTTTAAATGCTGTGTATATTACAATATGTCTACAAAGCTTGAAAGAGATGACATTGTACATTTTTAATGTGCCTGTCTCAAGGCATTTAATCCTGTGATTGTACTGGTTTGCTGGAAGTCATAATTGTTCTCATCTTGGGTGTCTGAAAAAAAATCCCGTTATTAATTTGGTGAAGTACTGTAGGTAGCGTGCAAAAGCAAATACCAACAGTTTCTCTGTAATAACATATGAACTGCTGAACCAATGTTTTCCGAACAAAACAAAAAAGAAATTGAAAAAATATAACACAAAAAATAATAGCCTACGAATATATTTTATCTTGCCTCAAGTACAGGTTAAACCCAACAGAAATTTTTAAAACATTACATATTGCCTCTTGGCATTACATCATACATATAAACAATACAATCCATTGGTATTTTCTATCCTGTTCTTATTCACAACAAAAAGAAAGAAAATATTGTGCACAATATACATAGGCCATTTTTTTCTGGGTAAGGTGTGCAAAGAAAATTGTTACATTTCAAACAAATCTTGACTCATCTTTTGAGGTTATTGCCAAGAATTAAATATTTTCCCTTTTTCTAACATCTTTTAAAAAAAATTGTGAGGTGTAGATTTAGTCAAGAATATTCTATCTAAGAAGCTCCTGAAATATTTAAATACCTCCAAAATTCAAATTCAGGACATACATACAATAAAGAATTATCAGCTTCAAAAATGTGGCATATAATTTTTATTTAATAAAATTCACCAAAAATTAATGTATTTGCAATCAGTAGAGCACATGAAATATAACATTATGACAACTAATATTTTAAATGCAATCAATTACAATGAATTCCATAATTTATCTTTAGAACAATTATAGAAATAACATGATCATATACAAGATACTTTTTTCAATAATAAATAAAAATTTTAAGCAAAAAAGAAAAACATGCTAGTATAATATAATCAAGCCATATTATTGAAGATGCATTGCAATAGAGCACCAAAACAGCATCCAAGAATTAATTCAACCATATAAATAATTTTTGTTGGCAGTCTCGACATCCTCATACAATACATTCAATTATCCATAGATTCACTCAAGTATGATATCTTTACAGCATTTGTAGTTTGGATAGTTATCAAAGGTACCAGGATTATTTTCTTTACAAAGAAGAAAATTCAAAAGTATTTGATCAAGTTAAACAATTTTTCCCCCTCATAGACAACAGGTTATACTGCATTGAGATTTCTCACCTTACCTGTCCGTTTTTTCGTCCATTTGTCAGAAAAAATATTTTTTAACACACTATTCGCAGGTAATGCTGAACAGAATGATTTCATGTTTGGTCAACAGTCTGACAATGACGAGTTGTAATGTGTAAGCATTTAGCCGATACGTCAGACGCCTTCTTCCTGTTTGCCAATACTTTAGACCTTTCAAAGAGGTGGGTAAACTTAAAAATTCCTCACACCATCCTCCTGTGCTATTAAATAGAATGATTTCATATTAGGTCAGCAGCTCAACAGTGGTAAGTAGTTATGTCTGAGCTCTTTTCAGATCTGTCAGACAACTTTACATGTTTTCTAATCATTTAAATTATGTGTGTGTGTGGGGGGATGCTTTATACAACAATGTGGATTCATCTTTTCCTTTGCATTAGATGTCCTAAACAATATACTTAACAATATAAGACTACTACACTAATTTGTAGTTGTCAGTCATATCTTCTCTGCGATGAATTAATACTGTGAGGTAGATACATTGTAATTAGTTAAATAAAATAACATGATTTTTATGACCCATTCAAAACAGTGAGCTGTTACGATTGAAAAGAAAATAATTTATTTTGGAAGCATCATTAAATGTCATACAAGATTGAACAAAAAGTAAATATGCCTGGTTAAAAAGACAAACACAATTTGAATTTTTCAAGTTATTATTGATTGCTACGAATAAAGAACTGTTACAGTCCTATCAATATATATGATTTCTGATTAGTGAATCAAAATAAAAACAAATTGAACAAGATATGAATAGATTTAAAGTGCATTGTTGTTACATTGCCTGTAAACAAGCAAAAAGCTTTGAAAAAATAACAAAGCTCATACTTTAGTCTTGCCGCATTTTTATCAATATCACCAGCAGGATTTTTGGTCTGACATAATCCTGCAAGTATATGGTCGTGGATATACAAAGTACATGCAAGTAAATCTGAAAGCTTGCCTGATTTTTATCAATATCACCAGCAGGATTTTTGGTCTGATATAATCCTGCAAGTATATGGTCGTGGATATACAAAGTACATGCAAACAAATCTGAAAAAAATCAGTTTCAGTTTTCTTCCAAAATGCCTTAACCCTTTCCTTCATGGATTGTTTTTTTCAACACACTTGATTCGCATAGGATTTTTTTCAGTAAAAAAAAATCTGCATGTTTAAAGTTATAATGCATTGTAAAAATTAAATATTTCATCAATGAAATTCAAGTCAGATATTCTCATGAATATCTTTTTTATATTGGATGCAATTTTTTAAAGTTTGATGCAGACATTTTGTAGTTTAAGCCTTTCAACTGAGGTACTACACAGGCGTCATTATGGAGTAAAGGGGGTGGCGTCAAAATGCGTCATTATGAAGGAAAGGGTTAAGACTCTCAGGCTCACAATCTTTTTGAAAATGAGATATTCAGATAATATATAAAAAAAACAACAGCATATCATAAAACCTTCTTCCAAAATACACTAATCTAAAATATCAACATTTCAACAATAATAAAATTTCAAGGTTGCCAGTATAACACATTAGCACGGTTTCTTAGCTTAGTTTGACAAAACTGAACCAAACTGGTTGCAAAATGAGAATTTTTACTTCACTATTTCACTTTCATAAAAGATTGAAAAAATAATAAAAAAATCATATTTTATTTTTTCTATATCTTGTAGCTAGTGTCCCTTTTAGTTCATATAATACATGATTTAAATTGTCAGACCTATCCCTCCCATGGGACATATCCTCAAGCAAATTGAGATAGTTGGCAAGTTTGGTAGCTTTAAACAACTAAGAAGGGCGGACAGTTGTTACACATTTGAATGACCGAAAATATGGCAAGGGTAAAATTGAATGAGTCATTAAAAATGTTACAAACCAAAGAGGGACACTCAAAGCATTTGCATTTTTGATGTAGGGCCTTAAGAATGAATTTGGTGAACACTTATCATATGTTTAAATTATTTTCACATTATAGATTAACTGAAAAATATAAACCAATATTTTTTGCAATGATAATATAAATTCTTCTTTTTCAATAAATTTTTCCATAATCTGAAGGAATTTCAACACATGTTTATAACAGAAGAAAAACAATAATATAGATTCAACAAATATAAACAATAGAACATCTCTGAAAGATGTTAAAATATAAGATTGATGTTAACACATTGTGTACATTTTTTACACATATTCTGTACACAGTGTGTAATTATTTACACATTGTTTGTACAGTGTGTATTTTTTTTCACAAATAGTCTGTACATAGTCAGTTGCCTCATAAAAACCATATTGTCTGTGATAACCATTCACTATATGATAATTTCTTTCACATTTCACTGAATTTTCTTAAACTTCTATAGAATATTTTGTCTATACATCAATTGCATAAATATCAGCCAACATGTCAATGGCAACTCTTCCCATGAATGATGATAATAAAACAAAAGTAATAAAGATATGTCAGTGGAGATTGTGTTTTTCCATGTATATCTGTCTTGCAGTTTCTATCATAATTTTCTTTCTCTCCTCAAATGACTGATGTCTATCACTAGAAGATTTAGGGAAGTAATGGGCACTGTATTTCTGTTGTGCTGGCTGTAAAATAAATCATAGAATTATTAGAATAGTATGATAGTATCACTTTGGGATACCATAAGGCATATTTTGTTAATAAGGAACAAAAGGGTAAAACATACTACCAGGGGCGGATCCAGCCATTTTAAAAAGGGGGGGTTCCTAACCCAGGACAAAGGGGGGGGGGGGGGGTTCCAATTAAATGTCCCCATTCAAATGCATTGATCGTCCAAAACAAAGGGGGGGTTCCAACCCCTGGAACCCCCTGTTGTGTAAAGTAGATAAAATGCGTTGTGTATAGATCGTGTTTATTCTAACGTCTAGCCATTGCTATAAGTAACGTCATAAAATACATGTCAGGTAGTAACGTTAACATGTATATATTCGCGCTAAATTCCCGACATTCTCGGGGCCGGCAAAAGTTAAAATATGAAATTATCAATTACGTTAAATGTCATTCGAAAAGATATTTCTGAAAATCAAATAATTAATTGTCTTTCTAAAACAAATTCAAATAATTCACTTATTAATTTCACTTTTAACGAAGTCTTTCACTTTTAACGAAGTCTTTCACTTTTAACGAAAACGAAGTCTTTCACTTTTAACGAAAACGAAGTCTTTCACTTTTAACGAAGTCTTTCACTTTTAACGAAGTCTATCACTTTTGGGTAGTCTATTTCTTGATGTTTTCTCGAGCTCGGACAGATGCCTCTCGTTTTGGTAGAACTCTTGTCAATCCCTCTGTTGAAGTATCATCTTTTTTGTCATCTAAATTGTTAATGTTTGTTCGGATTTCGAGCGGGTACAGTATAGGGCGATCCGGATGATCCAGTTTCCATGGCAACTTGGCAGAATAACGTTCGTTTTCAAATTTGATACAGTCTTGTTGATAAGTCTTTACAAAACTCTCCTCATCGTCCTGTTGTGGTAAACGTATTCCTAACGATTCTAGATTCCAGAATTTCTCGATCTCGCTTTCCTCTGCATGGTGTGACGTAACATTCAGAAGAACTGATGCAGTCAAGGATTTCTCTCCGTTTCTTATTACCGGTCCAGATAACAAGTAACCAATTTTTGATGCTACGTCTGTAGGTCCATTCCCTCTTATCACGTGATCTTGAACTATATCCCAATAGTAATCGGCTCCTATCAAGAGTGAAATTTCAAAGCTATCAGCGTTATTTGCCGGATGTGCGAGCTTTAAATTTTTCAAGTATGGCAAATTGCGTGTAAAGTATTTCGTCTGGTTTTGAAGTGGGACTGCAATATCTGGAACAATCAATGCATTAATGCTTACAATCTCACCTTTGTCAGTATGTAGTTGAACGGTTGCTGTATCCAAATGGCGTATATTCTTCTCCTTGTCTCCAAAAGCTGACAGTTCAATTGTGTCCCTTCCGCTTGGTCTTATCTGTAATTTGTCTGCTCTGCTCTGAGTGATGAGTGAACTTTGGGCACCTTCGTCAAATAAAATACTAGCTTCTGTAATCTGTTTCCCGTATGATATTGGTGCGATAGCTGTTTTCAATAAAACGCTTGTGTGTTGTGAGGTATGCATTACTGCGGTTTCTGGTTCTTCTGTTTTTACCAAGCTTACAACGGTTGATTTCTCCTTGCTGTCCTGTCCTTTTCCATCTGTAGCTTGTTCCCTGCAAATACTGGTGTGATGATTCTTGTTGCATTTCTTACATCGGTTTTGCGATTTACACTCTGAAACACCGTGGTTTCCTAGACAGTTGAAACATTTTTTCTTTTGCTTTACGATGTTCAGTCTTTCATTCACGTCAGAAATTATCGTGCAATCTCCCGGAAAATGTATACCAGTGCAGTAGATGCATAGACGTTTTTTGTCATTGAAACGTGGATTGTTTGTATTGAAATTTCTCTGTGTTTTATTACGAGCTTCGGTCAGAAATGTTGCGGTAGTATGTAAACCTTCGCGGTCGGTAAATTGTCCCGCTTCAAGAATTCTCGCTTCTTTCGTGATGGCTTTTCTGAGGTTGTTTAGAGTTATATGATCGCTATCATATTCACGGGCAATACCTTTTCTCGTTTCTACTGGTAGTTTACTAATAATTATAGGTACTAATAGCGCGCCATATATTTCTTGTGTTTGACCCAAACATTCAAGACCTCTTACGTATGTTTCTAGGTGGTCTCCGTACCTTCTTAGGCTGTTTAAATCATTTGACGGTGAAGGAAGATCCATTAAAGCTTTCATGTAGGCATGAATAATCTTGTGAGGCGATCCAAAACGATCTTTGAGCAAATTAACGGCAGTGGTGTAATTGGCATTTGTCAGTGTGAAACCTTCAATAATTTGGGCGGCATGGCCATGGAGTTGGGCCTTCAAGTAACTAAATTTCTGAATCTCGGTCAAAGTACTGTTGAAATGAATAGTTGATTCATAGGAATCCCAAAAGGTTTGCCATCGTAAAATTTCCCCATCAAAGTGCGGTAAATCTAGTTTGGGTAATCTGTGATTTTGACTGCTATTTGATACCGAAGAAAAGCCTTGATCATTGTACAAATTATTTGTAGACTGCAAGTCACTATGGGTATTTTGCATGGAGCGGAAGTTATCAAAATGGGTTGGCTGTGCATTAATTTCAGTTTCATTGCTGCGTATAACATTGGCATTGGTAAGCGATGAATTTGTGGGGTAAGATGGCGTAAAACTATTTGCATTTGGATCTAGAGACGTTGATGCAACAATTTGAGTAATAGTATCAGAATATATTTTTCTAATTTTCCGAAGCTTGGACTCTAAATTAAACATATACTCATCAGACTCTTGAATTTCCTCTTCTACATCCTCCTCCGACGTTAAATCCAGTATCTTTTCATTCAAATCCACGATAGTCCTCTGTTTCTGTTCAACTGCATTCGAAATTAGTTTCACATCATCTTTGTCTAAATCCGAATTCTTTTCAATCTCATCGAATTTCTTGAATAACTTTGTAACTTGCCCTCTGTGTCCTCTACGTACTGCTTTTAACTTCGATTCCATTGTTTCCGACAGTCACGGCACCATAAATGTTGTGTAAAGTAGATAAAATGCGTTGTGTATAGATCGTGTTTATTCTAACGTCTAGCCATTGCTATAAGTAACGTCATAAAATACATAAGTCAGGTAGTAACGTTAACATGTATATATTCGCGCTAAATTCCCGACACCCCCCTCTGGATCCGCGCCTGACTACACAGAGGAACAAGTGATCAGTATGCTGGAGTTTCTTATTGACAACATATTTGTTGAATTTGGAGGTAGACTTTTTCAACAAATTGTCGGCATTAATTATGGGAACGAACGGTGCGCCTCTCCTTGCCAACCTCTTCTTATTTTAATATGAATCGGAGTTCCTTCAGACACTTGTCAACCAGGTGCTCCGCAGGGCGCAGCTTTATACGACCGCAGAGGTTGAACCCTGAACAGTTGGGGCAAGTATGGACAAAACATTCAAGCGTGATAGAGCTCTGAATTTGGATTGTGATCAAATTTTTGACATTACATGTTTTTTTTAACACAAAACAAATGTCAAGATTTTACAAATCAATTAAAGATTTCTTCAAACTTTTTAAATCTAAAATTAAATAGTTGACACAGCATAGGTTTCTGACACAGAATGAATGTGGTCTAATGAACTTAAAGGTTTTTTTTGCCTTTGAGCAATTCACTATGCTGTTGAATATTAATCCTCTCAAAAAAATGTTTGAAGAAATTTTCTTTTTATTATGAAATCTGAAATGAGAAAAATTTAACCCCCCCCCTTTTTTTCACATCCCTGTTTCCCTTTTTCAAAACTGATATCAATTCAAATTTCTAATAGAGTTTGCAACAATAACTACTCTTTTAAATACATCATAAAATATTAAAATGTAAAATAAAGTGCTTGTTATCACTGAATGGTAAAAAAAAAACTTCATCAGCAACATTTTATATTGGCAAATTTCCAATGAAGTTATTAACATAAAGTTATTGGCAAATAAAAATAGAAAATGACATCATAGTCATGTCTGGCAAATGTCCAACATACATTATCTAAAAACATTTTAGATAAGATAAGGAAAAAAAGCTTCATCAGCAACATTTTATATTGGCAAATTTCCAATGAAGTTATTTACATAAAGTTATTGACAAATAAAAATAGAAAATGACATCATAGTCATGTCTGGCAAATTTCCAACATATATTATCAACTACTATTCTATACAAAGAAAGATAACTCCAATTGAAAATTAATTGCTATTGCACAATATTGTGCAATTAGATATTTCTTGATATTGTGCAATACTGTACAATTGAAAATTTCTTGCTATTGCACAATACTTGATATGGAATCCTGATTTGGACCAACTTGAAAACTGGGCCCATAATCAAAAATCAAAGTACATATTTAGATAAAGCATATCAAATAAGCCCAAAAATTTAATTTTTGTTAAAATCAAACTTAGTTTAATTTTGGACCCTTTGGACCTTAATGTAGACCAATTTGAAAACTGGACCAAAAATTAAGAATCTACATACACAGTTAGATTTGGCATATCAAAGAACCCATTTATTCAATTTTTTATGAAATCAAACAAAGTTTAATTTTGGACCCCGATTTGGACCAACTTGAAAACTAGGCCAATAATTAAAAATCTAAGTACATTTTTAAATTCAGCATATCAAAGAACCCCAAGGATTCAATTTTTGTTAAAATCAAACTAAGTTTAATTTTGGACCCTTTGGACCTTAATGTAGACCAATTTGAAAACGGGACCAAAAATTAAGAATCTACATACATAGTTAGATTCGGCATATCAAAGAACCCCAATTATTCAATTTTTGATGAAATCACACAAAGTTCAATTTTGGACCCTTTGGGCCCCTTATTCCTAAACTGTTAGGACCAAAACTCCCAAAATCAAACCCAACCTTCCTTTTATGGTCATAAACCTTGTGTTTAAATTTCATAGATTTCTATTTACTTATACTAAAGTTATTGTGCGAAAACCAAGAATAATGCTTATTTGGGCCCCTTTTTGGCCCCTAATTCTAAAACTGTTGTGACCTCAACTCCAAAAATCAATCCCAACCTTCCTTTTGTGGTCATAAACCTTGTGTTAAAATTTCATTGATTTCTATTTACTTATACTAAAGTTATTGTGCGAAAACCAAGAATAATGCTTATTTGGGCCCTTTTTTGGCCCTCAATTCCTAAATTTTGGAACCAAAACTCCCAAAATCAATCCCAACCGTTCTTTTGTGGTCATAAACCTTGTGTCAAAATTTCATAGATTTCTATTCACTTAAACTAAAGTTATAGTGCGAAAACCAATAAAATGCTTATTTAGGCCCTTTTTGGCCCCTAATTCCTAAAATGTTGGGACCAAAACTCCCAAAATCAATCCCAACCTTCCTTTTGGGGTCATAAACCTTGTGTTAAAATTTCATTGATTTCTATTCACTTTTACTAAAGTTAGAGTGCGAAAACTAAAAGTATTCGGACGACGACGACGACGCAGACGACAACGCCAAAGTGATAGCAATATACGACCAAAAAATTAAAATTTTTGCGGTCGTATAAAAACAAGAAGATCAAAGAAGCCAGGTTATTTAATTTCACTTTCAGATATATTGATGATGTTCTCTCCATTAACAATTCGAACTTTTCTGATTGGGTTCCATTAAGGTAACACGATACCGAATGACGTTACGCCATGAGTTATCGTTCCTGACGTTATCGAATCATACAGAAAATAGTTTGTTTGTATGGAATGTAAAAAAGTGGTTATTTAGCCGAATAACTTTTCCTGTGTTCTATGTGTAAACAGTCTATGAAATTCATTGGTCTGTACAGAGTAAATTCGATATAGTTTGGAAATATTTTAAAATACAGTGCCAGCTTTGTAATCGTATAAACCAGGTCTACTCAGGACGGACTGTCGGACAGCTGTCAGCAACATCGGAATGAAGCATTAGAAAGTTAACGAAGGCTGAGAAATACATGGGCACTTGATTCGGCAGAAATAAAATAACAGAATTCAGGTTCCGTTACAGTCTGAATAAAGCCAGCCCGAGTATCCACTTGCGTCTACAACTGTTTTCAAAATTGTATTGTATCGTCCCGAACATGCATGAACTATTTGCCACTGAACATTAAACAACCATCAAACCGAGCAATTATAAAACTGTTAAATGAATCAAATTTTTTGAAATACTATATTTCTGCATCACGGGATGCAGTAATGGTACCACCATTGTCCAATATGATGGAGTTAAAAATCAGTAATTCGGATGAATCTCACGTGAAATGTTTCATTTAATTTTCACGTAAACTTAACAAAAATCTGAAGGAATTTTTTATGTTTTTAATCAAATTTTAGAACAAAGATATTATTTAAATAATTTTTTTTCAAATATTTACGTGAATTTAACGTGTACAAAATTCCGGTGATTTATGCATGAACTATTATCATAAGATTCACATGGAACCTGTTCGCGCAAGTTTCAAGTAGGCCTATATGCTCGTTTGATGTGAAAATCAGACGATATTACGATTAATTCATATGAGTGAAATTCCATGTGCAGGACGAAATAAAATTATATCTGATTCAGTAGAATTTTATATTGCATTACTAGGAACTTTACGACAGTCGACAGGGGAAATGAAAATAAAATATACTCATTCAGATCCCGACACATATTTTTCTCTCCATTTCTCTGAGAAGGAATAACGTTATATTCTGTACACCATAACGTCACACGTTTTTGGTCAAATTCTAGGCCTATCGATCAACTTTGAAGCCATTTATTTCAAAAACAAGGATGGTGACATATGAGTTTCTATACGTGAATGGATTCACTATGCAATCCTGGATATTATGTTAGTTTTTTGTTTTTCTCCGTATATAAGAAAATAGCCATCCATTCGAAAATCTAAAAAGGTAAGCCGAAAAATAGGCATTTCCCCTATATACCTAAGTAAATTTGTCGCCAAAATTGACGTTTTCCTATGAAAATTACAAAAAAACAAAAATGGTGACCCCCATTTTTTATTACATATTTCGATGTAATTCGATTCAAAGAACACGTATGCCAAAAATTTTGGAAATCGGGAGATATGTCATTCGGTATCGTGTTACCTTAATATACCCACCAGAACTAAAAATTAAAGAGACAACAGACACGGCTTCCTCCGCCTCATTTTTAGACTTATATCTCGAATTTGACATACACAGTCATCTCAGTACCAGAATCTATGACAAAAGAGACAATTTTAATTTTGAAATTATCAATTTCCCCCATCTTAGTTGTAATATACCAACTTCACCTGCATATGGAATATACATTTCCCAACTTATTCGGTATTCAAGAGCTTGCAGCTCCTATTCAGACTTTGTAAAACGTCACCAGTGTCTGAGCAGAAAGTTGATGAACCAGGGGTATGTCAAAGAACGTCTCGTCCTTTTTCTAAAAAAGTTCATCGGAAGGTACCAAGAACTTGTTGATAAATATTCCGTATCAACTTCACAAATATTACAAGATGGTCTTGAAGTATAGATTTTGCGTCCTGACGTTGGTTATCATCTTAATAACGTGTTATAGTATTCTTTTATTTGTCTTTATTAATATTACTTTTACTGTTACGTCAGTTTTTTTTAGATATTCATTTGACGTGACTCTGTGCTTATTTAAAACATCATACTTTGAACGACAAAAATATTTTCATTTATTAATATTACATTTACTTATGGATCTTGTCATATACTTTGAATGACAAAACTATTTTATTCATTAATACTACTTTTTCTGTTAAGTCTGTTTTTTATGATAAACATTTGACGTGACTCTGTACTTGTGTAACCCGTCATACTTTTAACCACAGAATTATTTTATTCATTAATATTACTTTTACTGTTAATTTTAAGTCTTTTTTTTTTATATATCTACTTTACGTGACAATTTTTTTCATCATAAACATATTAAAGTATATTTCATTTGACCTAACCCTAAATGATGGCTTTAAACATTGAGTGTTGTGATGTAACAACATAAATAATGTCAGTACTTACAGATACTTGTGTGTTGACTTTATCTCTGATTTCTTGTGATACTTCAGGAATACTGGAGGGTACTGACAGAATGCTGCTATCAGAAGCATTACGAGGTATTACTATTTTACCTTCTAATATGTTTGAGATGGTTCTATCAATATCTTTTGTTTTCACTGAAATAATAAATTCAAAAAGTTAAGAGTTTCTATAATTAAAATATAACAATCAGATTCTTTAATTGTGAATATAGGAGATTTAATAGTCGTATGGGCTTAAAGAGGAAGACACTTATGTTTTTATCTAATTTGTTTAGACAAGTTAAATAAGACATCATACTCGTTTATTTTGGGTTTTTTTTAAATATGCTTATTATATATTGACTTAACTTCAGATTTTATGCAATAGAGATTCATAATTGCAAAGTCCAAGTATGCTTTGGTATCTGTCAACAAGATCAATAAAAATATATTTGAAGAGTACTAAAATTTGTGGAGTGAACCATGAATTTAAAATGAAATACATGTACAATTTTTCATTTACTGACTTTAACTGTATCACACAGTAGCCAATTATTTGAACACAGGGTCTTATTTGTAATGTCACAATAACTGTCATTATATAGTTATATACGGTAAAGAATAAAAAATATTACTTTTTTCAGGTATAACTGTTTTCAGAATAATGACAAAAGGCTGTAATATTTATTTTTATTTTTATAAATATTGTTTATATGAAATGCACTGCAAATGATTTAACACTTTATAAATTTTGTGCATCAGAATAGTTTTTCTAGATTTTAATCAATAATTTCTGTATTCAATTTTGGCATGGTGTCAGGAAAAGCTCAACACTGATATTTACTTATTTTTGAATCTATCTGTGAAATTCTAGTATGCTCTAAAGATATGGCTAAGTCTTAGTGAAATACTGAATTAAAAACATGTATACTATTTTTTATCATTGGACCATATATTCTTACTAAGATATTCAAGTTTTAGTTCCAATTTTTCATAATAATATGTATCTGAACAAAACAGACACTAGTTATCTTTAATAAATTAACTAATTCAAAATATTACGCTAACATTTAAACTGACAGAGTAGTTTATAGTGACAATATATCTATTTACGCATGGACATGCTAACTAGTTTAAATACCTATTATATATCTGATATGTATTGTATTTAAACAGATATTGAACTTTATTGTTTACCTTAGAAGATTTGCTATTACAATCACTTAAGATATAAACCAGGAAGAAGAATACGTCACACAATAAACAATAATGGCGTTCTCTGGATCAGTCCAGAAAAGTCAAATACCTATTAACTGTCAATTTTGTGAAACTCAGAAATCTATCAAGTGGAAATGCCTTGATTGTAGCCTTTTAATTTGTGACAATTGTAAAGACAAAATACATTTAAAAATCAAGAATGCAAAGGATCATAAGATAATAAGTATCAAAGACATTGGACTACACCCAGAAGAATTGGATTTTACTAACATTAAGTGCCAGCAACATGCAGGACAATCTTGTTGCTTATTTTGTACCACATGTGACCATCTTGTCTGTCCTACATGCTTTGCTAAAGTCCATAAGAAGCATGATTTAATAGAAATCAATGAAGCATATGACATTAAACAAGATGATTTGAAGAAAAAGCAAACTAAAACTCAGAAAAATAAAGCTGAAATAGAAGCAAGAATGGATAAACTCTGCCAACTGCAAGCTGTTGAAGGTTTTAAATATGAAAAAGTAAGACAAGATATTCAGTCACAAGAGAAAGCATTGAAACAAGCAGTTGAAAAATACGCTGAAAAACTACAAAAAGAATTAGAACAGAACCATAAATCTGCTTTCCAATCCATCAAAGGAGATATCATTGATATATCAGAATTCATTACACAATCAGATGTACAGTATGATGAAGTAAAGGACTTCATGAATACTACTGATGTTGCCAAATTCTTCAAAGAAGTTTCTGAAATGAAAAAGTCCTCAGATATAACAATAGAAAAGACTACTTCAACTTATTGTTCTATACCAAAGTTTATCCCAGGAGAAATCACTCAGTCTAATTTTGGAATTTTTCAGAATGATGATAGTTCATCAGGTGAATTAACTGTTGATTTGAACATAAACAGAGAATTTCAAACTAATCTTTCTTTAGTAAGTCACTTATCTCTTTGCCATGATGATTCACTTTGGATAGCTTGTACTCAAGATGAAGTGTTACAGAAAGTAAAACCTGAAGGAGCCAATCTAAAGACAATATCAACCTTCAACATCATGGTCTTTGGTATGGCAATAACTGGATCTAATGATGTCCTTGTGATTACTGAAAGAGGATCCAGACTTAAAAAGATTGACAGCAGCACTGGTGAACTAACTGACTCTGTGTATGATGCTACCCCATACACTCCTACAGCTGTCTGTATGACATATGATAATAAAGTCATTATAGGAGGATTTCATGATAACTTAGATACAACAGCTGTTATGGTGATGTCTGAGAAGGGAGATCAAGAGGCTGTGTATGAACATGACCAACATAATCAACCTATATTTAGATATGCCAGGAATATAACAAGTACACGCGATGGTAGTATTCATGTGGCAGATTATAAACTAATTGATGGTAAAGGTAGAATAGTAGTGCTAGGACAGGATGGTGAAGTAATCAACACTTATACAGGACATAATAAAATAAACAAGGCAAAGGAATTTAGACCAGACTACATAGTAACAACACCTAGAGACAATGCCATTGTAAATGATATGGAGACTAATACACTTCACATACTAAATAATTCAGGAATACTGCTCACATGTTACAATACAAGTGACATAGGAATAATGTATCCAATGTCCCTTGCCTACACACCAACAGGACAGCTCTATATAGGATGTAGTAGGAGTGCAGGCAGTACAGCCAAGGAAGCAAAATTATATGAAGTAAACATTCATGGCTGTTGAACATTTTATACAAAACCACAACTTTCTGTGAGAAACATTTTCGATAATTATCAATGTAAATTTATACATTCTTCCTTTTTCAAATGAAACAAAATGATGATCATAAATTTAAATTCATAATAGAACATGGACATTATTAGACACATCAAGTGCAGATAGTCATATTATTATGGTTTAACAATGTATTATGAAAATGTAACAAACACAAAATGGAAAATGAATTATATCTTATTCTAAAAAGTGGACATACTGCAATTTTCATAACAAACTATTAGAATTTTTACCATATTCATATTCAAGACAATATTATATGACTTAGAAAAGATACTTGGTCTTTTTGTATATGCATGTAAAAAAAAAATGTATTACTGAATTTACTGTAAATCAAATGTTGTATATTCAATTTTGTTTATGTTATACATTGATTTAGCTTTGGTATACTTTATGGCCATAAGCCATACAAATATTATATAGACAATATATATAGAATGTATTTGGTATAGGTCTGTTTTTGGGTAATAAATACTTCTAAAAACTGTTGTGCTTTAATGCATACAAACCATATTCAAATGCAGGCAAAAGTAGTTTTAAAATTCAAAAATCTTAATCAAATAAGAAATCATCCAGGTAACAAACAAAATCTGAGGGATTAGCATGAACTTCAAAAGGATAGAAATTCAGATTCTGTAAAAGTGTAATAATTGATAATAATCGATAAAATTAAAGATTTGATCAATAACCAAATGAACTCAGTACTAGAACAAGTAGTGATGATAAGTTTATGTTGATGTTGAACCAATTTATTGACAGTTACATCTGATTGAACAGTTGTGTTATTTCACTACTGTTCCTGGTTTGGGGAGGATCAATTACTCACAAATGTGTTCCATCTCACCACATTCTTTAAGTGTTTGTCCCAATTCAGGAGTATGTAAATCATTGGTTTTCATATGATTGGTTCAAGTCTGTCATGTTTGGGGTTTTTAATTGTAGTTAAAAATAAGGGTGTTTGTTTTCTCTTTGGATTGTTTCACATAAAAATGATTTTTTTGATGTCTGGGCTTTTTAAATCTGACCATGTGATATGTTTATTTTCATTGTTGTATGGTGACCTATAGTATAATACATACACTATACATTTGAACTCTGGTAGATAAATGTCTCATTGGCTAGATATGAACACCTTAGAACAATCAAAATACACTATTTACAGGTCAAGTTCAGATAAACCCTGCCAGACAGACATGTACACATTAAAAATGTTCCATGCATCCACTATAGTTGATTTGTTGCTTATAGAACCTAATAATCAAACTTAACCAGGAAAACTTAAAATTGACCAAGGAACCATGACAATGAGGTCAAGGTCAGATGATAGCTGCCAGACCTAATCACTGCACAATTATTCCATACACCAAATATAGTTGACCAATTGCTTAGAGGTAAAGAAAAACAGACCAAAACACAAACAAATAACATTGAGCAATGAATCATGAAAATGCTGTCAAGGTCTGATGATACCTGCCAGACTGACATTTACATCATAATATATTTCCATACACAAAATATAATTGAGCTATTGCATATAGTTTTAGAAAAAAAGATCACTCAACTTTTTACAACTGAACCATGAAAATGAGATCAAGGTCAAATGCTACCTGCCAGGTTGACATGTACATCATAAAATATTTCCATACACCAAATATAGTAGACATATTGTTTATAGTATCTGAGATATGGACTTGACCACAAAAAAATAACCTTGTTCACTGATCCATGACATGAGGTTAAGGTCTAGTGAAAAGTGTCTGGCAGGCATCAGGATTTGTTCGGACTCGATGGTATCTAACATCCGGCACAATGAAGGAACATTAATAGACAGAAGAAAGCTAGGTTTCTCCTTATTTTTTTATTTCTTTTATGATATCGAAGAGTATATATACATATACAACTATTTTCTATTGTGATATGCAATATTTTCTACAACCGTTCTATATTAACTGAGAAATAGGTAAAAATGCACGTCAAAATGACAAATTGAGTGAACCTTGACTTGAAATTGTTTAATTTCTCGTTAAATTGTTCACATTGTATGGAAAGAAAGGTACAAAAAGATATATACTGACACGGAGATTGCAAAACTTGTTTTTATGAACATCTCAATACTTGTATTTCTTCTGTCTTTTGATGTTCCATCATTGTGCCCGATGTTAGATACCATCGAGTCCGATCAAATTTTGCCGGTGTGGTTTAGACACAGTGAAGCTACACACATACAAAATACTAGAAACAGCATGCATGAGCACAGCTTGAAGTCTACTTGAAATGTAGTTACACAGCTTGAGTTTTCATGCACTGATGCATACTGTTGACAGTCTTGATTAGTTTGTAAGTTCTTCTTCCATAGGAGTTTGAATGTCCAATAAGTAATTTCTTGGTGTTACACATGTACCCAGAACAGAGTAAATAACTCATAGAAAAAGAAGACAACCTGGAACACTGATAGTTAAAATATTTCTCAGTGCTCTGATGATTTAAAATAAACCTATGATATACATTTCAATAAAATTCTGGCCAGAAGGACAAAAAAACAGGTATTTCCATGTAGCCACAACATCTGTATAACTTTTTTAACACATAATTTTCAAAGTCTATAGTCCATATATAAATTCAGCAAAAATCAGGGGAGTGGAACCACACATACAGTCCATCTGTAGGTTATCATTAATATGTGAAGGCATTTGCGAAATCAAAGAGCTGATAGCTCTGAGGTGGAAGAAGGTGAATAAAAGGTAACCTGAATTACAACAAAAGCAGCCCCACTTACCAAGGCTGCTTTAATCCATTATCGTTATGATGTATTTTTTTTTTCTTCAAACAAGAAAAGGTCATAAGTACATGGATTTCCCATCCGTACAATCATTTTCTATGTTCAGTGGACTGTGAAAATTAGGTAAAATCTTTAAATTGGCAGTAAAATAAAGAAGATCATTCCATAAGGAACACATGTGCACTAAGTTTCAAGTTGATTGGATTTCAACTTCATAAAAAACTACCTCGACCATAAACTTTATAACCAGAAGCAGGAACGGACAGACCAGAAAACATAATGCCCATAAATGGAGCATAAAAATAGTAAGGCTTGTTACATACCCGCCAACTTTTGAAAGTTCCCATAGGGGTTTTTAGTGCACAACAACAATTTTAAGGTTACAATTTTAAGCGAAGTATTTTGCACGATCTAGATTGTCTAGAAAAAGTGTCATATTTGTATGATGAACTTACATGCCTTTTTCTTAAGTCTGTTTGCATGATTCTAGTTATTAAATCGGTAGAAGAGATGAAGCTAGCAGATCAGTGTTTATTTTCTTGCGTAAGAATATTAGATGCTTGTTGAAATTTCCAAGTAAATTGGACTTCAATTTCATCAAAAACTACCTTGACCAAAAACTTTAACCTGAAACTCATACTTTTAATTTCTATGTTCAGTGGACCATGAAAATGGTGTCAAAAGTCAAATTTTGTTTTACAATAAGAAAGATCATATCATAAGGAACATGTGTACTAAGTTTCAAGTTGATTGAACTTCAGTTTATCAAAAACTACCATGACCAAAAACTTTAACCTGAAACTCACACTTTTAATTTCTATGTTCAGTGGACCATGAAAATAGTGTTAAAAGTCTAATTTTGTTTTAAAATAAGAAAAATAATATCATGAGGAACATATGTACTAAGTTTCAAGTTGATTGGACTTCAGCTTCATCAAAAACTACCTTGACCAAAAACTTTAACCTGACGTGGGACGAACGGACGGACGCACGGACGAACGGAGGCACAGACCAGAAAACATAATGCCCCTCTTCTATCGTAGGTGGGGCATAAAAATACTATTTACTATCTTTATCATGTTTATGGCAGTACAGTAGACTCCAGACAATCGGATACCCAAAATTTCAGCTAAAAATATCCGATTACCCGATATATTCAATTAGACGATGAATGTATATTCAATGAATATTCTACAATAATAAGTAGATCTATTGCTTAATATGTGAAAGGGCTGGAGGATTGATGGAGTGATTTTTATCAGTTACATCACCACGATGTTTGCGAGAAAAATTATCAGCTGATTATGTAGCTAATGATTAAATTTGTTTCCACTTGCAGTTTTTAAATCCTATATTTATTAAAATCAATCAAATGTCCTGAAATATTTATGTAAGTTATTATCTTCCATCCATAGTTTGTCTTTACTTGTTTAGTAAACAAATTATTTACATTTTCACACAGGTAAACTAATTTGGCTATAAATAGATCACAGCATGTCTGAGTAGAATCTCTTATCTAAAATAGTAATTAGGTCTTTCCACCTTTCCTGGTGGAAAGACCTATTGAATTTGTTCTGATTATTTTTTTTTTTCTTCCGCCTAATTTTTTTCTTGCGGTGTAAAAAAGTTTCAAAAGATGTCGCTTAGTTTTTTTGTATATGATATCATACAGTCTATAGGCTTTTGAAACTCAACCTGTTTAACCGAACACTTTTCTTTGTAAGAGTTATCTCCCCAAACACTGTTTTTCTTGTTATCAGATCTCCTCCGCAACCGTAAAAGAAAGCGACAAATTTATTTTTCCAAATTGCTCGTTATATCCTCAGAATGTTAGTTTTTATTTTGACCGAAGCTTTACGAAGACTCCATATGAGAGTTATTTCCCCTTTTATATTGAAATAAATGAAATATATTTGTAACTGGAAAACCATAAGTGATAACGGCCTAGGGTCTTTTGATTTGAGGTCCTTGGTCAAAAAGTATGAAAATGAGGTCAAGGTCATAGGTCAAGGTCATGTTCAAATTTTTGATTTTGGCTTGTTATCTCTTATTTTCAGAAATCATACAAGATATCGACAAAATGTTTTCAGACAATTGTTAGTTGCGACATGTCGTAACATGTAAATTTTACTTAAAAGGGTACGTAACATTTAATGCGAGTTTTGCCCCCTTTTATATCTAATATTAGTTGTATGGTAATATAACTCATTAACAATATAAAGTAGAGGCCTAGAATCTTTTGATTTGAGGTCCTTGGTTGATGACCTTGAAATTGAGCTCAAGGTCATAGGTAAATTTAACATTCTAGATTTTGACCTTTGCTTTTTCCTCTTATATATACATGATAAAGCCATGGGACTTTTGTCAAAAAGTTGCAAGCAATGTGACCTTGAAAAATCCAACCGGAAGTGACCTTTTGTAAACCGGAAGTAGACATTTTTTGTACTAATTTAATGTAAAAGTATATAGAACCATCTATTTTTGGAATCAGTGTCAAGTAAACTATCAAAACATACCGAAAGTAACATCTTTTAAACCGGAAGTAAAAAATGATCTCCTTATTTATATCTTTTTGTATAGAAACCATACATTTTTGGAATCAGCGTTCAATAAGCTGTCATTTGACGCTAGAATTGACATTTAAAACCGAATTTTAATATTTTCATATAAAAAAGATCCTTACTGGTGGAAAGACCATCATTGTTTCTCTGAACAATTGGTTTTTAATTGTTATAATTTTATTTCTTTAAATAATCAAATTTAAATTTATGAAAATAATCATGATTGATAAAATAGTATTGCATAAAGTTTACGCTTTCAGAGACTATTTATGTTTAGGTCATGGTTCTACAGGCTTCTTCACAAATTTGTAAACAAACCAATATGGCGGCCACACGTGATTACCTTTGCACATGTGAAAAACATATTTCTGACAAAAGTCAGATTTCTCTTGTCAAAAGGGATTTATATTTATATTGCAATAAATTATTCAGAAGGAGGTACATTCAGTTTCAATTATATTTCTTATTCTATGAGCATTTAGAGTTTAATCAAATTCTCCCAACAGTAACGTACTGCTCTTGTCAACTGAGTCTTGAATAATTTTATAAATACTTAATAGATTCAAACCATTTGAAGTAGAAAGGCATCTAGTACACATGACAAGGAAAACAATGAATAAAGACACCAATTTAATAAGAAATAGATCCTTTTTATTTATTTAAAACAAAATCTTCTTGTCTGCAAGATTGCAAATTCGTAACTTCAAGGGCGAACTTGTAAACAGGGCGAGTTGTCCCGATACCAAATTCACGCATGCGTACTACAAATATCTACAGTAAAAACATCCGGTTACAAGTAAACAAATAACGTTCATGGATTTCATGTGGATGAGATGAAATCTATTAATTTACATAAATAAAAAGGTCATATTTACGATAGTGATTGTTTTTCAATCCTAATTTACAAATTAAATGATTCAGATGCTTAATCATGTGTAAAAATTGGTGCCAGGAATCTTAAGTTGTTATGAAATTGTAATACACAGAAGCGAATGCGGCATACAGAGGCTCAATGAGTTTAAAGTCGGTCCCATAGGTCTTCAGAAGACTTGACGTCTTCTTCCACCAAAAATCTAAATTGTAAACTGATATTTCACATAATTTACGAGTCTAAGATGTCACCGCTTGCATATAACATTTTAAAGGAACAGAACTCAATTATGGTAAAGTGTGATGATACCAAAGTTCTTACATACTTGATCTGAGTTTTGTGGTAATTGGCTTTGTGTATAAATTTCATAACATTTGATTAAGTAACAATTTAAATAGAGAATGGAAACAAAAAAAATCTGCAATTTTCCATTTGTAAAGAGGCATAACTCTAAAAAGGTAAACTTAATGCCCCCTCTACAACAACAGGGCATAAACAGTCTGTGTAAAATTGAGAATGGAAATGGGGAATGTGTCAAAGAGACAACAACCCGACTATATAATAGACAACAGCAGAAGGTCACCAATACGTCTTCAATGCAGTGTCCTTCAGCTGGCCCCTAAACAAATATATATACTAGTTCAGTGATAATGGACGTCATACTAAACTTGTGTAACTGTTTGTTGCAAAATGATAGAATGATGAATTAGGTTAAAATAGTGTCAGGTTATAAATACCTTTTCTATTTGTTGTGCCATTCTGAATATCTCTGATACTTACATAGATCTTTTTCTATAAACAGATAAAGCTTCTTTGACTTTATGTGCCATTTTGGACACCTCTGATACTTACATAAATCTTTCCCTTTTACAAAGAAAGTTGTATTAGGTAATACTTCTAATACTTGATTTGCCATTCTGAGTATCTTTGATACTTACATAGATCTTTCTCTATAACAGACAAAGGCGTTTCAGGTAACACTTCTTTGACTTGTTGTGCCATTTTTGACACCTCTGCTAATTCTGCAGGATTTGGCTTAGTTTTTTTGTTACTGGAAGCTGAAAAATGAAAGATTTCTTAAATCTTAAGTGCTCCTTATAAACTTAATGTCCTGCAGATTTTGTATTTAAAAACAAAGAGGGGGAACCGATATTTCTTATCAAATTTTTCAATTGGTGAAATTTTTTATCTGGAAAATATTTTAGTCATCAAAAATTTCAGCATCTATATTATCACATTTATTATTCAGCGGAAGCTGGAATTGCTGTTCATGTTTGTATAAACAATACTTATCGCTATTTGACAAAATTTTCCTTTGATCTTGCTGACTGATAAATTCCTTTCTCAGCGGAGTCGAGTGATGTACAAAATTATCGCTAGAAACTAAGGGAGCAAATGCCCGTTGTCAATGAAATTAAAAACGTTGCCATGAGTAAAATAGCTATAAACAGATCATCATTGGTCATCTCAACTCAATTGCTTTATTTGCATGCGCCTTACCAGCAGAAGCGAGAAAATCTATCTCGTTGAGATGATCAACGATAATCTATAATTTTATTACATATCAATAAAAGATTTTGTAAGTTACAGCTGTGTGCAAAAAGCATTTTAAATTTGACTTTCCTCTGAATGATTCCTAATATTATTTGGCTTGAAAATCAAGAGAAAGTCTGATAATAATACAATCTTTCCCTTAATTTGTGATATTGTTTAATTTTTTAATACAATAATACAATTTCTTGTCTGCATTATGTTACTAATAGTTAGGGTAAAATTTGCTCCAAGAATGTCTTCATGTTAAATCCCTCAAAAAAATCATGATTGCAATGAATTGTACCTAATACACACATATAGTCTAAGCCAGTCTGAATTCGATTTCAGTATATTTTATTCAATGTTTTTTAATAATAAATAGAAGATATTAAGAGGAAATTGCCTTTATAAAGATATTCAGTTATGAAATACATTTGTACCTGATAATGTCTTCACATTTTTGATTGGTGAGTTTGATGGGTATTACAGCATTTTTCAATAGTCCTGTATTTCACTTAATTTAAAAATATCCTGGTTAATGACACAAAGTGAATTTCTTCCGAGTGAAAGTCAATATTAAAAACAAAACCTGCATTTTAATGTCCTGAGTCAGGCGCCTGTTGTTCAGTGGTTGTCATTTGATGGTGTGGTTCATGAGTGTTTATTGTTTTTATATATTAGACCATTGGTGTTTCCTATTAGAATTGTTTTAAACTAGATATGTTAGGGGCCTTTATAGCTTGCTGTTTGGTGTGAGCCAAAGCTCTGTGTTGAAGGCATTACTTTGACCTGTTACTGTTAACTTTTTATACATTGACTTGAATGGCGAGTTGTCTCATTGGCACTCATACCACATCTTATTTATAATAATAATCTAAACAATAACACATACCTTTTTTTAGTTTACTCTCACTATCTAATCTTTTAATATATTTTTCTTTGTCTTCAAATGTATAATCTGTCATTCTAACTTTTAAAGTTGAGGAAAGTTTTTCCCGTACTCTGTCAGCAAATTCCTCAACAGATTCGTCTGCAGATTTCTCCATTGCTGGTAAAATTCTAGGAAAATCAATAAAACAATAAAATACTATTAAAATAACCACATTCAATGACAAAGTAAAACTTAAAATTTTAGTATATGACTGTTTGTTTCATTTGTTCAGTAATAAAGTCTTATTTCAAAATCACTGTGATTGAATCATTTAAAAAAAATTCTAAAAAAGTCATCAAATTCATTTACTGTAAATACATTGTCAATAATGAGACTGGGTGAGGATCGCAATAACAGAACTCAAATTCTGAAATCTGATACATTTATCTTTATGTAGATTTTCCAGAATCTGCAATAATCATTCTTACATTCAATCTCATGTATCTAATTTAAAGTTGCCATTCTGTCTTTTAAAAAGTTGTTTTCAAGGAGTTTGGTTTCATATCTACAGACTTTAATAAACTTGTTTAATTTCCTCATGATATGTCCAGACTCAGTGATTTATCTATCATGGAATGTGTTGATAAAACAGATTCAAATTTTGTTAAAATATAAAAACACTCTTACAGAAAACTTACTTAATTTTAAAAATTGTGTATGGAAAAAACATGCTCCAGAAAAAATCTGTCCACCTGTTGCTTGTCAATGTTGTCTGAAAAAACAGAATGAAAACTATATTTTTCACAAGTTAAATTTAACATTAATCATCAATCTTTGTATGATTTCGTGGAACACAATGTATACACTAATTTCACATTTGTCTGCCAGTGAAATAAATAAATTAATTTCCCATATTTTTAAGCATCAGAACAGAAAAAAAGGTCATCATAAATCGCGTACATTGTAATTGTTTTGGAAATGTTTGGATGTAGCAGTCCAATTGGTTTTGCATATAGTTAATCTTTTTATAATAAATTTGAAGATGTGTTTTGACTCCTTTAATATATAGTATTTGCTTTTAAAGTTGAAAATTGCATGAAATCAAATGTTAAATGGATAGAAATTATTTTTTTTAAAGAGAAAATAGTTTTGCAAAAAAAACCAAGCATGCTTCTTTTTGGTCTGGTTGTTGTCTCTTAGACATATTCCCCATTTCCATTCTCAATTTGATTCAAATTTGTTTCTGTGTTAGGAGTAACATGCTACATCAGCTGACTCCCTCTTAAACCATTCCAAAGTCTTCAAAGATTATTTGTAAATCAGTCTCTTCTCTCTCTTGTTTAAAAGTTTCAGTAGCAATTTGAATAAAATTGACATAGTGTTAATATAACTGGATTAACCCTTATATGGGTTATTTTATTATATCCCTCGATAATATGCAGTAATGACACTTACTACTTTGACATCCAATGGCCATCTTGTAGCTTGTATTGTCATCTTAAAAAAATAAAAATAAAGTACAATTTATTTGACAGACAAGATGCCAGGACCAATTTCACTTTTGTTTCATGAATTGTATTGGAGAAACAGGCTTTCTTAATCCTTGTTGAAAATAATTTTTTTTGAAGACAGCATGAGACTAAAGCATAAAAAAAATTGTTATTGTTTTTGTGTACCCGACTTTTTAACAGAAGCATTATTTATCTCATCTGATAACAACAGTGAGTTGTCTCTAGTGAAGTAAACTTGGCCAGAACTTATCAAAAGGAACTTACCGGTAAGTTAAATTTTAAGTAAACTTCCTTTTGTCAGAATTTTTACTAATGTTGATTTGTTTTTTGTTTGACAGTCTTGATTTCATGCTGTAATACCAGTCTTAGATAATATATGTAATGTTTTCCTTCCTAGAATACTGTACAATTTTGTATATAACAAGATTATTTAGAATTACTTTTAACGTTCAACATAGTAAATATTTTGTTCATTCTTTAAGAAACTTAATGCAAAGTTGTGAGTATTTTACTTACAGGTTGAATAATACTGCTACAACTAAATGGAAATTTGCTGTAAAAGAAAGAACATTTTACCTGAATGCTTTACTTGTCCAATAACATTGTAATGAACAAATATGGCCATAAAAAAGAAAACTTTGAATCCTAAAACAGGGCTTTATTATGTGAATACATAATCTGGATAAAAACCAACACAAAAGCAAGCATATAAATACTGTGGATTCATTATTGTAAGTTTGGTATCAATTTTTGTTGATTTAATGGATAAAAAAAGCCATAAATTTACATTTTAAAACATGTTTAGGCTTCAGCAATCTTGATGAAGATCAGCAAGAATTGACCAGCAGCAGGTGGACTTTACAAGATGCAAACAATTTATAGATATATATTTTCACTAGAGGAAGGATTGGTGAAACTGCTTCTGATATATTCTTCATTTTGACAAACTTGAACTGATCAATGGACTACTTTTCTATTTAAAATACTGTTGAACAGATAGTGTGAAATAACAAAAAATATAAAAGAGAATGGATGGTTAAGATTGCATCAAACCGACTGAAAATTTCATAAGTTATTTAAATAAATACTATAATCTACTTACTCAAATTTTAATAAACCTTTTCTGCCATTTGTAGTTGTCTTCTCTGGCCACAAAAGCACAGGAAATTTATTGCTGTCATCTGCAAAAAAAAAATACTACATATCTGGAATTCCATTTTATTTTCACCTATAAAACTAATTGTCTAAAATTCTTTCAAACAAACTTAGATCACTGAGTAGAATGTTCTTGTATATTTGGACGGAAAACAAAATCCCTATTATATTTTAGCAGGGAATAAAAAGTTAATGCCTTCTCATCAGCAATCAAATCCTTCTTAAAAACTAAATATGACACAAAACGAAATTATGATTTAAGAGTCAAGCCAATTTGTTGTTATGTCGTGCACTTACAGTACTGATCCATGTTAGATGGACAGTTGGGCAATTTCAAACATGTTCAACTCTGTCCCATTCCCTCTGTGCCTTTCCAAATTATTAACTTGTAATTCTGTGGTTGTCATTGCATGCTGTCTTTCATTTTTTTTTATTTGCTTGCTTTCTTCATATAATGTTGGTTTTCTTGTTTGAATTGTTAGAAATTGTGTCATGTCAGTGTCTTTAAGTGCTTATTTTAGCTACTATAAACCAACTTATTTTGCAGATACTTTATTTCGCATTTCACACTTTCTAGTCCACTTCGTGGCTATTTGATCTGGCAATTATCTAATAAACTTGATGTAATTTGATAAGGAAATATCCAAGTTTAAAATATTCATGACATTTTTATTTGCGTTATTTTTCTACTCACCAAAGTCGCGAAAAATTATTTTTCATGAAAATATTTTTGTTAACAGCATATGGTATGGGTTTTGCTCATGGTTGAAGGCCACATGGTGACATATATTTGCTTACATCTATGTCATTTGGTCTATGGTGGGAAGTTGACTCTGATTTTATATACAAATGTATGTGAAGAGAAACTGGTTTTCATCTGATCAAATAAATAAATAATTACCTGTAACATATTCTTTAATATTTTTTTCAAATGTGTCTGTGCCTTTTGAAATACCAAAGTTTTTATATGCAAATACCCACTGTTCAAACCCTGATAGTCCTTGATAATCTGGCTGTAAAAAAATAAGCAAAACAACCAAAATAGAACAGATGAAGAATTACATTTCTATTTGAATAACTTACATGTAAATCTCAAAAAAGAAATGCAAACATTAATCAAATATCAGTTTTATCTTTAAGAAAGTATTGCAAAATAATAGTCCTTTAGAATTTACTTTTTAGCCTATAGCATTTTCAGTATGAAATGCTACTTGCAATATTTGGGTGATCAATCTTCTGCTCAACAAAATCTGATATCCACATTTTCAATTTCAGAAACAAAGTTTAGCTAATAAAGATCTTTTGTTGTAAGAGTCTTATTTTTTTCTAAATTCTTATGTATAAATTCAATGCATACTTTATTTGAATTTAAAAATAAAAAAATGTTTTAGTAAATGTAAACTTAACATTTTTTAAATTTGCACTTTAAATTTTGTTGTCTTGTTAATGTATGGAATTAACTTACTGTGTGACAAGGCTGAATGAAATCAATGATCATGTGATCCAAATGTGAAATATAATTGGCTACAAGTATTTTTGCTTTTTTCTTTTCATCTCTTTTGTCTTCTTGAACCATAATATGTATTCCAACAACAGCAAAAATTGATTTCAAAATGAAGCTGAAATAAATAAGTAAATACATTAAATAAAATCTGGTAGGGTTACACATATTCTTATAAATATCAATATAAGAAATAGAGATTTGCCATGAATGCAAACAAGACAATTATCCACCAGAGACCAAATGAAATAGAAGTAACAAACAATAAGTCACTAAACCCATATAGCTTAATTTGCTGTAAGCATTGCTGTTGTGTTGATGTGTGGCAATTATGATCTGCTTCATCACTGTCTGAAGAGTGACTTCTAAATGTTTGAAAGACAAGCTTCATTTGTACATATAATTATTAAATATCATATTTCTATTGGCTTTGATTTTGATTCTGCAAGTGTTGTACTTTAATAAAAGTGCAGTTCTACAATATAACCATACTTGGTAATGGCTTTCTCTTCAAAAGTGTCCAATATTGATATAAGTCGATGTATTGGATGAAAATTTTTATTAGTCATGTTAGTTGAGTTTCATAATTATTGTTTGATTGTTTTTTTTTGTTTTTTTTTGTAATTTGAGTTGTCTCAGCTTTATATACAGCTTGCTTGTTCCCTTTCTGGGTTCCCCTCTACCTTTTCTCAGCACCATACAGCTGTGATAGACCTACCCTTTATATTTTTTTCTGAAGGATAATATTAAAAAAATAATTTTTAATGTTCATGTTCATTCAATCCATTGAATTATATCAATAATTGGGCTACATGTAGCTAGGAATCTGATATGTGTATGTGTAATGTACATAAGCAAACCTGGTAGCAGCTGACTTTGGCAATATACATGACACCAACAAACCATGAAGTGCTATGAATAATCTAATAATAACTAGAACAAGTCCAAACGGGAAATAAAAAATCGTCAAAACAACTGATCCAGGATCAGGAAATCTGAAAAATAAAAATGTAGAATATTGTAGTTCATATACATTGCACCTGAGCAAACTGTTTTTTTAGATTTATAACATTTCTTATAAATGTAAATTTGATGATGCATCATAAAAATTCCTCAAAACAACAAAATTACTAACTCCATGTACTAGTTAATGACCCTAAAAAAAGAAAGGTTTTAGTGGTGACTTTATATAAATGGCAAGAGGAAGTACTTTTTTCAGATCTTTGATTGTTTCTTTTGAATGTATTTACAACCTTTACAGGCTAAGGAGAATTAAGAGCTTGACATATTGTATCTGACACCTGTGACAGGTGGAAGACTAGCTAGTACTTTATTTACATTTGTATGTTTATCTCAGAATCCCTTTAGATATATATCTTTTTGGTTATTGTTGGGATATAAGTACCCGGCCACATCCACTCTGTGTAGTGTTTGTATTTGTATCCACCTCATTCATTAAGCCTTTTTCAACTGATTTTTAAAGTTGGTTCTTATTTTGTACTGTTACATTACTGTGTGGCTGTCCCAAGTTAGGGAAGGGTTTGGATCCTGCTAACATGTTTAACCCCGCCATATAATTATTCATGTGCCTGTCCCAAGTCAGGAGCCTGTAATTCAGTGGTTGTCGTTTGTTTATGTGTAACATATTTGTTTTTTGTTCATTTTCTGTATAAATATAAATTAGGCCGTTAGTTCTCTCGTTTGAAACATTTTACATTGTCATTTCAAGGCTCTTTATAGCTGACTATGCGGTATCAGCTTTGCTCATTGTTGAAGGCCATACAATCCTATACAATGTAGTTGTTAGTTTCTGTGTCATTTAGTCTCTTGTGGAGAGTTGTCTCATTGGCAATCATACCATATCTTCTTTTTCATATAATATAATTTTTATCCCTTCATGTACATGTATCTTTTTAAGTTGAGGACAGATCAACTATAAATATGGACTAATCTACATGTAGCGGAACGACTTGGGACTTATTGACTTGAGCAAGATTATCATGAAAGTATCCTAAAAGTAGGTTTCATTGGGGTGTAAGTGTGACAAAGGATTGGCTGATTTTTTAAGTAAGCGTGAAAAGTGAAAGTCAACTGATAATTTTTGTGGTGAAAACAGGAGATAAAATCAAGTCGGACATATGAAATCACAAGCCCTATCATTACAACGATGAATATGATACAGGAATCGGACTAAAAGCAATTAGAAGGATCTAGTATCAGACCCCTCCCCAAATGAGACCCCCTTAAAACTAAAGAAAAGGGGTTCTTGCAGCAATAGCCAAACTTATATGACAGTTTAAGATAAAGGTTGTATACCTTTATACCTTTATCTTATACTTATTTAGGTGTGCGCAGCTGAAACACTTAACACGAACATATGAATTTATATGGGTTTCAATTTTCGCCATTTAATGCAGACTTAAAATTATTCAGAGTCTTTGCCGACACCATTAAATCTGACAGGTTATTCCACTGATCCACTACTCTAATTGAAAAAGTATTTAGTCTATGTGTAGTCTTACACTGTTTTTTAAAAAGTTTTAATGAGTGACCCCTAGTATAATAGATGGTGCTAAAGTAAATAGGCTCATCCAGTCGATGTCATCTATACCATGCAACGCTTTGTAGACTTGTATGGGGATCTCATTGGGGGGTTCTGATGCTGGATTCTGCTTACTGTTTTGTCAGATTCTTGTATCCCGCTTACACTATGATCGTAAGCAATTCTTATTTTTTGTAATTTCTCGTGTCCTGCTAGACCCTATTTCCCGTTTTCACGGCACAATAATTTGACTTTCACGTGTAACGCTTACAAAAAAATCGGCAATCCTGCGTCACGCTTAGACCCCAATCAGCCAATGAGACCCACTTGTATCATATGAGGGTGGTAAAGGGGGGTACGGAACACGGAAACACGTGAAATAAAAATCGCAAAAACGTAGCACGAAAAATAAAAATCCGGAAAAACGAAGCAAAAGAAATAAAATCATAAATATTAAGAAAAAAAGTACCAGAAGTTATTACACAGCCGTTCTTGGAGATCATGTAGACATTGTAAATGACATCAAGACCTTGTGGTCACCTTAAAGCGTATGCTACTTGCATCTGATTTGAAAAAATATTATTATGATGGACTTTATTACATGTACAAAATGTATAGCATACATATACAATAGAAAGTAGAATGGTAAAAATATACATCAATTTCTATTATATTACACAAGTTTCAAAAGGTACTATAACTCACTGACTTTGAGTTACTTCCAATTCACTTTTTAATCAAATGCTGAACAATGTAAGAACGAGAAATTAAGAGCACCGACACGAAACACGGAAAATAAATAAGGGGAAATACGAAGCACACACATCGAACCAAACACGAGAAAACGAGAAATAAAACACAAAATCACGAAAACACGTAAAATGAAAAGGCCGAAAACGTTGCACGAAAATAACCCTTTATCACCCTCTCATATCATTCCTATCCCTACGATATTCCAAGGTGATGAACCATAAAGATGTGTTATATGTATATTATGTGTATAGCCATACATAAAGTGATTTAGATTGAAACCTACAATACATAAGTCATTAACAGTAGTCTATAAAAAATATAGAACTGACTCTGTGGTACGTCTATAGAAAATCCTACTGAGCCATACATTATCATGTCGAAATAAAGAATACAAATCACCATACATTAAATTTGTGAACTACATACAATGCATATAACTATTACTATCTTGAGAACTCAAAAATAAAATATTTAAACCTGCTAATATCGAATAATCTGTCCATGTTATTCTAAAAATCGTGCATTTTCAACCGGAAGTACTAATCATCAACCATTTTCACAGATGACTTCTGGGAGATTTTGGACAGGTTGCTTGTAGCAGACAGCAAACAGCTGTAAACAAAGATTTATAAAGAAGAACAAGGCAGAATAACCGTGCTTGTTCGAGTTAGTTATTTCTACTACATGGATCTTTCTTTGACTAAACGAAGTCTGATAACAATAAACAAAGAGAGAGAGAGAGAGAGCAAAACACTAAAAAAGGGGGAGCACATGGTTTATCTAAAAAAAAATACACACAATAATAACATAAACATTGATATTAAACAAAACTCTGAGCGCATGATTCAACATAAAAATCATCTTTGTCTCCACCAGGACTCGAACCCCAGGACCTTTGTGTTACAAGGCAGCGCAATTATGCTCTATAAAAATTATACACCTTATCGCTAATAGTAATACACCTTATCGCTAATCCCGGCTGACCCGGCCGCTTGAACTTTTGACGTCAACAACAATCACTTTTCCATTGTGGCATCAGATATTTTGTTTTATGACGTCAACATTTTACGGGAACCTGTGTGATATCCAGCAATAGCGGACAAATAGTGATAAGGTGTATCCCGGCAGACCCGGCCGCTTGAACTTTTGACGCATACAACAATCACTATTCCATTGTGGCGTCAGATATTTTGTATTGTTACGTCAAAATTTATGGGACTGTGTGATATCCAGTAATGGCGGACAAATAGCGATAAGGTGTATGATAACTATATATTTGATTTTGAATACCCCTTATCGCTATTTGTCTGTCATTACTGGATATCACACAGGTTCCTTAAAATTTTGAGGTCATAAAATACTTATCCGACGCCACAATGGAAAAGGGATTGTTGTAAATTGCGTCAAAATCTTACCATGTTACAACATATGTATTCAACTTGTGACGGGATACACTATTTCTGAAATCATGTCTTTAACTTAGAAAGATCGTCAATTTTGCATGCCTTTTCTGACGTCATTTACCAGTAAGAAGGTGCACCTGTATCCTTGCTCTATTAAAAGTTTCCAGCACTTTCATTATCGTCATTCTGTAGGATAGAATAGAAATGTTCTGTAAGTACGTAATCTTTGATTACTTTACAACTGAGGGAGGGTGATAATCTTATTAGATTTTGATTTCCCAAATATTTTGTGCCATATAAACTCAAACTTTTTCAACCGTTTGCTCAGCATGTGTTGGTGTCAAGCAAAATATTGTCCTATGAAATATTGTCCTTGTCTATGGAAATATGTCCAGAAAAGGACAAATTTTCATAGTGAAATTTTGTCTGTATATAGGCAATAATTCACAGATGAATACTATGGAATTTTGTGTTGTTAAAGGAAGGTTATATTTTGTGTAAATTGAGAAAATATTTCACAGGTGATTACTATGAAATTTTGTCCTGTTAAAGGGAGGTTATACATGTATTTTGGTTATATTGTGCGAGTATTGAGACAATATAAATTCATAGACTGATTGTCATGGAATTTTGTCTCATGAAGGGAAGGTTATCAACATATATTCATGTATTAAAGAGAAGGTATATATAGGATTTTCTTTCCTGCGACACGTGCCTGTGTATATATTTACAAAATAAGTGATTGTCAGTGCATTACTTATATTTGTACCGTTATAATGTAATACAATGAAAAATATACGTAAGACAATTCTTTAATTTATAATTAACCATTTGTAATGTATCTATGCAAATTTGAAACTCACTATAATGAGTACTATAGATTCCTTGCTAAACAAAACCATTTCAGTTATAAATTTAAAAAATGTGCATGCTGCATGATTTGTACTATTGCTAGTTTTGTAATAATTTGATTAAAAAATATTTTCAAAGCCAGTATTTCATAGTGAAGTATTGTCATGAACAGAATTTCATAGTGAGATATTGTCCAGAAGGAGGTGACAAAATTTCATGGACAAAAACACTATTGCTTAATGAAATATTGTCCAGGACAATATTGATCAATATTTCGTTATGAAATAATGTCAGTGGACAATATTTTATTGGAAATTTTGTCTGACAGACAATATTTCATGGAGGACAATATTTTATGTTACATTGGAAGTGATGATGCCTACATTTTGTTCACATAGTGATGGAAGTCACATGATTAGATTCAACTTATTGCCATATTGATTCCATTAAAATATGTATCAGGACCGTACCTTACTATACTTTACCAGAAATCTTTTGACAACCGAACACCTGACTATCATGTGACTTTACCAGAAATTATGGATCCTGAGCTTCTTACAGTTTTCTTTACAAGGTTAAAAATACAAAGCTGACATACATCTGCTGTAAACTGTTGGAACATAATGTTCACATCACCATCATGGGTCACTTTGACCATCAACATGGGTTCAGAGCAAAACCATCTTGCGAAACCCACCTGATAACCCTTGATGAAATTGGCAAGAACTTATCCAGAGGAGAACAGAACCTGAGACAGACATCAGCCTGCTAGATTCCTTCGAAGCATCTGACAAAGTGCCCCAGAAAAGACTCATCGATAACATTGACAATTACAGGGTACAAGGATTACTCTCATTGCAGTGGTTTCAAGACTTCCTTTAGCAAAACCCAATCTGTATTTCTTGAAGGGCTTAAATCCCTCCCCTGACATCATCTCAGGTGTGCCACAGGAAACAGTCATTGGACCACTCTTACTCCTGACTTACACAAATGAACAGCCAGAAACTACAACTTCTGTGGTAAGGTTATTTGCAGATGACCAATTTAATGCTTAGTTTATAGAAAGATCAAGAACAACAATGACACTACAAGGCCTAAGCACAATCCAAAAGTGGGAGTCCCTATGGCAGATGAATTTCCATACTGAAAAGTGTATTGTGATCCAGATTACCAACAAGAGAAACCCAATAATTGCTAACTATGAACTGCATGGTCACATCTGAAATGTATTTGAGCATGTCAAATAATTATTCACCGTTAGTCACAACCTAAAGGGGAAAACTCTCATCAGCAAGAGGGTAGGCAAGACATTTAGGACAAAAGGTTTCCTGTGATTTTTGGTTTTTCGGTAATAGAATATTTTTTTACTAGCAAAACAATACAATTCCAGAATGGCTTCATATGAACCCTCGTTTATCTTTTGTAGAAATAGAAATATGCCAGTTTGTCAGGAATGTGAAGGGACAGATTTTGATGAAAGAGATGGGTTGTACTTTTGTCAGATTTGTATGACACAATCACAAGTAAGGATCATAAAAAGTGAATGTGTAGGTTTGAAATAATCATCATGGTATGGGTTTTTTCTTCAAAAATACAAATCTGGATTCTGGACCAGTTTTTATCTGAGTATTTTTGGAAATATTCTATTCTGCCATTTTTTAATAATTAGATGTTAGAATTTAAATAGAGAGATATATAATTTTTATGTGGGATGTTAAATAAATAAACCATGAGGAATGCAGGAATATGGCTTATTGCTGAAAAGATGTCTGACCTGTCCTTTTTATTCTTTTTTTTACTTTTCATGATGACTTTGTTTCTTTTTGTTGCTGATGTTGTTATATTGTAAGAAGAGAAGGATTTTTTTTGGTGTTCTCATATCTTTTGTTTCCTTGAAATGATTATGGTACTCTTAATGACAAATGATTCAATTGATTGTTTTGATTACAGGACTTACGACGAGAGGAGGAAGGAGAAGACGGGGGAACCTTTTATAATGTATCGTCAGTTATTACTAAGAAATCAGAAAGAAAGAAAAAAGTTGGTGAGTATTCTGACAAATAGAATTTAGAATTTGATAGTTGCTATTTGAATTAAAGTTTTTGTGTTGATGAGAGGAGACATTTAAGTGAATCAGCCATAAAAGCTGTATTTTTGTCATGAAACTTAAAATTTCACCTGTGCTTTTTAATAATATTTTACTGTAAAAGATAGAATGACTCAGGAAGGAGAGGATTATTTAAAATGATGAGAACTGCTGCTGCCATGTGTAAGAAATTCCATGTTAGTTTAAACAGGTCTATTTACAGTGGATTGGGAAACTCATATTGTAACTTATGTTAATCCCTTTACACTTTGCGGATGTGAGTGCGGCCTTGTAAAATTCCATGTTATATAAATCTGTCTTGCTTCTATCTAATAACTTGTATTGTCAATTTGAAATGGTGTTTTATTTATTGTTACCCTATCTAGAAAATAAAGGAAGACCTTGGCACAGCTTCGAAGCATTTACAATTATTATAAGAGAACAAGTTAAAGCACTGATCAAGTTAGGTGCTTCTGCAAAACTTAAGGTAAGTGATATCATACACTAGAGCATTATCTATACTATTAAACAAGAAGACCTCATTTTGTGTGTGGCTTCTTTTCTTTCCACAATAAATTAATCATCATACTCCTGTGTCCTATAGGTAACATGCATACTCGCATTTGTCATCCTAGCTTATGATTATTCTGTTTGAGTTATTTTGGGAGGAAAACGAAAATAAAGGTGTCCAGGTATTGTTTCTGTCACCTGATAGATTTTTAAGTCATAGGATATAACAGATTTTGGAAAAAAAGGTGGAGGGCTAAAAGAAATTGTCATTCCCCAAGTACCTATGACTCTTGATACCTTTCCTGAAATTCTCCAGTCATAAAATCTTCTACAACAGTATACTATAAACCACGCTTTAAATGCCCGTGATTTCACAGGTGTGTTCTAGTCAAAATTATTAAATAAACTAATGTTTATTGGAATAAGACATGATAAAACATTAATAAAAATACTTGGGGGAAAAAATGCACATGTTCAGAAAAAAATGAGATGGGTATAGCCCTTTCCACAAACTCAATTCTACAATCAGGATTTTTTTTCTAAAATTATAATTTGAAGAGGGTTATCTACCTTTTCTAAAAGTAGAAATGCTTTGCAGGTTTAAAAGACTTATTATTTACGTAGGCGACTATAGTAGCCTTTTTGGTGTTGTGTTTTTACTATGACTGATTCGTTGATAAAACTCTAAAATTCTGAATTATTAACACTTTTGAATTTGAATAAAGCTGCAAAACACAACAGGTGCTGCTGCTTTTTTGATAGAATAGAAAAATGGCATTTTTTAATGATACTCAACGATTCCGTACTTTTGAAATAGTAGGAATGAAGAACACCACTTGTTTAATTATGAACAGAAAATATTGCTTGACACAGAGAGTTTCCTCCAATTTTGTTACTATTTCAATTTTGTTTTTCTAATTACCATGATTACCAGGGCAGCAGAAAGTAATTTTACTTCTACCTATTATCTTTAATTTATAAAATCTAGGTTGCACCAGTCATCTTTTAATTACTTCCATTTAACCTGCAGCAATGAAGATAAATAAAGAGTCAGCAACTAGCGAGATTTAATCTCTTTTCTTTTTTAAAAAGATAATATTTGGCTTATATAAATATAACAATTATTCATGGTATATTGTCTTCCAAAAAACTTCCTATGAAACTGGACTATACAGCTGAAAATCTTTGTTAACTAAAGTAGCACATTGTTTTCTATAAGACATCCTTCCATTGCTTTGCAGCGAAACCAATATTTATACATGTTATACCAGTATACTTCCCAAGAAGTGAGATAATCCTTATTTGATTGTTAATTCAAATCAGATTTGGACTTTCTAAATTTGGTTTTCCCATTATAGTACATTGTATAGTTGATGCTTGTGAAAAACATATCTTGAGGGTTTTTGAAAATGTTGTTTGAGATGTGAGCTATCTTTAGTATTGTGCATATAAATCTTTTTTTTATGTTTGACCATTAATTGAAACTTTAATATTATATTTCAGGATGTTGTATTACAACTCTGGTGTAACTACCTATCAAAGACTGGTACAGCTTTTCCTGAAGATGAAAACAAAATGGATGTCTTTATGAGAAAGCATATGAGACAAAGGTAAAACATTAAAAACAAGATATCCTTTATCAGATTTAAAATATCAACGGTTTGACATGCATTGAAAAGCTTAAGATGAATACAGTATAATAATATATGAAATTTTGAAAAGATAAATGAAAATTGCAAATTAAAAACTCATCAATTATTCAGTATGTGCTGTTGATAAAATAGATACTGTAACAGTATTATGCAAACAGGGGCAGGTTAAAAAATTATAAGGGGTGTAGCGAAGAATATTGCATGTCTAATGAAGCATTGATAAGGATCTTCATTTTTTTTCTAACCTAAAAAAAAAAACATAGCTTTAATCTTTCTTAAAAAAAGACTGGAGTATGCATGCTCCTGCTTGAAGAATTATTTGTATATAAATTATTTTTACCTTATTGAACAGAGAAAGATATCCTGGCTCAGTAGAGTGTCCTGATATTCAACCAGTACAGTTTAGGAAGACTTGGAAAAAGAAGTATGGTGTTTCGAAAAAGATAGCTGAAAAAGATCTTGTAAATAAGTTTGTTTTAAAAAATTAATACCTGATGATTTTTTAATACAGATGTTCAGAATTACACAAAATTATGTTAAAACTTGGTATAGATTGAATCTCGAGTTGTTAAAAAATAAGAAAAAATCTTTTTATTTTGGCTACCTTATAATTGAATAAAAAGATAGTTTTCCTTAAGTGATACCCCAATTCACAAACAATGTGGGGATATACTGTTAATGAACTCATTACAGATACCAGGATTGAAATTGTGTATGCCCTTCTTCTCCAAAAGGCTTGTCAGTGACACTTGAATCAAAAAAGTAAAAAAAAGTCAAATAAAGTACAATTGAAGAAAGACAATATAGGTACTATATAGTTTTGCTGCCATCACCTGTGTTATGAGGTACACAGGGAACCTTACTAGACTAAATATAACTAGCAGAAGATTGAGAGAGTGGTTTAGTATTTTGGTTCATTACAATGAAAAGCAATGAATGCATGTGTGTAAAAAAAATCTGTTAGTGTGTTTTATAAATATCAAATATTATTTTAGGAGAATAAAAAATTAATGACTGCTTTACAAAATGAGGAGTTTTATGAAGGAGACAACCCTACAGAACAAGCAGTAGCAGAAGAACCAGATTACAGCTCAGATGAGGATGAGGAGGTTACTAATTTATTTTTCTAATATCTGGCTTTATTATATTAAACATTATAGAAGAGTTGGCTATCAATTTTTTTTATAATTGTTAAAAAAGAAAGTTCCATATTTTCTTATTCAATAGAGTACAAAATGTATATAATTTAAAGTTGATTTTGGGATAATTTTATATTCAGCTTTTGCATAGCCATGACCATTTGACAATGGAGATGTATTAAAACTTACATAGCAACATCTTATTTAGGACTACATATATATTTAATTTGAACTTTGTTGTGCATTATGACAATTAATGTGTTTTCAGTGATGCTCGAGGCTAAAATATTTACATATCCAAATCTTATTCTAGTTGAATAGCAGATGAAACCAAAAAATATGATTTTACACAATTTTGATTTGGAATTGCTGTTTCCTAGTTAGGACACTGTATTGCAATCATCATCCATTTATTTCATGAAGATTGTTTGAAAAAAATTTGCAATACTTATCATAATATGTTGACATTGATTTTTAAGAATACATTTTAAGTTTTATTGTACATTTGTTATAATCTATTTGATGCCATACCTACAGTCGTTGAGGTTCATTATGTTATCTGGTCTGTTTGTCATCCAAATTTCACTATTCGTGGATCACAGAAACGTAAAAGTATAAAATCAGTTCATTCTGAGTTTAAAGTTTTTGTATAGGATGTTTACAATACAGTATACGGTTTAAAATCCATGTCAATTCATGCTCTTGACTTCGTTAACAAAACATGGAATTGTGAAAGTGCAAATTGGTTATAGTGTCTGTAGTGTATTGTTGACACATATATTCTTTTTAACTTCTGCCATTATGACTTATTTTATAAATCCATATCCTTGTTATTTTAGAGCTCTGATCCTAATCAGATAAGATACATGAGGAGAAGTGTAGAATTCATGACTATGTTAAAGACATTATGTTTCTGTTATATTGGAACATTGTATACAGACCATCTTGTTACACTATCTGATATTATAAGGTTAGTTCATTTTAAGTTCAACTGGTTAAAGGAACACTATAAGCTATTGGTATCAATTGACATTTTGTTATCTTATAATAAGCCTATCTGTTACAATGTAACTTTTCCCAATTTCTATATCTTCTTTGAAACTGCTTTGGTAAACCTAAAATTTTTGTATAAAAAATTCATTAACTTTTTAGCTCACCTTTCCAAAAGGAAATGTGAGCTTTTGCCATCACTTGGCGTCCGTCGTCATCCGTCCGTCCGTCTTCGTTGTCCGTCGTAAACTATTTCAAAGATCTTCTCCTCTGGAACTACTGAACCAATTCAAACCAAACTTCATCTGATTGATTCCTAGGGTATCTAGAATAAAGTTTGTGTTTTAATTTCCATTTCATCAAAAAACATGGCTGCCATGGCTAAAAATAGAACATAGGGGTAAAATGCAGTTTTTAGCTTATAACTCAAAAACCAAAGCATTTAGAGCAAATCTGACATGGGGTAAAATTGTTTATCAGGTCAAGATCTATCTGCCCTGAAATTTTCAGATTAATCGGACAACCTGTTGTTAGGTTGCTGCCCCTGAATTGGTAATTTTAAGGAAATTTTTCTGTTTTTGGTTCTTATCATGAATATTATTATAGATAGAGATAAACTGTACACAGCAAAAATGTTCAGCAAAGTAAGATTTACAAATAAGTCAACATGACCAAAATGGTCAGTTGACCCCTTTAGGAGTTATGGCCCTTTATAGTCAATTTTTAACCATTTTCCGTAAATCTTAGTTATCTTTAGACTTTTACAAAAATCTTCTCCTCTGAAACTACTGGGCCAAATTGAACCAAACTTGGCAACAATCATCATTGGGGTAACTAGTTTAAAAATTGTGTCTGGTGACCCGGCCAACCAACCAAGATGGCCACCATGGCTAAAATAGAACATAGCGGTAAAATCAGTTTTTGGCTTATAACTCAAAAACCAAAGCATTTAGAGCAAATCTGACATGGGGTAAAATTGTTTATCAGGTCAAGATCTATCTGCCCTGAAATTTTCAGATTAATCGGACAACCTGTTGTTAGGTTGCTGCCCCTGAATTGGTAATTTTAAGGAAATTTTTCTGTTTTTGGTTCTTATCATGAATATTATTATAGATGTAGATAAACTGTAAACAGCAATAATTTAATGCTTGGAGTATACAATGTTTTTTTATACTTTCATCATAAATTATATTATGAACACGAGACAAACGAAACATTTCAGTGTGTCCACTCTTGTTTTTGCTTTTGAAGAAGATATGACAGAATCGAAGAACAATTTATATAAATTGAAACCCAAAATAATCATTGATGGAAGATTTAATCAAAGGTGAGCGATTCAGGCTCTTGAGAGCCTCTTGTTTATTTTTAAAACAGCTATTTTTGGGCTTCTCATTTGTAAATTTTTTATTTGATTTTGTCCTTTGAAAATTCTAAGCTAAATTTGGATTCACAATAATCGATTTATAATAACCACCTTCTCATCTTGTTTAAAATTCTTTAGCAAGTTTGAATCAAACTTTGCTGTTGTGATATGCACAATTTCCTATCTTGTCTTTTATCTCCTTAAAAAAAGACTTTGGAGCCCATTATCTCTAATAATTGGTAAATCTTGCAAATTTTACTCAGGTTATTTGGTTTTTATGACCCATTTATGGGCATTATGTTTTCTGGTCTGTGTGTCCGTTCGTTTGTTTGTTCTTCTGTCTGTTCATTTGTCCGTCCTTCTGTCCCGATTAGGTTAAAGTTTTTGGTCAAGTTAGTTTTTGATGAAGTTGAAGCCTATCAACTAGGAACTTCGTACACATGTTCCTTATGATATGATTTTTCCAATTGTAATGCCAAATTAGAGTTTTGACCACAATTTAAGGGGACACTGAACATAGAAAGTGATAGTGCGATTGGGGCATCCGCGTACTATGGACACATTCTTGTTATTTATCTTTTATAATGATTCATAATTCAGCCTTAATGTGGTGGCATACATGACAGCTGTGATGTAATATTGTCTACTAGTGTATCCATAATATAATATATACTAACACAAACAAACACCTGAATCAGTAATTGATAAATAAAGAATAACTCCAGTTTAAATTATTTTGAAGATATTTCTCATATTTTAAGCAACAATAAGAAATTACAACATTATTGAAATAATTTTTAAAAATAAATTGCTTTTTAGATGGGCAGACCAAAAGGAAATACCTTATTACAAAGCAACATCATTATTACCTACAGATATGAAGTTCTGTGCAAAGGATGGGCCAACATTCTCTACAGTATGTTAATATTACAAATAAATATTTTATCTAGGTTTTTTGAAAGCATCAATCACAGCATCCCCATGCACCTATGATAGCATATAACATACATGTTTTTACAAAATCAAATTTATCCTTGTTAATATAACACCAACTTAACTTCAGATTATAACAAAATTTAAAAAGTATAATTCTTTAAAATCAGGTTTTTTTTAATTGACTTTCTTAACTGATATTGTCTTTTACTTTTTATTCACAAATAGGGTTTGGTACCGTTTATTGTAAAATTATCTGTCAAGAGTTTTCAGTAAAAAAAACAAATTTTGCATATCCAAGACCAGTGTAAAACGGACAATATTTATTGTGGTGGCAAATTGTCTTATAGGTGATTTTACCAATTCTCCAATTACTTTTATGTGATACTCATTCCCAAAATATATCAAATGAGGTAGAATATACTGAATGAAGTTCACATATTTCTCAAATACTACGGAACAAAATAATTTCATATTTGGTCAGCATCTCAACAGTTATGAGTTATAAAATATGCAAGCCTTTCTGATCTGGATGACTCCCATTTTCTGCTTTTCTATACATTTTTACTTTGAATTATGAGATGAGTATAAACAAATTCCCAATATAATGCTTGAAATGCATAAGAATAAAAATATACATTAATTACAACCATGTTTGATATAACCATAATTTAATATTGGATGTAATTCATCTTCTGATTGGCTGAAAGTTTTTTGTCTATAAGCTCATAGACATAATTTTGTCTTGGTACCCTGACGTCATCAATTTTTTTTCATGATATATCCTCTAAAATGGAACTAAGAATTATATCTATTCCAAACAATGTGGTGAACATCTTTAAGGTTATTTCTTCTTCGACAGAAAAATGTATTAGTCATTCCCAATTATGTTATAATAGAAGAAAATGCCAAATGTATTGAGTTTTACATCCAAATTTCCTTTGTTGAAACATTGATTGCAGCCAAGGAACAACAAAATAATTGTACAGAAGCTTAACCAAATCTTTTTAAATAATCTCTTCAAATATTAAGTTTCCTTGGTCACACATAAGGGACATACTTTTCCAATCCGCTATGAATTAAAAAGTTGAAATATACAAACTTCTGTTATGGTTAGTGTTGATGGTAACTGCCAATGTGAAATTTGTTTTTATTTTCTTGATACTTTTTTCCTTAGTATAGTTGAATTTAGATTATGTATGATTACTTTTTAATTAGAACTAATATTTTGGTCTAAATAAGGGCTTTCATGCTTTTTAAGGCCTTTGATTGGGGGTGGCTTATTTTGTTCATTGAGTCATTTTACATTATGTAATATATTAGTGTATGAATTGTACCTTTTGATATTGTAAACATGTTGCTTTCAGACTGTTTTAAAGTATGAAAACCTGGAATTTGAAACAGAGAAGTTGATACAGTACTTGAATTTGAACGATGTTCCTGATGTGTCACTCCAACTTCTGACGTCTAAGTACATTGTTATGTTAGATTTACCTGGTATGTATTGAATTCTTTGATTTCTGTAAATTCAGAATTATTTATTATTGCAATTTTTGGGAAATGGACAAGAATGCAAGATTGATTATTGTGATTTCAGGAAAATCTGCATACAGTACAAGAATCTTATAATTGTAATATTTACCCAGTTACATTATTCATTTTAATAAACATTTCGCAATTATTTCTGAATTTACACTAGTTATTCTATAAAGAACAAATGGCATTAATAGTATGGATGGCCTTTATAATGGCAGGGGTACCAATGTCTAACATACATAATATTTAATTTTGAAGGTGAACTACATGGATTTGTTATTAATTTGATACAGCCAGAGCTAAGAAAAGAAGATGATAGGAGATATAATGACATGTTAGCCATGGGTTATATTGTTACAACGCTACAGCTATTGTTAGGGTTAGATGATTCAACTGAAAGGTAAGATGTTTCCCATCTGTTATACTGTAAAATTATTAAAGCTGTTTTATGGTAAGATGATTTGACCAAAATTGTTTATTTGTTTTGATCGGTTTGGGGTCCTAATTTGCAAATATGATATTCATTTCATGCGGAAAATCAAATTGCTGCCAATCTGACAACTTCTTGTATTTAATGGTTACTGTAAACTCCAAAATAATTGCGTGCATTTATTATTTCGATTTGGTCATTTTAGACTAAATTGCAATTTTAATTTATGCAATATTGAGAAAAATGCTGTTTTATAATTCTTTTAAAAATAATCAAAATGCGAGAATTACCATGATGAATTTTTCACAACAATTAAAACATAGCAAATGTATTAACAGTAAAAAGTAAAATCACAAAAATAGTTAACTCAGAGGAAAATTCAAAACAGAAAGTCCCTAATCAAATGGCAAAATCAAAAGCTCAAACACATCAAACAAATTGATAACAACAATTAGTCATATTCCTGACTTGGTGCAGGCATTTTCTTATGTAGAAAATGGTTGTTTAAACCTTGTTAGTTTAGTTTTAGTTCAAACATATTTATTTATAGTGGATTTGGAAACAAGTTTTGCAACTTATATTAATCCTGTCCACTTTGCAGGTGCGAGTGCTGCCTTGTAGCGGCATTAGCCTACTCTTTTTCAAAATCTACAAGGGTGTCTTTTACGTGCAAGAGATATGGCTCTCTCTTAACACGGGTCAGCCATTTATGGTCCCCTTCCGATGGACTATCATTATCATCGCTTCCTCAAAACCCTACTTGCAAATGGTGTCAAGGGAGAGCCGAAAATTTAGTCCCTAGGGGTACAGCAGTCAACATTACGTTATAATCTGTATCACTACAAAAACACAAATATGTAACAAAGAAGCACACACAGGCATATAGACAAAACACATTAGCAGAAATGAAAGACAAGAATACAAAAATTTAATTGACCGTAAATGATATCACTGAAGGATAAGTTGTTAGCCATTTGTGATACTGTTACCTTAGTAAAGGGAATTAGTCAGATTTTAAGATCAATGATTGCTAAAAAGACATTTACCAAAGATTGATGGTTAGTACCACATCTTTTTCTCTCTCTCTGAACATAACAAAATTCAGGTAGAATAAGATTAACAGCTTTAAGAGATTTTTTTGTGACTTAAAAGCCTTTTCAATGTACGGGAATGCTTAAGTTTTTGAAATAAAAGATTTTTCTTTTCAGGGAGTTGTCACATATTGCAGTAGAGCTGAACAACATTTTCCATAATAGTGAGTTTACATGTTTCAAAAAAGCAAACACCTCTATCCTTATGTTGTAAAAAGAGTCTTAATATTTTGTTACATAAAGTAAAAAACCCAACAACTTTTTCAGAGGTCCATAGGTGGCCTGTTGAAAGGATATAATATAGTTCTGTTCCTATCCTATATACCCTTATTTACAAGTGCCATTCAAAATCCCCTGCCATTCTTCATTCTGGTATTCCCTTTTGTAGGATCTTTTAATTTTCTTTCTTCCTGAACATGTGTGAAATATCTTCTACTGGACAAACAACAATTAATCAATATTTTGAAAGTCTATACAAGACAGATATATGGTATTCTATAGAAATTAAATTAAATAAATAGAATTGAGCAGGTTTCCTCTAGAAAATTAATGTAAGTACTGTCTGAAGATCCATCAATTGTGCGTTTGATCTTGAGAAGCAAGGAGATATATTTGAATATTCCCTGTTTTTGCAAATTTTTTTCTTTCAGAATACAATATGTTTGTATGGTCTGACTGGACAACACACATCTCTAAGAAGATAAAAGCAGCAACAACAAATATTTCTGAGTAAGATTTTCTTTAAATTTAACTTCATTGATGTTTTGAATGTCAAACTACTCTTTGTAGGACACACCATGAGTTTTGTCAGATATTGTCTGTAATAATGGCTATTATTGATATTTTACGAACTTTCCTTTGATCTTGCTGACTGATAATTTTCCTTTCTCAGCATAGTTGAGTGAAATGAAAAATTATTGCTTGAATTTAAGGGTGCACGTGCGTTGTCAATGAAATTAATAATGTCTTCATAGGTAAAAAAGCGATAAACAGATTATAATTGGTCATCTCAACTCGATTGCTTTTCTCACTTTGGCCGTACTGTACTGTCTCAAGCGAGAAAATCAATCTCGTTGAAAAGATTAACAATAATCTATAAGTATTGAAAGGTGATATCAATGCTACATGAAATTTGGGACAGAAATGATGGTTGAATATTTCAACAATACATTTGGATAAATTATATATACTTTTTTAACCTCTTCAATTATGAATGAATCTCAAGCCAAGCTTAGTCAATATAGGCAGACAATTTTCCTATTTCTTTTATTCCCAGAAAATGATAGGGCAAGTAGGGGCATTATGTTCTAATCAAATCATGCCTCTGCAAATATTGAAAATCAAAGAATTTGGTGATTTTTTGGAAAGATAATCAGTTTGCATAGACAAAAAGATTGGATTTTTAGTACTTTGGAAAATAGAGTATATAAGGTATAGGAAATTTGCACAGGTCTTCAGTTTAGTTGTTAAAGATATTTGTACTGTTGTTTTTGGTTTGATATTTAAATTCCAGTAGATCAGTCAGTGTATGGTTAAAATCACTGCCTTTCTGTTTCCTTTTCCTTTATTCCTAATGTTTTTATTGTAGATATATTGGGATAAACAGTGAACTGCACTCTGATAGCATTCTGTCTGTCTGTTTGACCCTGAATCAGTTTTGGCTGAGGATGGTGTCTTATAAAATTGTGGCCAACAGTAGATGCTAAATTAGTTTCAGGCTAGATTTTGAAATTTACTGAACATGGAATTTAATAATACGAGTAAAGCATTGTTCCTATAGAATTATATTTTTTGTTATGTACAACAATTTTTTTTCTTACAGTGAATCAAGAAATATAAAAGACACAAAGAAATTCATTGAAGATTTTATTTTGTTTGATAAAGATAAGAAATACAATGCAGCACATTATAAAAGAGGTTAGTTTAGTACCATGAGATGATGTTTTATCTCTTATCTCTTTTCAAAAAGACAAATACTAGATCTGGACCTGTGTTGCTGGGTTAAATTGATTAAAATTTTCAAACTATTGTCAAACAAGAAGTAGCTGCATGGCCGATCTAAAAATGGTTTACACTCTACAACTCAAATTTACCAAGCTGCAGACAAATATAAAATAATTCCCTGTCATAGAAGCCAAGAAAAAAACAACTGAAAATTTGAAACTGATAAAAATATTCCTAAAAATTAGGTTTCCAGCATTTTGTTGTGATTGATACCTTTGAGTACAGGTATCATATATGTGTTTATTGTTTTGTTTTATTCCCCTGCTGTAGGCAATGGGGGCATTAAGTGTTACCTGTGACTGTCCGTTCAATTTTCTTTTTCACACTTTAACTTAAGTTTTTCTCATCAAAATTTTACATTGTGAGTCTAGAGTTATGCCCCTTTTTACTTGGAAAGCTGCAAAGATTGAGCGAGGGCCTTCATGTCCATATTGACACATTCTCTTTTTATTTAAGTTTCAATTCAGGTTTTCTTTACCTATTTTTATGCCCCGCCTACGATAGTAGTAGGGGCATTATGTTTTCTGGTCTGTGCCTCCCTTCGTCCGTCCGTCCGTCTGTGCCTCCGTTCGTCCGTCCGTCAGGTTAAAGTTTTTGGTCCAGGTAGTTTATCATGAAGTTATAGTTGCATCCATTTGTAAATTTGCATACATAGTCATTATGATTGGGAATTTATAAAAACTACTACAAATTTAGGTTTTGGTCCACATTTCATGGTTCATTGAACATGAAAATGAGATTGTGTGAAACAGCTCTTTCTCAGGTTAAAGTTTTTGGTCGAGGTTGTTTATCATGAAGTTATAGTTGCATCCATTTGTAACTTTGCATACATAGTCATTATGATTGGGAATTTCTAAAAACTACTACAAATTTAGGTTTTGGTCCACATTTCATGGTTTATTGAACATGAAAATGAGATTGTGTGAAACAGCTCTTTCTCAGGTTAAAGTTTTTGGTCGAGGTTGTTTATCATGAAGTTATAGTTGCATCCATTTGTAACTTTGCATACATAGTCATTATGATTGGGAATTTCTAAAAACTACTACAAATTTAGGTTTTGGTCCACATTTCATGGTTCATTGAACATGAAAATGAGATTGTGTGAAACAGCTCTTTCTCAGGTTAAAGTTTTTGGTCGAGGTTGTTTATCATGAAGTTATAGTTGCATCCATTTGTAACTTTGCATACATAGTCATTATGATTGGGAATTTCTAAAAACTACTACAAATTTAGGTTTTGGTCCACATTTCATGGTTCATTGAACATGAAAATGAGATTGTGTGAAACAGCTCTTTCTCAGGTTAAAGTTTTTGGTCGAGGTTGTTTATCATGAAGTTATAGTTGCATCCATTTGTAACTTTGCATACATAGTCATTATGATTGGGAATTTCTAAAAACTACTACAAATTTAGGTTTTGGTCCACATTTCATGGTTCATTGAACATGAAAATGAGATTGTGTGAAACAGCTCTTTCTCAGGTTAAAGTTTTTGGTCAAGGTAGTTTATCATGAATTTATAGATAACAGGTATGCTACACAGGCTCTAGATTATAGTTTGCATCAACTTGCAACTAAACAGAACAGTTCTCTGTTCAACACATTGTGTGTGCGTGCAGTTTTGAAGATCTTGGAATTACTGAGTACAATAATGGCTGTGATGTTTTTGTAAGTTTTTAAAACTTTTTATGCCCCACCTACGATAGTAGAGGGGCATTATGTTTTCTGGTCTGTGCGTCCGTTCGTCTGTTTGTTCGTCCGTCCGTCTGTCCGCTTCAGGTTAAAGTTTTTGGTCAAGGTAGTTTTTGATGAAGCTGAAGTCCAATCAACTTGAAACTTAGTACACATGTTACTTATGATATTTCTAATTTTAAAACCAAATTAAACTTTTGACCCCAATTTCACCGTCCACTGAACATAGAAAATGAAAGTGCGAGTTTCAGGTTAAAGTTTTTGGTCAAGGTAGTTTTTGATGAAGCTGAAGTCCAATCAACTTGAAACTTAGTACACATGTTCCCTATGATCTGATCTTTCTAATTTTAATGCCTTATTATATTTTTTACCAATTTTCACGGTCCATTGAACTTGGAAAATGATAGTGCGAATGGGGCATCCGTGTACTTTGGACACATTCTTGTTTTAAATTTTAATCATCAATTGTGTACTTTTCAAAAAAGAAAGAAATGCAGAAATTTGTGAAAAGCCTTCATTTTTATACGCCCGTCTAAGACGGGTCGTATTATGGTATACCGTTGTCCGTCTGTCCGTCCGTCTGTCCATTCATCATCCACACTTCGGACAATAAATAACGCTTCCACTAACTTTTATGAAACTTTGTTGAATTGTTTATATCTATTGATGTAAGCTCCCTTTCGATTTTTATAAATTTCAGATTTATCGTTTCCATGTTATGAAGTTTTATCCTTAAAAAAAGGGGGATTTTCCAGTTTTCGGACAATAACTTAGAAATGCTTCCATCAACTTTAATGAAACTTTGGTGGATTGTTTATATCTATTGACTTAAGCTCCCTTTCGATTTTTATAAATTTCAGATTTTTCGTTTCCATGTTATGAAGTTTTATCCTTAAAAAAATGGTGATTTTCCAGTTTTGGTACAATAACTCAAAAATGCTTCCATTAACTTTAATGAAACTTTGGTGAATTGTTTATAACTATTGACGTATGCGCCCTTTTGATTTTTATAAATTTCAGATTTTACGTTTCCGTGTTATGAATTTTTACACTTGAAAAGGGGGGATTTTCCATTTTTTGGACAATCACTCATAAACACTTTCACAAAATTTGATGAAACTTTGGTGAATTGTTTATATCTGTTGACTTAAGCTACCTTTCAAAAATTAAAAGAAAATTAACAACTATAGGTCATCGTATGGCCTTCAACAATAAGCAAAGCCCATCCCGCACATTAAGCTATAAAAGACCCTGGAATGACAAATGTAAAACATTTCAAATGAGAACAGCCTAATTAATGTACCCAAAAAATCATTTAAAGCATAAAGACAAGCTAAAAGGGCAACAGGCGTATCATGTGCTTATAGTGCAGCTCTTCATTAATTTATTTCAGATAGAACCAGAAGACCTGAGACACAAGATGCCTTGTTAAGGCCATTAGAAACATTGAACAAAGCATTACGTTCAACTACTGGGTCAATCACAGCTGACCCTGAGTCAGATAATGAGGAGTACAATCCAAACTTAGAGTCTACTCTAGCTGACTTCTTTTTGGACCCAGATAAAGAGGTAACAGAACAGACAAAGGAGAAATCTTCAGATTTTAATTTTAAATCATCAACATTAAAGTTTATAACCCAACCTTTTAGTTTTCAAGATGATCTGGATAAACTCAATCTGTCAAGGCTGTCAATGCATTCTATGTCAGCCGAAGATTCTGATCAGGAGCCTGAGAGATCAGATATAGACATGTTTGAGACGCCAAAGAAAAAGAGAAGGAAGATGGCGAGAAGTCCCAATAGGAAAGATATTGACGAACATGAAAGTGAAAAGTTGATGCAGTTGATTCATAGACTAGGTGAAATTCAGGAATCTAACATTAAAGTTGATCGTAAAAAGAAATATCATGAACTTGTATATCAGGCAAAAGCATATCAGTGGTTGATTAAAACCTGTTCCGATATGATGGCATGCTCTACAGATATTCTTAACAAAAAAGTAATAGAAGTGCAAAATATTTTATTCAGGCATTGGGACAGATCTCAATGGCGGAGGAAAAAAAGATTGATTACTTTGTTAAAAAAATGATTGTGAATTTTGATAGTGTTCTTTAAAGCCTTGTAGCCAATTTGAAAGCAAATATTTGTCCCTTTGTCAGTCTGCTTTTTAGCTCACCTGACCTAAAAGGAGTTTTTTTCAAGTATAAGATCTCATGAGGGAAAAAATGTACTTATCTAATTTTTATACCCCCCGCTTTGAAAAAGGGGGGTATACTTTTTTACCTCTGTCTGTCCATCCATCCATCCATCCATCCATCTGTCAGTCCGTCCATCACATAAGTATTTTCGTCGCATTTTCTCAGGAACTACTAGACAAGGATTTCTGTAATTTGGTTTCAGGGTTTATATAAGTCAGTTATACAGTGTGATGCGTTTTCAGATTCATCACTCGAAAACTTCCTGTTTACCAAACACTTGTATGATTTTACACATGATAGCCAAGTTGATAATTTTCGGCACATTTTTCTCAGGAACTACTTGACAAGGATTTCTGAAATTTGGTTTCAGGATTTATATTAGTCAGCTACACCATGTGATGCATTTTCAGATTCATCACTCGACAACTTCCTGTCTACCAAACTCTTGCATATTTTCACACTATTAATACTATCCACTTGCGGCGGGGTATCATCAGTGAGCAGTAGCTCGCAGTTTCACTTGTTTTAATCACTGTCAATATATATGCAACCAACTTTCAGGAAAATTGATTTCAAGTGATTTTTAGTACAAAGTTAGTAAAAGTAAGTAAACAGTTTTCTATAGTATCACAATCTAATATATATCATCATATACAATATAAAAATCTTTAAAACCATATAAGATCCCTGCCTTTAGTCAGATGTTCATGGATGATGTGGTCTGTTGTACTGCACAGTATTTTTGATAGGTTTGCACTCTGTCTGATCGTCTGTCCGTCCATCAGTCCAGCAAATCAGTTTTCCAGACTTTTTTTCTTCATGCTTGAAGGTATTGATTTGATATTTGGTGTATTGTTTTGTCATGACAAATTACAGGTCAAGTTCAATTTTCATGATTTTAGCTTTTCTCCTTATTCAGTTAAAGCCCTTTCCCTAGAATTAAATTTTTGATGAAACACTTATTGATTACAAGATTTCTGTTCAAAGGGAAATAACTCATTTTTTTAGCTTTTCTCATTACTTGCTGTCCGTCGTTGTCCGTCGTCTGTCGTCCGTCGCCGTTAACTTTTACAAAAATCTTCTCCTCTGAAACTACTGGGCCAAATTTAACCAAACTTGTCCACAATCATCATTGGGTATCTAGTTTTAAAAATGTGTCCGGTGACCCGGCAAACCCAACCAAGATGGCTGCCATAGCTAAACATAGAACATAGGGGTAAAATGCAGTTTTTGGCTTATAACTCAAAAAGCAAAGCATTTAGAGCAAATCTGACAGGGTGAAATTGTTAATCAGGTCAAGATCTATCTGCTTTAAAATTTTCAGATGAATTGGACAATTGGTTGTTAGGTTGCTGCCCCTGAATTGGTAATTTTAAGGAAATTTTGCCGTGTTTTGTTATTATCTTGAATATTATTATAGATAGAGATAAACTGTAAACAGCAATGATTTACAGCAAAGTAAGATCTAAAAATAAGTCAACATGACCAAAATGGTCAATTGACCTTCTAAGGAGTTATTGCCCTTTATAGTCAATTTTTAACAATGTCATAAAATTTGTAAATTTTTACTAACATTTTCCACTGAAACTACTGGGCCAATCATAGATTATAGATAGAGATAATTGTAAGCAGCAAGAATGTTCAGTAAAGTAAGATCTAAAAACACATCACCATCACAAAACACAATTTTGTCATGAATTTATCTGTGTCCATTGTTGAATATGCACATAGACCAAGGTGAATGACAAGGCTCTTAAGAGCCCCTAGTTTAACTTTTCCTAGCATTAAATTTTTGATGAAATTGACATTTTTGATTTTTTTTCCTTTTCTTTGGTAAATTGTTTGAAGAATTTAGTGGTAGGTTTGTTTATTATTTTATGTAGTTTACACCATAACAAGTTATAGATTAAGTTAGAATTTCTTTACATTATAATGAATGTTTAACTGTTTGGGGACTGTGTATTTCCATGCATTACTCACAAAATGCTTGTTCCTCTTTATGTATTATTCATTCTGCAGAAACAAATGTCGATCTTAGCAAGTGATGTTTTAAGGGCTCTTTTAAATGAAAGACTTTCTTGTATAAATGTTTAAAACATGTATTTTACAAAGTGAGGTGAAGGTAGTATGTAAAATTAGGGCATATTGAAATACACTAAACAGGCAAACCACTGTGACCATAAATCATTTGCTGTTTCCATTAAAACAAATTTGCCATAGCAATAATAAAACTTGCTGTTTAACAGATAATTGACCTCATTTTGTTATGCAAGTTCCTATATTCATGACTGGCATGTCATGTGAGAAAGTGTATATCTAGCTTATATGAATCATTCAACGACAGACTTTTTTATCTGAGGTGGTCAAATATTCACCACATTTTTTTCCTCATTCAATATGAAAAGGGAATTTTTTAAAAGTGCCCTAATCCCATGGCTCCTTTGACTGAAATGTTCATCCGTCCCTAACCTCCTGGATGAGGTGTTATTCCAAGTATTAAATTTTCAAAGAACTTATAGTGTAAAAAAAAGAGAATTTTTAACAAAATGGTAAGAATTTTTCAGGTATTCAAATTTACAGAGGAATGAATCTCACTTTGTACCAAAAAAATGTAACCACATATGTGCAAATGTCTCCAACTTCAAAACAAGCCATCATATATATCCAAGTTTCCGATATAGACCGAGTCACAGAAGAAAAAGTTACCATTACCGTCTATGGGAAATCAATAAAGCATATTGACCCATGTGAGTTGCCTATACAAGGGAAGAGTCGAAGTGAAAGCTGTTAATTGAAAAAATATCATATCTATTTTGAAGCCTCTTTTTGTAACAGAAATCAAGCAAGGGATTTTTTTCTTTGGTACTAAAATCATAATTATGACTGTCAAATCAGAAATTATTGCTAGGTTTTCATATAAAGCAAATAATGCAACTTTGTTTTATAATGCAATGACAAGAACTCACATTCTGATATCTGAATGCATATTTTTCTGAAATCGCAATAATTTATCTTGCACTTTTGTCCATTCTTCAAACTCGGAATAATAAATGTATGAAATAATTTCTGAGTTTACAGTACCTATTTTATGAGTAAACCAGGAACTATTTTTTCAAAATTCTCAAAGTTTTTAATATTAAAGCTAACTAGATAGATAGTTTATTCTCATAAAACCATGAAAGTACAAAGGTTACAGAGAAGTGGAAAAAAAATAATATACATAATAACAGGGACTTTCTATACTAGAAAGTCCCTGATAAAAATAAAAATGCATTAAAAATGCATAAAATTTCGGATGAGATAACATATAAAAGAATATATATATATATATATACTTATACTGTCAAATGTGGAATTTAAAATTTTATAAAGAAATAATTTTTTTAGGATAAATAAATAAATTTATTATTGTTAAGAAGGAGTGAGATTACTATTAACACATCGTATAAAATTGTAGAGGTTTCTTAGTATATTTGGTCGTTTTGAATTAAACAGTGTGTTAAATTTGATAATGTTATGTCTTGGTATTAGTTCATTTGGAATAAATTTCTGCTTTCACCTTGTAAAGCCCGGCAAACAAAAATATGGTAATATTCGTCTCTGATATCTCCTTTCGTACATATTGAACATTTTCTTTCACTTCTGTCAATGTTATGCCATCTCCCCTTTTCAATTAGCAGTGTATGATTCAATGTTCGGAATTTACAAAGTGTATACATATCTCGGTCACTGATGATGTTGAAATAATTCTCAAATACTGTACCTATTGATTATTTTATTATAATATGTTCGATGTTTGCTCTTATTTAAGCAATCATTACAGTCCCTAAACGTAGACATGTAATACTGTTATCATTATTGTATTGTATTGTATTGAATGAATATTATCGTTATATGGTATGACATGTATATTTATGGTTTTACCAGGGACCAATGAACATCATTAGATTTTACAAGCATCACAAAAATAAATTGAGAAAATGCAGACTACGAATGCAGATTCATGTCAATTACAATTTAGTCGTTGTGCAGGACTTTAAACAACTCAACTACCCTCTATTACTACTAAATTATAATTATCACGGGGGGGGGGAGGCAAACTGTATCACACCTTTTATCTTTCTCCAAAAATATCTCAATACAAACGTAGAAAAAAGGGTTCACGAGAAATACAACAGTCAACTGAGAATCTTTCATTTGTATAAAATTAGACTATAATGTTATTCTATCGAAAGGATTGAGTTTTTGTATGCACTTGACTGCCTGGTTGCTGTCTCCAAATTGCCCAGTGGCAAATATTTCATAGATATTCAAGACCATAGTTTTATTCTAGAAAGACAAATAACATATTATAAAATATTGATTAATTTGAGATGCACTTTTCATCAAAAAGTATAAATTTAAAACAATGACAGTTTATGAAGAATTGACTTGTGATTTATAAACTTACAAGATAACAATGCATGACAAAATACTTGTACTATCAACAATTTCAATTAAAAAATAAACCACTTTTTGATAGAACTCAAAATCAAAATATTTTTGGACAAGATCACTTTATTGACAGGTTATGAATATAAGCCCTGTTTCGTACATGTATATGCCTACACAATCAGATTTTTCAAATGTCTGCTCAAAGTTTACAGACCTCACTGGGGTAAAGCTGATGACCGTAACTGCATTCACGGTCATCCCAAGATGTAGGATGAAAAATTAGGTCAGTATCTGTATTGTCTGTTACAGTGTTTCTATATCATTTTCTTTACAAAGTATACATTGATACGATGTAAAATAAAATATTCACACAGAAATCACAAATTACTACCGAAAAATGTTCAGGAAACGCGAAGTTCAATTTGAAAAAATATCTAAGATGTCCGTAAATCATCATCAAAATATTTTCAAGATGACCGTAACCAAGGAATTGTATATTTAAATATACAATTCCTTGCCGTAACATAAAACAAGGATGACCGTGATTGGTAAACAGATGACCGTAACTTGTAAAAGATGACCGTATTTGTAAAGAATGACTTTAATTTATAAAGGATGGTCGTAACTTTTAAATGACGACCCTCAATTCTAAGAATATCCGTATTTGTATTCATACCCTTATGGAAATATAAGCCCTCTGGCACATAGTTGCGACAGCAGTATGGTTATGCGGGGGCTTTATTGCTGCAAACTGTTGCGGCTTCGATGCAGCGATAGCATATTTCGTATGCAAATTAGTTTTCTGGCACCATAATTGCGGCTATATTCTGGCACCTTTGTGGCAATATTCTGGCATCATGTTGCGGCACTGATGCGGCTATGGCGTAATTCGTATGCAAATTAGTTTTCTGGCATTATGATTGTGGCACTGTTGCGGCGCTTATACGGCTATATTCTTGCATCATTTTAGTGACAAAACATGCGAATAGGCCGTGTTTTGTATAAAATGTATTGTGCCGGCAAAAACAAGTTGTCAATGCATATATATGACATGCATTCATGCATTATAAATTTGTATGCACAGGCACATAAAATAAATGTCAGCGGTATCTGCATAATTATGTGCCTTAAGTTTAGCAAATAATATTGTGTTATTTACCAAACTAAAGGTATGCAATTAAACTGCTGCAAAAAAAAACAACACACAAACTTCACCGATACATGTAGAGTGAACTCAGATGAGGCCATGTTATTGAAATACACAATGCAAGATTGATCTTTTCTATACATGCAATTACTTGATATGAGTTTACTTATAAGTCTTCAAATCTTCAAAAAAAAAACCCAGCTCGAACACCAAATTCTTCAATACAATTATAATCACAAGCAACATGGTGGATTTCTAACACACTAGTACAGGGAATAGCTAAAAACGCTGGAAATGACATCATCAAATTTTCTGGCTATATTGTGGTGCTCATTAATTTTGAAAGGAATTGGTGTCACAATGATGCCAGAACAATGCCGCTAGCAGCATCATCCGGCAACAATCCTCTGGCAACCTGATTAGGTTGCAGCTTTAAAGCCGCAACGCTGCGGCAATACTGCAGCAACATTTTAAATTTCATAAAGTTGCGGAGGGATATATAATGTTTTTGACCCATCCGTCAGTCAGTCCTTTTTCTTGTCATCGCAACTCCTCTCAAACCACACAACAGAATCTCACGAAACCCTTTTAGATGATAAGAACATAATGGTCCTACTTGTTTCCGGAAAAAGGCGTACGCCTTTCGCCGGTGGCGAACGCCCGGTGCACTTGTTTCACAAAATGTTGGATGCGCGCGCAATAACGGCGTACGCCGCCCTCGCCTATCTCAGGACTCAGGCGAAGGCGGCGCATTTTCATTTCAAGATGGCGGAAAGAGTGTAAGTGAGAAAAACTAAAGGTTACAAATACTGAAAAACAACCAGTAAACGAAAAAATATTATTGTTATGTGCAATTTATCTTCATACTTCGAAGATGCTTAGATGGTGAAGAGAAAACGTTTTTTTTTTTTTTTAAACATAATAATTAATCTCTAAACCTATTACGAAACAGAAAATTTCTTTAAAAACAAAGCAATGACAACCTAAAATACAATTAAATTAAGATAATAAAAATATTAAAGCATGAATATTTTCGTCAATGTTTTAATAAAACTCCTTAAATATGTAATTATGCAAAAATGCAGATTTAAAGGCTAAATTATTATTTTCCTAATGTTGGATGATATGCCGGTTTACTTGTTTTGAGTCAAAATACGGCGTACGCCGTTAGCCGTTCGCCGTTCGCCTATCCTTTGTGAAACAAGTTGGACCAATATGTTGATGTGCATATCGACAGGAAATTACGATTCAATATTTTTTTCTAGGAGTTACGCACCTTTGAACTTATTTGCTTTAATGTACTATTGCAACAGTTTGTCATTGCAACTCCTCTAAAACCACACAACAGAATTTCACGAAACCCTTTTAGATGATAAGAACATAATATGTAAATGTGCATATCGACAGGAAATTACGATTCAATTATTTTTCTAGGAGTTACGCTCCTTTGAACTTATTTGCTTCAATGTACTTCTGCAACAGTTTGTCAGCGCGCAACTCAGTCCTCTGAAACCACGCAACAGAATTTCATGAAACTTTGTAGATAATAAGGACATACTATGCAGATGTGCTTATAGACCGGAAATTACGATTTTTTTTTTTCTTATTCAATTTTCTTTTCTTAACGCTTATTTAATTTCTCCAATGACAATGTGGGGACGTGGGGTATGTGAGCGCGCTCACTATGATTCTTTAATTGCTCTTACTCCTGAATGTTGCGAGAACTAAAGAGAAGCTGCTTCGCCCAATTTCAAAGTTTTTCCACACTCGACACAAGCATGCTATCACTAGATTAACCATTCTACGGTTCCCCACCTGCTGAAAGTTGTATAATGCATATCTTTATTTTTTTTTCAACATTGACAATTTGTCCTTATGCCGTGATGAAATAATACAAGCGTGTTGAAGATGTAAAAGGGTAGGATTAAAAATGTATATTTCTTTTAAACTTCGTGTAAAATTTTTAATCATTTTTAAATCTTGACCTTTTTAATTTGTTAACTAGGCTTATCATTAAAAATGTAAATAAAACAGGGTTGACATTGTAAAAGTGTACAGTTAGTTGTTTTTATTCCCTTATCTGTATTTAACTATTTTTCTTAATTTAGTAATAAGTTATTGACACCCCCTTTTTTTCTCCCTCAAACATACACAAATCTTTGTTTTTACTAGATTATCAAAAACATAAAAGTGGAACTCGTATATCGTTTTACTAATCAGGATACTGGCATCTTTACCAGCCTATTTGCAAGATTACATGTGCTTTTTCAACAGTGGTTTTGATATCCTGTCTATATATTAACGTTACGTTTTTCAACAAGCGATGGAAAAGCATCACCGGTCGACGGGTTTTTTTTATAAGAAAACTGTTGCTTTTGTTCCAGTCTCTCTTTTTTACTAAAACAGGAAAGAGGGGATACTTGGTAGATTTACCGTACTGCTACCGATATCACACCAAACTATGATTGTCACTTGTATCAAGGATTTGTATAGTAAGAAATCCTTGCTTATATTAAAAATAACTTAAAATTTATCATAAAGTATGGATTTTTAACACGCCACATGTCTCATTGAAATTAACCAAAAGACCATATGAATAGATGTTTGAATAAATCTTATATTTTGAATACTTAATCTAGAGACATATATTGCATGTCTCTGTTTAATTCAAATCTAAGAACGTTTTAAATGCGATGGAATTGCACTGATCTCTCGATGCTAATATGAGCTGAACGGACACGGAAATAATTTTATTTTGGCGTTATTTAATTTCAAATATTTTATTGGTAATAATTGCATGATCTCCCTTTAATTCCTGCGATTATTGACCCATTAACAAACAAATACTTTTAATTGAGCTATTCAATTAAATGCCTATTGTGTCTTGAACACAGATTACGTTGTATTCATTTGACCGATCACCTCCCCCTTTTTACGGGTGGTAACTAAGGACTCGGTTGTGCCAGCGATACGTCACAGTTAAATGTCTGATCGTTGATAAGTACGATTGATTTCCTGTGATCTGATTTACATGTAGTGAATCTAATAGTTTTAAAATATGAAAGTTGTTAAGTAACGAACAACATGTAATTTAATCGAAATTAATGACTTGGTAGTTTTTTATTTGACGGAATGAAGAGGATATATTAAGGATTTTAAAAGTTAAAAATGGGACGAGGAAGACAGTTTGTTCCTTCAGTCGATCCAGATGGATCTTGGGTAAGTATTTGCTATTTAATTTCAATTGTTTATTTAAATTAAAATTCTATTTACATAAATTGTGTTATATCGATTAGATTTATTATTTTAATGACGAGTGAGAATTTGTTTTAATGCTATTCAAAGTCGGAAGATAGTATCTACAAAAGACATATTTATACACTGTATATATTTTCTGTTTTCTTAAATTTTGCCATGTATATTTTCTGTTTCTTAAATTTTGCCATCTGAAATATGATGTTAGATACTTCAAGCTTTATTTTCCCTTATTTCATCTTTTAAAGATTTTTATAATGAATTTTAAACTTTTTTTAAATTTCGATGCTCACAGTTGAAATAGTTTGAAACTCAAAAACATTTTTTTTTCTCATATATTTTGATCAAGTCTTGGCACAACAAATTGTAGATATGATCACATTCTAACTTATACATTGTCAACTTGTTTTGCTAATTCTTAAATAAATAAAAGGACTATTCTCAAAATAATCATGTAAACAATTGTCACAATATGAAAAGGATTCGATCGTATCTTAAATTTTTTTAAGTCAGTAAAAATTCTAGGCCATCTTTTTTTTAAGTAAATCGTATAACAAAAAGAAGGTTGAATAATGGAACTCATTTATCATTGTAAGAACGACAAGGATATACGACAACAAAGAAAGATCCATTCCAATGTATTTTCTATTGTCAAAACTCATTATGTCACCCACTTTAAATCCCCTTTAACTTGCTTACATTAATTATTAAATGTTCCATGATGTTTAAATATAATTAATTTCGTCAAAATGGAAAATGATCAATATACTTTTATTCACAGTTATTGCTGAGTTGCTATGTTATTATAATTTTCATTTTGAACAACAAGGATTATGAATTTTAAATTAAGCATGCAACTTAGAATGAGATAATCAGCATGTAGCAAATTAAAAAGTCGACTATTCTATCATGTCTTCATTTGCCGGTAAAATTATAATATGCTTTCAAATTAACATAACCTCTATAGTGGTCATCATTGAATTTGTATGTAGTTGCTCCCTGGACCTTTCTCTGTTGTACGTTACTGTCAGGGAGATGATGTATAAAAGTTTAAGTGAAAGGAGAAATTTCTTTAAAATTTGTGTCGGACACCATAAAAATAGAAAAAAAACTTTCTTTTAACCCCTTTTTGGTTACGGATTAAGCTTAGACATACTTAAGGGGTTCTATAAAAAGTCCTGCAATGGATCTTGTGTCCTAAGATAATTAAGATTTAAACGAAGTCCTCTTATTAGATGCAAATAAGGGTTAAACAAAGGTACGAAACAAAACAACATTTTCCGTAAAAACAACTGAACAGGTGATGACAGAATGACTAGGTTAGAGGAGATCCCTTTATTTTTCTTTCTTTTTGTTTTTTTGGTGAAGTATGGATATTTTCATGACTGGTAGCAGGTAGATGGACATCTTTTTGTCTCTTGTTAGATATCATCACTATTGTTTTACGAGCTCTGAAAAGAAGTTTATTATCCATGTAACTAAATACCATTTTATTTGTATATTTGTACCTGTATTGTGTAATATGATATTAAGCATACTATATTTTCATTGCTGTTTTTAAATAGAGTAACTAATTATTTTATGGTTGTTAAAATATCCCCTTCAATTTAAGTTAAACATTTATAAAGCCTCTTACAGGCCCAACCCATTAATATGTACACTTTAAGACAAGAAGTTTTCGTATTTATTTAGCCCATAAAATATAAATGTATATATACCTATTGAAATAACTATTTTGTTTGTTTTAAGTGGGACCATGTTCTTTTCATCAAATCACGATTTGTTTAAATACATAAGTGCATTACTATTGATTTTAATTTAATTTCACTTTGACATTTTATTCAATAAATTTAAGCCTAGATAAGCGGCGAGAATATCCCAAAAAAACCTGCTTACTATTTAAATAGATTACCGTTATACACATTTCGAGTAGACGAATCAAGATTTGCATAGTTAATCAAATAAATGTATAAGATATTCATCTTGTAAAGATATTTTACAACACTCCCGTTTTTCCACTTTTATATGAATGTATATAAGTAAGCATGATTATATAATGGTATAAATAGTTTTTAAAACTCGTAATGTTAAAATAATCTTACAATAGATTTACACGTAACATATGCTTTCTTAACCATAAATTGACCATTGGGGCGTCAAAATGGTGATGAAGGCTATAATGAAAGCGCTTTTGTTTGTTACCACAATCTTACTTACCGTATACACTATTTTATTTGTCATGCCAAATCATTGTATTACAGACACCAACTTGACCAATAAGTATACCAGTAATATTGAGGTCAATATATGACATTTAAGAGTTGCATTTGTAATATTCGCCGCCGCGACTTTGGTTGCCTGTGAGACAACAAACCAGTTTTACTTCATATTTCTAACTGGAAATTTATTTTAAAAATCTAGAAACACAAATTAACAAATTCTTTGAATAGTGCCAGGATTTTCAGGAGGTTCACAATCTAACAAACAATACTTGCTTAAGTTTGGTAAATTTGTTGTTATTTCATGATTAAGTTTTCCACATAGGCGAAGTGGGAACCTCTATGTGCTCTGGTGTATATTCTTGTACATACAGATATATTATTTTTCTCTTTCAGTTCGTCCATCGTGGAAGCAGCAGTGCAAAATTGGAAAGAACATGTGATACAAGTACTGGTTCCATGATGAACGCTCAATTTGTCGAACCAGGAAAGCCTGCACCACCACCAGAACCATTTCGCGCAAAAACCATGGTATATATATTTTAACTGTACAACAGAATAAAAAACGTCGGATTAAAAATTAATTAAATGTAACATTTTCACGATAAAGAAACGATAATTTCAATGAATTTTAATCTGGCGTTTAAATTAAATATGCAGTTTGTGCGAAGTTTCGTGGTGTATACCTATATTAAGATACCCTATTTAAATCAGACCGGTAAATAGCCAATTTCGAATGATATGGTATCAAATATGATGTTTATACGGCTATAAATCAATGTTTTATCTAGGGAATAAGTTAAATAAATTAACAAGTCATTGACACAGGAAAAGTCGTATCCAGACCTATTTCAATTTTGGTATTGTATGACTTAACATGCATATATAATCCGGTCAGCAAGTTGACATGGGATTGTACGGCGAATAGCCTCGTCTTGCAGTGAGCAAGGCTTGCGACTAGTACGGCGGGTGGGTGTGTGGCTTCATCCGTTTCCGTGCTTAATTTTAAGAACCATTCGACCACGCTTTTTAAAATTTGAATATGTTGTCACTGATGACATAAAAGCGGTCTAATTTTATATTGGCGATTTGCACATGTACCGTATAGGAGTTATGGCCCTTAATTGCTTTAACAGTTACACCAATAAATACTTTAAAAAACATATATTAAAAAACTGTTTAATGGGTATTACATATATATTTATGCAATTGCAATCAATAAATGCCGCTAAAAGTTTCAGTGCAGTAACTTAATTGGCAACCTCAGCAAAAGTTAAGCTAAATTTAAGACAGAATTGTTCATATTATCGCTATGATAAATGCAAAATACTTGGTCGAAGTCGTTAGTCAATAGACATGCAATGATAGCAATTAAAATAAAATAATAATTAGAGATATTAAATTATATTATTTCGATTTAAATGATAATTATGTCTCGGTAATTGGTATAAGATCGACAATAATGATATCTTCTGGTAGGTTTAAAGAGTATATATAAGCTGGGAATGATATATGTCCCTGATATAAGTACACATAGCTCCGAAGATCAGATAAACGACGCTATGTAATAACTGTAGATAGGATAGTTGACGGCCATAACTGTGCCAAAATAATAAAAGACGGAAAAGTTGTATACTGTTTGATGGAATTACTTGACCATTATCCAGCTATGTCATATTTTATACGACACAGACCAAATGTTGTTCGACACAAGAGACGTCCAGGCATTCATGAGGTATTGTGTGTTCATGGAAGTTTTTCTGAATTATTATTCCGTGCCGTGTCATTAGATGTGTCTTTGAACAAGATACCAATGTTCTACCTGAGAGTTTAGATCTGGTATCGGAGGTTTAGTACAATTAACATTTTTACATTACACTTTTAGAGATAAGAAGATTTTCCGGACATCACTCAGTTCGTGTTACCTCATTTATATTTGGGTTTTGTGATATTTTCAATTCCTTGACCCCTCCTGTCTTTATGTTATTTCGACATGTTTGCAGTATTTATTAGGTGTTTTTTTCCATAATAAACACGTATGACGATTTTCATTTCAGATCAACTATAAAATTTCCAATGTGTTTTCGGAGCATGACAACCGACACTCTTTCCAGGATCATGGAGTATACTTTGGTGATGTAAGTATAAATGTTTAGGATAACCAAATATTTTATACACCAATGTAAAACTTGTATAGCAAAACATTGGCCAAAGTCTTGTATTGAGTTTCAGGAAGTCTGAAAAAAATAACAGACCTTCGAAAATCATCCAGAAACTAAGATTGATATAGTGACTTTACATTTTAAGCATTTCCTTTATCATTTTATGGTTCAAAATAAAACATTTCAAACTAATGTTTAGTTTGAAGTTAATAAGATCTTTATTATTTTTTAAATGGTGCCAAATAGAAGTTGACATAATGTTAAAATCACGGATACGTGCTGTGTTTATTAATGTTATGTGTATGGTGTTTTTATTTTAATTCTATCTGGATGACTGATGTGATTTTGAAAAACTGACTTGACACAATACAAATCAATAAAACCTGAAGGTCTCTTTATAAATGTAACGACAAATCTGTTAAAGCCGCGAAACCTATTTACAGTAACGTTTTTGCACTGAATGGTTGTCCCTTATACAAGGACCCAAAATCATAAACTGTATGGCATCTGAAAAGTCACTGATATGAGAACGATCCAAATCCACATTATATATATAAACTTTATATTTAACTTTTTTGGCCAGCAAATAAGGGAAAACATTCTTCTCGCGTTAACTGATGAAAGGTTCCCATGCCTGATTAAGAAAATAAAACATGTCATTTAGCTGTTAATATTTTAGTTCAATTAACAGCAAAAATAATTTCTTCTTATTTCACGGAACACGATCATGAATAAAGGCAAAGTGTCATTATTTAGATTTTTAATAGTCGTGAATGAAAAATGATATTTGAATAGGCCTATATAGATATTTGGTTGTTCAAACAATGCTTGAATTTAAAAATGGCTGTGATAATTACACATGTATTTGATATCAGTAATCTGAATTAAATACCAATTGTGTTAGATTCATACAATTTAATTATATATGTACAGCACTTTTGAAATATTATGGAGTAAATAGAGTCCATGAAATGAATATGTTTTTTATCATCATACTTATATTCATAACCCATTGTAATCTCAGTACCCTGATTTCCATAAAAAAAAAACGCTGGCTATCATAATCAGCAACTTAGAATCCCAATTTTCGAATGAAACTTCCATTCCGAAAGGTAATAATGAGAAAAAATTTATAGAAACATGCATGAATTCGGGACGTATAGCGTTTTCTTTTCGCGTTATTATTCTATCAACAAATTATGCGGTTATAGTTTTATTTCATTTAGAACACACAGTAGTATTATGCTGGTAATCCGTTTTAACAAGTTCTGGTTCATATGCATTTCAATAAAGATAGGTTATTCAGTTTTTCACAGTTAAAGTGCTTGTATATAAATATGTGAATAATTGTACGTGTTTAAAAGCGAAGTCATTGACTGTTTTCCGGCTAACATGAATAAGTATTATATAGGATTAGTAGTTTAGAATTTTAAACAATATAGAGTTGTGTTTATATTGATTTGCATATTTTTGTCGTATGTCTGTATTGGTTATTTTATTGATTCTTTTCAAATTACCGTGTCTTTTTACATGTTTCAATGTTATCTATATACGGTCTGGAAAACACAGAATCATTTCATGTTTGATGTAATTCTTTCTAATGGAAAAAATATATATATAACCAGATATTGTTCTATGTGAAGCAAAAAAGAAATCAGTTTATTCTGATGCTTCATATTGAAGAGTTTTGTTTTTGTTAAAAGTTTACAAGGGAGACTTTTTACATGGTCATGGAATTGTTTACTTTCTTATTATGTTTGTCACAGATTCTAAGATAATTGTTTGCAACTTTTTTTTAATTTAACGCAAAGTTGTGCATTCCACTGTAATCTTAATGTAACAGTAGCTTGTCCTCTATTTGTTCGGTAAATCTACAATAAGATTGGATCATGGAACTGTAACCCGACAATAAAGAAAAAGAAATTGAAAAAAATAAATTGAAACCTTAATGACACAAGTTTGAACCGAATGAAAATTTCAAAATAAATCCTTTCATTCTCAAACCACATGCCAATTAGTTTTGTCGTTGGTAAATGACAATCTTTCATATTCAGTTATTTATAGGTTGTAACATAACCATGGATTCAGATGGCTTTTCATAATGAAATCGAAAACTTTTCTTGGAAGAAACCTGTAATAATAAGTTAATTCATGTCTAGCCCTGGTTCGCAAAATGAGAAAGTGATTAAAATGAATAGAAAGAGATTTGCGTGATACGTCAATTAGACAGAAATGCAATGCCAAAAATAATCAAAGACATTTAGAGAACACCATACCGCCTTCAACAGTATACCGTGTATGTCTTTTAATTGGAACGACCCCATATTGTAAGATCAAGTAACATATTTTAATGTTAATGGTAGGAAACTGATCATTCTGGTGCTCACTAAGAGTACCAGTTCGTCCTATAAGTGACTTGTATTTTCACAAGGATCTTAACATGTAAAGAACATTCATTGACTGATGGACGGACTGATACTCATGGTGTTTTTAACTCCCGAATAAAAAGTTGAAGACTTTGGTTTGCAGGCAGTGAAAATACCTGAATGAAAGTAAAAACTGCATGTAACGATAATTGATGAGTTTATTTCATGCCTTTAATTGCACATAATCAATTACCATGATCATATATTACACATTTCTCAGGGCCTGTGTTTTGCTGCTATACTTCCTATATGTGAATTTATTTATTGAAAGTTTCTATTGAACTTTTATGTCTGGTTGATTTATATATTGTATGTCGAGTAAATATCGGTTTACTGTTTTGCAGGGTCGATATGATCGCACTTTAGGGAGAAAGTTGATATTGCCAGATTTAAGACTTCATCACACAGACAATGTTTACTTAAAACACAATGATCGTGTACCAGTAAACTTTGATCTTAATACGTCATATGCTGTGACATATCAAGGAAAACCAACCGGAGAACCTCCAGTACACAGAAGGTTTCCTAAACGCTATAAACCTCCCAGTACCGGACCAGCAAAACTAGAAACCAAAACTACAGACTGGCATAGGTCACCAGAAGTCCCCTATAAGACTGCCATGCAAGTAATGGCCACAAGTCAAGAACCTTTTGCAAAGCATAATTCTTGGAAATATTCCTATAATGGAATGAGACGTATATACCCGCAATACGACAGAAAAGAACAACCAGTGGTGAAAAATGAATTTAATAAATATGGCGCCGCATTTGTTACCGGAAGTTGAGATTTTTACAATCTAAGGATTTGAAAATCATATTGATTCTTGTTGAGACCCTATACACTTAACTTCATATGCGTTTTATTCTTTTTACACTTGCCTTTCATGTTTTATTAATATTTGAATAAATACTTTATTTATTAAAGTGTATGTTGACAATCCAGTATTATTTCTGTTTATTAAATTACAAATATTCTATGTTACCCATGGTGTTTATTCTTTTCGTGTTTATAAAGACATAAAACGGTTTTAATGGTTTATAACAGTATACTAAGTAATGACGGCAATAAATACCTGAATATGATTTAGACCGCTTTACTCACCTGGCAAGACATATATAGATGAAAGCTTCTTAAATGATGATATTAAGCATACATTTTAACTTAACGGTACATTTAATTGTTGACGTATTTGTACATTACAAATAAACACTTTCAATCGTCATTATCATATCAATAGTGTTTACCCTTAAAATCCTATGTGCAATAGGCAATACAAATTGATGCATTGCTATGAATGTCCACTTGAAAGAATCTTAATTTAAATTTTGTCAAATCTAATGGTTAGGTATACTCAATGAATTGGTTTCAAATCCATACACAATGCTATAAATTCTTTGAACACAGACGTCAAACAAGAACATTTTGTTTTATGACGAATTAATTTAGAGCCACCGTGGTGAGGAAATACATCGCAAACTTTAAATATAAAAATGTGAATCCAGGAAAATTTTATCAGCAGTTTTAATTTAAAGGGGCTGCAGCTATCAAATTCATATTCACCGATTTGACTCAAATTTTCATATTTGAATTATAACATACTACACGTATATCCAAATTACAATCAGTCGGAAATAAACATTTAACAATGCATGTACTCAATAATATATATCAAAAGTCCGTGTGTATTTCATTATAGACGCCATCTAATTACCTATTTAGATGACATCCGAAGAATTCTGACGGTTATATAACTCGTTATAAACATAAATATAAATAGATAACGATCTCGTGCAATTGGATTGTTTTAGATTTGTTTGATTTCATGTTATAGGTTTAAAAAAAAGTTATCTATCGTGTTTTACCTGTATAAGAATGTTTTTTTTTTGTAGATTTAATCAGTCAATGAAATGTTTTACCCTTGTTTTACATTCAATATTGACATTTTTTTCCTTTTAATTGCTGAACACGACTCACTCATCCATAACCAATCTCTAGCTTATGGGTTGAAATGAGGGTGATATGGATTAAATGAGGTCGAATTATTCACTTGCAAGTGAATAATTCATCAGCGATGATTCTTTGCTTGTTTTGACAAAATTGAACCAAATAGCGAATTATTGTTTCATTATTTCACTGTCATTGATGATTGAACAAAACAAAATCACTGCTACTGTAATGACGTTTTTAACACTTTTAGGAATTTTGGATCTCAATGCTCTTCAACTTCGTACTTTATTTGGCATTTTTAACTTTTTTGGATTCGAGCGTCACTGATGAGTCTTTTGTAGACGAAACGCGCGTCTGGCGTATATGTAAAATTTAGTCCTGGTATCTTTGATGAGTTTATTGTTACAATTTACAGCTAGTTTGTGGTGACATAGGCAGTTGAAACACAGTCGTTCGCGACTATATTCGTTCGCGCGTTAGTGGTTGTTACTTTCGTGCAGTTGACAGGTGTGTGTCCGATTTCGTGACAAAATGCGCATTGCTTTGTGTTTTTCTTTTTATCCGAGTACGGCATTTCATTCTTTTTGATTGCTGATTTTGTACGTGATTTTGCCTTGGTCAGGAATGTAGCGAGTGACCCTTCTACTTTTAGAGGTAACTTTCCGGCTTCCGTATAAAATTGCTTTGCGAAATTTATCTAAGGTCTATTTTGTTGACCTATGTTCTCTAGCTAAGTTTTGTTGTAGTTTCTGCAGACAACTTGTTCAGAATAACTGGTACAAGTAATGAACCATAATAGTCGCTTCGTCCTGTAAGAGTGACTTTAAGTAGTTTAACTTTTGTACGTCGCTGAGTGTGAGATTTGTGTGAATGGATGTCTCGTATGAATCTCAAAACGATTACCAACCTAAAATATTTCATTCAATATTAGGTAAGTTCAACTTGGTCATTTATTGTTTTGATTACTAGCGTTAGAAGACGAATGTAAACTTTGTTAATGTTTGTGTCATTTTGGTCTCTTGTGGACAGTTGTCTCATTGGCAATCATACCACATCTTCTTTTTTATATTGGAATGTGCATAGACGAGTTTGTAGTAGTAAACAATTGTTACTTTTATAAAATAATGCTGCATTTGATTGTACATTAGATGTCGACGTGAAACAATAAAGTGTGGGTTAAATTGAGAGGAGTCGCTTGTGGGTACACTATTGCCTGTAGGTGAAATCATAGTATGCATGGGTGTATCAGAGGGAGTAACTTTACTAGCTTGAAAAACGGTAGTATTGACGGGTAAATTATGACTTGTTGACTGTGAGGGTTGAATGAGTTTTCTAATCTGACGGATTTTTTAATCTAAATCAAATATGTACTCATATGTTTGCTGAATTTCGTCCACCAGCTCTTCATCCGAGCAGACTTCCATAATTTTCTCATTTAGATATTTTAGAATGTCCCTTTTCTGTAACACGGAATCTAAAATAGCTATGACTTTGTTCAACTTCTATTTTGGAGCTATCTTTAATGTCTTCAAAGTTCTTCCAAAGTCCGATAATTGCTCATTTGTGCCTGGAACGAATGGCCTTCGGCTTTGTATCAATTTTCCTTTTTGCTTACGGCACCATAAATGTCGGAGCTAATTCTACTATCGTTATTCAGAAAGAACACAACCATACAGTTCTACGTTTACTTCATGTATATTTACAGCTGCTACGGCTACGTCTGGCATTGTCGTAAACCTAGATACAATTAGTAAAACTCGACGTCGTAATTCCCGCAGTGTTCTCAACAATACCTCCCACGTAAATCCACATGTTTCGTAACCTATGTGCAAAACCTATTTCGATTTCGCTGTGTTAAAAATTGCAGTTGACAAAAACCCATAATGGACCATTATTTTTATTCTGAGGAATAACAAAAAGAATTAATACAGTTTTGAGATAAGTGTTTTTTCTCTATTTGTTGCATTATTCGCACATTCACCGATTTCAGCAAGATAACATGGCTACTCCTAAGTTACAAAATGCCAAGAGTGAATTTGATGGTATCGTACGAGAAATTGTAAATTTAAAATGGCAAATATTAGGTTTTTGAAATAAAGAATTCAACACAATTTGTTGAAGCGGATATTAAAGAAATAAGTCCTGCTAGCTACAGATTTATTATAATTTTTCAGATTTATTTAACAGGGGGTAGACTAGAACAGCCACGCACACGACAAACCAACCCTTGCATCATTTTTTTTGAATTGATTACCGCATTTGTCCGATTAAAATCGGTAACTCTTATACAGTATGGAATTTGCTCATTGTTGAAAGCCTTAAAGTTATCTATATATATTTGGTTGTAAAGCGGTCAAAATAACCCTTTTACGTTGGTAGTCCCTTCCCCTTTCCCTCCCGAAATATTATTACTCATTAGAGCATGGTTATCATTTCAATAGATTCCAGGCAGATTTCGTATCTGTACACTATCTCCAGTGCAGATGTAAATAAAGGTAACAATAGTATCAAACGTTATAAATCGATTGTAAGAAAACAAATCCGGGTAACAAACTAATACCAAGGGAAACACGCCAACTGTAAGAGAAAAACGACGAAACAACAGAACACTGAAATGCAGCAAAAACAATCGACAATGCAACATACATAGAAACGAACTATTAAATAACAAACCCTCTGTTTTTTTGGCTAGCCAAACCTCGTGCTTTATGGCAATGTTAAATATACCGCTAAAATGACAACAATAAGGAAGTTCGCTACTCTGTTTCAAAATAACAAATGTTTCATGACACTTGTATATATTGAAAGGGGGCGAATAAAGGAACAAAAAAAAAAAGTAAATAAAATATATAGGTCAATGTTCTTGTTTTCTATACATAAGCCATTGAAATTTTAATTCTATAAAAATTATTAAAAAATAATTATGATTTTATAAGACTTTTACTGATGGCTTATAATTATACATGTAAAAGATTTATGCAAAGAAAAATTGGGGTCAATGGGCAATGTTTTTAAGGCATTTAAATGGATAAAACCAGAAGACTCCGAAAATCTGACCAAAAAATCCAAAACATTATTTGATTTGATCTTTGTTGTTTTTACGCGACTTTTAAGCACCGCATTTAGGCTGTTTCGTGGCGGTCAGTTTTAATTGGTGCAGGATGCCGGAGAGCCCGAAGAAAATCACCGACCTTTGATAGGAATAAAGGCAATAGTAGTATACCGCTGTTTGAAATTCATAAATCGATTGAGAAAAAAAAATAAATCTGGATTACAAACTAAATAGTTATCAAAGGTACCAGGATTATAATTTAGAACGCAAGACGCGCGTTTCGTTTACATAAGACTCATCAGTGACGCTCATATCAAAATATTTATAAAGCCAAACTAGTACAAAGTTGAAGAGCAATGAGGATCCAAAATTCCAAAAAGTTGTGCCAAATACGGCTAAGGTAATCTATTCCTGGGATAAGAAAATCCTTAGTTTTTCGAAAAATTCAAAGTTTTGTACACAGGAAATTTATAAAAATGACCACATTATTGATATTTATGTCAACACCGAAGTGTTGACTACTGGGTTGGTGATACCCTCGGGGACGAAAACTGAGGGTAACGCATCAAATATAAGAGAAGAACTACGACACAACAGAAACACAACATTTAAATGTAGCATATACAAAAACGAACTATAATACACCAATGTCACTTTTCCTGACTTGGGACATTTTAAGAAAAAAGTGGTGGGCTGAACCTGGTTTTGTGGCATACCAAACCTCCTGCTTTGATGGCAATGTTAAATATAACATTTAAATGACAACATTACATGACAGGACTACAATACAAATGAATGGGAGAAAATATAGGACAGAGAAACACACGAATAATAGCCAACAAAAGGTACCAGGTTAAAAATTCAACACGCCAGACGCGCGCCTCGTCCACACAAGACCAGCAAGTGACGCCCAGATGAAAACTGACAATCCTAGTCAATTAAGATTAAAGTCGAACTCCCCCTCAGTGTTGACTGGCTAGTGATTACAGTAGTAACTACTTTTTTCTCTTGATAAAATTTTATTCAAATATGTACTATGAAACATTCACCAGACAGTACCTGGTGTCACAAACAGACTGTCCTGGTATCTATGATGAGTTTATTAGTTAAAACAAATAGAAATTCAATTTAAGTTTAGATATGTTTATAATCAATATAATACTTCTGCATCTGTTACATTGATAACGGGATTGTCCGATATAAAATATTTTTCTAATAAGAAATATTCTTTTCTCTGATTTAAAAGATAAAAATAGTGAGAGATGTATTTTTCTAACAAATGTTTTAAATAGTCTACTAAATTGAGTTTAGCTTGAGGATTCAACAATATGAAATTTCTTCTTTTATAGATACTAAATCTTACTACACTCATAATAAAATTATAGAAATAAAAATTAAAACCGTTACTTCTTTTTTAAAAACCCATAAGTATCGCTTGGTCAAAATCAAGTGTATTTACAAAGTAAACTGAAATTTATTAAAAAAAATCCGTCAGAATTGTGACAGATTGACACTTTATAAATAACTCATAGCTGAGAAGGTGATGGAGCAGATTGTTACGCGAGAAAACATTGTCAATGCTTTTTCAAGGGGTATCACCCTTATATCACCATCTCAGCTATGTGTTATTTAATTATTATACTGGATGTCCTATCATTATTGTCTTTTACAGATTAATTGTATTTTAAAAGTATTTTCTATAACGTCACATACATATCAACGTTACAGGTATTATAAGAAACAGCAAACGTTATATGTTTTTTTATTTGTTTGTTTTTTTTTAATTTTGACAGTTAAATAATAAACTATGAGCAAAACAACGTAGAACTTAGGCATTGTATTTAATTACTTGATGTAAATTCGATTCATTTTCCTTTAAATTGTCGGTTTTAGATTGGTCTAGAGGAGAGGGTAACATTAAAAAAAATTGTTACCCTCTCAGCCATGTTATAGAGTAAATTAACACCATCGTATTATCCAATCAAAATATGGCATTTTAACGTGAAGTATAATAAAATTAATAAACATATGTTTTAAATCTTCTCTAGATTGTGCACACACAGGACAAGTGACATTATCAGACAGGTTAAATTTTAAATTAAGTGAATAAAGTTCTTAGAAGTACATGAAAATTAAGTTCCCTGCATTTACCAGGCAAACTATATTTTGAAAAAAATATAACACTTTGAAAGTTCTAATTCTGGATATTTTTTGATCCAATAAGATTCTGATATAGGCGATTTTCCAACAAGTTGTATTATGAGATTATAAAAAGTTCGAGTACTTTGTGGCAAAGGAACTTTTTTTTTTTATCTTCAACAGAAAAAGAAAAACAATCTTCAATTATTTCAAAATCTGTGAAACTGGATTGACATTTTCATTGATAAAATGTACCCATTCAGGATGCAAACTGACAAGCACATTTTTATAAAATTTGCAGACATCATCATATTTCAGATCAGCATCTCTCTCAATAAAATTGCAATAAATTTCAGAAAACCAGGAATGACTTCATATGTTAAATGTTTAACTTTTGTTATTCCTACAAAAATGAAAGGTTTATGATTTAGTAGTTTACCATCTTTTGTAACATTTTAGTTGAAAAAGAATGGCATCCCGTGAATATTATTTTCATTAGCTTCAAAGGAGACACAAGTCTTCATTTTGCTCCATGCAAGCAACATTTCTAGCACCAAACAAGGAAGCTTTGAATAAGTTTCAATTCACAAAGTAAAATTTCTTTACCAAGATTCATATTTTCTATTTTTGAAAAAAAGTATATTCAAATATTTTTCCACAGAGCAACATAATCTGAATTTAATAGCCTACTAATAAATTCTAACCTAAATGCAAACATTTTGAGCATTGTGTCTGGAAAATGCATACCACCTTTAGATTTTTCTAAAATAATTGTTTCATATGCCACATGATGAGTTTAAAAATTCCATAAAAAATCAGCACATATTTTCTTAATTTGTAAATAGTACTCAGAAAGTATAGTCTGCACTGTAAGTGTATACCATAAGTTTGACATCAGTAGAGATGATACAACAGCAAATCTACCATGAAGTGAAATGTTTCTCTGTTTCCATCAATTTAAAACAGTAGTTATTACATAGACCATTCGGCAATCGGGGTTCCCTCCAAAACATGACAAGCGAACATCCTTAAATGACAGGAATACAGAACAAAGAAATGCCAGCACACCAAAACAGAGAAATACACAAAAAGATAATATAAAAGTACATTTGGACATGTTAATCAAAGAATAGCAACGATTACACAAATTAATTAAGGACAGTACACAAGGACTGCTTAATTGAATTACGAACTGTGTACCTGACCACACGAATGTATCAACGCCACAAAAAGAATGTTCACAGGTAAATTTCAAATAATTGGATGTAAACTTCGTAACCAGAACTCGTGTCCTAATATAACTCGAACACTGCAGATTCAGAACTCATCGTAACTATCAATTTGCCTTTATTTACATAAAACGCTAGGCAAACGGGATAACCAATTCCGTCATCTTTCTCAAGCAGCTTTCTTGCTTGTTTACCATCTGACGACAATACAAATATACTATCGTTACCAGATGAAGCAATATAAACGTTTGAGTCTTCAACTATAGATATTCCTTGAGGAGAACAGACTGGTTGATCTTTGTATTCCCACATCTTCTCTCCAGTCAACGAGCAGCATGTTACTGTTTGGTGTGAGTTATTGGTATAATATAATTTGTCTTCGGATGTTGCTACATAACTTCTGTCCGACAGTGTTTTGTCTTCAACCAAAGTAGAAAGGAAATTACCTGACAACTTTACACTCTGAATACCTCTACGAGTACCACAATACGTCAACTTACCATCTATATAAGTTAAACCGTAACAATAGCTGTGCACATCTATTGTGCGTTCAACTTCTGTAGTTGCAATGTTTATGATTTGTATTTGTAAACACCTAGGAAATGAGACAGCGATTTTCTTGTGATCGATAGAAGTAACATCAAATGGATTTTCTAGTTGTCAGATGTACGTCCTTTTTCCATATTCCATCTTCGTTTAAAATCAGTACACGGTTGTCATACGTGTCTAGAACAATGATGTCTCCAGTACATGAAACGGAACATCCTGTGCCTATTTTTTTCAATATTTGTTTGTAATCTCAGTTTAATAGCGTTTATACCTGACGGTGGAGCAGAGTAAACAGACCTTGTCTGTGCTTGTTTTTCTTTCCCTGCCTGCATAACAACCAATGAAGGGTTTGATTGGACTGATACTAATCCTATTGTAGTAACTGAAGACAATAAATTTGAAATTGTGTCATGAATTTTACAGTTTATGTCAATTTTCTGCATACTTGCATCTGCAAATAAAGATTGCATCAATTTCTCATGTGTCTGAATTTCTTTCTTAATCATTTTACTGCCAAGAAAAGCTTGTAGGTCTGATGCATATTCTTTGATAGCTCTCATATCAGTTTGCAGTAGATCCACCTTTTCTGTACTTTCAGCAACTTTTCCCAGTACGTCTTCTAACTGTGATTTCATTTTCTTTTCGGCAGCATATAGATAATTAAGCGTTCGTTGTTCTAAGCTGTCAAGGTGTTCGTTTATTTTAATTCGAACTTGTTTTATTTCGTCGTAAAACTTCTATCTTTGTACTTGGAATTCAGCAAGATTTTGTTTTCTATCTTTAACGAGTCTCTCGAAATTTATTTTGATATTTTTCAGATTTAGATCAAGACTTTCCAATAAAGCCGAAGTTTTTGCGGTTTCTATGACTTTCTCCAGTGATAATATCACCATACACTTACCATGGGTATACTGAATACACAGTAGACAGCAGAGACTTTCGTGTTGCAAACAATAATTCTGGAATTTTCTGTTATGTTTCGAACAAAACTGTGAAATATTGGCAATCGATGGAGGCAATTGTTTATAGTTGTCGATAAATATGACTCCATGGTAACGTAGAGCTTTTGATGCATTGCGAAAATTAAGACATTTGGAGCACAGTCCTTCGTCGCATTCAGGACACCATAACTCTGCAGTTGTAGTTGAGTACTGAGACTCACATACACCACACACTATTGGATGCTGCCATATTAGTTTTTTCTTTGCAGAAAAAATGATAATAACCATTAAGCCTATTTTGATATTTTTTACTTTTTTGTTTTAATTCGTAACCGTTTGGTGAATAATGTGTGAGTTTAACTGCAGTTCTGGTTTTCCCCAAGTACCTTTAGTTGCGCCACACAGTTAAATATATTCTTCTACCGTAATAAACTTATGTAATGGACACACCAGTTCGTTTAATTGACTGGCAAGACACACAAGATACCCGAAGTTAGCAGTACTCTGAGTAAATAGTCTCAATGATAACAATGTTAAAATTATTAATCTTAAAAAATCATGGTCGCATCAGTAAGAATGTTACAAATGTTTTCAGAGTTATACAATTTTGTATATTTAATCAGATTTGCTCTGGACAGATTTAAAGAATATACGATAATAAATAAACTCATCATAGATACCAGGATTAAATTTTGTATTTACGCTAGACGCGCGTTTCGTCTACAAAAGACTCATCAGTGACACTCGAATCCAAAAAAGTTAAAAAGGTCAAATAAAGCACGAAGTTGAAGAGCATTGAGGACCAAAATTCTTAAAAGTTTTGCCAAATACAGCTAAGGTTATCTATTCCTTACGAAGAAAAGCCTTAGTATTGAACAAATTCAAAAGTTTTGTACACAGTTTTAAAATTTATAAATATTACCATATCAATAATAATTCATGTCAGAACAGAAGTGCTGACTACTGGGCTGTTAATACCCTCGGGGAATTAAAACTCCACCAACAGTGGCATCGACCCAGTGGTTGTTAATAAACTCATCATAGATACCAGGATTAAATTTGTATTTACGCCAGTCGCGCGTTTCGTCTACAAAAGACTCATCAGTGACGCTCGAATCCAAAACAGTTAAAAAGGCCAAATGAAGCACAAAGTTGAAGAGCATTGAGGACCAAAATTCTTAAACGTTTTGCCAAATACAGCTATGGTTATCTATTTCTTATCTTCTAGGTCGAAAAGCTTTAGTATTGAAAAAAATCAAAAGTTTTGTAAACAGTTAAATCTATAAATATTACCATATCAATGATAATTCATGTCAGGACAGAAGTGCTTACTACTGGGCTTGTGATACCTGTCGGGAATACGTGAATTAAGTAAGACAACGTTGCATGTTATAATTTGTGTAATCGATCTATAGAAGCCAAAGTATAAGTGACACGTCACAAAATCTTTACGTTACAATATAAGACATCACAAAATCTTTACGTTACAATATAAGACATAGGTGACGTTCCCGCGTTGTGTTCGCGCCGTATTTATAACAATACCCTCGGGGAATTAAAACTCCACCAGCAGTGGCATCAACCCATTGATAAGTTATTACTTCAAGGTTCAACTAACACACATAAACGAAGGTGTAAACAAAACTGTCAGGTTTCGAATTTTTGCTCTTTTATAACATTATTTTTTTAAATGAGTTTTTGTTAGTCAAACAATTACAACACAAAATGCAAAGGTAGCTATTTGTAACCGATGCAAAATAGACATGATATGGTAAACATTTCGAAGAATATTGTTGAGATTTTGATACAACAAATATAGGATAGCATAGAACCATTACAGCGTTGATAAATTTCATGATATATTACCTGCATGCGTGGACCAAAACTGACAATTAAAATTACATTTAGAGATTTCCCACTTTCAGGTTTGGATTACCACTTTTTTATATATATATTCGCGATATGATTTTTGGAAGTTTGACTACAAATATTTGTTTACCAGTGAGGGGGTCGAGACATGACATACAATATTGACTCTAAAGATTATGTGTCAATCACCGAGATCTATGCGCATCTTCAACAATAGCCACTCTTAAACATGACATTGTAGCCTAATTATAATACAATTCATTATTAAATTTTATATCTTTTTGTTCACCACTTGTTGATAATCAATTTTAATGTTTAAATTTTCTCTATCGTCTTTATTTTTCACCTAAAATGGAGAAAAAAATGAGAATAATCATATTTAAATGTCGATAACTCCTAGGAAGAGTTGACTGAAAATTCCGCCCACAAATCTATCCCTACTGACTATTAGTGTGTGTCTTAAAGAAGAGTTTCGATTTTTTTTCTATTATCAAGATTGAAGGTGAATACTCAAAAATGGTTATTAATTGTCATTTGAGTGCAACTACTCAGGTTAGGTGTTGACTTATTATTTTTGCAATTTCAACGTATGTTTATATCATGTATATTTGATTTTTTTTATTTTAAATTTCTATGTATATATTACTGTTTAAGATACCGGTAATAAACAAAATAAAAAAAATCTTTGTGACTAGTTTAAGGGCAAATACTTTTTATTTCAAAATTAATACATGAATTCCCTAACATTGACTCAAACTAATATTATTGTTATATAATTATATTAAATGTAATTTCATTATAAAACGTTATTCTGATTGGCTAACTGCACATCACGTGTTATTCATTAAGCAATTGCATTACACAATACAACTTATCATGCATGATGACACGAGGTCCCATAATAAAGTAAACAGCTAAATTAAATAAAAACTTGATGTAAATCGTGTTTTCATGATCCTTGCAAAAAATGTAATTATAAGTATTGAATGCTTCTTTTTGTAACTTCATAGGGTTGTAAAAGCGTTGACCGTGCGCACATTTTTAGAATGAAGCGCGGAACAAAATGTACTTCGGTCAACGCTTTTACACCCCAATAAAGTTACAAAAAGAAGCATTCAATTCTTAAATATACATATACTTATAGATTATCGTTGATCATCTCTACGAGATTGATTTCTCGCTTGAGCTGGTACGACGAAAATGAGAAAAGCAATCGAGTTGAGGTGACTAATGATAATCTGTTAATCGCTATTTTATAACGACGATGTTAATTTCATTGACATTGCGACCTCAGTTGGTAGCGATAATTTTTCATATCACTCTACTGTGCTGAGAAAGGAAATTACCAGTCAGTAAGATCATTACGTAATTTAAGGAAAATTTCGTAAAACAGCAAATGATATGCATATTCATATTGTGGAGATTTGTCTCATTGGCAATCATACCACATCTTCCTTTTTTGATATATATATATTCACGGTTCTACAATCTGTCGTTACCTGCATTTTGGCATTGCACATCATCATGTTTCTCTATCACTATTAACGAAGTGTTAACACTATAAAATCCGTTTGATGCTGGGTATATATCAATTGATACTTTAGTCTTAGAAACATGCTTTTTTATTAGTTGTTATTGGCTATGAACAAGTTGTCAGCAATTGCAAGTACTCTTATATCTATACTCAGCGTCTTTTTGTTGTTGTGGGGATGTCCTCCGATGTACGTCTTTTGTTACTTGATTTTTCTGCTTTATATTGATCTAATAAGGTAACCCCCTTTCAATTGATTTGTATAGTTTGTTTATTTGTTGTGCTGTTAAACTACTGTCCCATGTTAGGATAGGGTTTATAGTCCGCAAACATATTACTCCAGCCACATTCTCGAACCTACAATTAAGTGGTTGGCATGTGTTGCTGTGTATTATATTTGTATTTTGTTCATTGTTTTGTTCATATAACAGGCCGTTAGTTTTCTCGTTTGTAGTGTCTTACATTTGACTTTTCTGGCCTTTTATACCTGACTATGGATTTGCTGATTGTTTAAGGCCGTAGTGTGATCTAAAGTTGTTAACCTCTATGTCATTTAGTCTCTAGTGGAGAGTTGTCTCATTATACCATATTATTATTTTTATATAATCTGTTGATATTGTCTTGTTCATTATATTTGCCGTTTATAGTTTCTCCCCATCTATGTTCTATATAAATTGAGTTACTTAGTTATTGTCTTCATTTGATTTTGTTTTTGTTGTATGTCACCAACTGTAAAGGTTGTATGGAAATAAAATATTGAATTGAAAAATTGAATTAAATAGAGTAATCATAGTTTAAAAATAAATGGCAATTGTACAAAAAATAATGTCAAAATCGTTATTTAAAGCCGGCATCTTTTTAAGAAGACAACGGATCATTCCTACTTCGTTGATTTTGAAGTAATAAATCTTTACAAATGTCTTGCTAACGATTTTAACCATACAACTCTCTCTCTCTACGAAAGATACCAAAGGGATAGTCAAACTCATAAATCCAAAACAAACTGACAACGCCCTGGCTAAAAATGAAAAAGACAAACAGAAAAACAATAGTACACATGACACAACATAGAAAACTAAAGAATAAACAACACGAACCCCACAAAAAACTAGGGGTGATCTCAGGTTAATGTAACTTTCGAAGAAAAAATGTTAGCATTCATCATTAAAGGACAATTACCGTCTCGATGTATATAAACATTACTATACATACCCTTTTATAGTTTAAACATATTGTATTGTCTAAATATATAATAGGATTTGATACAAGTTATAACAACTTAAAATAATCATCTCCAAATAAGTACAATACGAGTATACAAAATTTCAAGATGACAGCAATTATATAATTCAGTACAGTATGAAAAATATATACAACAAATATAGTATGTTAAACAGAAACAGTTTGTACACTCTAAGATACAGCAATATTAATTGAAGAATCGTTTTGTATGTAATATATAACTATGTTTATTTCTGAAAAAGACTGTGCTTTATTCAACAATTACTTCTTCTGTTCGATATAAAATATGTTCTATGGATAAATCAACAAAGTGTTCGATGTTTTCAAAGAGATGATTTCTAAAATTTATGTAAAGGGGACATTCTAAGAAAAATTGAATCGAATCTTCTCTAGTACTAGTAATATAAAGTTTGATGAGCTAAAAATAATTGAAAGAAAAAACACAGTAAATAATGTTGAGAGGTGATGCGGATAACAATCCTCTTGATTTTCCTTAGACTTCAATGCAAACTAATTTAATTGACATATATTGACACCAGTTGAATCTAGTAATTTCACCCACTTAATTTTTTTAAAGACACTATATAAAATCTCCATTTTGATTTTTATCATACTATATCCTCTGGTTAAAAAATAATCAACAATATAAATAATCAGTTATCACCTTCAAAAAGATGATAAATCTAGAGGAATCCTATCTGCATCACCCCTTGAAAAATTTAAATGCCAGGATGTCCGGATCTGAGAAGACTTTGAACGACAGAATTATTTTATGATGTGACTCTGTACAGTACCTATATATCTTGGCATACTTTGAATGACAAAATTATTTTATTTATTAATATTACTTTTACTGTTATGTCTGTTTTTTGTGATATACATTTGACGTGACTCTGTACTTATGTATCTCGTCACACTTTGGACCACACTATTATTTTATTTATTTTTATTACTTTTACTGTTAAGTCTTTTTTTGTTATATCTACTTTACGTGACTGTATTTATGTAATCCGCCATACCTTGAACGACAAAATTATTTCATGTCTTTCTGTGCGAATTTCAAACGCGCAATTTACACCAGTACTTGAAACCCTCCATCATTTATGGGTGCATTTTCCATAGATAAATTAGATCGTTTAATTTAAACAAAATGAGGATGTTAAATTTGAAGAATGCCTTTTTGTGCTTCTTCGTTATATTCGCTGTTTTTATAGTGATTAAGATGATAACACAATGTTGACTGCTGTACCCCTATTTTTGACATTTTTACCTATTGTGTCTGTTTGTTTTGTTCACGCATCGGTGACACTATAATGGAATTTGATGCGACTGTCATACCAGTGAGAGGTTTAGCTAGCTATAAAACTAGGTTCAATCCACCATTTTCTACATTTGAAAATGCCTGTACCAAGTCAGGAATATGACAGTTCTTGTCCATTCGTTTTTGATGCGTTTTTTTATTTGATTTTGCCATGTGATTATGGACTTTCCGAATTGATTTTCCTCTGAGTTCAGTATTTTTGTGATTTTACTTTTTATATATATAAAAAGAAAATTTGGTATGGTTGCCAATGAGACAACTCCCCACAAGAGACCAAATGACACAGAAATTAACAACTATAGGTCATCGTACGGCCTTAAAAAATTAGTAAAGTCCATACCGCGTAGTTAGCTATAGAATGTGTGAGGTGTTTTTTTTTTATCTCAGCAATACTGATAAAGACTGGTAAATTGGCAATTCTCATATAAGGTACTTAAAGCGTTTTATTACACCTACGCAATCTTGTATCTAACACACAGTCGAATACGATACCCCAATGGATATAAAGAAATATGACGAATAGACACCACTTCATTAAAATTACACAGAAAAAGTAGAGATTAAGCAACATGAACATTAACAACAAAACGGGGGTAAACCTATGTGCTCCTGATATATGATTGATTTTGCATGGAATATACTCTAAATCTATAAATTTAAGAACATTTACCTGCATTGATAAGTGATCAAGGACAAGAAAGATTACACGGAAAATCGATTCCTTGACGACAAATAATGCACGTGACATTATTTGTTATCATAGGGGGTAATCCATATCATATTTCTAGAAGACTACATGAAAAGAGTGCAGCTCATGTTACTAGAAATCTCAGCGATGTAAGAAGCAAAGAAGCAAAGAATAATATATGCTCAGACGACAATAATTTACTTAAAATGTAGTTGAAAAAAACCTTTTATTTTCTTTTAATGGGAAAGGCAAATTCTTATTAGCTCCTTCGTACATGGATAAATTGAAAACATTTCCTTTCAGTTTGTAAAATATGAATTTAATTTTTTAAACCAAAATGGATAAGATTTCGATGAGAAAAAATTCAAACATTGTGCTTTTCCACTAATGACATATGCTCATGTATTTACACCACACTTGGTATTTGTGTGCATACAATCATTCTTCTGTAGGTAAATGTGAAGGTTTTTTTAAAGATATATTTAAAGAAGACATGAAGAATACTATTTTTTTTTCAATTATCATAGTCGGAAAACGATTAATTTACAAAACTTGGTCAAGATAACGTAGCGGTCTTCATTAATAACACCATTTTATCACATTGACCATTCATATTGCCTTTAAAACAGACTACATGTAAAACGTATATAGATTTATATTTATTTATATAAAACTGTTACTGTTTCTCATACATATCAAATTTATTCCAACTCCGTATAAAACAGCACTTTACATGCACCTACTCATCAACGGGTTTCTTTCGAGCCCATCTATTCAATGACTGACTTATGTATTTTATAAAAATGATATCCCAACCATAATTATACTCTGATCCGACGTATTAGTAGGCACAGTTAACAGATTTGGTCAATTTTTGGTTAACGGAATAACACACGGCTGTATTTTATATCAACGGAAAGAGGCGACCAATGTCGTCGTCAATGTTAAAAAGTTCCAAGATCAAATCTTAAATTTCAGGGAAATACAGTCGCGTGGCGCATAAAACATTAATCCTGGGATCTATGATGAGTGTTTTCACTTTGATATAAATTTTTGCCCAACATGCATACGCGTTAAGAGCGAAATGAATTCAAATAGTTTAAAGTATGATCATTATTGGTCAACGAAGATACAAATATCTTGTCTTAGGAAGGGATAAATCCTACTTTGTAAAGGATCACTCTGATTCAAACAAAAAATTCTCTGAAATTGACATTATTAAGATATTTGATTTCTTGATTGACAACATATTTGTTACGTTCGGAGGACATGTTTTTCAACAGACTATCGGCATTCCAATGGAAACGAATTTTGTCCCTGTTCTTGCCGACTTGTTTCTTTATTTTAATGATGGTTGTTGCTCACAAGGAAGCTATTAAATCAAGAGTTCCAAATGGCGAAGTTGAAATCATCTCTTCGTAAATTTTACAGACGCCATCACGAGTTGGTTGACCGTTATGGAATAACCGTTTCACAAATGATATTGGATATGTTCCTTACGTCGTAACTACAAACCCCTTCCGTTTCATGAATGTGACCTACCGAATTAGACTATTTACTGGATTTATTATCTCATAAGCAGCACGACGGGTGCCACATGTTGAGCAGGATCTGCTTACCCTTCCGGAGCACCTGAGATCACCTCTAGTTTTTGGTGGGGTTCGTGTTGTTTACTCTTGAGTTTTCTATGTTGTGTCATGTGTACTATTGTTTGTCTGTTTGTCCTTTTCAATTTTAGCCTTGGTGTTGTCAGTTTATTTTCGATTTATGAGTTTGACTGTCCCTCTGGTATCTTTCGTTCCTCTTTTATAGTTTCTAGATTTTGGACTAATTTAAGAGCAAAAGAAACAAAATATACAGTTAAGTATGTCAATAATATCTTGGCTTACAACTAGAAATTGACAATGAGGGTCAGTGGAAAATAAATCTTTACGACAAAAAAAAGGATTTTAGCCTCCCAACTGTAAAATTCCCTTTTCTTTGTAGCAATATCCCAGCTGCGCCTGTATGAGAAGAATATTACTTAGAGTTGAAAAGATATTTCAGGGCTTGTTTTTCCAATTATGATTTCATTGATATATTGTCGTTATAAAAATGTCGTAACTTTCCCCTGAATGAAACCTACCGAATAAGATATACCACCGGGTTTGAAAAAAAGAGAAAAACGACGGGTGTCAAACGTGGCGCAAAATCTGTCTACCCTTTCAAAGCATCCGAGATCACCCCCAATTTTTCGTGGTTAGTGGTGCCTATATTTTGGTTTTCTATGTTGTTTAATGTACGGGTTTTTGTCTTTTTTTTACAGCCATGGCATTGTCAATTATTTTCGACGTTACTCTTTTAATGTTTATATTAGATTAGTTGTGTAAAAGTTATTCGTCAATTTCTGGATGAATTCATAATTTTCTTTGGGGAGTGTTTGTACTTTATTTCACAAATTGTGTAATATAAATGCAGAATGGATTGAATTATGTATATATTTGCTTAACAGAAATACAAAACCATCTTCAAACGATAAAAATGATAAATGTTTATCTAAGTACACAATCATTTCAGGACCTCTGAAATTAAATTTGAGGAACAAGTAAACCGGTTTCGGATATCCTGAAATATTTCAGGAAGTTTTCAATGCTTTGTGGATATCTTAAATTTGCATTATGAATGTCTGGAAATATTTCAAGGGCTCCTTAAATACAGTAATTATGACTAAATCCGTGACTGGTATTAAATTAACTAACATCTTCTGGATTTTAAATTTCTAAATGTCTTCAAATTATTATCCATTCCAAGGGCTGACTAGGGTATAGCAATTTAATGTCCGAGTTCACCTATCCGATTTTAAAAACTGTGCGAGAGAGGGAATCTGTTTAGCTGTGCGGGATGTATCTTTCTAAATATGCACGAAATATTTGCTCCAGGACATAAAATAAACAATCAATCAGAATATTCATATTTTTCTTTTTTGCATATAACACACTTCCGCTTAGAATCAAGATTTGATTTTATGTACGTTAACTTTATCATCACAAAAAGATGAACATATAAAAAAATGAAAAAAAAAACAAAAATACCGAACTCCGAGGAAAATTCAATATGAAAAGTCCATTTTCAAATTGTAAAATCAAAAGCTCAACCACATCAAACGAATGGAATCAACTGTCACAAACGTTGTCTTATGTAGAAACAGGTGGATTTAATAAAATGCAACAGAAGTATACAGCTGAAACGCATCAAATATAAGAGAACTACGACACAACAGAAACACAACATTAAAATGTAACACACACAGAAACTAAATATAATATAACAATGACCATTTCCCTGACTTGGTACAGGGCATTTTAAGATAAAAATGTTTAACCTGGTTCTATATTTTTCTAATCATCTCACTTGTATGTTAATCGCATAAAAGTCCATTATATTTACAACGCTGTGTGAAAAAAACAAATTACAACATAGATAAAAATGTCAAAATAAGGGTACAGCGGTCAAAATTGTGTTATAAGACAAATAAATATGGCATCAAAAAGAAGAAGACTTATAGACAAAGCACATTAGCAAACATGAAAGACAAGTATACAAAAAAATACCACATCACAATAACACAATGACGGGATCTATTAGTACGAAGCAAAATAATGAATATAACAAAAAATAAACTAGACAGTAAAAGGAATACTTCTCAAAGAATATCAATAACACATGATAAAAGACGTTAGTACCTAGAATCTATAACCCAAGACCACCGTGAATATTTGTAGTCGATAGGAAATATTTATCAACAAGGTCTTGGTATCCTCTAATGAACTTTTAAAACAAAAGAACGAGACACTCTTTGACATACCCTACTACTCTGTTCAGACACTGGTGACGTTTTACAGAGTCTGAGTAGCAACTACAAGCTCTTGAATACCGAATGAACAGGAAAATGTATATCCCCTATGCAGGTCAACTAGACAAATTGCTACTAAGATGGGGGAACTTAATAATTTCATACTTAGAATCGTTTGACAAATTCTGTTACTGAAATGACCGCTTGTGTCAATTTCGAGTTATAAGTCTGTAAGAGGAAGCTGTGTCTGTTATTTCTTTAATTTCTGGTTATGGAGGATATACCAATGGAATCGAATAAAAAAAGTAAGGATTGTTAATGGAAAGAAGATAATTAATATATCTGAATGTGAAATTAAATTATCTGGCTTCTTTGATATTCTTGTTTTTGACAAGTATCTGAAGGACCTCCGACTCAAATAATTATATAAACAGGTCGATAAGGAGAGGGGCACAGTTCGTTCTCATATGAATGCTGATAATTTGCATGTTCTGGTCTTACATAACCCTCTGAAATACAGAATGAATACATAATTATATCCATATTAATAGTCACTATCATCATAAACATTAATACTTTGTTGCTTGAAAATAAACTAAAAGTTTCGGTCTCATTATCTATTTTCATTGAATATTTTGTGAATTTGACAATGTATCTCAATTTTTTTCTACAAATGATATCAACCCTTACAGGCAATTTGATGTGTTTTGTCATACAGATTTGGTCATTTAATACGGTTACTCAGTACTTAATTCATTTTCATAATGTTGACAAGGTTAGGCATTTTATGAATTACCTTAAAATTTGAGAAAGTTTACAACTTGTCTCAATTGAAAAAAATGCCCGTAAAATATAACTTGCAAATAACCAAATTTCAGAAATTTCCATACAACAAATTAATTTGAATCTTTAATAGATACAAATTTTTGATTTAGATAAAGGATTTAACATTCTATTAAAGTATCATCACTTACAACACAAGACAAAGAATATCATAATTAAAAAAAAAAATCTATGTACGTAAAATACTGAGATATACCAAATATATTTTTCACATACATTTTCCTTAATAGATAACATAACATCAAATAGCTTCAAGCTATGAATATAAAAATTGAATTGTCTCTATAAAACAGGTCTTGGCAGCAACCGTATCGCAGCACTCGTTATATTGAAATACTTACATAGCTGCGGAACTGTAGCTCTTTAGTCCTTGTGTTATTTTTTACTATTTGCGGACCATAGAGCTACGGATTTTTCCTATTACAAAACGTTCGGAATTGCGACCCAGAATCAGGTCGCACTTTTTTCCCAAAACATTTTGGTTTATAATCCATGCAAAGCTTGTCACTATGTTAAGTTCGTTTCGTAATATATTTTTCTAGGATATGACGTACTGATTTATGTTTGAATATTTTTTTCCTTAACACTGTTATCTAATTATTCCCATTTGTATACATTCTCCGCCATTTTTGTTCAGCCATATTGAATCTCGTTGTGACTCTTTACAATATGTTCATCTTTTCATGATGGCAAAGTTTACTCACAAAAATTTAAATCTTGATTCAAAGCGGAAGTGTGTTATATGCAAGAAAGAAAATATAAATATTCTGATTGTTTGTTTATTTTATGTCCAGGAGCAAATATGTCGTGCATATTTAGATAGAATACGAATTTTTACATTATTTACAGCTGCACAGATTTCCTCTCTCGCTAGGGTTTTAATGTCTGTTAGGTGAGGTCAGCCATTATATTTCTATACAGTCCTTGGGATGGATAATATTTCGAACAAATTTCAAAAATTCAAAAGTTGATGTTAGTTAAACTTATCGCAGTGACGGACTGAGTAAAAATAACTGTATTTGAGGAGCCCCATGAATATTCCCAGACCTACATAATTCAATTTTAGGATATCCATAAAGCATTGAGAAACTGCTGAAATATTTCAGGATATCCGAAACAAATTTTCGGGTTTCTTAAACTCAAATTTTAGAGGTCCTGAAATAGTTGTGTACCTAGATAAAAATTTATCCTTTTTATTGTTTGAAGCTTTTCCTATTTCTGTAAAGCAAATATATACATTATTCAATTAATTTTGCGTTAATATTACACAAGTTTTGAAATAAAGTACAAACACTCCCAAAGAGAAAATTAGAATTTTATCCAATTTAATCAAACTATAGATCTCTGATTTCGTTATAATGTAGTATAACGAAATCAAAGATCTATATTTAAATTAGATCGGACATGGTGGTGCCGTACAATAAACTTTATTCTTTAAAGCTTGATTAAAAGGGCATTGACTAGGAGATTTGAAATACAGTAGAATATAATTTTGTTTTGTTCAATCATTAAAATCAATGAAATAATAAAATAATAAATGGTTTTTAGCAGCAAATTTGGTTCAATTTTGCCAAAACAAGCAAGTGAATAATTCGTCGCCATTCAATCCGTATTCATGTGATCAATTAAACCCATTAGCTAGAGATTGGTTATGCAAAAATAGTCGTTTTTAGTAATTATTCAATCCACACAACAACAAAAAATTCATATATACTAAGGTAAAAACGATAATTAACTTATTGTTTAACTTATCACATGAAATGAAACAGACCTAGAAATATTCAATCGTACGAGATCGTTTTATATCTATTGCTATGTTATATCGGGTTATTTGACCGTCGGTAGTTTTTAGATGTCATCTCAATAGTTAATCAGATGGCGTGAAATTCTGATATATATATTATCAACTACATGGATTGTTAACTATTCATTTCAGACTGATTGTAATTTTGATGTATGTTACAGAATGTTATAAATCAAATATGAGAACTTGAGTCAAAACGATGAACACGACAGTTAGTGCCCCATTAAGGCTATGAAGGAAAATTGTTTACTTTCAAAGAAAGATGAATTTGTTTTACTGCTAGTATTCAAGTTAATCGGTTGTTTGAAAAGTAATCACAAACTGTAACCTTCAAAATTAACAGATACAATAAAAGTAGTAAGAAATGTGTGAAGAGGATGCAAAATTCATATGCAATATCACAAAATAACAATCATAATAAAAGGACTTTTATTTTTTTTTAAATCACCACAAATTTTAGAGTTCGTTTTTTTACATGTCTTTTTAATCTAACAGCTTTAAAACAAAATAGACAACCTTAGGAGATAATCGTGACCTTTGATGTATAATTGAGAAGATTAGTACTTTAGATGTTTTGCTGGTACACATATTTCGTATATACTTCAAAAAGAGCACATAGTTTACTAGAGTAATATACTTCCAAACATCATTCTTATTACAACTACATGGAAAAGTTGTGCAAACTTCTCGTTTTATCTGTATTCTAAACATTTATCGAAATTTCACATTTAACCGAATTTGTTATAAATAAAGGCAACAGTAGTATACCGCTGTTCAAACTCATAAATCCATGGACAAAAATCAAAATCGGGGTAACAAACTAAAACTGACGGAAACGCATAAATATAAGAGGAGAACAACGACACAACACTACAATGTAACTAACACACACAGAAACGGACCAAGCATCAGACAAAATCCCACGAGAATAACAAATATAACATCAAAACCAAGTACATGAATTTGGGATAGACAAGTACCGTGACACGTCTTATCGCAATGTCAATTTACACTCAAAAATAAGAGAAAACAAACGACGCAACGTTAAATTGTAACACACACAGAAACGAACTATAATATAACAATGGTCATATTCCTGACTTGGTACAGGACATTTTTAAAGGAAAAAATGGTGGGTTGAACCTGGTTTTGTGGCATGCCAAACCTCGCACTTTAATGGCAATGTTAAATATAACATAGAAATGACAACATAATATTACAGGACTACAATACAAATAAATAGGAAAACGTAAAACGTTCCGTCGCCACAATTATGACGACAAGTTTGGGTATAAACGTTTACCAAAAACTGAAGGTGTACCAAAAGCCTTATGATACTTTATTTGTTCACGTAATAGCGCTTTGTCTTGGTATATCTTTATCGAATGATAGCATGACATAGGTCTCAAAATTACTTTCCCCTGAAAATGCATCATTTTAGGACATAAAAAATGACCACTATAAAACAAGTATATTGAAGAAGAACTTTCCTCATATGCTTTCTGCATATACATTACCGTTTTAGCAATTGTTTTAATAGAACATTCTATTTAAAGACAGACAGACAGATACCATAAACTTTATATTGACATATAAATATGTCAGCCAGAGTTTGAGCTTGTTTTGCTTTATCTATAAAAACAAGATTGACGAAAAAATGTCATTTATTCAAAATCATAAAATGCAAAAAATTACAATTTGCAAATAAAACATTTGACATAAAAGTTCACAATTAATATGCAATTATAATACATAGTTAATATGATATTACATCACCTAAAATCATATCAATAAAACATTTGACATAAAAGTTCGTAATTAATATGCAATTATAATACATAATTAATACGAAATTACATCAACTAAAATCATATCAATTGAATAAATGACAAGTAATAGCAAAGGTAGGGAGAAAATCTGCCACAAATACACTCTTACATTAAGAGTGGATCCCCCACCCGAGGGCTCTGACGACGTGAATCCAGTCTATGTACATAAAATGCATGTTATAAAAATCAATTATGTATATATATAAAAGAAATAAAAGATTGCAGTTACAGACCAGGCAATGCTGACATCCTTGACATGCTCTCAAAACAAATCACAAAACATATAATAATGTACACAACTGTACAAATCATAATTGAAATTAGCATTTCTTATGACAATGATTAATCAGAAGATTAATAAAACAGACACTGGTTATTAATAACAGATATTAAAAAAATGACCACTATAAAATATGTATATTGAAGAAGAACTTTCCTCATATGCTATCTGTATATATATTACCGTTTTAGCAATTGGTTTAATAGAACATTCTATTATTTCTTCAATTTTATTCTGTTGATATACTGATTCTTTATAGGTCATATCAACCTTATATATTGTTTTGTACCCTGGCACAATCTAGCCATGTGTCAAAACTGACAAGTTGCTCAATGACCCCAGGCTACCTTAGGCATGATACTATTTTTCAGTTGCATCCATTTTAAAACGATGGAGTGTTAATGCCTTTCATTCCATAACAAAATCTAATATCGCATATCAAGAAAAATATGTTTTCGGTGCATTTTGGAGCTAATCATAGGTCTAATAATAACAAATAATTGAAATAAAATTGTGTACAGAAATATTTGATGTCCTGTTCGAACTTTGTATTTGGTGTCATCGCAAAAGATTTCAGGTATAGTTAAGTATATTTCAATTCTATACCACGTTATCAAAACTGTGTTCTAATAGAGTCCGTATAATAAAGGTCCATTATAGTTCACAACTATTAGTTTTTCTTTCTTATCATCAAATGCGAGTCCGAAAGGATTGTTAATTCCGGTATCATTTCCAAGCAGCTTTCTTGCTTGTTTTCCATCAGACGATAATACAACTATTGTATTGTCACTAGCTGAAGCAATATAAACATTTGAGTATTTATCTACAGCGATCCCTCTAGGAGAAAGAACTGATTTATCTTTGTATTCCCACATCTTTTTTCCAGTGAATGAGCAGCATGTTACGGTTGAGTTAAAGCTATTGGTATAAAATATATTGTCTTCAGAGGTTCCTACATAACTCCACACGGACAAGGTGGTGTCCTTAACCAAGTTGGAAGAACATGTGTCTGATAAATGAGTTTTCTGAATACCTCTTTTTGTATCACAGCTCAACAAATAGCCATCTCTGTAACATATACCGAAATACAAACCTTCCGTTTTTATCGAGCGTTCAACTTTTTTAGTTGTGATGTTGATGATTTGTATCTGTTTTGTACTAAAACATGTTACGGCAACTGTCTTGTCAACGATACAAGTTACATCCACTGGGTATTGAGTTGACAGAGGTATATCACTCTTTAAGGTTCCGTCTTCATTTAAGATCAGCAGACGTTTGGTGCTGTTGTCTATAAGGAACATGTCTCCTGAACTAGAAAAAGAACACCCTGTGATTCTAGTAAATTCAAATTCTCTTTTTAATGTCATTTTTATATCATTGATAGTTGTAGGTGGTGCATAATGAGAAGATATAATCTGTGCCTGTCTGACTTTCTCTGTCTTCATTACCACTAATGGTGAACTCGATTCGACAGATATTGACCCTAGAGAAGTAACTGCACAAATTACATCTGATATTTTGTCCTCAATTTTACAGTGTATGTCTATCTTGTGTAACCTTCCGTCGTCAAATAAAGACTTCAAGAATTTCTCATGTGTGTGAATTTCGGTCTCAATCATTTTACTCCCAAGAAAGGATTGTAAGTTTGACGCATGTTCTTTGATCGCTGACATATTAGTTTGCAATAAATCTAATTTTTCCGTACGGTCAGCAAGTTTTCCAAGTAAGTCTTCTACTTGTGATTGAACTTTCTTTTCTGCAGCATACAGGTCCCGAAGTAGTCGTTGTTCTAAACTGTTAAGGTGCTCGTTTATTTTATTACGGACCTGTTCTATCTCGTCATGAAATTTCTGCCTTTGTTTCTGGATTTCATCAAGGTTCTGTTTCCTATCTATAACGATTCTCTCGACATTTAATTTGATATCTTTCAGATTTTGATCAAGACTTTCCAATAAGACTGAAGACTTTTCTAATTGTATGATTTTCTCAAACGATAATATCCCAACACAAGCAGCATGGTTGGACTGAATACACAGTGGACAACATAGACTATTGTGTTGTGGACAACTATCATGGAATTTCCTGTCATGCTGTGAACAATGTTGTGATATATTTGCTATCGACTTCGGTAATAGTTTGTAGTTGTCGACAGATATAACTCCATGGTTACGTGAGGATTTTGATGCACTGTGATGCTTCAGACATTGGGAACACAGTCCTTCATCACATTCAGGGCACCAGTAGTCAGCATTTGTTGTCGTGAGCTGAGAGTCACAAACACCACATAAAACTATGTTTGATGAAGAAATTTATTCTTTGCTCTGTGGAAAATAAGAAAATCTCTATTATACAAATTGCAATTCCAAAAATTTCTTAATGAACTGTTACAGAAGAAGTCAATGGAAAGTAACATTGTTTATTTAAGTTGTCTTGTGAATATGGTGTATTGCAGTCATTTTAAATATTTGAGATCTAGAGCTTCTTAAAAACACCGTAGACATCAGAATGGCATCGATATCACTGTACGCAGCTGCAAAAAGGCTAGCTTTTCAATCGCAAACAAAAGGTGTAAATGAAAAGGATCGTGCACAAATTTCTTGCAAATGCAAAAAAGCTATGATACCATTTTGAGGTGAATGTCACACCAAGCCTACATGCAAGAATGTAACGAGCGATGCAAACTGACTATGGCATCAATGCTTTATATATACGTAGGTTTGGGGATTATAAAATTAATAAATTATCATGTAACCATCACTGTTATAGATAAAGTTTTTGTATTATTGAAACGTTTATAATGTAATTTGAAAAAAAAATTAATACCTATATATGGTCCGGTCCGTTAATAACCAAACGAGTATTATACTCATATGGTCCGACCATATGAGTATACGCATATGGCTATGACAATACGCGTATGGTCCAAATACTCATATGGTCCGGAACCTATATATGTCCCAGTTCTAGTTTTTTCTCAAACACATACCAATGGTTCAATAAAATTGATATACTTATTGGTAAAATGTGTTTATCAATAAAAAAAAAATTAAACTTTCTATCTGTCCTTTAGTCTGGTTGATATCTCTATGACCCATTCGCCAATATCATTCTCAATTCTATCATTTAGGAATATGTATTTTCTTACATGAATAACTTGATTAATATTTCTAGAGTTGTAGTATTCTTCTTTGAAAACAATGCAATTGTATAGTACATTATGATTATTAAAACAAGTTAGAATTGTCCTGTTGTAATGCATAAATATTATGTTTTCTGTAAAAATGTGTTACAGTTACAAAAAGGTATACTAGTATGCATGCAACACACAAAAATCCACATAATTTATATGACTGTCAGAATGTGCTTCTTATGCAGAAACTGCTCCAACAAAATAATGAGGAAGAAAAATGAAAAAAGGGGCAAGATTCATCACTAGAGACTATAAGTCAAGAGAGGACGGATGTGTCTCAAAAATGCTTGCCCAACTGGATCTACAAGACCTCCAAACAAGACGAACAAGCCAGAAGTTAATATTTATGTACAAAGTGGTTGAGGGGCTGATTCCAGCTATCCACCCAGACGAATTTCTCAAAAAATCACGTCCTAAGAGAAATATAACTACCAAGAAACTTGAAGGATTCCAAGCAACCAATATTGTGGAAAAAACAAGTAAAGAACAACTCTAACTATTTTGACATTCCACCAAGCAAAACACCACAATATTCAAATTCCTTTTTTGTAAAGACAGTGATCGCGTGGAACCAGCTGGACGACACTGTAGTGCGCGCAGCAAGCGTAGAGACTTTAAATCTGCTCTCACGCCCCGTCAATAAATTGGCGGCGCTCTCTCATACCGTTATATCAAAGCCAGTATTGGTATCGACAACGTATTCATACAGATGATACAGATTAAAAATGACACGCCGTAAATTTTATCAACACCATCACAAATTAGACACGTGCCTACACATAATTTTTTCACAATTTTTTGTTTTTATTAAAAAAAATAATAAACAACGTTATCTGTAGATGAACGCCAGTGAAGTTGTCAAAACTCTTTAATTATCGAATGTCAGGTGTACACTAGTCTCTCGTCCTTAGTAAATGGAATATTGGATAGAATTGAATGTTTTTATATGATTTTACCTCATATAGATACTATAAACTAGAACTTTGGTACTGATCATTTAACTTCTATCAACAAAAACTTGAATGAACCCAAACTTAGACTCACCGAACAACAAGCTAAAAATTACTCGTGTAAAACCATTCAAACGGGAAAACCAACGGTCTAATCTATATAAAAAACGAGAAACGAGAAACACGTATAAATTACATAAACTAACGACAACTACTGTAGATCAGACTTAATATAGGTGCAAACATTTGCAGCAGGATTAAAAGTTTTAATGGTACCAAACCTTCTCCCCTTTTCTGAAACAATAGTATAACATCACAAACCACAAACACACGATAAAATATCAATTGGAAGGCTTTACTCAATCAAAAACGTAAATTAACACACTATGAACGAATACATTTGATAAATTGGATACCTATCAAGCAGTATATGATATGATATCATATGAGTATGTACTGCAGAGTGGTTCAACCTGGATGGATGTGCAGAAAACGTTGACTGCCATAAGACCATATTTTACAAGTTCAAACAGTAGTTGAAATTTTATCTTCTGTAACTTATTAAGCCTTGATGCCAGGTGACCTAATTATATAACCGTGTAAATACGAAACCTAATAGAAACCCCACGAAAGGAGATCAATTCACTAAATATAACAGGCGAATTGATGTAATTGGTTTTAAAATATTTTACCTGATTTTAGGAATGATACAAAGAACTAGGAAGGTTAATAGTATAAATAGATATGTGACGACAGACTACATGTGACTAAAATTTGATCAAACATATAGAATGAATGAATCGAAAAGATATGATCAATAGTTCGATTTAAATAAATGGAAATATGAGGGATATGGATCATGCGTACCTGTTAAAGGTTTATCTAGAACCAATGGTGAATAAAAGAAGACGACTTTTAAAAGACTATTAAACAAATACTTTACTAGTACACACTTCAAATTGTTCAGGATATACTCAAATTAAAAAAAAACCGTGAATACAGCCTCTTTCCACCCGTGTCTCGATCAAACAAGCAATTCAAACTTGTTTAGACATGTACTAAATATCTCTAAAAACATTAGAATTTTATTCTTACTTCTGTATCAACAGGTTATTAACAGTTTCTACACAAAATATGTAACGTTTATCTATTTTTGCGCTTCTTTCATTTACGTGTTTGTATTTCTAAGTCCTAGTACTAAAGGATTTGTCAATTTATTTCATTGGTGGACATTGGATTGAATATTGGAATTTTTCTATACGTTTTCAAATCCCCTCCTTGAACATAACCCAGAATAAATTGAAGGCTTCCTTTCCAAAAGAAAAAACAATGTCAGCACTCTCTTCATAATTTTTTAATAACTTTTAATTCTTTTGGTGGAATAAATGCATGGATAATTTTCATTATTATAATTATTAAAAAAAATCTGAAAATAAGAAGATGAGGAACGATTGCCAATGAAACATTTATCCCCACAAGTTCAAATAAAGAGAGTGTGATCAATTGTAGGCAACCGTACGACCTGAAACAATGAGAAAAGTCCATACCGTGTATTCAGCTTTAAAAGACGCCGACATAAGTAATATGAAACAATTCAATCGAAAAAGATAACGGCTTAATTTATAACAAAACAATTAACGAAGAATAGATATGACAGATATGAAACAATGACAAGAACTTCAGGCACACAAAGAATGTGTTAAACATGTTTAACACTGACCCTGTTAAAATTACGTGTTATAGTATTCTTTTATTTGTCTTTATGAATATTACTTTTATTGTTTGATCTGTTTTTGGTTATATCCATATGACATGGTTCTGGACTTATTCATCCGGTCATTTTTTGTCTTTTATTTTTTTCTTTTTGGTTTGTATTAATGCCTTTTTGTGTTTCTTTTTGACATATGACGTAGCTGTACTTATACATCCCGTCATTGTGTTATTGTGCTATAATAATGGTAAATATTCATATTCTTGTCTTTCATTTTTGCTAATGTACTTTGTCGATATGCATATGTGTTTCTTTGTTTCATATTTGTTTGTTTAAAATAGTAATTAAACTTATATTGTCATTCGTTTTTATGTGTTTTGTCATTTGATTTTGCCATGTGAATAGGGACTTTCCGATTTGATTTTCCTCTGAGTTCAATATTTTTGTGATTTTACTTTTTACAATACTGACTGCTGTTCCCCTATTTTTGACATTTTTACCTATAATGTCTGTTTGTTTTGTTTTCATATCATTGTCAATATAATGGAATTGTATGTGACTGTTATACAAGTGAGAAGTTTAGCTAGCTATAAAACCAAGTTTAATCCACCATTTTTTACACAGGAAAATGTCTGTACCAATTCAGTAATATGACAGTTTTTATCTATTCGCTTAATGTGTCCGAGCTTTTAATTTTGTCGTTTGCTTACGGACTTTGCCGTTTTGAATTTTCCTCGGATTTCGGTATTTTTGTTATTTTACTTCAAACTAAGTACATATCTGAGAGTAGTCGCAGTTACTAACAGCTATTTTAAGTAGAGTAAGCAGGAAAACAGATGATGTATTTAAATGCAAAAAAAAACCTATATATATTACACCATAAACCATTATAACATATCAATGATGAGTTTTTCGATGCATCAGGAAACATTATTTACCATTTATAAATTTCCTCGACCGAAAAGCTTTTATGATCTAACCTTTTACCGGAGCCGCCAAACCCAAAACATTTGAAAGAAAAGGATGAATTTGGCCATAAATTAACAACACCAACTACCAATATACAGGGTCTTCTGAAAAAAATAGCTGACTTCATAGCCAAGATTCTTGCTCGCAACAGACGCAGGGTAGAGATCGATCGACAATCCACAGCTTTTTCTTCTCTTCCTAATGTTTTGTAACTCGAGGGAGAGTATTTCCTACTGATGAAGTACCATTTTTCTTTTATTCATTAAGGCTTTTCAACCTCAGGAATATATTATCTTAGCTGTATTTGGCAAACCTTTTAGGTAGTTTTGGTCCTCAATGCTGTTCAACTTCGTAATTGATTTGGCCTTTTAAAAAAAAATTATTCGAGCGTCACTGGTGGGACTTTTGAAGACGAAACGCACGTCTGGCGCAAATATAAAATTTCAATCCTGGTATCTGTGATGAGTTTATTTACCATCTCCCATTTTTCTCTTTTTATTTTAAGTGCCACCGTGAGTACACACTTGGAAATATATAAGACACGACTTTCATTTTCATTCTTTGTTTTCCAATAAATTTACAATACTGAAGATCGAATGAATTTGGATTAAAATATGCTTACACGACAATAACTCTTTTATTTTTAGCTGACTTTGTCAAATTAGAATCAAATGACTGATAAATGCAAACCATAATATCAACATTCAGCTTTTACAATTATATTAAACACCAAATTTTATTTCGATTTTTTACTCTTTAATAATAATCAACATCAGTTTAAAACGTCTTAAGGGACCTTTTATTATTTATCTAAGAAAGGGTGGACTGGTCAAAATGCAGGGGGTCAATTTTTGTTATGTGTGTTTAAAAGGGGATTTAATTGTTTTTAAAAATTCCAAGTGGGGGATCAATATTTTTTGCAAATGAGTAGTTTCAATACTTCAAGAGACTAAATGTAAAAAATAAAAAAATACAACTGTCAAATGGAAATTAATTTTTACCACCATTCATATACAATTAAGTAAGATATCACATAACTTTAGTGTCAGATGAAGGAAGCTACCAAGTCCCCCTCGAAAAGTTATTACTCCTTAGAGCAAATGATTAAAAGGAAAGTTTGCAAAGAACATTAATTTAAAAACTCTTCCATGCTTGTCATTTCAATAGATTCCACGCAGATTTAAGTATCCCTACAATATCTCTAGTGTAGTTATAAACTACATTGTCATAACTCGTGTCTCAATATAGCTCGAACACTGCAGGTTCAGAACTCATCGTAACTATCAATTTGCCTTTGTTAACATCAAATGCTAGTCCACGAGGATCATTAATTCCGTCATCTTTCCCAAGCAACTTTCTTACATGTTTACCATCTGACGACAATAAAAATATACTATGGTTATAAAACGAAGCAATATACACGTTTGAGTCTTCATCTACAACTATACCGTACGGAGAACATACTGATTGATCTTTGTATTCCCACATCTTCTCTCCAGTCAAAGAGCAGCATGTAACTGTGTGGTGTGAGCTATTGGTATAGTATAATTTGTCTTCGGATGTTGCCACATAACTTCTGTCTGACAGGGTAATGTCTTCAACCAAAGTAGAAGGGAAATTACATGACAACTTTACACTCTGAATACCTTTACCAGTACCACAATACGTCAACTTGCCATCTCTATAAGTTAAACCGTAACAGTAGCTGTGCGCATCTATTGTGCGTTCAACATTTGTAGTTGCAGTGTTTATGATTTGTATTCGTAAACACCTAGGAAAAGAGACAGCGACTCTCTTGTGATCGATAGAAGTAACATCAAATGGATTTCTAATTGTCAGGCGTACGTCCTTCCTCCAAATTCCATCTTCGTTTAAAATCAGTACACGGTTGTCAGACTTGTCTAGAAAAATGATGTCTCCAGTACATGAAACGGAACATTCTGTGACTCCTGTATTTTCAATATTTGTTTGTAATCTCAGTTTAATAGCGTTGAAAGCTGACGGTGGAGCAGAGTGCACAGACATTGTCTGTACTTGTTTTTCTTTCCCTGTGTGCATAACAACCAATGGTGGGTTTGATTGGACTGATACTAATCCTATTGTAGTAACTGAAGACAATAAATTTGAAATTGTGTCATTAATTTTACAGTTAATGTCAATTTTCTGCATACTTGCATCTTCAGATAAAGATTGCATAAATTTTTCATGTGTCTGAATTTCTTTCTCAATCATTTTACTCCCAAGAAAAGCTTGTAAGTTCGATGCATATATTTTGATAGCTCTCACATCACTTTGCAGTAGATCCACCTTTTCTGTATTTTTGGCAACTTTTTCCAGTACGTCTTCTATCTGTGTTTTAATTGCCTTTTCGGCAGCTAATAGATCATTAAGCGTTCGTTGTTCTAAGATGTCAAGGTGTTCGTTTATTTTAATTCGAACTTGTTTTATTTCGTCGTAAAACTTCTGTCTTTGTACCTGGATTTCAGCAAGATGGTGTTTTCTATCTTTAACGACTCTCTCGACATTTATTTTGATATCTTTCAAATTAAGATCAAGACTTTCCAATAAGACGGAAGACTTTGCGGTTTCGATGATTTTCTCCAGTGATGATATCCCCATACACTTATCATGGTTGGATTGGATACACAGTGGACAACAGAGACTTTCATGTTGCAAACAATAATTCTGGAATTTTCTGTTATGTTCCGAACAAAACTGTGAAATATTGGCGATCGATGGAGGCAATTGTTTATAGGTATCTATAGGTATGACTCCATGGTAACGGAGAGCCTTTGATGCATTGTGAAAATTAAGACATTTGGAGCATAGTCCTTCGTCGCATTCAGGACACCAGAACTCTGCAGTTGTAGTTGAGTACTGAGACTCACATACACCACACACTACAATACTGGATGATGCCATATTAGTCTTTACTCTGCAGAAAAAAATGATAATAACCATTAAGACTTTTTTGATATTTTTTACTTTTTTGTTTTGATTTGTAACCGTTTGGTGAATAATGTGTGAATTTTACTGCAGTTTTAGTTTTCCAAAAGTACCTTTAGTGCCGCCACACAGTTAAATACATTCTTCTATGGGAATGGTACCGTAATAAACTTATGTAATCGACTAACCACTTCGTTGAATTGACTGGCAAGACAAACATTGATCAAGATACTCGAAGTTAGCAGTACTCTGAGCAAATAGTCTCATTGATAACAATGTTAATATCATTAATCTTTAAAAATCATGGTCGCATCAGTAAGAATGTGACAAATGTTTTCAGAGATATACAATTTTGATCATTTTATCAGATTTGCTCTGGGCATATTTGAAGAGTATACGATAATTAGTTATAACTTCAAGGTTCAAGTAACACACCTAAACGAAGGTGTAAAAAAGCTGTCGGGTTTCGAATTTTTGCTCTTTTATAACTGTTTTTGAAAAATTGACTAATTGTTAGCAAAACAATCACAACACAAAATGCAAAAGTAGCTATTTGTAACCGATGCAAGATTGGAGGTGAATACGCAAAAATGGTAACCATCTTCATTTGAGGGCAACTGCTTCTGTATGGTGTTGACTGATTATTTTGGCAATTTCAACGTATTTTTATATCATTTTTTTTTTTAATTTCTATGTATATATTACATAAAAAGATACCGGTAATAGACAAAATAGAAAAAAAATCTTTGTGATTAGTTTACAGGTAAATACCCTTTTTTTCTAAGTTAACACATGAATTCCGTAAATAAAGGCAACAGTAGTATATAAACTCATCATAGATACCACTGTTCGAAACTCATAAATCGATTAAGACAAAAACAAATCCGGGTTACAAACTGAGGGAAACGCATCAATTATAAGAGGAGAATAACAGTGAATCAAACTAATATTATTGTTATATATAAATATACTTATAGATCATCGTTAGGCATCTAAACGAGATTGATTTTTTTAGCATGAGCTGGTACGACGAAAGTGAGAAAAGCAATCGAGATGAGATGACTAATGATAATCTGTTTATCGCTATTTTTCCTACGACGACGTTGTTAATTACATTAATATTGCGCCCTGAGTTTCTAGCGATAACTTTTATATAACTCTGTTGTGCTGAGAATGGAAATTATCAGTCAGTAACATCAAAGGAAAATTTCGTAAAATAGAAATAAATATGCATATTCATATTGTGGAGAGTTGTCTCTTTTGCAATCATACCACATCTTCCTTTTTTATATATAGATTCACGGTTCTACAATCTGTCGTTACCTGCATTTTGGCATTGCCCATCATCATGTTTCTCTATCACTATTAATGAAAGAGAGACGAAAGATACCAGAGGGACAGTCAAACTCATAAATCAAAAATAAACTGACAACCCCATGGCTAAAAATGAAAAGGACAAACAGACAAACGACACAATATAGAAAACTAAAGAATAAACAACACAAACCCCACAAAAACTAGGGGTGATCTCAGGTGCTCCGGAAGGGTAAGCATATCCTGCTCCACATGTGGCACCCGTCGTGTTGCTTTTGAGATAACAAATCCGGTAAATAGTCTAATTCGGTAGGTCACATTTATGAAAGGGAAGGGGATTGTAACTACGACGTAAGGAACATATCCGATATCATTTGTGAAACGGTTATTCCATAACGGTCAACAAACTCGTGATGGCGTCCGTAAAATTTACGAAGAGATGATTTCAACTTTACCATTTGGAACTCTTGATTGTATAGCTTCCTTGTGAGCAATAACCCTCTATCAGGAAAATCATGATAGGAAATGCAAGCACGGGAATATCGTATCAATTGAGAGATATATACGCCGTATACAGGTGCTGCTGGAATGAAGTGTTTACACTATAAAATCCGTTAGAGGCTGTATATTAATAGATACTTTAGTCTTAGAATACATGCTTTTTTATTAGTTGTTATTGGCTATATGAAAATGTTGTCAGCAATTGCAAGTACTCATATATCTATACTCAGCGCCTTTTTGTTGTTATGGGGATGTCCTCCGGTGTATGTTTTTTGTTACTTGTTTTTTTTTCTCTGCTTTATATTGATCTGATTAGTTAATCCCCTTTACATTGATTTGTATAGTTTGTTTATTTGGTGTGCTGTTAAACTACTGTCCTATGTTAGGATAGGGTTTATAGTCCGCAAACATATTTACTTCAGCCACATTCTGGAACCTACAATTAAGTGGTTGGTTTTTGTTGCTGTGTATCATATTTGGTTTTTGTTCATTGTTTTGTTCATATATCAGGCCGTTAGTTTTCTCGTTTGTAGTGTCTTACATTTGACTTTTCTGGCCTTTTATACCTGACTATGCAGTATGGGTTTGCTTATTGTTGAAGGCCTTATTGTGATCTAAAGTTGTTAACCTCTATGTCATTTGGTCTCTAGTTGAAAGTTGTCTCATTATACCATATTATTATTTTTATATAATTTGTAGATATTGTCTTGTTGATTATATTTGCTGTTTATTGTTTATCCCCATCTATTATATATATATATATATATATATATATATATATATATATATATATATATATATATATATATATATATATATATATATATATATATATATATATATATATATATATATATATATATATATATATATATATAATAAAAACTATAACACAAATTCCCATACGTTTCGGCCATTACGGCCTTCTTCATTGGAATAAATTACAACATAGAATGTTGTAATTTATTCCAATGAAGAAGGCCGTAATGGCCGAAACGTATGGGAATTTGTGTTATAGTTTTTATTATACAATCATTCAGAGACTTTACATATATATATATATATATATATATATATATATAGTAATCAAAGTACCAGGGTTATAATTTAGTACGACAGACGCGCGTTTCGTCTACATAAGACTCATCAGTGACGCTCATATCAAAATATTTATAAAGCAAAACAAGTAATTGAGTTACTTAGTTATTGTCTTCGTTTGTTTTTGTTTTTGCTGTATGTCACTATCTGTAAAAATTGTATGCAATAAAATATTGAAATGAAAAATTGAATTGAATTGAGTAATCATACTTTAAAATTAAATGGCAATTATACACAAAATAATGTCAAAATCGTCATTTAAAGTCGACACTTTTTTAAGAAGACAACGGATCATTCCGACTTCGTTGATTATGAAGTAAATCTTTACACATGTCTTGCTAACGATTTTAACCATACAACTTTCTATCAATCTTTTATTGTATCAATATAATTGTCCAAATTTCGAGGAAAAAATGTTAGCATTCGTCATAAAAGGGCAATTACCGTCTAAATGTATATAACCAGAACAATACATACCCTTTTATAATTCTAATTCAAACATATTGTATTGTCTAAATATATAATATGATTGGATACAAGGTAAACCAACTTAAAATAATCCTCTCCAAATAAGTACAATACTAGTATACACAATTTCAAGATGACAGCAATTATATAATTCAGTGCAATATGAAAATATCTACAATAACAATTTCTTTTAAACAGAAACAGTTTGTACACTCTAAGATACAGCAATATTAATTAAAGAGTCGTTTTGTATGGCATATACAACTATGTTTATTTCTGAAAAAGACTGTGCTTTATTCAAAAACTATTTCTTCTGTTCGATATAAAAGAGGGACGAAAGATACCAAAGGGACAGTCAAACTCATAAATCTAAAACAAACTGACAACGCCATGGCTAAAAATGAAAAAGACAAACAGAAAAACAATAGTACACATGACACAACATAGAAAACTAAAGAATAAACAACACGAACCCCACCAAAAACTAGGGGTGATCTCAGGTGCTCCGGAAGGGTAAGCAGATCCTGCTCCACATGCGGCACCCGTCGTGTTGCTTATGTGATTACAAATCCGGTAAATAGTCTAATTCGGTAGGTCAAATTCATGAAAGGGAAGGGGATTGTAGTTACGACGTGAGGAACATATCCGATATCATTTGTGAAATGGTTATTCCATAACGGTCAACCAACTCGTGATGGCGTTATAAAATATATAAAATATGTTCTATGGATATATCAATGAAGTGTTCAATATTTTCAAAGAGGTGATTTCTAAAATTTACGTAGAGGGGACATTCTAAGAAAAAATGAATCGAATCTTCTCTATTAATATTTAGTTTGATGAGCTAACAAAATTGAAAGAAAAAACAGAGTAAAAAGTGTGAAAAAAAGATAAACTTTCAGGCTGGAGTAACCAATATTACAGTGTTGAAAATAGATAAACCTTAAGGTCATATGATACTTTAAATCTAATAAAAAAAAATCAAATGTATTATATACTTAAATGGCTGAGTTTTACTTTTAAAATGTGTACATTGACTTTCTTATAAAACTTTTTTTTTTCTTTTCATAAATGTACTGTCGTTGAAAAATATTGACTTCCCGTTCTATGTAATGTAAAAGTAAATAAGAGGAGAAAGAGGAAAAAGAAATCACAGCAACAATACTGCATGTTAGCACTGAAGGATAAATTACTAGTAGGTTGTTTTCATTTTTCAGCGGGATTTCCATTGGATCAAGCAAATATTGATGTTGATGCAACTACAATTATAGGTATTGATTTAATTATGACAGCATTGATATTTTGAGAATAACATGGATTTATACACCATTCTCAATTTATACATAGAAAAAGAAGATTTGGTATGGTTGCCAATGAGACAACTCCCAACAAGAGACCAAATGACACAGAAATTAACAACTATAGGTCACCGTACAGCCTTAAAACAATGGGTAAAGTCCATACCGCATAGTAAGCTATAAAAGGCCATGAAATGACATTTGAAAAATAATTCAAACGAGAAAACTAACGGCCTAATTTTTGTACGAAAAATAAACGAAAAACAAATATGTAACACATCAACAAACGACAACCACTACATTACAGACTTAAATAGAAATACATGTATCAAAAACATGTTTATTTCATGACAATCACGAGTATACAAATAGTTGTGTGACTTGAATATATATGAGCATATTTTTCAATTTCTTGAATTGTTCAAACAAGGATGTGTAGAATATGTGTGAGGTGGTTATTTTTTATCTCAGCAATACTGATAAAGACTGGTAAATTGACAACTGTTATATCAGGTACTTAAAGCGTTTTACTACACCTACGCAATCTTGTATCTAACACACAGTCGAATAAGATATCCCAAAGGATGTAAAGAAATATGACGAATAGACACCAGTTCATCAAAACTACACAGAAAAAGTAGAGATTGAGCAACATGAACATTAACAACAAAACGTGGGTAAACCTATGTGCTTCTGATAATCATATATGAAGGATTTTGCATGGAATCTACAACAAATCTATAATTTTAAGAATATTTACCTGCATTGCTGAGTGATCAAGTACAAGAAAGATTACAAATAAAATCGATTACTTGACGACAAATAATACACGTGACATTATTTGTTATCATAGGGGGTAATAGTGGTGATCCATATTATGTTTCTATAAGACTACATGAACAAGAAAGAAATCTCAGCGTTGTAAGAAGCAAAGAATATATATGCTCAGACGACAAAAAATTACTTAAAATGTAGTTTTTTTTTTTTATTCTCTTTTAATGGGAAAGGCAAATTCTTAATAGCTCCTTCGTACATGAGTAAATTGAATACCTTTCCTACAGTTTGTGAAAATATGAATTTAATTTTTTAAACCTAAATGGATAAAATTTCGATGAGAAATAATTCCAACATATTTTTTTTTTTGCCCTTATGACATATGCTTATGTATTTTCACCACAACTAGTATTCAAATCATTCTTTTGCAGGTAAATGTGAAGTTTTGTTTAAGAACGATTTATAAATAAGACATGATGAATATCACTTTTTTAAGTGTATGTCCATCTGTAGTTGGAAACATTAATTTGCAAAACTTGGTCAAGATAAAGAAGCGGCATGCATTCATAACACAAGTTTACCACACTGACCATTCCTATTTCCTTTAATTAGAACAGACTACATGTAAATCTTACGTCTGAAAATTACACCCAACAGTGATAGAATTAATCACTAGAAATAAGTTTCTCTAATTTTGAACCTATTTATCCTTTTCCCGACCTGTTGATTATTTTTGTAAAATCAACGTGTAGTTTGTTTGATCTCTGTTATTTATTGGTCAAAATCTGATTATGATGTCAAACTTTCTTGTTTTCCTCTGAATATCCTATTGTGACGTCATGAAAAAGGCGTTCATGCCAATCTCAACAGTTACATTTTAAATATTTAAAACGTTATGCGAGCCCTGCTTTTTAAATTTGAATAGTAGATGAATAGCGTATCACATTCAATGCAGTGATAGAATCTCTCTCTCTCTCTCTCTCTCTCTCTCTCTCTCTCTCTCTCTCTCTCTCTCCAAACAAGTATAAAAAGTAAAATCATTTTCTAATGTTTCTAAGCAAGTGATAACCATACAATAGTTTTGGCTATTGGATATCAGTGTGTATGTTACAGACTTAATACAAGTACTTATATAAGTATGAAAATAACACCCAACAGTGTTAGAAATAGATTTTTATGCTGACAATTTTTTTCCGGGATTCACCAAATTTGATCGATATTTATTTAACGGAGTAACACACGGCTGTTATTTATATCAATGGAAAAGAGGTGAACAATGCTCATAAAAATGTTAACTTCGTAGTTGTCTGCAGTAGTCACGTTTCAAAATAAGGTCAAAGATCGAATCTTAAATTTCAGGGAAATGCAGTCGTCTGACACACACTATTTTAATTCTGGTATCTATGATAAGTTTACATACTTTGATATAGCTTTTCGCACTACATACATGCATTAAGAGTGTTTATTCGAATAGTTTAAAGTATTATCACTATAGTTTCTAGATTTGAAATGGTTCAAGATTCAACGTTTGGCTTTATAACTATTTTGATCTGAGCTTCACTGGTGGGTAGACGAAACGCGTGCCTAGCGTATTAAATTTTAATTATGGTACCTTTGATAACTATTAATGAGGATACAACAGATACAGTCAAGTTTGCCTCATATCTTTGTTTACACCTAGAACTTGGTGGGGGGAAATAAAGCTTTACGACAAAATAGATGATTTCAGCTTGCAATTGTAAACTTTCCATTTCTATGTAGAAACATTCAAATATTTCTATTACCTAACTATTTCCAATTATGATTTCCTTGATAGAGGATTGTTGCTCACAAATACAGCTGTTAAACCAAGAGTTCAAAGGTCGAAGTTGAAATCATTCCTTTATAAGTTTTTTTCTTTTCACAAATTTTCAGTAACTGCAGTGGTTTACTAGGGCAAACCTATTGTTAAAACAGTGGAGAAATAACTGCAGTTATTTTGTTATTTAGTTCACAGATGACGACGAATATGTCCCTATAGTAATATCCAACATAAATCCTGGTATCTATGATGAGTTTATTTGCGACCACTGGGCCAATGCCACTGCTGGTGGAGATTTATTTCCACGAGGGTATCACCAGACCAGTAGTCAGCACTTCTGTGTTGACTTGAGTTATCATTGATATTGTCATAATTATAAATTAAATGTTAATAAAACTTTGAATTTTTGAAAAACTAAGGCTTTTCTTCCTCAGGAATTGATTACCTTAGCTGTATTTGGAAAAACTTTAAGGAATTTTTGGTTCTCAATGCTCTTTAACTTCGTACACTATTTGACCTTTTAAACATTTTTTTATTCGTGCGTCACCGATGAGTCTTTTGTAGACGAAACGCGCGTCTGGCGTAAATGTAAAATTTAAATCCTGGTATCTATGATGAGTTTATTTGTCGTCGTCTTTGCAATCTCATCCCCTTCCTCCCGAATGTGGCCTATAGAATAAGACATAATATCACAAGGTTTGTGATAAAATGAGCAACACAACGGGTGCCAAATGCATCTAATATCTCCCCCATTTTGTAGTGGGGATAGTTGGTAAGTGGTGCTCATTCTTTGGTTTTCCATGTTGTTTAATATACTGTTGTTTGTTTATTTGTCTTTTTTTCAGCCATGGCCTTGTCAGTTTATTTTCGACTCTCTTAATATTTCTATTACCAAATGTAATTCGAGATTAAAATTTTGAACATATAGGGTCCTAATTTACAAATTCAGCTGTTAACTTTTTTTCTATATCAGAATCGTTTCTCCACATACTTTTTTTCATATATTAAAATTGATTAGTTGATAATTTGATAAACGTTTTTCCTCAATTTCTGGATAAATTTTTAATTTTTCTTTTGGGGAATGTTTGTACTAATTTCAAAACTTTTGTAATATTAACGCAGAATGGATTGGATTATGCATATATTTGCTTATCAGAAATAAAAAAGGATAAATGTTTATCGTGATACACAATTAGTTCAAGACCAGGAAATTAGATTTCAGAAACCCACAAATCGGTTTCTAAAATCCTGAAATATTTCAACAGCTTCTCAATGCTTTATACATATCCTAGATTGGAATTATGGTTTGCTTGATGCCAGGAAATATTTCAAGGCCTCCTTAAAGTAATTTTAACTAAATTCGTGACTCATATGATAAGTTGGTCTAACATCATTTGACTTTGGAATTTTTAAAATTCCGAGGACTGTTAAGCAATATCATGAATTTGTTTAGCTGTGCGCGATGTGTAAATATGCACGAAATATTTGCTCCTGGACATAAAATAAACAAACAATCAGAATATTCATATTTTTCCTTGTTTCATTTAACACACTTCCGCTTTGAATCAAGATTTGATATTTTATGAGTAAACTTTGCCCTCAAGAAAAGATGAACACATGAATGAAGACAAAATAACAAAAATACCGAAATCCGAGGAAAATTCATAATGAAAGGTCCCTAATCAGCTACATCAAATAAATGGACACCTGTTATATTCCTGACTTGGCACAGAAATTTTCTTACGTAAAATCAGGTGGATTAAACCTTATTCTATAGCTATCAAAACCTCTCACTTGTATGATAGTTGCATAAAAGTCTATTATATTTGCAACGATGTGTGAAAAAAACAACAGAAAACATAGATAAAAATGTGAAACATAGGGATACAGCGGTCAACATTGTGTTATAATAGTGTAATAAGACAAACACATAGGCAAACAAAGAAAAATAAGAGGGCATATATTAAGTGATTGAGGCATTGAAATGTAATGCTGATTTTTATAATTTTACAAGTCTGTGTAATTATTTCAAATTAACGAGTGCTGCATACGATTGCCGAGACCTGTTTGAAACAGACCATTTATTTTTTATATTTATAGATTGAATCCCTTTGTCATGTTATTTTATTATGAAAAATGTATGTGAAAAGTAAATTTGAAGTATCTTAGTATTTTATTTACGCAGATTTGTCTCCTTAAATATGATATTTTTCTTGTGTTGTAAAAAATTGAAAACAACACGTTTAATAATTTCATGCGTCCTAAGCGCTTAGTGATGATACTCTAATAAACTTTTAAGTCCTTAATCTAAAGCAAAATGGAGATTCAAATTAATTTGTTGTATCCAAATTTCTGATTTGATTATTTGCAAGTTATATATGTTACGGGCATTTTCTAAATTAAGACAAGTTTTAAACTGCCTCATTTTTCAGGTAATTCATAAAATGCCTAACCTTGACAACATTATAAAATTGACTAAAATATTAAAGTCATCTTATTAAATGACTGAATCTTTATGACAACATTCATCAAATTGCGTGTTTGGGTTGATTTCATTTGTAGAAAAATTATATCATTGAGATACAGTGGCAAATTCACAAAATCTTGCATGAAAAAAGATAATGGTTCCGAAAAATTTAGTTTATTTTCAAGCAACAGAATTTTAATGTTTATATTTACTAGTGACAGTTAAACAAATTATCTTCTTTCCATAAACAATCCAAACTTTTTTGATTGGGTTCATTTGATATATCCTCCATAAAAAAGAAATTATAGAAACAACATGCACGGCTATCTCTGTCTCATTTTAGACCTCTTTTTTTTTAAGCGGTCATCTCAGTACCATAATATTTGTCAAACGAGACGATTATAAGTTGAAAATAATACTGGACTGGAAACTTCCCTTGTGTGGGTAACACTTCACAATAATCTAACTCGATGCTCGGTTTGTTTACTTTGCAACAACCTTCGTCATCACAGTTAAATTAAAAATTCAGTCCGTTGCTGTGTGTGTTACATTTTAATGTTGTGTCGTTGTTCTCCTCTTATGTTTAATGCGTCTGGCGTACTAAATTATAATCCTGGTACCTTTGATAACTATTCCCATACTTTTAGTTTGTTACCCCGATTTTGTTTTTTGTCCATAGATTTACGAGTTTTGCACAGCGGTATACTACTGTTGCCTTTAATTTTAAACCCAAATATTGATAACTTGATACAATACATAATAAAATTAACGGTACCAATTTTCTTTCACCAGATGCGCATTTCGACAATACATGTCTCTTCAGTGATGCTCGTGGCCGAAAATATTTAAAATCCAAAGCTTATATAAAAGATGAAGAGCTATAATCCAAAGGGTCCAAAAAGTATAGCCAAATCCGTGAAAGGAATCAGAGCTTTGCATGAGGGAGATACATTCCTTAATTATACCCCCGCTTTAAAAAAGGGGGGGTATACTGTTTTACCTCTGTCTGTCAGTCCGTCCGTCAGTCCGTCAGTCAGTCCGTCCCATGAAACTTTCGTCACATTTTTCTCAGGAACTACACATCCACCCTTTCTGTAATTTGGTATCAACATTTATATATGTCAGCCATACCGTGTGATGCGTTTTCAGATTCATCACTCGACAGCTTCCTGTTTACCGAACAATTGTATGATTTTACACATGATAACCAAGTTAAAAATTTTCGTCACATTTTTCTCAGGAACTACAATACAAGGATTTCTGATATTTGGTTTCAGGATTTTTATAAGTCAGCTATACCGTGTGATGCGTTTTCAGATTCATCACTCGACAACTTCCTGTTTACCGAACACTTGCATATTTTTACACTATTAATATTATCCACTTGCGGTGGGGGTATCATCAGTGAGCAGTAGCTCGCAGTTTCACTTGTTTATAATAATTTTTATCATTTTGTAACAAAAAATTTAATAACACAAAAAAATCCGTATTCGTATGCCAGTACCGAAGTACTGGCTACTGGGCTGTTGATACCCTCGGGGACTAATAGTTCACCAGCAGAGGCATCGACCCAGTGGTAGTAATAAAATTAACGGTACCAATTTTCTTGCACCAGATGCGCATTTCGACAATACATGTCTCTTCAGTGATGCTCATGGCCGAAAATATTTGAAATCCAAAGCTGATATAAAAGATGAAGAGCTATAATCCAAAGGGTCAAAAAAGTATAGCCAAATCCGTGAAAGGAATCAGAGCTTTGCATGAGGGAGATACATTCCTTAATTTATAACAGTTTCTATCATTTTGTAACAAAAAATTTTAATAACACAAAAAAAATCCGTATTTTCATGCCAGTACCGAAGTACTGTCTACTGGGCTGGTGACACCCTCGGGGACTAATAGTCCACCAGCAGAGGCATCGACCCAGTGGTAGTAATAAAATTAACGGTACCAATTTTTTTGCACCAGATGCGCATTTCGACAATACATGTCTCTTCAGTGATGCTCATGGCCGAAAATATTTGAAATCCAAAGATTATATAAAAGATGAAGAGCTGTAATCCAGAGGGTCCAAAAAGTATAGCCAAATCCGTGAAAGGAATCAGAGCTTTGCATGAGGGAGACACATTCCTTAACTATTGTTTATCAATTATTTTTTTTCTCTTTTTTTTTTTTTTTTTGGTAGACGAATTTTCAAAATATTAAATTTTGCTCTAAGCAAGATTATTTAGAAGAGAATTGGTTGGATCATAAATAATAACTAATGAGAAACGTTAGTCTTTTTACAAGGTGACAATTTTTATCGAAAGTTTTACTTTTATTCACAAATACATGACGTTTATTTTTCCCGATCGGGGTTATGACGTCTACACCAAGTACGTTCAGGTGTGCACACCTCATTTCCAAGTTTTGTAAAGTTCTCTGTACAAGAAGAAAACTTACTACAAACGCAATATCGGATCCGATTTTTGACGGATATGTTGTTTACAGAGCCCATAGATGTTATAACTATACCACTGTATTGAAAGATTTTAAGATAGTGATCGGTACCAACATTGACTTTGTAATTTCAGATTAAAAAATGACTAAGTATGTATTGATATAAATGTATAGGCACTTATGATCGAGCATTTTTGTCCAAACAAATATTTTGGCTTTGATCAAGGTCATGCTTTTCTGTCACCGTTTATGACTTTTTTCCACCAAATCTGTTCGTTCGGAAGTGATTGATATTTTAGTTTAGGAATACATGACTTATCTATAAGTTGTTATTAAATTTTTAACTATCTTTCAGTATCTGCGATGACTCTTACTTTTGAGTATTTTGTTATTCTAGTTAGTTTTCTATGCTTCGATCCGAGTAGTCAAGACTTTTCCAACTGTTGTTACAGTTTGTTCTCATGTTGTGCTGTTAAGCCACTGTCACAGGATTTTGGAGGATTTACAATTCGAAAACATGAGTAACCCACCACATTCTGTATGTGTCTGTTCCAAATCTGGATTCTGTAAATAAATGGTTTTTATTTGTTGCTTTATCTAATATTTGTTATTGTTTTGCTTTTCCTTGCTGAATTGTGTCATATTTTGTCATGGTTGGGACTTTTATAGCTTAGTTTATGTACGCTTTGGACTTTTCTAATTTGTTGAACGCAATAAGGTTAACTATAATTGCTGTTAAGGACCTAAATGACACTTCATATTTAGAAGAATGTTAAAACGTCCCACATCAAATTGTTATTACTCCTTAGAGCAAATTTTGAACTGTAAAGAACAATTAATTAAAAACTCTTCGGTAGTTGTCATTTTAATAGATTTCATACAAATTTAAGTATCTCTACAGTATCTCTAGTGCAGTTATAACCTATGTAATCAGAACTCGTGTCTTAATATAGTTCGTACATGGCAGGTTCTGAATAATTCGCAACTACCAATTTGCCTTTATTCACATCAAACGCTAGTCCAAAAGGATTATTAATTCCGTCATCTTGTTCGAGCAAATTTCTTGTTTGCTTCCCATCCGATGATAACACAGTTATACTATGGTTACCATTTGAAGCAATATACACGTTTGAGTCTTTATCTACAGCTATCCCTTGCGGAGAACATACTGATTGATCTGTGTATTCCCACATCTTCTCTCCAGTCAAAGAGCAGCATGTAACTGTGTGGTGTGAGCTATTGGTATAATACACTTTATCTTCAGATGTTGCCACATAACTCCAGTAGGACAAGGTTTCGTCTTTTACCAAAACGGAAGGGAATTTGCCTGACACTTTTACACTCTGAATACCTGTACCAGCACCACAAATTATCAACTGACCACCTCGGTAGCTTATACCGTAGCATTTACTGGACGTTTGTATTGTGCGTTCAACATTTTTAGTTGTAATGTTTATAATTTGTATTTGTTTTGAATCCGGAAATGAAACAGCGATTTTCTTGTCATCGATAAAAGTAACATCTACTGGATTTCTCTTTGACAGGGATATACCATTTCTTACGGTTCCATCTTCGTTTAAAATCAGTACACGGTTGCTTTGCTTGTGTATAATGATGATGTCTCCAGTACTCGAAACGGAACATCCTGTGACTCCTGTATATTCAAAATTTGTTTGTAATCTCAGTTTAATAGCGCTCATATCTAATGGTGGAGCACGTGGAACAGACCTTGTCTGTACTTGTTTTTGCTTCACTGTCTGCATTACAACCAATGGAGGGCTTGCTTGTACTGAAACTGATCCCATTGAAGTAATTGAAGACAACAAATCGGAAATTTTGTCATTAATGTTACAGTTTATGTCCATTTTCTGCAAACTTGCATCTTCAAATAATGATCGCATAAATTTCTCGTGTGTCTGAATTTCGGTCTCAATTAATTTACTCCCAAGAAATGCTTGTAGGTCTGATGCATATTCCTTGATAGCACTCATATCATTTTGCAGTAGATCCACCTTTTCTGTATTTTTAGCAACTTTTTCCAGTAAGTCTTCTATTTGCGATTTAATTTTCTCTTCGGCTGCAAATAGATCACGAAGTATTCGCTGTTCTAAGCTGTCAATTTGCTCGTTTATTTTAATTCGGACTTTTTTTATTTTGTTGTGAAATTTCTTTCTTTCTACTTGGATTTCAACAAGATTTTGTTTTCTGTCTTTAACAATTCTCTCAACATTCATTTTGATATCTTTCAGATTAAGATTAAGACTTTCCAATAAGACGGAAGACTTTGCTGTTTCTATGACTTTCTCCAGTGATAATATCCCCATACACTTATCATGGGTAGACTGGATACACAGCGGACAGCAGAGACTTTCATGTTGCAAACAATAATTCTGGAATTTTCTGTTATGTTCCGAACAAAATTGTGAAATATTGGCGATCGATGGAGGCAACTGTTTATAGTTGTCTATAGATATGACTCCATGGTAACGGAGAGCCTTTGATGCATTGTGAAAACTAAGACATTTGGAGCACAATCCTTCGTCGCATTCAGGACACCAGAACTCCGCAGTTGTATTTGAGTGTTGAGACTCGCATACACCACACACTGCGATACTGGATGATGCCATGTTACTCTTTACTCTGCAGAAGAAATGATAATTACCGTAAGCCTATTTTTAATTAAAAAAGACCTTTTTGTTTTGATTTTTTACTGCTCGTTGAATAATGGGTGATTTTTACTGCAATTCTAGTATCCCAAAGTAGTTTTAGTGGCATCATACAGTTTAAAATATCTTCTGCTTAGGCAATGGTTCTATAATAAACCAAAATAATTGACAAACCAATTTCTTAAATTGACTGGCAAGACAAACATCTATCAATATACTTGAAGTTAGCATTCCTCTGAGCAAATAGTCTTAAAACAAGGTATTAAATAAATCTGGAAATCAAAATCAAGTTAGGAAGCCTAGTAAATTTCTCCATGTCGTTTTATTTCATGATATTAGTTCGATTATTTTTTTATTCGATGTTACTATCATTTTTTTCTTCTTAGTTCATTTTTTTCATATTCAACCTAAAATTTATGATTTAAAGGTATATTGTGCATTTTAACTTACCCTATCAAATAAATTGCAAACCCTTGATAGTATGACTGATCTTTTTCATATTATATCAACATGAAAACTTAAAAGAACTAAACTATTTCCATGCAGGCATGGACGAAAGCAACTGCATTGATTTAATCTATACTTGCATGGACTAAGTCCGTTTGAACAATAGAATAATTTCAAATGTCTATGTATAGGTTTGTTAAGCTAATGCATACATGGGCAAATTCTGTTGTGTTAGTCCATGCAAGTATGGACTAAGTTAACGTTAGTTGCCTTCGTCCATAACTGCATGGAATACGTTCTTTTTAATTGTTTATAATGAATTTAGTTTTTGTCAGTGAAACACTTTCAACACAAAATGCAAAGTAACCTATTTGTAATTGACTCTAAAATAAACATGAAAGGGTAAAATTTTGATGAATCTCGTTTAGATGTTCATACAGCAAATGTAGAATAACGTGTCAGTATTATAATGATAAAAGTCATGATATATTTATATAACATACATGTTTTTACCTCAACCGACACTAAATATTTCAATCTCACTAACGGGTTTGGATTTTTTAATATTTGCAATATGATTTTTGGCAAAGTTTTAAAATAAATGTTATTTCACATATGAAATTCTGACAGAACATACAATTAACTAGAGGCTCTAAAGAGTATGTGTTAATCACCGAATTCTATGTGCATATTCAAACTTGACATTGTAGTCTAATTATAATACAATTCATGATTAAATTCTTTTTTTTTTGCTGACCATTTGTTGGAAATTATTTTTACTGTTTAAATTTTGTATTTATCTTCTATATCCGGTATGCCAAAATTGCAAAAGGGGAAACAATTATTATTAAATGGCAATAACTTCTATAAAGACATAACCAATTTCGGCCAGATCTTGGCCTGCTCATTATTTTTGTTTAGATTTTCTTTATAGTTGTCCAGATTAAAGGCAAATACGCAAAAAAAGGTAACAATCGTTATTAAAGGGCAACTTCTCCTGTAAAGGGGTTGACAGATTATTTTGGCAATTTCAACTTATGTAAATTTCAATTTCAATGAATAAATAAATGTTTAAGAAAATGGACAAAAAACAAAAACAAATGGTGATTTTTTTCTAAGACCATAACCTTTAATAAAAAGATGATTTCCACAACATAGACTCAAACTGATATTATTGTTATATGAACAATCATCAATGGTGTGAAGACATTTTCAACGACTGTGGTACATTAAAAAGATACAAACACCGTACATACAAACTATACAAACAAACTGTAAACGTTGAATCATATGTAAAAAGGAACATTCCACTTAGTCAAAGGAGTTATATGGCTATGTTTCGAGCCGGCTCGTTACCTCTGGCCTTGGAGACGGGTCGCTACTCCAGACCGCAAGGTCCACTTGAAGACTTTGTATATATTACGATCTCGGACACGTAGAGACTGAAAAACATTTTTTGATGGAGTACCCTTTATATGCAGACATAAGATATGATTTATTTTGTGAATGTTATTATTAAATTGAGAATTTTGATACACTGCATATGGACGATAAGTTTATTTAAGCATATTTGTTTTTCTCAAATTTTTAAAATAAGTTATTTTTATTCATTGAGATTTATATTTTTATTATATTTATTTCTATTTTAGAAGACAACTGATAACTTTTTAAATAAGAACTCTAATAGTATATTTGATATAATTATTATTAACATTTTATATTTAACTGTATTTTTGAAAGCGATTTTGAAAAAAATAATTTATTAGATTTTTAACTCTAGAAATATTTAACAGATTAACATGCAGTTGTAAATTTAAATATGTACATGTATGTTTTTAAAGTGTCTCACAAGTCAACTGTTTGGCTGGGCATTGTTTAAATTTTAAAGATATTACTTACATTTATTTGTATATTCTAATGACGTCATTTTTTCGTCATTTTTCAGTTTCAAATAGGACGTCACTTGGCGTAGAGGTTTAAACGTATTCGGATGTGTCTACTTTTGTGTTTCAAATGTCTGGTTATGTAAATGTATTTCAGTTGTTTCCTGTAATTAGTTAATACTTCAGCTTTATCATGTACATCTTTTGAATATTCATTTTATTAAATTTACTGTTTGCAAAAGTATAAATTACTCTAAATTATAGGGATTTTCTGGTAACTTAACGGAAAACCCTTGCCGTTTTTGGCACAACCTTTTTGATCTTTTGGTCCTCGATGCTGTTCAACTTTGTACTCGTTTCGGCTTTCAAACTTTTGTATCTGTGCGTCACACATAGGTTCTGTGTGGACAAAATACACTTCTGGCGTATTAAAATTTTGAACTTGTTGCCTTTTGTTGGCTGTTGTTCGTGTGATTCTTTGTCAATTGTGTTCTCCAATTTATTTATATTGTAGTCCTGTGTTGTCATTTTGATGTTATATTTCACATGGCCATAAAAGTGCGAGGTTTGGCATGCCACAAAACCAGGTTCAACCCACCATTTTTTCCTTTAAAAATGCCCTGTACCAAGTCAGGAATATGGTCATTGTTATATTATAGTTCGTTTCTGTGTGTATTACATTATTACGTTGTGTCGTTTGTTTTCTCTTATTTTTGAGTGTAAATTCACATTGCGATAAGACGTGTCACGGTACTTGTCTATCCCAAATTCATGTATTTGGTTTTGATGTTATATATATATGTTATATTTGTTATTCTCGTGGGATTTTGTCTATATGTGTTACATTTTAGTGTTATGTCGTTGTTCTCCTCTTATATTTAATGCGTTTCCCTCGGTTTTAGTTTGTTATCCCGATTTTGTTTTTTGTCCATGGATTTATGAGTTTTGAACAGCGGTATACTACTGTTGCCTTTATATGTACTGAGTCAATCAATATGTGACACTCAAATATAATATTTATTCTTTTTTATATATGAACCTCCTCAAGGGGTTTTGATTAAGTGTTTATCTTTCCATTTTTATAGTGATTATTTGATTACCAGATCATATATTTCATGCTTATTTGATTATTTGATAATCTTGGTCTGTAGTTTCGATTATTTGATAATCTTGGTCTGTAGTTTCGATTATTTGATAATTTTGGTCTGTGGTTTCGATTATTTGATAATCTTGGTCTGTAGTTTCGATTATTTGATAATCTTGGTCTGTAGTTTCGATTATTTGATAATCTTGGTCTGTAGTTTCGATTATTTGATTATCTTGTTTAAAAATGATAATAATGATGTACAATACAATACAATATGTTTATTGTCAATCAAGGACGCCCTAAGAGAGCAGTATAATTACAAACAATTTATTACAATGATTATTATTAATCCTTAATGATATATAATGACAAAATATAGAATAGAGAAAATAAACACAAAAGTAAAATTAAAACCACAGATATTTATATATTATTCAACATATAAAAATGTTATTCAACTGTTTATGGATACCATTAGTGCCATGAAATTTTAATCTGGTCTATGAATGATTCACTGGGTCAGTAAATTGGCACCATTTACATTTTTTATCAAATTTTCCCTCTCATTCCAGAGACTGACTATTAAATTACATAGGTGTTTTAGAACTTCTAGATTATCACAACCCATTAGCCATATAAACATATTTTAATTGTTACATTTCTTGAGATTAGGATATCATAAGAAATACCTGAAAGTTCTTTAATAAATGTTATTCTATATGTTTCTATTCTTAGTTTTGTTAATGCATGCCTTTGTTTGCAGTTTAGCAGGTTTAAATAGAGTTCAAAATTGAAATTTGTTTTTTAAATAAACGAAATGTACGAAGTTTATTTTTTTGGTTATTAGTACTTCTTACATCATTAAAAATGTTAATTTTCCATTCTTTTATATACAATCCATGTTTTCCCATGACTATTTTTTAATACAATATTAACTCTTATGTAGTAAACTGTTGGGAGTGAGATCCAGAAGCTCCAAAACTTTAATAATATAACTATACCATGAAGTGTGACCTTTTTCATGTAGTCTTTTTGTATTTCTTTTGTTCTTATAACTTGACTCTGTACTTTAAAAGATCCAGTCAGTATGATATTGTTCTATTATATGTCATTATGATATATTTCTATTATGAATTACAATATACGTTGAACCACAAACGTCAAAATCATTCAATCGCGTAGTGAAATTAACTATTTTTGGAATCTTATAAATTCTATATATAACTTTTGGACTAGTTTAAATCTCGGTCTATTTCTTAAATTTATTCTTACATACTTTTGATTTTTTAACCCTGTATGCTAACATTCCCATGAAAATTTTAAAATTGTTTGTACGCACATTGAACGACAAATTTATGTGACGTATAAAATTTTCTGACGTCAGACACTCAAATCAATAAATGTGTTCGTAGATAGTAGATGTTTTTGTGTTCTGTTAAATTGTTCCTTTTAAAATTGTTAAACGATGATGACTGATGTACCCATATTTTGACTATTATATTTATTGTGTCTGTTTATTTAACGCATCAATGTAAAAATATCGGAAATTGATGAGACTGTCATTAAAGTGAGAGGGTTAGCGCTATAGAACCAGGTTTAATCCACCATTTTCTACATTTGAAAATGCCTGTACCAAGTCAGGAATATGACAGTTCTTGTCCATTCGTTTTTGATGCGTTTTGTTATTTGATTTTGCCATGTGATTATGGACTTTCCCAATTGATCTTCCTCTAAGTTCAGTATTTTTGTGATTTTACTTTTTAGATAGTGCCAGTGCTTCTTTTAGTAAAATGTCTTCAGATTTTTCTAAAGTTATTTAATATTTAAGGATGCTTAATAAAATAGACAATTGTATTGGTAAATGTCCCACTTCTGCCATGACAGCATTATTTGTGCTCTTTCTGTTCACACCAAGTATATATTTACAACTTTTTACATTCAATTTTTCAAGTATAAAGTATAAAACCATTAAATAGTTTATAAAAAAAAGGTGAATCCTTGAGTTTCGAGAGACTGCCAGCACCCCATATTTCTGATCAATACAGTAAAATGGGCTGAATTGTGTGGTCAAATATATGAATGAATGTTGAATTTTTGGAAGGGAGTCATTAAATGATTTTCTTAGTTTAAAAAATGCCTTTAACCCCTTTTTGTAAAATTCAGATTTTGCTTCTGTAAATGCTCCAGATGCTGAAAGGAAATGAGGAATGTGTCAAAGAGACAACAACCCGACCAAAGAGCAGCATGAGCCTTCAATACTGTGAGAAAATCGTGCTTCAGCCTGACCCTGAACAAAATTGTGTACTAGTTCAGGGATTAAGTCCGAAATATATGAAAGAAACTAAAATTAAAAATCTTACAAGACTAAAAAAGGACAGAAGCTCCTGACTTGGGACAGTCACAAAAATGTGGCGGGGTTAAACATGTTTTTTTTTTTTAGATCTCAACCCTCCCCTATACCTCTAGTCAATGTAGAAAAACACAAAGTGATACGCACAGTACAACTCAGTTTAAAAGAAGTCCGAGTCCGATGTCAGGTTAGAAAAGATAACAAAAGATACTTTTAACAAAATGACAATGATACATAAATTAAGGAAGTTTGCTTGTCATGTTTACGGATTTTTTTGTCATATTTTCGGAATCCTCTAGTTTTGTCCATTTTAATGCCTTAAAAAAAACTGCCATTTGACCTCCTTTTTTTCTTTTTTCTCTTTTTCCATAAATCATTTACATGTTTTATGACAAGCCATCTATAAAAGTCATAAAATTTCAATTATTTTTTAATAGTTTTTGGGAACATAAACTTGTCAATGATAAAGGTATGAACGGTCAAGAGAGGATGTTTTCCCGCCTAAATTTCAATGACTAATATCTCGAAAACAAGCACATTGCATATCTTTTTTGCTCTTTTGATTCCTTTATTAATCCTCTATCAATGTAAACTAGTGTTTTGAAAAGCTGATTATTTTGAAACTGAGAAGAGAACTCCCTTGTCTTCATCATATTAATATCAATATGCCTGTGTACCTGTTTATCTGCATTTTGAAATTGCACAACGCCATATTTTTATTACTGTTTACCTCTATACACTAAATCCATTGGATGTTGAATGTGTACTGATTGATACTGTTGTCTTAGGTACATGATTTTTTTTAAGTAGTTGTTATTGGCTATGATCTAGCCGTCGGTAATGACGAGTACTCTCATATGAGTTTAATTTTTTTATTGTTGTGGTGGGGATGTATGAATATCCTGCCCAATCCGGTCTATGTTTTTTGATGATATGCTTTCTGCTTTGTATCGATCTGATGAGTTAAAAACGTTTCAACTGATTGTTTATTTGTTCTACTGTTACACCACTGTCGCATGAGTGAAAAAGGGTTGGTTCCCGCAAACATATATATCTCCGCCACATTCCGGACCCTACAATTCAGTGGTTGGCGTTTGTTACTGTATATAATAAATTTTTTTTGTCAATTGTTTTGCACATATATCAGGCCGTCAGTTTTTCTCGTTTGAAAAGTTTTACATTTGTCTTTAATACTTGATTATGTGGTATGGGTTTGTTTATTGTTGATGGTCGTACAGTGATCTAAAGTTGTTAAAACAAGGAATTATTTGAATCTGGAATAATTTTGAATTCAGGAAAATTGATGAGAAATTTATGATGAAATGTAACCACACTAAATAAATTTAGCTGTGTTAGTTTTAATCATACATTTCTAATCAATTTTCCAGAATTCAAAAGTATTCTAGATTCAAAGGATTCCTTGTTTTAACATCTTTGTCATTTGGTCTCTAGTGGAGAGGTGTCTCATAGGCAATCGTAAGAAATCATACCACATTCTTATTTATATATCATTGGTGGAGATTGTCTTGTTCACTAGGTTTGCAAGTTTCTCCCTATCTGCTATTGTTTAAAACTAATGGCAATTATATCAAAACAACTTGTTTATAAAAACGTACAATCGGCGATTCAGACTATGTTGAGTTTGTAGTAAATTGTTGTTGATGACTATCTTGGTTATGATTTTCACTATAAAAGTTTCTCTCAATTTATTAGAGATTCAACATAATTGACAAAAGTGATCAAAAAAAAAATTGCACTGTTAATAATATAAGGGCAATTTATGTTTCAATGATTTTCAGATTTTCTATATCTATATAAAGACTGATGAGCCCCTAAGTTTACCTGAAAGATGAAATAATTTAGATTCAAAGATGTGATTAAAGACAAACTTTCAAGTTACCATTATTACAGTATTGGAGATAAGTAAACAATATAATATCCATATTCATATACTGAAAACTACAAATTGCTAGAAAACAAAGAAATATTGATGTCAACGTTTAGGACACATGAATATACAGGAAATGATTTGCTAACCGTGTACCTGTGGTTTATTCTATTACAATTATGGGTAAGGGAGGATAACTTCTATCTTATTTATTGCTTTAACAATGACAGTATTGACATTTTGAGGACATCCTAATATATATATATATTTTTTATCTCAGCAATAATGATAAATAGATGAATGATCAATGTCATATCAGGTCCTTATTTCCCCCCTATCAATGCAATCTTAGATCGAACACACACTCGAAAAAGATATCACAATGGTCATAAAGAAAAATTACGAATAGATAAACACAAGTCCATCAAAATTACACAATAACAAAAGATTAAGCAACAAGAACATAAACAACAAACCGGGACAAACATACACGACATATGTGCTCCTGATATATGAATTATTTTACTTGTAATCTACACCAAATTGAAAGTTTTGAAATGTTTACCTGAATTAATGAGTGACAAAGAACCAGGAAGATTAAACGCAAAAATCGATTACGTGACTCTATCTGTTACCATAGGGGGCTACAGTGGTGATCCATATGATACTTCTTGAAGACTACACGAACTAGAAAAATCGGGTAGCAGTTCATGTTACTAGAAATGTCAGCGTTATAACAACCAAAGAATATATACATGCTCAGGCGTTAAAAATTAATTGACTTAAAATGTAAAATACCCCTTTTTTTACCCCTCATTTCTTAATTGTTGGTACCATAACCCCTAAAATCAATCCCAACCTTCTTTTTGTGGTATTGCATTTTCTGGTAAAACTTCATAGAGATCAATTCACTTTAACTAAAGTTATTGTGTCTTCGGACGACGACACAGACGAGGACGCCGGTGAAAACATCATTTTTAGCATTGTATGGACCCAAAACATTTTTTAGTGGCCGTGTAAAAAAGAACAAACAGAAAACCATCATGCATTTACATTTAGCTAAAAGCATCAATATTTTCCAATCATGCTTTGGTCAGATGAAAACGACAAGAGTTTAAGAGAGTTGATGAGAGTAAAATCCTTTAAACAACTATGATTCTTTCAAAAATTCAACGAATTTCTGTATTCGAAAATTGAAACAATCTTAGATAAACTATGATACAGCTAATCGGACTATCCATGCAACAGAATAACCACAAGAGAAATATAATTTACAATTTTAATAACTTCCTTTTTAGGAAGCTTATTGAAGAATTTCGGTCAATATTCAATTGTTCCATACATAAAAGTTTCGTTTACCGAGATACCGGTGCATTACTCGTGTTACTCTTGTGGGCATTACCATTACATTTGTGCAAAATAATTATTACGTTTGGGCACAGCTTTTGATTACATTTGTGTGAATTCTTTAAGGGGTAAATTCTGGTAATATGGTAGAATATACTTCTTCATTTATTCAACTATTATTTTCGAGCAGAATAAGTCCGTTTTATTACGCATACGCACTTAGCCCTGAAAAAATATACAGATAAAAATGCAGAAAATAGTACATCTTAAGATTAAAAGCAACGAAGAAAGAGAATTATTGTTTTCAAAATAGAAAGGTATGCTATATTAATTGAACTTGTATTTGCTGCTGACGGTGACCCTTTTGAGCAAAACAAAGAATTTTTTGAGTCTGTACAGGCATATATCAGAAAAACATAAAGATTTAAAACAATAAATTAACATTCTGAATTCCTACTTTCCAACCCTTCACTCTTGTCCAGTTAATATATATTAACCATATTATATTGTTTTTTGTGGGATTTTTTGTTTTTTGTTTTTGTTTGTAGTTTGTATTTAAACTTGCATTCCGACTATGTTTTGTTTTTTTGTCATTATCTAATGTACTGTGTGTTTATATTTATATAGGAACTAATGTTGGTAAAACTTGTGTCCAATCCCTTTTGCTACTTTTGCAAATAAAATATATTTAAACTAAATTAAAAGTACTTATTCAACTGGTCGTAACGTGCTCAAAATTACGTAAAACGCTTTGATTCTCAGACTGATGGATTCCCAAAAGACTTGAATTGAAATAGGAATCCGGCGAAATATCAAGAATATGATAGTGATTATTCATTCATTTGATGTGTTTGGTCTTTTGATTTTGCCGTTTGATTCGGGACTTTCCTTTTTGAATTTTCCTTGGATAACAGTGTTTTTGTGATTTCACTTTTTGCAATGAATTACGATGTATCTCTATGAAAATATCCATCGTCTTAAGTCTTTTGTCTATACGGACAGTAATTCCATCGCACACAAATAATCCCTCCTTTCCTACTTGTTTAGACAAACAAAACTCAATGTGTGTATCTTGGTGTAATTTTACAAATTGAATTTAATTGTTCATTAAAATCCATTCGGTAAAATAATGAAACAGAGGGCTATCTACTCTGAAATATTTGCAAAAGTAAGCAAAGGCTGCCGCAAACGTAAACTGAAATTTATTACCAAATGCTTCCCCAGAAACGTATAATATATTATTTAGTTTATATTATGTCTGCTTTACCAAGTACCAAGACAGAACTATGACAGCAATCCATTCGTTTGGTGTGTTTCAGCTTTTTATTTTGCCATTTTGCTATTTGATTAGTGACTTTCCGTTTTGAGTTTTCCTTGGAGTTCAGTATTTTTGTGCTTTTACTTTTTATCCGATAATTTTTCTGAATTTTACGTTTGTTCAGATGGACTTTTAAAGAATTGTCGACCAAGAACTTTTTTTTAAGTCAGCAGCTGACATAAAATACGGGGGGTGCTCCCGTCAAGCTTCAGTAATTCCCTATATAAGAACCAATTTTCCCCCAGGCTCCCCTTGGATCCGCCTATGGAATATGTTAACATCTTTCCAGGACTTTGGTTAATTTTCTGAAGATTACATGTTCTATCAAAGGTAAAAAGCGCAAATTTCTTGTCAATTTTGTTCAGATTTATTAAAGTAAAATGCACCTTAGTGTTCCAGTTAAATAACAACATAAACGTCCTGTGTATTTTTAAAAAACAAAATCAACGCTTTCAAGCAAAATTTTTTTATTTTATTGCATTATCGGTCAGTTTCAAATATTATTCAATGATTTTCTATTTAGTTTTGTGTACTGTTGTTTGTCTATTTGTCTTTTTTTAGCCATGGTGTTGTTAGTTTATATTTCACTTATGACTCTTTAAATATTTTTATTACCAAATACAATTCAAGATTGAAATTTATGATGTTCTTTCAGCTGTTATTTTTTCTTATATTAGAATCGTTTCTCTAGATATGTTTTTTAAGAAACTGAAATTGATTAGTTGTAAAAGAAAAACATATTTTTTTCGTCTTTTGAGAACAGTTCTTTTGGTGTATTCAGAAGCACATACGTTTGTACTTTGTTTCAAAACTTGTGTAATATTAATGCAGAATGGATTGACTTAGGTATATATTTTCTTAATCAAAATATGAAGAACTACAAACGATAAAAGTTATGAAAACAAAATATCAATAAGAAACAAGTCAATCACTCAATTATACAAATTAATATAGGCTGTGTTCCTAGCTGTTTATTTCGTAACTCGTCGCTTTGCCCTTGTCTATGATAACGTTTCGATGACAATGAACATGATCTATGTATAACTGTCAAATTATTAATTCAGGGATTTCGGAACCATAAATTACTTAAAAATTGTTTATTTGATTTAATCCTTTGCTTTAAAATTTTGGTTGTATTTGTAGATTTCTTATATTACCGGGATATCACATCCTATTTCAAAATTCAAAAATAGCTCAGTAATTTCATTTTTCATTTAAGTGATTCAACTGACAATGCGGTATATTGGGGTATCATAAAAATAAGAAATTTACCGGAAAAAAAAACATTCGAAATTACGATCACAATCATGATGGTGAGTGAAAATGATTTTCCTTTCGTTTGCAAACAAACTGAGATGTGTATTATTCCGCTAACTTAAGTTTGATCCCAATAGAGGCCTTTTTGACACTATTATGTACTCTACTACCTTCCTGTACGTACTATGCATACTCCATATCTTCGCAGTCGTACCTTTCTCAAAAACTGATCAAACAGAGTTTTGAGGAAGATTGATTTAGACGCTACTTACTATCGCGGATTGGTTGACTAATGAGTCGATGTCAACATTTACTTAACGGGATGTGTTTGTGTTCTAAGATCTAACGCCACCTAATCTGTAAATAAAAGGATTTTGTCCTTTTACAGATGTTGACATTTTGTGTGAATTCGCATTGCGGATTATTTTTAGAGATTTCATCAGTTTTTGTTGGTGACATTTTTTAAAAACAAATTAAAGATGTTTGGACAATGGTAAACCACTGTCTTTTTAAACAGATTAAAGATATTTGGACAATGGTAAACAACTGTCGTTTTAAACAGATTAAAGATATTTAGACATTGGTAAACTACTGTCTTTTTTAACAGATTGAAGATGTTTGGACATTTGTTAAATATTGTCTTTTTAAACAGATTAGAGATATTTAGACAAGGTTAACTACTGTTTTTTTTTAACAGATTAAAGAAATTTGGACATTGGTAAACTACTGTCTTTTTTAACAGATTGAAGATGTTTGGACATTTGTAAACTACTGTCTTTTTTCACGGATTAAAGATGTTTGGACATTGGTAAACTACTGTCTTTTTAACAGATTGAAGATGTTTAGATATTTGTAAACTACTGTCTTTTTTCACGGATTAAAGATGTTTGGACATTGGTAAACTATTGTCTTTTTTTTAACAGATTGAAGATGTTTGGACATTTGTAAACTACTGTCTTTTTTAACAGATTAAAGATAACTGGACATTTGTAAACTTCAGTCTTTTTAAAAAAATTAAAGATTCCATTAAATATCAATATATGATGATCGCATATCAAGAATCATTATTTCGTGCATTTTGGAGCTAAGAGAATGGCTTTATGAGTAGTATTGAAAAATAATCACAATAGATAAAGAAATGAGATTAATTTTCAGGCATATTATTTTAGCATTATAATAAATAATTAAGGATGTACTTAGATAAAATATATAAAAATCGAGAATTTAAAATTGATACTACAAGTCAGAAGAACATTAGTAAAGGAACAAAATAAGCAAATTATTTTACCCTTATCGTAGAGGAAAAACATTCTATAAATCTGACCTAAGTACATTCTCAAAATAAAATTTCGTAAAGCAAGTAATAATGTTCTGTTCGAACTTTGTAATGTGTGTCATTGCAATAGAATTAAAGAAGATTACACTTTTTACAATCTCTTTTTCAGCTGTAAACCACGTTTTTAAAATTGTGTTCTAATAGAGCTCGTATAATACAGGTCCATAATAATTACAATTTTTTTCTTTCTTTTCATCAAACGAGAGTCCGAACGGATTGTTAATTCTGGCATCATCTCCAAGCAGCTTTCTCGCTAGTTTACCATTCGACGATTTTACAATCTCTTTTTCAGCTGTAAACCACGTTTTTAAAATTGTGTTTTAATAGAACTCGTATAATACAGGTCCATAATAATTGCATTTTTTTTCTTTTCATCAAACGAGAGTCCGAACGGATTGTTAATTCTGGCATCATCTCCAAGCAGCTTTCTCGCTAGTTTACCATTCGACGATCTTACAACTATTGTAGACCTCAATGTAAACCAATTTGATAACCGGTCCTAAACATTAAAAATCTAAATACATGGTTAGATTTAGCATATTGAAGAACCCCATGTATTAAATGTTTGTTGAAATTTTGGACACCGAATTGGACCAACTTGAAAACTGGGCCTATAATAAAGAATCTAAATACACGGTTAGATTCGGTATATCAAAGAACCCCAATAGTTCAATTTTTGATGAAATCAAACAAAGTTTAATTTTGGCCCCTTTTGGCCCCTAATTCGTTGGGACCAATAGTCTTCGGACGACGACGACGACACAGACGACGACGCCAACGTGATACCAGTATACGACCAAAATATTTTCAATTTTTGCGGTCGTATAAAAATGTGCGTATACTTTTTTGACAATCTTCAGAAGGAAAACCTTGGATGAGGATGACAATTTAGATGTAGAAGAGAACTGAACTAAAATGATAAAGGTCTAAATTGAATCAGTATATAAATATAAATAATATGGAATGGTTATCAAGGACACAATAGATACACTAAGCATACAAAGAATAAAAATAAAATAAAAAAAAGAGGTACATATATTTCGTTTCTCTTTGTCAACATTAAAGGGGCACTAGCTGTCAAATTCATGGTCACTGAATGTCACATAGACTAAATTTTCATGTTTGATTTATAACAATGTAAAACATTTATCCAAACTATCAAAAGTCTAAAATAAACAGTTTACAGAGCATGCGGTAGATATATAATATATAGGTTCGTTTCGTGTGCATTTTAGTCCAGACGCCATCTAATTAACTATCGATTTGACCTCAGATGACCATATAAGAGATGTAAACATAAATAAAGATATGAATAGATTAAACCAACACGTGCAATAATTGTATTTTTATAGGTCTGTTTGATTTTATTTTATAGATTAAAAATAGATGTTTCTCATTGTTTCTAACCGTATAAGAATGATTTTATGTGCATTGAATTAGTAATCAAATGATTTACTGGGGTATCACCAGCCCAGTAGTCAGCACTTCGGTGTTGACATGAATATCAATAATGTGATCATTTTTATAAATTTCCTGATACAAAACTTTGAATTTTTCGAAAAACTAAGGATTTTCTTGTCCCAGGAATAAATTACCTTAGCCGTATTTGGCACAACTTTTTGGAATTTTGGATCCTCTATGCTCTTCAACTTTGTATTGTTTGGCTTTATAACTATTTTGATATGAGCGTCACTGATGAGTCTTATGTAGACGAAACGCGCGTCTTGCGTACTAAATTATAATCCTGGTACTTTTGATAACTATTTACCGTATTGTCACTTTCATTGTTGACATTCTTTTTCTTTAAATAACCAGTACACGTACAATGCATGCGATGTCAATCTCTAACTAGGGATTAAATATAAGTTCACATGAATACGGATTGTAAGAGGTCGACTCATTCACTTGCATGTGAATGACTTATTATCAATGTTTCTTAGTGTAATTTGACAAAATTGAACCTTTTTAGCTGCAAAAAGCGAATTGTTATTTCACTATTTCACTTTCATTATTGATTGAACAGAAAAAAATCAAACTTTAGATTTTTTATATATCTCGTAGCTAGTGCCCCTTTAAATAAGATGTAAAAGTATTTCATTGAAGAAGTTTATTGTCCTGAATCATCAAATGAAAGTTAAATAAAACTTCTTTAGAGACATCTTTGAAAAGAAGACAAACAAAGAATCAACAAGACTTAATAAATGATTAACTGTAAACACTTTCAGAGAAAGATAACAGATCTGTGAAAATTGCAGTGGGGTTACACTGCTATCTATACCTAGCAAACTCTTTTGTAAGATAATATTTGATAAATAAGATGAAACAATTGACAACAAATTAAGACAACGAAGACAAAAGAAGCAGACAAGAAATGTGAAAGGGTTCTGCGGAACCCAGTGTCTCGCCTACTCTTGCTGTTTATCGCAGGCTCAACAAAAATGAGAAAAAAAACCAATAAAAATATTCCTCTTCATACTATCTTTTGATTGTAAGAAGCTTATGACCAAGTTTGATAAAAATCCAGGATAGTTTATGAATCGAATAAATGATTTAAAAACTTTAATTGCAGACTGTATGTGATGTTAATTTGAAGAAAAACTAAGTCCATTTAAAATACGTATAAACAGGTACGAAATTTTTACAAAATTTCCATTCATAAACAAGCTTCTGTTCAAGTTTGGTACAAATCTAAAATAGTATAAGAAAGTTATCAAAATTTTATAAACTTTAACCACAAAGTGAATGTGTTGTTTCCTGACAGAAAATCTAAGTCCATTTATCCGAAAAATCCGGAAAAAATGGAATTTTATTTTTAAAAATTTACTTCTGGATACTATCTTATGATCATAAACAACCTTCTGTCCAAGTTTGGTACAAACCCAGGATAGTTTCAGAAAGTTATTAAAATTTTAAAAACTTTAACCACAGAGTGAATATTTGAACGACGACGACGATGACGACGGAATGTAGGATCGCTATGTCTCGCTTTTTCGACTAAAGTCGAAGGCTCGACAAAAATACAAAGGTTGTAACGACGAAATTTTCGCCCTTCGGAATATAGTAGAGCAACACACATCATTTTATCAACCTTTTTTTAATACTAACAACTTACTTGATGCAATCAAACAAAAGAAAAACAATAGCACTCATCAAAGTTTGAGTGCAGCATCATCTTTAGGGTAAACCATCGCATCAAATAAGATATGGTGTTATACTGTTCAGTAAAAGGTTTTTATAGTTTAAAGTGAATGCAGTGAATTAAAAGGTAAAATTCAACTCCAGATAATTGTGGTATTTGACAAAAAGTCAAACACAATAATGAATAAAAAATATGAATCACTGGTTTAAAAAGACCTAAATTTGACAAGAAAACTTCTATCCTAAATTAATTTTATAAATAATTAGTTCGAAACATTGATTTGATGGTCAATAATTTATAATTTATATATGTTTTCTAAGAGGATGTAATTGTGTCATTGTAATTTGGGGAACATTTCATATAGGGATTACTGACCTTTTGAAATTAAAGGGAAATGGTGTTTCAATCATTGCATATTAAAAAAACATAAGCAGATACCAGGATTACGAATTTGATTATAAAAGTTTCATCAATACGCGTCGAAACAACAAAATTGGAGGGTATTTGTTTATCGATTTATGAATTTCGAACAACATACTACTGTTGCCTTTATTTAAATTGAAAATAATTGCAAAATGATTGAAAATATATGTTATATATGTGAGTTGTGTTTTTCTGTCGAAGCAAAAACAAAGCACAAAATGTATTGCGGGATAACATCTATTTCTTAGCCTCGTACAAATACAGCTGTTATATTAAGAATATAAACAGTCATTGTCGATTACACTGCACTCACTTCAAACAAACAACCTTTCACTGAAGCAATTTGATAAAATATTTTAGTTGATCTGTTTGTTCGGGAATAATTTTTGCAATTTGGTAAACTGTTTGAGCAATAGCAATACCCGCAGTTCTACTGATCAAGTACAGTAATGCTCCTCCGGTGACGGCAGTGACCTAAATATTCATCAAATTAAGACTTTCAAAAGCACGTCCATTCTTTGTCAGAATGCAGCTCATCGCTAAACACCACGCTAAAACTATTCAACAGCAATATAGAATATGTTATATTGTATGATTAAGAATGCTTCCGAGTAGGACAAAGTGTGACTTACAAACTACGTTTAGTCCACCATTTTCTACATAAGAGAATGCCTGTACATAATCTGGAATATGACAGTTGTAATCCATTCGTTTTTGATCTTTTGATTTTGACATTTAATTACGGACTTTTAGTTTTGAATTTTCCACGGAGTTCGGTATTTTGTGAATTTACTTTTTACAGATGCTTCAATCGTTCGATTACAACTGCCTCCGCACAATCTGTTACCCTAAAATGATCAGCAATGAATACTTTAATAATAGAAAGAACATCCAAGGTGAAATAAAAATAAACCCGACATTTTAGATGACAAGGACAAGTTCTGAAAATGCCTAATTGACGAACATCAAATGTGGCTCTCAACTGGACCCCATCATAAAATAGAACACAAGGTTACCTCATACCACCGGACGCAAAACGTTTAATGTTGAGCTACAAGAGATTGGCTACATCTGGGGACAAGCTAAGCTTGTAGCAATGACATGGGACAAATGTAAATGCTTGTGGTAACTCTATATCTCTATCTTGTTCGGAATATAGAGCATAAATAGTTATACGATCTGATTAATCAGTTATGTGGTTATTCAATTTTTGGGTATATAACTTAAGAAGTATTTCATTATCTGATTTGATTTTCGTTTATTACAAGACAAAAAGCCAACAAATTCAATGAAAGGTTACAACCATTACACAAGAGAGGTATATTTAAAATAACTCGACTTGGGATAACTAGTAATGTTTCAAACCATCTTATAACTAGGATTATCTCACCAAAAATATTGTAATAAATTAATATAAACGCTAAATATGTCCAATAAAGGCAACAGTTGTATACTGATGTTCAAAAGTCATAAATCGATGAAACAAAACCAAGAGAAAAACAATGGAATAACAGAAACACTAAACTGCTACTTAAACAAAAGCTAACATAGTCGAATGGACTAGTTGATAACAATTGCCATAGTCCTGATAATTCAGGACATTTTAAGAAAATGTGGTAGGTTAAATCTGATTTTAAGGCTAGGTTTCACAAAGTGCATGACTGAAACTTTTACACGAGTATGATATAAATGATGTGTTGATATTACACAAATAACCCTGTTCAAAAAAAATTTAGGTGTACCCAATAGCAAAAGTATTTCAATCTCTAACAATGAAAATACTGCATATACCCAGTTAGCTTCATATCTTGGGAAATATCAAAATAAAGGTAAACTACAGACTCTGAAAGAGCTTTGTGCATCTCAACAATGGACACTCTCCAACATTGTAGACTAGAATATAATTCATCAACAAATGTCTTTTTTGTTGATCTTGTATCATATTTTTCTGTGAATATTTACTCTCCATTTTCACGAGTTTTTGCCCTTTGTAAATTAGGCAGAGTAGTTTAAGAAAAGAAGCTTTTTGTGGAAGTTGATGGACGACAGACCAAGTGATGAGAAAAGCCTTTCTGCTGTGTGAACTAAAATAAACAAAAACATTTGTATTGCCATCCAATTTTCGAAGCCCAAAAGCAACAATTTTATCAAAAGTTTGTGTAACTAAATAAAGCCCATCATTCCATGCAAGAAGGTAATAACAAACGCAAATCCAAAACTCAAGTCAATATCTACAGAGGTTAAGGAATCATTTGAACTTTGAAGCATCAAACGAGAGACATGGATAACCTAATGTACTCCAGGCAAATAGTGGCATGTGGTATCAACAAATAACTGTGAAATTCAAAATAAATATTTTGATTAAGGACAGTCCAGAAAAAAAATCAATACTGGAACATACAAATAAAGTTCAATTTGGTATTAAAATTTGACACAAAATAAAATAACAAAAAGTAATGAATTTATGAAGATTTATTAACAAAACATTACATGCTTTATCAGTTTGAAAAAGTTTTACCCAGTATGTCTACTATTCTGTTTTTGTACACAAACATGAAATTGACTGAACAGGATGTGATGCCATTCTGCCTTTGAAGTCGAATAAAATTTTCACCAAATTGCAGTTAGAAACATCTATCATATTGCTAAGTAGGATAATTTGTGGGGAGAGTTAATAATTGAAATTTTTGCAGAGAAAATATTTCCTCTCTTGAATTAAATTTGTTTGATCCAATCAGCAAATTCATAAAATCATCATTTGACTGCAACATATTCAGATATTGAGATATATGCAACGCGCCAACATATCAAGTAACCAGGTGCTCCAGAGGGGGCAGCTTAATAATACCGCAGAGGTCAACCCCTGAACATTTAGAGCAAGTATGGAGCTTGATACAGCTCTGAATTTAGATTGTGTTCAAATTTTTGACATAATATGGGTTTCTTACACAAAACAGATGTCAAGATCTTACAAATCTATTGCACAATATTGTGCAATTAAAGATTTCTTCAAATTTGAAATTTGAGAAATTTGGAAAAAAAATTGAATACTACTACCAACCCCCTTTTTTGCAGTTAGTCCAAAATCTGACATTTCTTTATACATAATTTACAAGTAGTGTAAGGATGTAAATACGAACATACCCAACATTGTATGTTAAATGCTTTTGAATTACCTCCCTTACACTGCTTTTAAATTGTCTTAATTGTCCATTGACCAGAAAAACCTAGTTTTTCCCCTTTTTTTTTTGGCCATAACCCCCCAAAAGTTAATACTAACTATCCCTTACTGGTATGGCAACTTGTGATATAATTTCAGAGAGATTCATACACTTAAACTCAAGTAATTGTTTGAAAACTGCAAAAATGCTTATTTTGGGCCCCTTTTTTGCCCCTAATTCCTTAACTATTGGGACCATAACCACCAAAATCAATAATAACTATCCCTTCATGGTTTTAAAAATTGTGGTATAATTTCAGAGAAATTCATGCACTTAAACACAAGTTATTGTTTGAAAACTACAAAAATGCTTATTTTGGGCCCCTTTTTGGCCCCAATTCCAAAACTATTGGGACCATAACCCCCAAAATCATTATCAACCTTTTTTTATTGATATTGAACCTTCTTGTAAAAATTTATAAAGATCCATTCACTAAAACTAAAGTTATTGTCCCGAAACTAAATGCGTCTTTGGACGAAGACATAATAGCATTATATGACGCAAAATACCAAAAATAAAAACTGATATTTTGTTACGGTAAGTATTCTTAAAGATGTGTACAATATATGTTATTATTTGATATTTCCCCCCCCCCCTTCCCACGCATTTACATTATTTATATAGAAACAACTCATACTGGATAAAAGCATAACCATACCAATTTTGGATTTCTTTATATTAAGTCCCAACCCAATAGAGCTATAATAAAATAACCCTTCCCCATATCTATGTTTTAACCAAAACTTACATTAACATAGGACAAGCATTTAGCTTATCATTGCCAAAGGTAAACTCTAATATTTAGTTACAGGGACTCCTAAAGTAAAAGAAGGCCTCTCACATCTGCTTAAATATCATGCATTCCAGTCAAATGCAATAATCCATACCTTCCCATAATGATTTACAATTGATTTGATCTAGATCTGATAGCAGAACTTAATGACTAGATTCACATAAATATATGTTATCAAAAATTGAACATAAAATGTAAAATGCAGCTTTGAAAATGAAAACATTTGACCCAGCAAATATTATTGTGTGATATGTGGTTGATTGTATTTTGATTTACATCCAGTGGCATTGATAAATAAATATTCTAATCATGTCAAAACTAATGCATTCTATAAAATTATATGAATACCAAATTCACTTGTTGCACATCTTATTTTGTATTGAAATAATATAACATTACTTTACCTGGCCTTAAATCAGAGTTGTTATATTATATTCAACTTCACACTAAACGCTATATGTTTGGAGCTCATTTGGTATTGAAGAACTGAATTTTTTGGTTGACTAATCAAAGACTGTTACTGCTTTAATATCTGATAACTGAAATTAGTTGTTGAGCACAGATTTTTACATCAGATTTCAAATTAATTAAAGCCACTGGACTGATGCATGAATAATGAATGGGTCCTGCCACCTTTATCTTACTGCAAAAAGTAAGAATATCCACCTGCACACAAAATAAAATGGCTGTGTCTTTTGTGAGTTGGATGTGGACATGTATGCAGTGATTACACTGATACTTTGTTCAAACATACAAAAAATATGAGCAATACATAAACATGCAACCAATCTATACACAATCATAAACAATTAAGAAAACTTAGACTTAAACAAGTAGTCAGACTGTTGGTACCAAACATTTTACCTAATTGTTCAAATGTAAATCAACAGTAAGTCAAACTTTACTGATGTTAATCACTGTTAACCATAAATGTACATTTATTCATTGGTTCAAAACTAATTATGTTTCCTTGAAATTATAGTTTTAAGACATTGCAGACACCAAAACAATAGAAAACTTGTTGTACAAAAGTTATTTGGTCTGTGTTAACACTATTTCACTAAAATTTACAAGAACTGTACTATAACACTTCATACAGTGTTTACCCAAAAGTTCAAATGCATGGTCATATTGGTGGTGCCCCATCCATTAATTTAAGTACAAATCCTTATAAATGTAAAACTCCCTTTTACTCTTTATAAGTCCTCTTCCTTCAATACTCATGACCACCATTCTTTCAAACATCATCCTTCAAAATAATAAAGAAAACACTGTCTTTTCATAAAAGATAAAGACTCATTCTAATACCTTGTTACAAAGTTCTCACAAGCAAGTTTTACACAGTTGTGTTCCAAATTTCCTATGGCATCCTGTCTTAACACAAAAAGGTTTAGTGTATGACTATCACAGATGGCAGCAAGCTAATGTAAAGTTTTACCTAGAAAGAACATTTTGAGTCTACAACTCTTTCTCACTGGATGATAAATATTGATGGTTAAGATTCATGCAAATATTCAAGCAAATAAAAATCTGTCTACATCATGTAATCTGTTACTTAAAATGAATCACAAATTATGCTTTAAAAGCAAAACGATATACAATAGACAATGAAAATGAAAGTTAAATGAAGAAAAATTGATTACAATGCAATACATATTAGATTACATTTACATTTCATGTACATCACGTCTTTATATACCAAACATCGCAAAAAATATAAGTGGTCAATGTCTGAAATGAATCTGTAACAAATGACTAACAAATGAAGAATATAATGAATAATGCAATATATATAAGATTTCATTTACATTTCATGCATCAAGTCCTTTTATACCAGACATCTTCAGACATAAAAATGTTCAACATGTGAACTGAATCTATGTCAAATGTTCAACATATCACATAAGAAAAATATTTTTCTGTTTCATTTATTGTGGAATATCTCTCTAGTTCATGAGCAAACAATCACATGACAAACACTTTCTCTGTTTCGTCTATATGGAATATCTCCTTTGTTCGTGGACAAACAATTCTACCATCATTACCATCGGCCATCTCATTTAGTGACTGTAAAAAATCAGAATAAATATTCTATTATTAATATGCAAGGATTTTAAAAGTTTATTCTGTAATAGATTTTCAAGTGATTTTATTATAAACAAGTTGAACTGTTAGCTACTGCTCATAGTTGATACACCTACACTTGGTATTTAGTTATCAGGAATTGAGGAGCAAAGGCTGAGAAAATATAATCAAACGGTATATAATGCTCACAGTAGTTAAAACTTAATTTTAAGTGCTCAAATTTGTAGTTCCTTAGAAAAATGTCACAAAAATTTCATACCCATCTCTGGATCAGTATGCGTAAGAATATACATGTATGAGTAAACAGTTAACAGGTGAAAACAGTGGGTTTCAAAATGAATCATGCAGTATAGCATGCTCACATGAAGTCTGAAAACAAATTACAGGAAGCTCTGTTGTGGTTCATGAGAGAGAGAGAGAATTCCATCCTTTTTCAATGAGCCTTCCATGCATGTTTAAATTAAACAGAGGTTTACAGAATGGAAGGTTCCTTCGAAGAGTTGCATTGTATATTTTCAAATAATCAAAATAGTTTGAATTTTGCGAAGCCCAAATCTCAATAATCACTTACATTATATCCATAAACATGACCATTGGGTAATGCCATCGGTGGATTGTGTTCATTGAGAGCTTGACCAGAGATAGCACATATCAATTTAGAATTAGCACAGTGTGAGTATGGTAAGCCTTTCCCCAGTTCATTCAGCTGACAGTTACAGACTGGACAGTCAGAGCTTTTTCTCATTGCATGTTGCTTGTAACACATACTTGTTTCAGTTAAGGTAAATTATGTCAAACATCATCTTAGATTATGAGTCACCCTATAGACCACTTTCGAGTTCATCCGTCATCGGTAAAAACTCGTCAATTATACGCGCCTTTATGACGTCATTTACCAGATTGAGGGGGTCGTCGGTATCCCTGGACTATTTACATTCATCAAGCGTCTTAGTGATCGTTATTGTGCAGGATAAACTAGAAATAATGGTTGTTTTGTAGGTACTTAATGAAAATTCCCTAATGACAGCAGTGCCGGTTTTCAATTTTGAAAATTCAATTTGCCGAATAATTTGTACAATATAGAATTATAAATTTCCAACCACTCGCTCAACATTGGAATGGATGTGATGACGCCCCTAAACGCACAAATGACATTCACTAAAACCAGCGTTTTTGACGGAAATGCATCAAACTCGAAAGTTGTCCATTAGGAGGAGGTAAACATGAATCAGGAGGTTAGACAAACATTTTTATAACCCTCCAAGTCAGGGTCAATCATGACCTTGGCTACAGTTGTTAAAAAAAAGTGATGAATAAATGGTTCATCTAATACAAGTCGTTACTTCCAAAATCTACTTTATATTAATTATACCTCATGTGTGTAAACTCCATCTGAAATTTGTGGTGTGTTTACATCATCTGTATTTGAACTTTGTTGGATAGTTGTCTCATTGGCAATCATACCACATCTCCCTATTTTTTGATTTATTGGTTTTTATTGTTTGCAAAAATGAATGGACATTCACAAAACTTTGATTTAACTTAAGACTTGCATGAGATTGGTATTGCTCTACTAAAAAAATGTTAAAATAAACAGTAAACATATTGGTTATTAAGCATATTATATAATATTATCATAGTGTAAAGGATACGGTGTTTTTAATGCTGAAAGACCTGCTTGTAAGGTAATCGTGAACACAGAATCTGTATTAAGTTGGTGGAGTTTGAAATTTTCAAATCTAAATTGTTTCACAAGATCTGCCCAGGAATTCTCATCCAATAAGTCCTGTAATTACAAACAATATATAAATATTACACATTATCTTAAATTGTTCCATTAGCAATCAAATACAAACCAGATGCTCCGCAGGGCGTAGCTTTATACGACCGCAGAGGTTGAACCCTGAACAGTTGGGGCAAGTATGGACACAACATTCAAGCTGGATTCAGCTCTAAATTTGGATTGTGATTAAATAGTTGACACAGCATAGGTTTCTGACACAGAATGAATGTGTTCTTATGAACTTAAAATTTGTGTTTTCTCTTAGAGCAATTCACTATGCTGTTGAATATTAATCCTCTCAAAAAAATGTTTGAAGAAATTTTCTTTTTTATTTATGAAATTTCAAATGAGAAAAATTGAACCCAATTTTTTTAATCACATCCCCCTTTCCCTTATTCCAAAACTAATCTCAATTAAAATTTCTAATGGAGTTTGCAACAATAACTACTCATTTAAATACATCATAAAATATTAAGATGTAAAAAAACTGCTTGTTATCACTGAATGGTAAAGATTATTTTAATTTATCAGTTGGTAGTAAAAAGTGAATATACATTGTATATTGTATATAACAAAGATTTAAGTTGATTCTGGACAAAGAAAGATAACTCCAATTAAAAAAAAATCTTGCTATTGCACATTATTTTGCAATTAGATATTTCTTGCGTACTATTCTGGACAAAGAAAGATAACTCTAATTAAAAAAAAATTTGCTATTTCACAATATTGTGCAATTAGATATTTCTTGCCATTGCGTAATATTGTGCAATTGAAAAGACTTGCTATTGCACAATACTTAATATAATAATTTTAGATCCTGATTTGGACCAACTTGAAAACTGGGCCCATAATAAAAAATCTAAGTACATTTTTGGATTCAGCATATCAAAGAACCCCAAGATTTCAATTTTTGTTAAAATCAGACTAAGTTTAATTTTGAACCCTTTGTACTTTAGTGTAGACAAATTTGAAAACAGGACCAAAAATGAAGAATCTACATACACAGTTAGATTTGGTATATCAAAGAACCCCATTTATTCAATTTTTGAGGAAATCAAACAAAGTTTAATTTTGGACCCCGATTTGGACCAACTTGAAAACTGGGCCAATAATCAAGAATCTAAGTACATTTTTAGATTCAGCATATCAAAGAACCTAACTGATTCATTTTTTGTCAAAATCAAACTAAGTTTAATTTTGGACCCTTTGGACCTTAATGTAGACCAATTTGAAAACGGGACCAAAAGTTAAGAATCTACATACACAGTCATGACAGTTAGATTCGGCATATCAAAGAACCCCAATTATTCAATTTTGATAAAATCAAACAAAGTTTAATTTTGGACCCTTTGGGCCCCTTATTCTGTTGGGACCAAAACTCCCAAAATCAATACCAACCTTCCTTTTATGGTCATAAACCTTGTGTTTAAATTTCATAGATTTCTATTTACTTATACTAACGTTATGGTGCGAAAACCAAGAAAAATGCTTATTTGGGTCCCTTTTTGGCCCCTAATTCCTAAACTGTTGGGACCTAAACTCCCAAAATCAATACCAACCTTCCTTTTGTAGTCATTAACATTGTGTTTAAATTTCATTGATTTCTATTTACTTAAACTAAAGTTATTGTGTGAAAACCAAGAATAATGCTTATTTGGGCCCTTTTTTGGCCCCTAATTCCTAAACTGTTGAAACCAAAACTCCCAAAATCAATCCCAACCGTTCTTTTGTGGTCATAAACCTTGTGTCAAAATTTCATAGATTTCTATTAACTTAAACTAAAGTTATAGTGCGAAAACCAAGAAAATGCTTATTTGGGCCCTTTTTGGCCCCTAATTCCTAAAATGTTAGGACCAAAACTCCCAAAATCAATACCAACCTTCCTTTTGTGGTCATAAACCTTGTGTTAAAATTTCATAGATTTCCATTCACTTTTACTAAAGTTAGAGTGCGAAAACTAAAAGTATTCGGACGACGACGACGCAGACGACACAGACGACGACGACGACGCAGACGACGCCAACGTGATAGCAATATACGACGAAAAATTTTTCAAATTTTGCGGTCGTATAAAAAGAGCATATTTTTTGTAACATATAAATGGGAATACCGGTATGTCAAAAAGCCTGTCTGAGAAAATATCCAAATAAATTTGTAGAAGAAAATAAAATAATCAAGTAAAGGAATATAAATATCAAGGTTCATACAGAAAGAAAAATTCCAAAGGATTTTTTTTTATCATTGAAAATTGTTAATTGATTGAAAGTCACTGGAACATGACCTAGGGGGCCAGGGCCTTAAAAAAGAATTCAAACTTATATGCACTGATAGTAATGAACTTTATAGAAAATTTCATTGACCAAATGGAAGTAGTTCATTCCAAACTAACTTAAGCAGAATATATGTTATTGAAAATTGCTGATTATTTTAAAAGTCACTGAACCATAGCCAGTAGGGAGCAGAGCCTCATAATAATCCCCTCACTGATATGAACTTATTGCAATTCAACTTCATACAAAATATCATTGATCTATCAAGTAGATCCTATCACACTAACTCATGCAGAAAACTTTATATTGAAAGTTGCTGGACCATGACCTAAAGAGCAGGACCCAAAATAGTTGTCAAATTGATATGTACTGATAGCAATGCAACTTTATATTAAATATCAATGATCTATCTTAAGCAGAACATTTAACAATTGTTAACGCCACCACCATGAAAAGCCATCCTTATGTCTTGCTGTCCTTCACAGGCGAGACAACTGCATAACAAATATCATTGACATTAAAACCAAAAGTGGTTCCCCATAATTTGACCTAATTACAAACTAATACATTGTTGACAATGCAGCAGAGGCCAGAAACAGCATACCCATGTCTTGCTTTTTGACTCTGTCAAAGCTAGACGTAAATAACAAGAAATTTCACATATTTTGTAAGATAAATTGAAGAACAAGCCAGTAATGTTAACAGGCCTATAACTTTTTTATTTACTTTAATTTGTATGGTGATTTTGCAAAACAGCTTTGATATTTCAAATATTCCTATGACACTCTTTATAACATGTATTAATTTCATTTGTATGGTAATCTAGAAAATCTCATTTTGACAACAATCCAAATAAAAAACAACATATAAGTTATAACAGTCCTATTTCTCTTGTAAAGTGTTCTTGAAGAATGATAAATCTAGCTACTCACCTTATAAGGTGATTTGGAAGAACATCCTGGGAATGCTAATAAACCCATTACTCTCTGAACTTCTGCTAGTTTTTGGTCATCTTCTAGTACAGAAAAATGTTTTCTTGCATGTCTAGAAGAATAAAAACAGATAAGAGCTAATATCATAATGCTTGTAGAATGAAACTTTGTGGTTGGCTTGCTTGCTTTATTTGTATAAATGTTTGCTTAGAAATCTGCAAACAATTTAAAAAGGAGGAGTTAAACCTGAATATGTTGTATTTAAATTTGATTGGATGTTATCCTGGCGGTTAGAAATTTAAATATAATGTATGATACAGCTTATTAATATTGTTTGAAGATGTTGAACTTTTTCAAAATGAAGGGGCCTGATGTTTTCTACACAGGGTTTTCTGATCAACTCCTCTATCAGGTTATAGTTTTGGTTTAAGGCAGTTTATGATGAAATTGTGGTCATTTCAATTTGAAGCTCAGTATATAATATATGCAAAATTAGGGTTTTGTTCTGGATTTCTTGGTTTACTGAACATGGAAATGTAATAGTGCAAGCAGGGCAAGTTTCTTATGCACACTAATTCTTGTTTTTAATGTTTCAAAAATATTAAAACTTTTTTTTGTTATCTTAAAAAGATTTTGTATTAGTATATGACTGTATATATCATCCTAGTTAGTTATTATAGTGTTTCATATGTTGTCAGTTGAACGCTTTGCACCAACTCTCATGGTGCAGTTACTTATATCAAACAGTTTTTCTTCTAACCCATGCTCTAGATAGAAAAACATCTGAACTTACTTTACTGCTTCTAAACATCTGCTGTTTCTTATGTGTTCTATAAACTCTTGTTTTCTTAGTTTAAATTCTAAGGTACTCTGCAAAGAAACAAGTATAAAGAAAATAAATATTTGTTTATCAAACTATACAAGTTTTAATACAATATGTGACTGATGTTGTCCTTGTGAGGTTATAAGTGTAAACAGTGAGTATGGAAATCCAAATTTTAAGTGATTTTGATTCAGATAACACTGCCAAGTTAGGATTAATATTACGTTTTGCAAGGATGTGTATCTTACAAATGCAACAACATCATTCTAGTCCAAATGTGTGACATATGTCTTCCAGATGGAAATAGTCGTTCCAGCAGATTCCATTGAGTGTGTAGCCAAAGGTAATATCTTTGGTTAGCTTGCTTGTTAGCTGGACCGTGAAGTCATTGTTAGGTTAGGTAAACTACCCTACTTTAAGAATAGACTAGTCTGACAAAAAAACAATCGATCTGTCTGTTGGACTATTCTACTTCGAAAGGAGGGTAGTATACCTCACCTAATAATGACTTCACGGTTCAGCTAACAAGCTATTACCTTTCACTACACACTCAATGGAATCCGCTGTAAAAATGCCAGAGAGGTTGGTACTCTCGCTACATGATGCTTTGATTTAACCTTCCTATTTCCAAGCAAGCATGTTGGCATATTTTTATATTCCACCCAACAGACAAAATGTATAAAAATTGTAAACCATGAAGTCTATGATATGAGGACCTTAATTGCATTTACCAATCTATAAACATGATAAATGAATATTGATTAAATTATCTAAATTAAGAAAACTTACTTTCATTTTCCTCAGTTTGTTTTTATTTTCATAACACCATGTAAGACAAGGTACCACTTCTTTTCTTTGTAAAGATTCTTCAATCTTTTTTGAGGTCAGGAAAAGCTCAATATTTGTCAAATCCTGAAATATAATTCAATATTAATGTATTTCAAATTTTTCCTTAAAAACACATGTCATGAGAGACATCATTTATTCTAAGAAGACAAATAAACTCATATAACCTAGTGAACTTAAGTTTTCTCTCGATATATACATGATATAGGGTGATAGTAGCAAAATAAAATGCCCTGATGTTTTAAAAGCGAATTTCACTTTCTGCAACTACCAGGTTTATGTAGTTGTGGCTGTATACAGACCAATTCATACTAGGGTAGTATACAATGATTACAACGAAACATCATGTCTATTCCACCATGACATTATGATATGTGACTATGAATAACTCTAGGTCCAACATAACATAACAAATAGAAGTAAAGGCATGAGCTAATATTTTATGAAACAAGTTAAAATCAGTAAAACGGAAAAAGAACTCAAAACAGTTTGACTAATGTCCTTACAGAGTAAAGACACTGTAGAACACAATGTATATTGCTATTAAAAAAATTCTGTAAATTTGATGTGCTAATTAGTTATAACTCGTCTGGTATTTACCCTTATGCTTTTAAGTTGAAGATGTAACAGTATATCCCTTCTTTATTTAAAAAAAAAATAAAGTTTTTTCGGGGGAGGGGAGTAGGGTGGGGGTAGATACAGAACTTAAAAAGCTGAACAAAGCTGCATTTGGATAGATGTAATTTTATAAGACTCAGTCTCAATTGTGATTACCCACAAAAATTCAAAATAAAAAAATGTCATAAACAATGATGTCACATCTGCAGATCACTTGATATATAGGTACAATCATAATATTATTACCTCTATTTCAGATTGCTGAGCCAGTTTGATAGCTGTGTTGTAAAACCCAGCTCTAAGAAAGTATTCCACCAGCATTCTGTCTAATCTCTTTTTGTGCCATAAAGGTTTAGTATGAGGGTGAAGTAATTCAGCTTCTTTAAGGTGATCTACTCGTCTCTTTATTACTCTGGCTGCTTCAAGCTCTTCATTTATACTCTCGTCAGCCTATGACATAAAAAAGGTTTTCTAAATATCTAATTACAAAATGTACTATGTATCCTAAGCTATTTAATCATGTCTGTAATATATTTTTCCAAGGCAACAATTGGAAATCAGAAACAAAAACAAAGTCAACAACTTATTATTTCCAGGCAATTGTGGAGGCAAATGACAGTGAAATGTAAGTTGTGTAAAGTACTTGAAGAAAAGTCTGGGAAAAGACTTACACTTGGAGAAAAGCCTTAGAAAAGACTAAGCACAAACCTTGCTGATAGCGAAAGATTTGTGTATGTCAGGCGATGAAATATATTTGGTAGTGTGTTGAAGATTTTAACCATAATCTGTCAAGTTACAAACTAGATATTGGTAAACAGTCATATGTTAATCAGTAACACTCACAAAACTTGTGTCACATATTTACTTCACTTTAAACTTTAAAAAGCTAAACTGAACTGTACATGTACCGATCTCTGCAATTTTTTAATAATTATTTATTTTAACACATGTAGTTGTTTGCTGAGTTTGACTTTTTCTTTCAGACACTTTAAACATAAATGGGTCCGTGGCCTTCTCATTAACTTCTCAATCCCTAACTTTCACTAAATTTAAAACAGTTATATATATAAATGACATCCTCAGTCTTTACATTTAACTTTTGAATCTACAGGCCTGTAGGCTACATGTACATGTAGCTGAATTTTACGTAAAACTTAGTTAGATTCAATGGCCTGTAGATGATTTTTGCAGGCCAGTTTGCATTTTTACAAGACTTGGCTGGTTGAGCACAAAGATTAGGCTAGTTAATTTTCTCCAGTTGGTATAGGCTACACACCCAATATTTTACTAATTTTAATAGATTGACCCATTTGTATTGATATAATAGTTTGTCATAATTTTGTGAACTTTTTTTTGGGGGGGGGGGTTGCTGTCACATTGACATTCAATCCATATTATATGTTTATTCATAAAAAAAACTTAATGATTACCTTTCTTTTCAAAAGACAAAGTTTTTCTACCATATTATCTATTACTCTGGACACATCCTTTATTTTCTTTTTGTCCTCTAGACAGGCCTCAATGTCACTGCTAGCTGTATGTACATGTGAGATTTCTCTGTCAATTGTCTTCTGTGCTGAACGAAACTTCTTATTCAATATTTCATAAGGAACCTGCAAAAAATCATTTCATGCAAATGAATAAAATTCACATAATTTTAAAGATGAAATTAACCACATTATTGTTTTTCTTAGTTTACCTGTACGCCTTGTTGTTTGCTTTTTTTGGTGTGTTTTTTATATATATATATTCAAATTAAGTAGCATTTATTACATGCAGATTAAATTTTCTTCTTTTACTGTAATGAGGAACTGAAACATTTAAATAGAAAACTATTTAATATGTTCTTTTATTATCATTATTTTTTTACCGGTACTTACATATATGAGTGTTTTTTTGGTTGTAGGTTATGGTTCACTTTCGGCAATATGTGGCCTTCAATTTCAACAAATTTAAACAACCTACAATTTGGTTCATAATCTGAGGATAATAGGAATAATTTAGGCACTGGCTACGGTTATATGAAAATGTAACCATAAACATTGGAGACTAATTGCCGGAATGCAGGGCTGGGTAACGAACTGATTGATTATGAATATAACAATAATAATTTTGTCTAGGGTTACATTGCATTATTGTTACATTAATGTAATTCAATGTACGTATACCCTGGGATTGATTATATGTATTAAAATAAAACTTGAAAACTTTTATTTGAATTTAACAATATTGCATACAATTTTTATTTACAATGACAGTTTCTACAAATCCAGTACATGTATGTTGTTTAGGGAGCATGTTTTATTTACAGTGGATTGGGAAAAAAGTTATTGCAACTTATATTAATCACTTTCCACTTTGCAGGTGCGAGTGCTGCCTTGTAGCGGCAAGCCTGCTCTTTTTCGAAAAATCTACAAGGGTGTCTTTAACGTGCAACAGATATGGCTCTCTCTTACCACAAGGCAGTAGTTTATCATGACTCGCAAATAGTTTCAAGGGAGAGCCTGTTTTATACTGACACATTTTGGGGATACTACTCGAAGCAGCAATCACAAACAAGTGATGAAGCAATGTACATGTCTGTATTGCATACTGTACAATTCCATTCTGCACTATACCTTATGAAGTTAAGAAACTGTCAATGTCTGTCATGCTTCAGGTGAAAAATAATTTAATACTCAAGATTGCGATGTTCATATTTTCGTCCAATCTTTTGTTGGAAGCATCTGAGGTAAAACCTCTATTGATAATCAACTTTATTATTTACATAATTTTATTGATAGAGCTTCCAAATTCCTGTGCAATAATTTTTTATAGTGCCAAAATATGTTGATTTCATTCTTTTTTTTTTAAATTTCATTGTATGCTTTAGAAATAACCTGAGCCACAACCTAAAATCTAAAATAATCAGTTATAACAAAAAGTTTGCGCAGATAATTATATCTACTATTCCAATGTGAAAATGCACTTCAAGCAGTTTGACCCGATTAAAAAGAAATTAAATCTTAGGGTCAATTTTCACTTTTCGTGATCATTCTCCTTAGTACAGAAAATGTAAATTACACTGTGACTGTTACAAAATCTTTAATGAATTATACTACAAAATATCTAAATGAAACAAACTTTCAAAGTTGGGTGTTCCAATGCTTTTATGTCTGCCATTCTGTCTTGTTGAAGTTCTGTCTGAGGTCTTGATACGTTATGACTGGTTTATTTTTACTCAACACGAGCCAAGTGATGTAATTGCGCAGGAAACCAGTCGTTTTAGTTTGTCAACATTGGTGTTCTAAAAAACGACTCGGGTTTCCATAAAAAAATATACACGCAACACCTGGGACTATATTGTCCCGTCAAACGAAGATGGAAAAATCTTGTTATGGCCCTGGAATACATTTCATTGGAACTTAATTCTTTCAGGAAACATCACTACAAGGTCAGAGATTGTATTATATGTGTCTGTTGAAATACTTTAAAAAGAGATATCTTCGCATTTATATATAGGTATATTTTCTCATTGATGAAGGTCGTCTGGTTGCCTTTGATTGCGTACATCCACTTCATTTGAACTTCGGTGGAAAGTTGTATCGTTGGTACTGTTACCACTGTGGCAGATTTTTTGTTATAACACTGAGAATACATGTAACCGTAAATTTTGTCCAGTAGTAAAATTGGTTCCCCTGGGTCGACTTTGTTTCCTCGGTAATCAAGTCCAAAGGCCTTACTAGAAAATTAAGTCCATGTATCATTCTTATGGGAAACGAACAGGAACACATATATTGACAGTTAGATGTCCTTATAGATATACTGTTCCCAAAGGAAAATAAGTCTAGATTGTAAACCATGCATGTCTGGCATTTATTTTCAAATTTGACCAAACACTTCTGAAAACTACGAAATCATAATAATCTTAAATTTTTGATTAATGTGAAATTTAATTTCAAGGCTTGTTATAAATTGATGTGAATTTTTTTTCTAGGCCGGTGAAAAATGTCCTTTTAGAACGTCAGTTTGTTTGACAGTTCCTTATAATAATTCAATTCTAAAAATGTAATTGAAAAAAGAAACAACTGTGATTAGTTTTAAATGATAAAAGTCTGATATAATTTTTCTAGGAAAAAAAGTCCTAAAGTCACGGTACCCAAATTGCACTGAGTGCCGAAATTGCACCTATTCAACAAAAATAGCTGCATATATCTTACAAGTTTTCCTTGAGACTAAACCATTTGTAATTTTATGATTTGACACTATTATGTCTTTTAACATAGGTGACTGCGCATGTTTAGATATACACAAAAATTTCACAGTATACCAACAGATGAACCATTCAATTAAAAAGTAAAACATGTCATGTTTTAAAAATAAGCAAATTGAAAATGTTACAAGCTTCCATTTCTAAAAATAAAAAAGGAATATTAAGCATGGACTAATCACTAATGTCAACTTGTTTTAAATATTTGAAGAAATAGAACAACTTTTATTCAAATTTTAAGGATGTGACTTTAATAGATATAGGGAGATGTGGTATGAGTGCCAATGAGACAACTATATATCCATCCAAATAACAATTTATAAAAGTAAACTATTATAGGTTAAGGTACGGCCTTCTACACGGAGCCTTGGGTCGCACTGAATAGCAAGCTATATTAAAGGGCCCCAAAATTACTAATGTAAAACCATTCAAACTGGAAAACAAACGGTCTAGTCTATATAAAAAGCATGGATGCAATTTGGGTACTCCTCATAACAAAAATTCCATTCTAAATTAAAATATTTATTGCCGTATTACAGAATCATGGGTCGTTTGGATGTCGGTTCAAGTCCACTATAGTGTTCAAAATTATATTGGTGTAACTTTATGGTAAATAAGGATCGGCCTACAAAATAACACAGAATAGAAACTTTTGTCTGGATCATAAAAAAACGTAGGTGAAACTGAGACTACTATAACAGTATTATAGTAGTCTCAGGGTGAAATAACTGTCAAAATACACGTGTAGGTGCAATTTGGGTACTCACGTTATGATAAATATATTAATACGTAGGGTAATAGTTCCAGATCTAAGTAAGATAATTAAAGATTAATGTTGAACAACGGTTACAAATATTGAAACATAACAATTAAACATTCATTTCGGTCTACATGTGAAGGATTTCTACCAGTACAAAGAATTTACCTAGTAAAATTAATGTCATGGACCTATTACCTATATGAATTTGAAGGAAAAAATATAAAACAACACGTTTAATAATTTATTGCGTCCGAAGCGTTTTTCTGGATTTACCTTCATCAGGAACGCTAAAAGGCCAAACATTTGAAATCCGAAGATGTATAAGTACCGAAAATCGTTGAAGAGCTATATGTTAAAAATACCTAAAATAAATAGCCAAATTCATCTAAAGCCTACTTTGCCTGAGGGAGTTGAAACCTTAGTTTCATAATAATTTCAAAATTTATAAACGGACAATTTTAGTAAAGTTTGTTTAATCATGTCAGTACCGAAGCACTGACTACTGAGCTGATGATACCCTCGGGGACTGATAGTCCACCAGCAGAGGTATCGACCCAGTGATGTAAAAATATAAAACAACACGTTTAATAATTTATTGCGTCCGAAGCGTTTTTCTGGATTTACCTTCATCAGGAACGCTCGAAGCCAAACATTTGAAATCCGAAGATATATAAGTACCGAAAATCGTTGAAGAGCTATATGTTAAAAATACCTAAAATAAATCATGCCAAATTCATCTAAAGCCAACTTTGCCTAAGGGAGTTGAAACCTTAGTTTCATAATAATTTCAAAATTTATAAACGGACAATTTTAGTAAAGTTTGTTTAATCATGTCAGTACCGAAGCACTGACTACTGAGCTGATGATACCCTCGGGGACTGATAGTCCACCAGCAGAGGTATCGACCCAGTGATGTAAAAATATAAAACAACACGTTTAATAATTTATTGCGTCCGAAGCGCTTTTCTGGATTTACCTTCATCAGGAACGCTCAAAGCCAAACATTTGAAATCCGAAGATGTATAAGTACCGAAAATCGTTGAAAACTTGGGAAATTTGTCTGGGGACATTCATAATACTTTCTCAAATACTAGTAAACTCTGCATGCAATCTTGGTCTTTTGACTAGTAATTTATGTCCGCATGGACACGTTTTACAAGGACTTATTTATCTATTACAAAAATACAATTGCATACTTATCTTTATGAGCCCTCTATTATAGCTTACTGATCGGTGTAAGCCAAAGCTCCAAGTTAAAGGCCGTACTTGAACCTATAAGATAATTTACTTCATTGTGACTTGGATGGAGAGTTGTCTCATTGACAGTCAATTACACCTTCTTATTTCTTTATAATGTAAACAATTTGTCTTGTTCATTAACTGACTTCATGTCGCCAAGAAATCATATTTTTTATACACGAGAAGATATTGACGTATAGCTATTACTATATATATATATGCTTCCAGAAAAGAAAAAGAAAAATGAAGGCACTGCAGTTTTTTGGGTTATATTACAAAGTAGGTAAATGTACTCTTTTAGGTAACTCACTATATATGATATCGTTCAAGACACAGCGATTAAAAACTTTTTGAAAAAAGGGACCAAAATATCGTATACCATATAAATGAAAGTATGACTATTCCGTTCTGATTGATATATACGTTTAACTTAATTAATAGTACATATTGACTATCCTTCATTAAATAAAATAGGCATACTACCAATGCAGTGGCGGATCCAGAACTTTTCCTAAGAGGGGGGACGCTCCAGTCATGCTTCAATGATTCCCTATATAATCAACCAAATTTTTCCCACGAAAGGGGGGCCCGGGCCCCCAGGGCCCCCTGGATCCGCCTATGTAATATAACATAGAACTATCTTTTTGGCTAGACATCAACCATCAATCTTTTGAATCTTAAACCTTCAGCACCCTAGTAGCTATATACACAAACACATACAGACATAGTAGATGCCTAACAAAATAAAAAAAAAATCGTATTTGTTTATATCCTCTACTGGAAAATCCCTACATGATTAGGAATTTTGAATAATTGTGGTCATTACACGCAGATTTGAGAGTACTCAACATTACTGGAAGCCAGTTGATTGATTGATTTTTTTTACATCCAGTGTCAAATATTTATGCAAGTTCAGAACGGTTGAATTTTTTTTTCAATAAATACAACTTGGAGCTAGGTCCTTTAATAGGTGTCGTCCGGGACGAAGGTCTGGAAATTTAAAAATGCCATGCATTTGAAAATGAGGGATTATTGGATAGGGGCAAAAATTTTGCCTTTCAGTGGAAAAATTATGTGTAACGGCAGCTACGCCCCCTGCACAATTCACAATTTTTTTATTCTGATTTTGTGAACTGTTGTACTAATGTAGGTGTTTATTAATATTCGAAATGTACTAGTATATTATTTATTTATGTTTTTCTCTGTCCTGAATGTTCCCTGCTGCATTTATTTATGATATACAAAATTAATGTATTTCAGTCATGCAAGGACGTATATTATGTTAGTTATACGTCTTTGAGTCATGTAATATTGTTAATTTAACAGAATGTTTTTATATTACCAAATATACTACTGTTATCTTTATTTACACTTTGCTGTGTGGTCATTGCTGTAGCTCAATATCATATCACCATTGTTAAATCGAATAAATTTCAGTTAAGAAGTGAAGAAGTGTATGGCGCAGTACGAATGGGAAACGAATTAAAAACAAAGAATCTATCAGGGGGTTAGAATGTTGATCTATCGTATAAACTAAAGATAGTAAATAATATTAAATCGTATCACAATTTAGCAATATGATCAATATGTGAAAGCTTTAAACAGAACGAGAGTTAAAATGGCGGGAAATAGAGCGTCCTCAAGTAGATTTCGAACGCAACCTAATAATAAAATAAATAAAAAAAACATATTTATTTATTTTGTTTATTTTAGTTTATCATTTGCATTCAAATTGTATGCAAAAATAAAATTTTAAAGGATATTTGATAAAATGTTTGTCCTCCGAGATTGTGCGAGATTATATTCGGCTTGGATAGCCTATCGGAGAGCACCGGCTTGTTACGGCCTCCAAATTACTCGTTTTAAATCACTTTAAAGGGGGAGTATTTACCCACATGTGCACATGTTTTACAATTAATAATTTCTGCATCTATAGACACCTGATAAGGTGAGATATTACGAGTGATATATGTTATTTGTGCCGCTGAAGTTTCAAAGGATCATCACCTCTATTCTTTGTCTAAAGTGCTAATGGATAGGTGAGCTAATTTTGTTTACTTTCATCTGTAGTGACACACTTTCATTATGTTCACTTACATTTAATTATCACCGCTTTCATTCAGTTCCCCTTCTATATAATTAGATGTAGCGTTTTTGTTAATACATCGAAAGACTGATTTGAAAAGGGATGAAATATCTGGGTCAACCATTTTGAGATCAAAGGCATGCCTCAATGTATCGGATATGCACATTTATAGTTCATAATCACAATATTTAATCAATTATTTCATTTCTGTCTTTAAGTTAATTAAAATCAACAACAAATGCACATATATCAGGTTGTTCTGAATACACAAATGCCATATAAACAGAAATTGAAAGTCGTTAAAAATTAAATGGAAGGACAAGTTGGCATTTCGTTTCGGTGCAGTTTATGCAAATGACCCCCAGCAAAGTAGAAGGGTGTCCATTACACGCCAACATGGATTTATAAACTATTTCCTGTCATTGTTTGGTTGATGTGTATTACACAGTGGCACAAAATGATGTCTATTATAGCAGACCATTGCAGACAGATAATCAAATGATTTATTATACATATTGATTAACATGCTAAGTTGTATTGATGTTTTAGTATGTGGTTTATTTTTGATCTGATATGCTATTATCTAACAGTAGTGTACTTTTCTTGATTGGTAGTCATAAGATATGTGTGTAATATACGTGTGTATCTTTTTGAAGATCAATAAGTTCTTGTGGTAATAAAGACATGTTTATCATGTGAGTTGATATTGAATTGATATTAGTATCTATATTTAAGTTGTTACAGGTTAAATACATTAAAAGAAAATATTTAAATACAGATAAATCCATAAAATGGATTATCAGTTATTTAAATGGCAAATATTGTACAAGCTATCTGCAGGCTATTTAGATTTAGATGCAATTATTTTCTTGTGCAATAAATTGATAATACTAAACATATTTTTTTATTTTTTATTGATTTAAACAGTAATTTAAATGAATTATATAGTAGTTATTAAATACCAACTTGAGGATATATATTTGCATTCATAGTTTCCTTATTGTTTATTATTGGATAGACACAGTGACAGACAGGTTATCCATACAATTTGTACTTTTCAGCTTTCATTGATCAGTTATTTTGAAATAAGCTTAATACTAACATGCATATAGTGCATTATTTTAGACCAAAAAGGAAATTATTTTCTAATAGAGACTTGTATTTTTGAATTTTTATAGAACTTTGAAACTGATTTACATAGATACAACTGCTTATCTGGATGAAAATAATTGTAATTTGCTATTTTGTCCATGTTTATACCGCAGTCACTGACCGTTTTGGAACAGGATTAATTGCTACTTTTCTAGAACTAAGAAGTGACTTAAGAACTTTGATACATGTAACATGCAGTGTTTCTCCCTAGAGGGTTTATGCATTGTGATACCTTCATGCATTAAATTTAAGCCACCATCTTTATAATTTGAAATGCCCTATTACTTTTACAAGCCTTCAAAATTCATAACTATCATCCTTTCCCCGATCTTTAAAACAGTTTATTTGGTGCAAACTAAAGATCTGCTTGTATATTATTTTTTTCTCTTGAACCTACCAACTTTATTAGGTGTATTGTAAATTATCAAAAAATTATCTTGAACATGATATCATAAACTTAAATAATATGTAAACAGCTTGAGCAATGATTAATTAAATTTTGTCACTGGAAGAAAGTATTTTGAAGTTTGATAAATTGCATTTGGGACACTGTTGATACATTTTAACCTATGGGGAGTAAATTAAAGACATTAAATTTGTGTACATTTGTACATGTAGATGTCCAATTTAATGTGTTAGGTCTTCATAGTGAATCAGCTTCATAGCAGCTGAAAACAACATATAAAGGGATTTTTCAGCAAAATTAAGATCATTCTTACATACATTTAAAAAAGAAGATGTGGTATGATTGCCAATGAGACAACTATCCACAAAAGACCTAAATGACACAGACATTAACAACTATAGGTCACCGTACGGCCTTCAAAAATGAGCATAGCCCATACCGCATAGTCAGCTATAATAGCCCCCCCCCCCCCCCCCCCCCCCGATAAGACAATGTAAAACAATTCAAACGAGAAAACTAACAGCCTTATTTATGTAAAAAAATGAATGAAAAACATATGGAACACATAAACAAACGACAACCACTGAATTACAGGCTCCTGACTTGGGACAGGCACATACATAAATAATGTGGCGGGGTTGTACTGTAATAAAAGGTGCCAATATTGCATTTACAATGAACCTTTTCATGATAAGCATGCTAGCATAAGGTTTAAATGTTTTCAGGGTATGTCCCAACATAGGCTTGAAATACTTTATATATCATTGTTAGTATTGTTCAAAATTATAGGAATTATTTTAACATTAAACACAGTGGACAACTGTAGGAAAACCAGATTGACAATTTATTTCACCTTGGTGACTGGAAAAAGCTAAGTAACAGAACAGCTTCTTCACCCATGCCATTCAGTAGCTTAAGCTCTGACACATCGTGCATGTGCCATGTATGTGGAAAAAGTCCACATTCCATACATGAATTACAATAAAACTTCACATTTTAACAAGTACATAAACATGTAGGAATACATTAAGTTTGCAATTTCAGTATTTTGTTAGTATAATTACATGTATATTCATGTGTTCTATCACGGTATCATATTTACAGTGGCTATAAATAAACATACATGTATTGGAAACAAATTATAGTTATTGACTTTTAAATTTGTCACAGTTTTATGAAAGCATGTACATGTATAAAAACTGATTTTTATGCCCCACCTACGATAGTAAAGGGGCATTATGTTTTCTGATCTGTGCGTCCGTTTGTCCGTCCGTCCGTCTGTCCCGCTCCAGGTTAAAGTTTTTGGTCAAGGTAGTTTTTGATGAAGTTGAAGTCCAATCGACTTCCAACTTAGTACACATGTTCCCTATGATATGATCTTTCTAATTTTAATGCCAAATTAGAGTTTTTACCCCAATTTCACGGTCCAGTGAACATGGAAAATGATGGTCACATTCTTGTTTTCCATCTGAAAAGAGGACACTAATATGGTCAGATAAACATTCATTATGAAGGTCTTTATATACATGTGAAGATTTGTTTAGACACTTGTCTGTTGTTGATGACAGTTTTCCTCTATGTTTCTTGCGGTTATTTTTGTTGTTTGGTTGCTGTTTAATTGACATACTGTATGCTTTACACCTTCCTCACATTAATTTTTAAAACAATTCATGAAGATAATTGTTTCTTTGATCTATGAAATAGGTGAACATTATACATTAACAATCTCATTTAACAAGCAGCTGTAATGAATTTTGAAGGCATTTGCAAAAAGGTTATGACCTATTCAATTGTTTAGTAAACCAGATTTTTTAGTAGGTATTGGAAAGATATGCATATTTCTATGTTGATTGATTCTGTGTGTAAACATGATATGTATTGTAATGTTCATTATAAAAGAACTTTTCTCCCAATAATTAATATGCCATATGTACAATGTATCTACACTAGTTTATATTTTGTATGCACTGTTTGACTTCAAAATGAAATTGTTTTTATTCACTTCACTGTAGCTACAAATGCAGGTGCATACATGCATGTAATATGAAATACATGTACATGTACACATTAAAATTTGTAGTTTAAAATTTATATGTACCTTCAAAGTCATTAGACGTCTGTAATGAAATATGCAATGAACAGCCACACATAAATAGTTTGAAACAGCAAATATTTGTATGTTTAAGGGCAGGAGGCTGTTGACCATGCAGGCTTTTACACCAAAATGTTAAGGGATAAATCTGAAACACTACAAGCAAACATTATCTATGTCTACATGCAGTTAGCAAATTAGATTTCCACTCAAACAAAACATGACAAGTTAATAAAAAAAAACCAAAAAAACAAACAAATGTAGAAAGGGAAAAGATTGCTTAACATGCTAAATGCTATGAAAAAGTTTTTAATATCAAACTTTTTTTTTTTAAATCTCTGAGAAAGTTAAAAAATGTAAAGGTTATAGTTCTTATGATGACAACCAATATGTATGTACACATGGTTGCAACATATTATATAAGAACATATGTTTCACATTTACATGTATATTTTTTCTATGAAATATACAAGATTAACAACTTATTAATTTTCAATTTGTAATACATTAAAATTTACTGTGACTTTCTTCCAAATCTACTTTTTATCCTTTGCATTTTTAAAAATTAAGTGTCCGTTCAAATTACATGTAGTTAAGAGTTAGACAAATGTATACATGTTATTTTCAATTCACATTGAATGGTTTTGACATATATTTAAATCCCATAGTGTACATATCCACATGTATATTACATACAACTTGTGATATATTATAGTTTATATTGTACAATACACAAGGAAACGAACACTTGAATTGTTGACTAACATGAGAAAAAGGAAGTTGTTATGGACCATGAAGAAGTTCAATGCACCTATTAATACATTGTACATATATATATATATATAATTTATTATATCGAGAGCTAAAAACTTTAAAGACGCATATATTTATATCAACATTTACCGGTACACGATATTAGTTCAATGGTTGCCATTATTAAAAACTGTCTTTACATTAAAAAAGAAATTATTATAATGTATATGCTTTGGCGAGATTTAAGAAGGAATAAAAGAAATCATTGCCTTAGCTTTGGATGTTCATTTGGAGAATGAAGATTTTCTTGATGGTAGAACTCATAACTTGTCAAATTTTACCATTTTAGTGGACAGTCCAACAGGTTATAATTTTCAATTTTGTAAAATCAAATCCTACTATGATTTCTACCAAATCCCTTCAAACCTTTTAGAATATTTGCAACATCTGATACCTCACTGGGGTGGAGGATTGGAGGTACATGTGACAGTTTTCCTATTTTTTGTAATCAAATCCTCCTTATTTCTTTTTTATATAAAGTTTGTATGATACACATTGAAGATATACATGTATGCACTTTGAAAATTTTCTTCACTGTTTATTTAATGGGTTGCACTTACAGTTTGAAATTTTTTTGGTTTCAGCTTTTCCAGGTGGTGCAACCTAGTCTATTTTCAACAGATCTAATTAGTGTCTCTTGATTGTCAGAAGACAACACATTTTGATGATTTTGTCTGTTTTTGTTGGTACCGACCAGTATTTTTATAAATTTGTCACTTTATAAATGTAGACATCATCAGTGAGTTGATAAAATCATTTATTATCTATCATGTCCATGTAGCATTCAAATACAATGTAGATGCACACCAGGTACTTGTGACATAATGTGTAAATACATTATATGCTTTTAAATTACAAATCAAAAGAAAACAAAAGAGTCATTGACCCAATTGTTCTTCAAGTTGGAAGTTGTCTTTTCCCTACCAAATATTATCATGACTATGTTAAACGTTCTGTTATTATATTAATTGTTAGATATGATCCTTAGGAAAGGAAAGTATAAAACATGTACATGCATGGACTTAACAATTACATCAATTTTAAGTGTTTATATTATCACAAGTATCATGTTATCGTAAAAGAAGTTTTATATGTAAAACTTTTATTTTAGATGTTGAACTAGACAAAAAACCAATAACGATAGTTATTGATACTTGTAAACAAATGCTGAAGGTTATTACAAATGCATTTATTTAGAAGAGCAATGACACTTTCCTTTGTCACAAGTCGAAATACCTTGGATTCACTCATTAAACTGTGACATGTTCGGAATAATTTATCAAGGTAAAAATTTTGTTCCAAATGGAACATGGGTAGGTCGATAAACCTTATTCCTTTGTCGTGTTTTGTTGACACATTGACAAATTAAAAAATATGTGACAAAAAATAACACAGGTAAATACAGTTTAAAGTTGTCATATCCGTGTTTTAAGGTGATCATATAAAGAAAATGAAAGAATTGTGTATATTAAAAATAATTCATCTGAAAAAGAAGATGTGTTATAACTACACACTGAAGTATCAGAAATGCAATTGAATTAATGAGTCATTCATCATTGGAATTTTTATTTAAATTTAGTTTTCTCTATTACAATAAACAACCCGTTTTCCTGATCATATTTCGAAAATAAATGTGTAGATTCTTGAATCAGTGAGGGTATAAAAGAGAACAATAGATTACCTATTTGTAATTAGCACTTTAGCAGTGTTTAGATTTTCCTCCTGGGTTTTTGATACTGAGGTAGACATACTTAGTAAGAGTGGTGAGAAACCTTTGAAGCATTCGATTTAGAAGGCAATCAGGTGTGGCATCTTTACAACTATATTTACAAAGTTATAGGAGCACTGATCTGCATATCTATCGTGATGATAATACATTTATGAATTATAATTTGAGAGACGTTATCTGGTTACACAGAGTGCAAATATAGACGGTGTGTTACTTGTAAATTCAAATGTTATTGACTTTTATATTGAATGGCACTACATACATGACCTACACAAGATGTAAATTAATTTTTATACAGTTATGATTAATGATTTTTTTTAAGCATAGATCAGTTTATCTTGTTTTGGTTTACACATGTCTATTCTTAATGATTTTATAACAGTACTTTAGTTTTCATTTATATTTCTTAGTAATTTGTTCAAGCAAATGAATAACCTTTTTCATTGATGTGGCTTTCCAAATAAATGTGAAGTATATTTAAGGAAAGCATTTATGTTTACATTTCTAATAAAGAAAAATGCAGTTTGACTGAATTCATTCAGTAATATATAAACTGTTCTATGTAAATATGAGAGAGGTTTGCAAATTGATAGTAAAAAGTAAGTAAATTTCAGGACTATTTTGGTTCTATTGACATAGCATACAAGTGTTACCCAAAATGCTCTGTGTCTGCAAGTTAATAACACAAATATAATCTTCCAGTGTTTGAATCTGTATTGTGTGATACCAATGACCTATGAGTACAAAAATGTAACTAAAAAATGTGTGAGCCAAACTTGCAGGTTATTTTTGTGTCAGTTGGCCATATTTCTAAATTAATTGGCATTAATGACTTTATAAGAGATAGCAATGTTTTATTGAAGTTCATGGATTTCAACATTTTATTTTTGCATACTCAAGAAGTTATGAACTGCTTTTGATTTGATCTAATTAATCTTGGCTCAGATTATATCTCTCCTTGACCTTTTTCACATCTTGTTTTGTTTTTGCACAATAATTAAATGATTTTGGGAAATTGGTGTATCATTTGTTCATTATTGAAATAATACAATGTATACTGTCTATTATACAGTCGCATGCAAGTTTTAAGAGTGGGCTGTCTGTCTTTTCCATTCTGTTAAACAATTGCTTGCAACTTTTCATCTAAGTCAGAGATCATATCTTGAGGTTAATACTGGTCATGATATCAACATCGACAAAAGCACATGGTAGAACAAAATTACAGAAACGATATAGGAATGTGACTAGAAAAAATGAAAGTGTTTGTTACAGGGTTATATCACTTGCATGAAATATTATTCATTTTGTTAAATGTAATAATTTTTATGTTTTTAGAGGTTTTACACAAAGAAGATAAAAGAAACCAAAATTGGTCATGAAGACCAGCCTAGTAAAAAGTGGGCATATCTAACCATATTGCCAGAAGAATAGTTGAAATCAGTGCTGAAACTTCATCTGAGAAGAACATTTAGGTGATACAAGTCAGGTACTATACATTTTACAATTCTGAAGTCTGTTAGATAATGCCAAATGACCATGGATATTAGGTGTTTGTCAAGTAAATGGTAATTCTTGATTTGATCAAATATCTGATAGAAATAGAAAAGGCATCAAAACTACATCAGCGTATCCAGACACAATACAACTGTAAGAGGACATTATACACTAACAGGATCAATATATGAAAACACCAGTTTCATGACGCCTCTAATTACCAATGACTTAATATAAGAATGGCAAAAAAAAACTTGTAGAAGTTGTGATTGAAATAAGCAGAGACTATAAATAATCTGCAATCAACACTGTATTTCTTACTTAAATGTCTAAAAACAACATGGATAGTAGACACAAGAACCTGTGGTGTGTAGTGGAAATTCAGATATTTTTGCATGCATTTTATTATCAAGATGGTTGAGCACCAATGGGGGGAAATGTGATATGATTTATTGCAATGTTTGAAATTTCTGTATACAAATAATGCCTTTTAAAATTAAAAAGTTTTTTAATTTGTTGAAACCGTCTTGTTGCATTATTTTACAATGATAAAAAAAACTTATAAAATATTATTTTCAGTAGTTCTTTATGCATGCATGTTGCATACTTTATAGTCAACAAGTATGTAAATAAAATTCCAAGGAAATGAAAGAAAGATGAGAGGTCCTAAATAATATGACACCTTTAGTGGTTTTTTTTCTTCTTCAGGCTATAAGGTTGTCAGCCTTTGTAGCAGAACTTGGATCCAAAAGTTGGTGGAGTTTAACCTCTACTTATGCATCACATGGACAAAAAGAAAACACTGCAGCCAGTGAAGAGACCAAGACTTGAAGCACCAAACAGTATGTATAACAGAGACGGAAATTTCAACCAAAAGCCTAGTAGGTTGAAAAAGTCTAAATGTCGTACCAAACATAAAAATTAAACATTCAGATGTTGACTGAATAGAAGATGAAGACATGAACCCTACCTGTATCACAATATACAAACTGTAAACACTTGGTCTAAGTTTGTAAACACTATCCATATTCAACAGCTATGCAATGGTCAGTGTCCAAATGAACCATTGCATATCTTTAAAGTTTTGGCCTCAGTCTTTATAGTTATTACGTTTCTTAGATCTGTTGTCTATTATATAATATCTTCAGTGAAAAATATGTACTTGATTCATAGTTTGAAATTAGTTTTTGTTTTTTAATGCCTCCTTTATGGACATAATGTATTTTGGTCTGTGCATCCGTTAGTTGTCTGTCCCGCTTCAGGTTACAGTTTTTGGTCAAGGTAGTTTTTGATGAAGTTGAAGTCCAATCAACTTGAAACTTAGTACACATGTTCCCTATAATATGATCTTTCTAATTTTCTTGCCAACTTTTAGCCCATTTTCACGGTCCACTGAACATAGAAAATGATAGTGCGGATGGGGCATCCGTGTACTAGGGACACCTTCTTGTTCTTTGCTAATTATTAAAAGCAGAAGAAAGGGACAAAAATGAGTTATTCTTCAGTGGGAATAATGTGTGGTGTAGGTATTCTTATGGAGTTTAAGCTATCATGTTTTATGTCCTACTCAGCATGTGGTAAAGTACAAACAAGGGCTCGTTCTTTTCACTTCAATTTATGTTGGTCCTGAATGTGGTTGAAAATTGACAGTTTATAGTGAGGGTTGAAGGTAAAGGTTTTTTTCAAATGAATGGAAATTTTCAATGAAAAGAAACGTTATGCATGAATTTTATGTTTTGGTCTTTATTTTCTACTTTTTTAATTCAAAGATCTACAAAGGTATTTTTTCCAATGTTGACTCATACCAGGATGTTAAAAAAAAAGTGCTAAATAAGCTTGTAACATACCATGTTTATAAGCATCAATTACATAATTAATATTGTTCAGTTTAACTTATTATACAACAAAACATTGTATACAATCTTCTTTTCTGTAAAAATATAATTACATGTTGTTAAAAACAATTTATTTCTGTCTTACAGATGTAAAAAAATAAATAAAACCACTTAGTTAAAAACAAAAGTCTAGATAGAATGAAAAACATCAAATCTGGATAAGCTGGTGACAATTATTGAATTATTTCTGCTTTTGTTTTTAGTGTCTGTGTCCATTCGTGGACCAATCCCAAATGGACCTATGCATCCACGTCCATTGATAGCTTTACTTGATGGAAGGGACTGTTCTATTGAAATGCCCATTCTGAAAGATGTGGCAACAGTAGCTTTCTGTGATGCTCAGTCTACACAAGAAATACATGAAAAAGTAAGTTTCTCAAGCTGCATGTATGTTAAAGTCAATATGTAATGCTGGAAATCAGTAATAGCATATAGATTTGCTGTTATAAAAATTGTAATGCAACCACCATAGCATATCTTTGGTTTTCATTTATAGTATAAAAAGTATGTAGAATGATCTAGAATAATAACAGCAATTTTTTTTAAAGAATCATTAAAAGCAATTTGACATTGAAAAATCTAAATGCAACTATGCTTTGCAGAGTGTGTCATGCTCCCTGTCCCTAAAGAAACACTCCCTGAATTCTAGAATCTGAAGTCGCATGTCAAACTTTCTATTACTATTGCATAGATATAAGAAGATGTGGTATGAGTGCCAATGAGACAACTCTCCATTCAAGTCACAATTTGTAAAAGTAAACCATTATACATGTAGGTTAAAGTTTAGTCTTCAACACATAGCCTTGGCTCACACCAAACAGCAAGAGCTCTACAAATGGCCTTGGAAATGACTAGTGTAAAACCATTCAAAAAGGAAAACCAATGGTCAAATCTATATAAAAAAAATTAGAACCACTTATAAACCGCATCAACAAACGACAAGCACTGAACATAAGGATCCTGACTTGTGCATGTCAATTAGACAACTGTCCATCAAAGACCAAATGATGTAGAAGGGAACAACTATAGGTCACAGTCCGGGCTTCAACATATTTAGTATATTGAAATGTTGAAGTTAAGATTGGAATCAGAATTTTTCAGATTTTACCCTATTTACTGACAATAGAAATGTGATTGATATTAAATACTTGACAAAGAAAAAGAATGATATACGTACACTTCTTATTTGTTATGAATTAGACCTAATTTCAAGTTGAATCTATGTATTTACGAAAATGAATGTGAAAACAAATATTTGATCTTGATAGATAAAGCTTTATTTTTGATGTTATAGGTATTAAATGAGGCTGTAGGAGCTTTAATGTGGCATACCATAACCCTTGCAAAAGAAGATTTAGAGAAGTTTAAGAATCTGCGAGTTATTGTTCGTATTGGAAGTGGATACGACAATGTAGATGTCAAAGCTGCTGGAGAACTTGGTAAGTTTATAACTCCTGATGAGTCGAAATTTAATTTTTAGTTGACTTATGTATGTTTAAGTTTTCAGCACAAGAAAGAATAAGAAATATAAATTGACTCAATATATTTGATCTTGAGACAGCAAAGCTATGAATGCTTGAATTTGCCGAATTGTTTGTTTTATTGTCTTATCTGAGACTTTAGTCACAGACTGCAATATATAAGGATTACAATCTGGCAGTGTAAACTATTTGTATTGAGCTTTATATATCAGATTTTAGAAGACGTGAAGGTTATATACTTTGAATACTTTGAATAGATTTAATGATTTCTGTTTGCTTACTGTCTAGAAGCAAATATTGCATGCATTTATGAAGTTATGAAAAAATTATCACTAAGAAAAATGTCCCATAGTACATGTTACTTTGTAGTATAAACCTGGCATTGGGAAATATAATGATTAGAACAGAATTGAAATGATAAACAAATAATTTGTACCCTTCTATATAGTTTTACATTTGTTCTTGTGTCATGTCAAATATTTTTTTTACTTTCAGGTATTGCCGTGTGTAATGTACCTGGATATGGTGTAGAGGAAGTTGCTGATTCAACAATATGCTTGATTTTAAATTTATATAGACGGACATATTGGTTAGCAAATATGGTACGGGAAGGTAAAAAAGTGAATGGACCAGAGCAATTAAGAGAAGCAGCACAAGGATCGGCCAGAATTCGAGGAGATACACTCGGTATTGTTGGGTTAGGTGAGTGTTAACAGGGTGACAACTTAAGCACTAGCCAGATGGCCCAATCTAACTATAATTTCACTTAAATAGTATTATAACTTATATCAAATTTCATTTTAGTAGGGCCAGTAAATTTAGGCTGTAACTAGCCCTAGTGGCCATACTTTCAAATTGACCACTGGTTTAAACATGTTTTTGTCTTTTAAGATTGAATACATCTTCATAATTACGATACTGAAGATAGGATTGTTTATTTATAGAATAATTATACAGAATTATCAGCTGTAATCATGTGATAATTTGATGAATAATTACAATGTTCATTTATTGACATAGTCTGTGCAAATTGTTCAAAAAAATAGAACATTTAAAATATAAATTGTATATAGGCTTGTAAGCAGTTTTTGTAACAATAGCGGGAAGTTACATAACCATGAAATGTTAAAAAAAACCCGGTAGGATCTGGTCTGGAATCAGAAAAATTAATAACCAAGAAAATAAATTATTTTACAGTAATAGTTGATTATTTTTTATTCCAGGTCGTGTTGGATCTGCAGTGGCTCTAAGAGCGAAGGCTTTTGGCTTTAATGTAATATTTTATGACCCATATCTTCAGGATGGTGTTGAAAAGTCATTAGGTATGTATATAGACAGATCAAATTGTAATAACCTGTAATATGGAATATTCACTACAATAGTGCTTCCCATACCATGGATATAAGAAGATGTGGTATGAGTGCCAATGAGACAACTCTCCATCCAAGTCACAATTCTTAAATGTAAACCATTTATATAGGTCAAATTATGGTCTTCAACACAGAGCCTTGGCTCACACCGAACAGAAAGCTTTAAAGGGCCCCAAAATGATGTAAAACCATTTAAACAGGAAAACCAATGATCTAATCTATATAAAATTTATATAAAATACATTATTGTATAGCAATATAATATTTCCCACAGAACGTAACCAAAAGTTAGCGTGCAATAAATTCTAATATTGCACTAGTGCAATAAATCTTCAAAATTCATGATGTCATCAACGTTTAAATCTTAGTTTAAACCAATTTTTACTTTCAAATATTATATTGCTATACAATAAAAGGGTTATTGCATGAATATTGGGGAATATTGTCCCTCGTAGAACATATATTGCACTCGCAAGCTCGTGCAATATAAAATTCTACTCGGGACAATATTCCCCAATATTCATGCAATAACCCTATATTACTATTTAAGGAATATCGTTTTACTTGTAACTTTTTGAAAATATTTCCTTTCTTTTGATTAAATCCATGCTGAAGACCAGTTTAAAAATTTAAACATACATAAATTTATTGATAGCAAGTAGACAACAAAACTTACTGTATTGGTGTCTCATATTGATACAGTTAAGTCAAAAATGAGCATATTGACATGGGGGGAAAAAAGTGACCTCGCAAATATTGTCAGCAAATGTATTTTGTTGCAAAATGAAACATAAATTTACATTTTTGGCAACTTTAGTTCGGTTTTGTGTTTCAGTCAGTTTCTCTGAAATTATAAATGATATAAATGAAGGACTCTAAAGTGCGATGGTCTTCGCTAAGTAAGATGATGTCTCACGCTAAAGTGTGATGGTTGTTTGTTTGCTTAAGTACGATGGTATATCACACTAAAGAACAATGCACCAATAGGGTAAGGTTCGAGGGATTTAAACGTTAAAGTACATGCATTTTGAAAAAGAGTCTTTTTGTAAAAGTTAGTATGCTAAGGTATAACATATGTAATACATGTAGGCTTTATAATATACTGGAGTCGATTTCACAAAAAAACTTAAGACTAAGATTGATTGTAAGTTATGAACAATTCAGCATACTTACGACCAATCTTAGTCGTAAGTTGTTTTGTGAAATCGACTCCTGGACTGTAGGTTTAAGTGGTTGTTTATAGAAGACCAACAATGTTATAATTGTTTAAAAAAATAATTGAGGTGTGACAAAATACTGTATCACCTGTTAAATCATTTTTAACAATTCAGTTGTTTTTTTAGAAATATTGAGATAATTGGCGCGGCTTGCCGTTCACACAGTTCATCAATATTCTAAACGTCTCCCCACTTTTATTTACAGTTGTCATTGTTAATTACATATACAAAATGGTGGAATAAGTAATATTCATTTAAGCTTTAATCTAAATGCGAGAAAAATGCAATATTCGCCAAGCTTTCTCCCTCTTGGTAACGAGTACCAAAACGTGTTATATTTTCCTACAATGTACAAACTATGCTTTTGTAGCCGACAATTCAGTATTTATGCTTAAAAAACGGAACCTTTATTTTACTGACTGTTAACATCATAATCCAAATGCCTTTTTTAAAGTCTATACTGTTGCGGACCATCAGACTTTAGCATATGGAGGCATCACACTTTAACGCAGACCATTGCACTTTAGTGTGACCATCATACTTTAGCATCCCCATCACACTTTAGAGTCCTACATATATATATATATATATATATATTACATATATATATTATATATATATATAGATATATTAATCACATCATATAGATATTGTTTGTTTTCAATTCTGACAGTAAAATTTGGATCATCATGGCCTATTTTGTACAGAAAAGATTCTGTGCCACTTACTCATGTTGTTATGACATTTCCAATCATTGTTTATATGAAATTGTTCATTTCAATTTCTTTATAGCTCTATATCTCCTGAACTAATTATTTACCATTGTATATACTGTAAACTAACTTATTTTTGCGACTTTCGCGAGTAGACAAATAACACGAAGAATAATCGTCGCGAAAATGTAAAACTTGGATCTCTCCTTATTGAACTACATCATATAAATTTAACAATCACTAAATTAAATAGCCATGAAGTGGACTAGAAAGGGTAAATCGTGAAATAAAGTATCCGCCAAAATAAGTTGGTTTTCAGTATGTTTGTTTGGTTGGCAATGTGCTAATTAGAAAATATTGATCAATGTTTGTCTTATTATTTTTTCTAACTTTTTATAGAATTTATGTGAAGGAGGTGATATAACATTTGAAAACAAAGACAAAAAATAAATTGCTATTAATTCAAAATTGATAAACTTTTAAAGATATTTGTTTAGAGAATATAGAAATTCAGATTGCATTGTACTTGTTAATTTGAAGAAAAATGGTTGACAGAATATGATTGTTTCAACAAATCTTTTGAAGAGATGTCTTTGATATAAAAATAAGGAGAAGTGGCATGATAAGCAATGAGAAATATCCATCTATGACCGAAAGATGTAAACTTATGTTAAGTACTGTATGCCTTTCAACAATGAGCAAAACCCACACCATATATTGATATAGTAAGCTTGATCAAGTGGGAGATATGAGGTGCTTGTTAAGCTAGTGCCGCTTTGAAATGGTACCAAAAAAAGTGGACAGCATCGAAAAATTGAGTATTTTAATGTTTTAATTTAGTTATACATTTGTAAATTTTGAACTTAATTCAGTATAAATCTAATAATTGCAGGTATCACAAGAGTGTACACTCTTCAGGACTTATTATTTCAAAGTGACTGTGTTAGTTTGCATTGTAATCTTAATGAACACAACCATCATTTAATAAATGACTTCACAATTAAACAGATGAGACCAGGTAAGAATTATTTGCCATTTCTTTCAATGTTTTCATTGTTTTGTGAAAATAAACTAGTCAACATAATTTAAAACTTTGCAGTATAGATTTTCAACTCTGAAAACTATCCTCATATACGTCTGAGCAAGGGATCAGACTTGAGGCTAATCTAAGGAATGCTGTTCATGATAAGGTTATTTTATTTTAGAGGGACAACAGAGCATAAGATATTTAGTTACATAAAATTTAAGCAATATTACGCTACTGTACAGCCAACAATAATCCAGACCCATACCATATGGGCCCTAACATAAAAAATGCATCAAGTCAAGTGTAAACCGATGGCAAATATGTGATAGACAATAACCAATGACAACCACTGAACTAGATGCTAGCTATTGACTTAGGATAGACACGTAAAGAATAAGGTGGGGTTAAACATAATTGTTATAACTCAAACCTTCTATCCTCGGACAGTGCTGTAACAGCATCATAAGAACAAACTTTAAAAATCAGTAGCAATTGTCTTTACCCAAAAGATTGATACAAAGCACAAAAACAACTTACTAAAAAACTAGAAACAAAGCACTTAAAGAATAGAACTCACTGTTACTGAAAGCTAGCTAGTTCAATTTGGAAATAAAATCATGTTCTCCCAGACCAAAATATCAATCAGTACACAACAGATATAGTGGAAAGACTTTTTGAACAGTCTGAGACACACATGACCTTGTGCAATGCAGAAATAAAAGTGTCTATAGGATGTAGGATAATGAGCTTTCATAACGGTATATAGGTAGCAATACAGAGGCGGATTTAGAGGGGGGCCCCAGGGGGCCCGGGCCCCCCCTTTTTGGGAAAAAAATTGGTTGCTTATATAGGGAATCACTGAAGCGTGACTGGAGCGGGCCCCCTCTTAGCGCAGTCAGTGGGCCCCCACTTATGAAAATTTCTAGATCCGCCAGTGCAATATATATTTAAATTTTAATTTTTCAAAAAAAAAAAATCTATGTTATTACCAATTTTTTAAAACACTTTTTAAAGATTTTACTACTGTGTTAAATTAACAACCTTCAATAATCAGTTACATGGATATATCTTAAATACGCATGAAAAATTTGCCAAAGATCATGAAGCAAACAACAATCAATCAATATAATTTACTTTAGTTTGTACAGGTGTAATTAATGTATTTTGAAAAATTATTTTGAGATATTTATAGATTATCGTTGATCATCTCAACGAGATTGATTTTCTCGCTTGAGTCGGTACGGTGAAAGCGAGAAAAGCAATCCAGTTGAGATGACCAAAGATAATCTGTTTATCGCTATTTTGCCTATGAAGACGTGTCAATTTCATGTCAATTCCATTAGCAATGCCACATGCGTCCTTAGTTTCTAGCGATAATTTTCCATTTCAAGCTAGTAGCATGATATGAAAAAATCATCAAAAAAAAGATCATAGAAAAATGCACGAAATAGCGATAATGTATATGTTTTGCATTTTAGGTGCATTTCTGATAAACACAGCACGAGGTGGTCTGGTCGATGAACATGCTTTAGCTGCAGCATTGAAAGATTCAAGGATAAGAGCAGCTGCTTTAGACGTCCATGAAAGTGAGCCATTCAGTTTATCAAATAGTATGTATAACATTTCAAAATCAGTCATGGGTGGTAATGTATTTCTAAAGATATCACAAGCCATACAACAGCGATTAGAATTGCTAATTATTGAAACTGTCCATAATTACAAATTACACAGTATAGCAAATATTTGGAATGAGAACTGAAAAAATCTCAAAATTTGGAATCAATTCTGAAATATAATAGATAATGAAATTTTCAATATTGTAAAAGTAGAAAATTTCTTGAGGTGTCACATCACAATCCCTTTTGAAAATTTAAATGATTCTACATGATACACTGTGACCACATCCATAAAAACTTGTCGAGTTACTGCTCAAAATTCTTTGGAAAAAATAAGTTAAAGGATGATGATAGTAAAAAAATAAATAATTGGTCAATAACACAAATTAACATGATTAAAAATTGCATTCCTGTTTGAAGCTGATCTTCCTGTTTTATATAAAATGCATATATTTCTTTTGAGTAAATCAATGCATTCAACTGATCTAGAAGATAAAACATCTGGAAATAATTCCATTTTCTGAGATTTCAAGAAAGTAATAATAATAATAAAAAAAAGTTGTCAATCATTTAGATAATTTATAAATCTGACAGCATTTTGTCTGATAGAAGTTTGAATAAATGGACATATACTAATTAGCAATTTGGATGGCTGCTGTGATTTTGGGGATAGGTAGTTTAAAAGTTTTGACTGACAAAGGCAATTGCATGAAGATCCTCAAAGCATATTTCTATACATCTTATATTTTATCAAAAGTTTGGAAAAAGTTTCTTTCATGTAGTTATTTTGGTTTTTTTTTTTATCAATTTAAAAAAATTTTAATGTGAGAAAGAAAAAGAGGGTGGAACTTGAAGAAATTGGTAATTTAATTCATGCAGTTGTTATTGAGTTGTTTTACTTTTGAAATGTTATTATTATGTATATACATCTGGTTTTAACTATATTGCTTCATGCTACTACTGTTGCATGTATCTAACTTTCAGAAAATTATACTGAGTGATTGAAATACTTGTTTAATGCATTAAAATGGAATATAGCATACCTGCCAACTTGTCAAGATCTCAAGTTAGGATTTTAAACACATGATGACCTATTGCCAGGGGTTGACACTAACTTATGTAGGCACTAGCCCGCAGGGCTAGTAAAAATTATATTCAACTAGCCCTGTTCTGTGTCAGGTAGCCCGGTGAGTGGGCCAACGGCCCACGAGTGAGCAGGCCGTAGGCCTGCGAACTTGCTAGGGGGGTCTGGGGGCATGCCCCCCCCCGAAATTTTTTGAAATTTAGATGCAAAATCCTGCATTCTGAGGCCTTTTAAGAAGATGTTTTCAGTCTGAAAAATAACTATTTCATACTTGTTATCTTCATAAAAAAAATTTTTTTTTTAAATGAACACCAAAGAAATCTAACGGCAGGAATTTGTTTGTCAAAACTTGCATTTTTACTGTTAATGAATTGAGTAAAACATTTCAATGATTGCTAAATTATTTCCCTTTTTTAGGGACAGAAAAAAATAGCTACACTATGAAAAATTGTCCCTTGTGACATATTTTTATAAAACATCCATGAAATTATGTCCAAGCACTTGGGACAATTTTTCACTAAGGGGGACACTATTTTATAGTTTAAAAATGTGATATTCTGTCCCTGAACGAAATTTCACAGATGAATTGTGAAATATCAGAAGACACAAAATTATTTCATGGGACACTTTTTTTGCTTAATACAAAAAACTCATCAACTAAAATGATCAAATTTAAAAAAAACAATGTTTTTGATTAATTTTATTTACATAAATAAGTTGACTTGTCCCCTATTTTACTTTTGGTTTCTGATGCTGAGTCTTCATGTTCCAACTGATTTGTCTCTAGTCCGAGATTACTCTGACGTCCAACGGCTGTTTTGCTTGACAATCTCGGACTAATTTGTCTCATGACGAGTTTTAACCCTGTTCTCGCTAATGCATTATGACATGCATACATCCCGGAACGTGCAATGGACGCTTCCTGATACCAATGGCTTAGTCTTGTTATCATCATCACCCCCTCAGCTCTCAAAAAGAAGCTAATCACATTTAATATTATTACCGGAAATTTACTTTCGTTTCAGTCCATTGCAACTGTAATGATAAGTCCCGAGCAATACGAAATGAATTATGACGACATGACAAACGCTAATTCGATAAAGACAGAGAAGTTCGAAAAGTTTTCATCACCACGTGTACCTTTGGAGTAAAGGAAAATTTCAACAGGGAACCTTTCAACGCTCTATTTTTAGAACGAAAGGACATTTCCAATTTAAACTATTTACGCGACGACTATGTAATAGATAAGGCTAAACTATGCACACGATTTATCAGGATCTCTGTTGTGATTAATGATAAAATATAATAAAACCAAAATGTATATGCAGTATAATTATTGTTTATTTCAAAACGGATTATCTTGAAACGTGGTGCATTCTTACTTTAAGGGCCGAGTAATCTTAGGCCGAGTTGACTTTATATGGCGACTGGTTTACGGTAGAAATTTTACCCTCCAGTATCTGTATCTGTATGTAAATAAAGAGGTCATGGAACCAGTGTAGACAATATTCGACGAAGTTGTCAGATATGACCGGCGTTTGGACTGTACTTTGTCGAAAGTACAACAGATTGATGTTCAATGACAAATAAATTTACTAGCCCCTCGGGCTACCGCGCCACGGACATTTACTAGCCCGATACAAAAGTTACTAGTCTCGGGCTAGCGGGCTAGCGTTAGTGTTGAACCCTGATTGCATCACCTCTACAAGTCAACTCTACTTAATATAATATCTTATGGTTTTGAATGAGGGCTTTTATAGAATTGATTGAATTGGGGTTGGTTAGCACTTTTATAAGGATTGATTGATTGTGATTAAGTTACATTCAGATATCCTGAACAATCAATTTATATCAGAAATAATCTATTAAAGAAATAGTTCTTTCATGCATGGGTAAGGATTTCTATAGTAGGGCATCCCCTCATGGGAGAAATCCTGCATAAATTGAGAAAGTTGGCAGGTGTGTTAAAAAGAGATATATTTGATAAAACCCAAGCTCTGTTTGCAGGTGCATGCTAAGTTCACAGGGAAGTAGAAATTGAACAAAGAGAAACGTCTAATTAATCTGTGACAAAAATTCAGACATTTTTGTGCTAATGAAAGTTATATGAACTATGTCTTAAAATCATCTAATCTCTAATTACCAATCGTTAGAGTTATCTTCGATTTTGATATGTTGTTGATACATAAATTTCTGTTGTTTTGTTGTGAATTATGAATAATCAGAGGGTAATAACCAATCTGTTACCTAGTTATTTGTGTAAAATGACAAAAGTGATTAAATTGACATCTTGTGGCATATTGGTTACCTAGGACACTACTGTGTAAGACAACAGAAGTTAACATATAAGCAACATTACATTTTAAAAAAATCTTTAGATTTGTAATTGGAGATTTGAATTTACAACAAATTTTATAATGTTTTTTACAGCTCTTCTATAAAAGCATGCAAAACAAACCATTGATTAACTTGCTTGCAATTTTGGTTTGGATGTTTGTAAACAAAAGGTAGGTAGTCTATTTCAGTCTGTTTACTATTTACTTGAATATGATTGGACAATAAACATTAAATTCATTTCATGTCAATTCTTATTGTCCAATCAAATCCCAGTATGTATAAAAACAGACTGAAACTCTGCCTACCTATTGTTTGCAAACAACCAAGCAATCATAGCAAGCAAGTTGATCAATGCTTTGTTTTGCATGCTTTTATAGAAGAACTGTAACAAACTTATGTACTTTCTATGCATGTCTCGTAACTGTTGTTTATACAGTCTTAAATGTCTAACTTCTATTCCAAGTTTAATATGTATGGACTAGTACTGTAGACAGCTCTAATTCTTGAATACAATCTTCATAATACATAGATATAAGAAGATGTGGTATGAGCGCCAATGAGACAACTCTCCATCCAAGTCACAATTTGTAAAAGTGAACCATTGTAGGTCAAAGTACGGTTTTCAACACAAAGCCTTGGCTCACACGGAACATCAAGCTATATATAAAGGGCCATAAAATTACAAGTGTAAATCCTATCCAACAGGAAAGTCAATGGAATAATCTACATAAAAATTATACAGCCTTGATTCATCTTTCAAATAATGTCTTTAAACAAAAAAGTCATCCTAATGTCTAATACACCTGTGTAATACAATATATAACTAGCCTAAGTAGAGTCTAGTTTAATCGTAAGAATACAGTAACCAGAAAGAAAATTTGAATATTTGTTTTAAAAAAGACCAAGGTTTAAATAATGTGCCATATTTAATTGCAATTTGCCGCAAGAATTACTGGAGAAAATGAAAAAAATCTTAACTTTTTGATCCTCTGAAAATGACGCATATATTATTTATCCATGATACTATGATCAATTCTGTGTAAAACTAAGCTTTAAAAATCATATTGCCAAGTATACCCATTTCAGTGGTATTGCCCTACATAGGGAAAACCTAAGCCAAGGTAATACTTTGCCAATCCTGATTTGTTAACTGGCCCATGAGTTCTGTATAAAATAAGGTACTATATAAAGTAAAGAAACTGTGGTAAATCTTGTTCCAAATATATTTTAATGTTCCCTGTGATTTGTTTGACTGACAATTGCAATGGTAACTCTTAAAATGGTTAATGTTTATGTCATGGTTCACCAAACAATTAATATAGAAAAAATATTAACAACTATATGTCCCGTACAGCTTTCAACAATGAACAAAGCACATACCACATACTCAGCGATAAAAGGCCCTGAAATGACAAATGTAAACAATTCAATGAGAAAACCTACTGTTCTTGTACACACTCGAATATTTAAGCTGCAAGTATGTGTATTAGAATGTTTTCTATAAATGAAACACTTATAACAAGAAGATTTCAATTATTTTTATTTAAATGTAAATTCAGAAATTTTGTTTTGATTTATAATTGTGGTTGTTGAACATTGAACACGTGTATCATTAATTAACTAGTATGATTTCAGGAAATACTGGATACCAACATTGCCATCAAAGTTTTTAATAGAAGGTTTCATTGCGATGATCAATGATTAAAACAGCACAAAAATGTCTTAATCAACAGTTACTTGACAGATAGCAATGTTTTACATGGAATAATCTTTTCCAGAATGACTTATGAAATAATCCATTAGTTTCAAACAAAAAATCACCACACAAAGTAAAATAGGACAGAAAAAATGTTCTATGTAAACTTGACAGCAGAGAAATTTGAAACTTTTATTGTATTTTCAAATTTGCTTTTAAATAGGTCCACTCAAGGATTGTCCAAATCTCATATGTACACCTCATTCAGCATTCTACAGTGAACAAAGTGTGACCGAGTTACGGGAAATGGCAGCAGGGGAGATAAGAAGGGCAGTAGTAGGTCGCATTCCAGACAGTCTACGCAACTGTGTTAACAAAGAATACTTTACCTCAAGTATGTGGTATTTTAGAAACAGTTATTCATAACCTTTAGCATTTGCCAAGCATTCTCTGTACTGGGTCTTAGGAAAGGGTTATTAGATTCACCAAGAATAAATGAATTGTATGATCTCATTATCAAAAAAAAAAAAAAAACATATTCAGAAACTCTTTCAGAAAAGGTACATGTTAGCTCATAGTTGATGAGTAGTGACTTAATTTTACTTTATGCTAGAAAATAGAAACAGTAAGAAAATGTTGATTCCATTAAGATTATGTATATCATTTATAATTTATATGTAAATTTTCAATTTCCTGCAAAGGCTGCAAGTAAAAAACAAGATACTTGAATGTAAGTTGGGAAAAATACATAAAAAGACACATACACAAATAAATATATTTATATATTTATATACCATTTCCATTGACTTCCATTTTTTTTGGTGAAAAATCTAGCTAGTTACATATATCATATCAAGTTGAACAATGTGTTCATATTCAGTTCCTTTTAACATACATGTAGATGAATAAGTTTAACCATACTGGGAATACCAGTGGATAATCCATAGGAGGCAAAACACAAATGTTTTTGTAATGAAATACAAAGGCGTTGTTGTTTTAACAAAAGAAATGAGTACTTAATTATATATCCACAAAAAAAAGATTTTAAACACGAAGTTCAGTGCTACACAATTAATTTAACATTAAAGATACTTTTTTTTTTAACTTGCAGATTCTGTGAGACCACCTTATGGTTTTGTTGGCTATCCTGAAGGAATGAATGGGGCGGGTTACCCATTCCCTAACCCTGCAGCAGCTGCCGCGGCTGCTGCAGCCTCTGGCATGGGAGTAGCCACAGCTTTGGACGCCCATCAGTCAGTTCCTCACAGCGCCCCTCATTCACAACAGCCACATAGTACATTATCAGAATCAGCAGCGCTTCATCTTGGCAAAGAAAGTACCGATGTTCATTAAGACATTAGACAGTGAGTGAGGAAAAAAACTGTGGCATTCCAACATTGTTACTGGCTTGCTGAATCTCTGTACTTAATATCAGCATTATGATTGATTATAATCATGATGTATACTCGTGGAGAGTACAAAATCCACGACATAAAAAATGTTTTCTGTCCACAACTGTTAATCATGTATATGTGTTATAAATGAGGTATGAATGTTGATGCATTGTTAGAATCGGGCAGTGCTCATTGTGTATATTCATGTGATCATGTGATCATTTCATCATGTATGTAATCAGATTGATTCATTGCATAACATCGTCATTCAAAATAAGCTTTATCAACATTTTTTTCTTCAGAATCATAGAACTGTTGGAGACCATGAATTTAATCGATTTTTTTGACGCGAATGATATATTCGATGAGTATTTTTGTGATATGTTGTGAGAACAAAAGAAGAACATGCAGCATGATTTATTTTTGTAGAGATAATCAAATTTATCAAGAAGTATGCAGATTTAGATATTTAATGTCTATATGTATTATACAGGAAAGGTTTTCTCATTCTAAACACAACCATATTTTAAAAATATTAGTTAAATAAAAAGAAAAAAATGAATTCATTTTGAATTATTTCAATATTTAAAATGATTTTGATTTTCCTGTATAAATTGGGCAGACATTTTACAGGTTGTTGCTAGATTGAGGATACATGACCTGTTAAGTGGATAGTGCTTTTTATAGGCTAGAGCTATTACATGAATACAGTTTTATGTAAGATTTTGTGTTGGGAACAGAACTTTAAAAATTTTTGTTCTTGAATTAAGGGACCACATTATTAACACAGAACAGTTGTCAATTATAAAAGATCTGTATTGTAGATGAATATAGGGTACGGGTTGAAACTATTTTTAAGATTTTCCAATTTTTATTTAATACAATGACCTATGTATTGTTTTACAAACTAGGTTGGGACAAATTTGGTCATACATTTTGAGCAAACTAAGATATTGATAATAGAGTGTAGTATTAAGTAAAACACTGTAGTTTCCATTTAAATTTCTTGATTCCTTGACCTAAAAAGGATTGAAGCAGGAAAAATAAAAAATCTCCTTATATTAGGATTTTTTGTTGTTCCGGCAGAAATACTAGATGCCTTTAATAGTATAGAACTGCTTCTTTGTTTTATTTAATAGAATTAACCTTTTTTCCATCAACAAGAATCGGTTAACATCACAGGACAGGGGCGGATGCAGGAATTTTCGAAAGGGGGGGTGCTAACCCAGGGCAAAGGGGAGGTGCAAAACATATGTCCCGATATGTCCCGATACAAATGCATTGATCGGCAAAAATAAAGGGGGGGTGCACACCCCCGGAACCCCCCTGGATCCGCCACTGCAGGAAAATAAGTCCACTTAGTTGTTCAATTGTTTATGTAATACAAACATGTATTCCTGTACTATGCAGTAATTCATGATAGTATATTTGTCTCTGCTATATTCATATGTTGTATGCTAGGGTATTTTTAAAAACAAATCTTTGAAATCTCTTTAGGAAGGGTTGGAATATGCAATTAAAAGTTGATAAGCTTTAAGAAGAAAAAGTTTGTTCAGCAGTACACAGAAAAACCTATTATAACTTTATGCTTTTTGTGATGTGACCAATTGATTATAATTGTTGTTCAATATTTTTTCATATGATTTATAAACATGTACTTTGATGGAATTTTATAAGCATATTGGATTTTATTTTGGAAATCTCTGTAAAATTTCTTTTTTCTGGGAAAGTCAGTTTTCCATTTTCCCATAATATACCAATTACAGAAACTAAGAGCAGTGTATTCCCTTGACTGTTAGTTTTAAACTTTGCAGCAAACTTTGCAATGGAATCATAGAGATTAGGATTGAGAAAATATTGCAAATTCCACATAAATCCTTAATTTCAAGATGTTTATACTTGATATAAGCCACAGAATATGCTATTAAATGAATTAAGACTGTTTAGATAGAAACTGTTTTTGGTCTATTTAAAGTTTGTTTTTTGTATAATTTTTCAATCAGTGTTATAGATGTATATTTTATATTCTTGGAAAATTTTGGTCGGTAAGTCATGTTTAAGAGTAATGGTCAGTTTTTATTTTGAAAAAAAAAAAGGAAAGCTGTTGTTTTTATATAACATGTAGGAAAAATATAAAAAATAAACTTCAAGTTAAAGGTTGTTTTGAATTTTTTTATCACTTGTAAATCAATATTGAATAGTGCTATACATTTCTTGATTTCCACAAATATATTGGAGGAATTAGTTGGCAATTCCTGTACAATATTTTTAGATGGATTTTTAATTAGAAAGTCCATCACAAACTATACAAGAATTGTAAAAAACTCATATGGGAACTTACAAAAATATTAAATCCAATTTAGTGCTTGGAACATCTGATTATTTGAAGTCTTTTCTTTGTTAATGGTTAAATGTTATAAAGATTCAAAAGTGTTCTGATACTATGCATAAGAACTCTATTTACATGACTAAACTACTTTAACTGTATTTTGAAGGAGAAAAATTCTCTTGATACAAAAATGTCACAATGTTTTGTTTAATATCTTTTTTTCTCTTTTTTATGCACTAGATGATCGATCATATCATTTCAGTAAATCAACTTTCATCATCAAGCCAAAATTGGGATATTTTTCTGTGGAAAATTACATGTACATTATATATATAGTGCTTGGTCAGTTTGATGGCAACATTTAGAATGTTGTCACATTAATTCACTATCTACATGCATAAGTCACCAGAGCTTTCATTTATCTGTTAAGATTTTTACACTATCAGCTTGCTGAATGCTTTCAGTTCTATTTTATATAATATTTCTTATCAGTGGTTTGTTATCTGCTTCATAAGTTTTTTTATGATTTCCAAATTTGGTAGTGTGACTCTAAATTGAATACTGTGGATTCATCATTATTCATGGGATACCAGTATGTGTGGGTTTCATAGGAACAGGTGAACCAACTCATATGTTCAACAAATGACAAATAATATAGAGGATTGTGTACTGACTTTGTCATTACCATGAAAATCAATCCATGATAATGCAATTTTTTCTCAATCCACGAAAATTGGTACCCACGAAATAAATGAATCCAGAGTAATGACTATAGTTTGGTTAACAGTAGAAAATTGAGTTAATTTGAAGTATTACACATTACTTTACGGTTCAGATCCATATGATATAAAAATAAAGAGATGTAGTTTGATTGCAAATGAGACAACTTTCAAAGGAAGTGGATCTAAGCAAGTCTTAAAGATGAAAGAAAAGAGACGATACTTTTTCCTTTATATTGAATTGGACAAAATCTCATTTGATTTGTGTGTGAAATTTAAGTTCTAAAACATCAGTGTATTAGACTGAATGTTTCTGACCACTCATATCTCAATTAAGAACTGTTTTTTTCAGTATTTTTTTTTAGGTATTCAAAAATATTTAGAACCTCAGCTGTCATACTTCAAATTTTTTACATACAATTATATTAGGTTACAGTATAAAATAAATAAAAACCACCAATCAACAATACAAGAATTTTATAAATTGTCTCATTTAGTTTATGTCCCAAACTGACCAGGTTAATATTGCTTTTGTTTTGATGTTGTAATTCACTGTAGATATTTGTACATTATTGATCTTCCACAGAATTTTACCAATTAAAACTTTTGCAGAAAATGTGTTCAATTTGTTGCCTCTCTTTAGTTTATGCCTATACTATGGACTCTTAATTTTCTTTGTTTGGATACCAATTTTCATGGATTTCTGGTCGAAGGGTTAACCACAAAGTTAACTATTCATCAAAGTGCATGATTTCTATAGGCTTGTATGCAGACATTTGCAAAACCATGATTGATAAAATCAGATATCCATGAAAAAAAATTATTCCACAGTTCATAAATATAGATAGGGAGATTTGGTATGAGTCAAATCTCTATCCAAGTGACAATCTATACAAAGTTAACAATTATAGGTCAAAATATTACAGTCTTCAACATGGAGCCTAGGATAACATTGAAATGCAACCTATAAAGGGCCCCCAAAAAGACTAGTGTAAAACAAATCAAACAGGAAAACCAATGGTTCAAATCTATATAGAAAACAAGAAATGAGAACATGAACAACAACCACTGAACAACAGGCTTAGGACATCTGACATCTGACATGTTGCAGAGTGGAAAGGGTTATTTGTATCCCTTTAAATGGAAACAGGAAAGGAAAGTATTACGATTTATCCATCCATCCTTATAAGTATTGGGTTAAGGTTCAGATCAAAGTAACTGCATCTCTTTTTAGAATAATGTTTTGACAGTATGTGGCAACAAAGACTATAAAAAAATCTGGTATCCTTAACCTACATCTTATGCATGAATGAAATTGGTTCAAGATTTGTATAAGACGGGCATAGAGAAATGCATGTTTGTTTGATTAATGTCTTAAGGCCAATATCATATGCATATTCAGGACAAAAACATTTTACTGAGATATGAAAATAACATTTTACAACCCTTATATACTAATCAAGTTATTTTTAGTGAATGAGTTGCACCAGTTGACTCTCAAGGTCAATCATTATTGTTTATGACATCATTGAACAATCTGTTCTTATTGTAACATATTTCCATAAGGAATGCGACACAGAAAATGTAGGGCATATGCACAAATTTGAAAGTCATCTCTGTACAAGGAAAATTTTTTCAAAATGAAATAAATGAAAGGTTATGATTTATATTTGGTCTGGAGCTTGATAATGTTAAGGTGTATCTTGTAAGGATGTATTCATGTATACTGACATATTGAATTCCATTCCTACTGGAGTAGCTAAAATTAAACGGGAATTCTTCTTTGAAGATTTAGGCAGGAGTTCCTCAAACTTGGTTTCACCTGGCTGATGTAGTCTGTTGTTGGGGCATTCAACCAGTATTACTGCTGGAAAACAAACCTATTTTTCAGTATACGGATATGGATAGTAAACTGCACGTTGCTAGAAAACAAAGAAATAAAGTGATGTCAATGTCAAATACGTTAATAAAGTAATACAAATAGACAGGAAATGATAAAAGAAAATTGAAAAACATCGATAAACAAAATTTTAATCTGCTATAAGAGAAATACAAAAATCAGAGACAAGTGCCTGTTGTCTCTGAAGGAAAGGGTCCATGGACACCTGAAAGAACTAATAAAACAAACAAATTATAAAATATTGTACATGATTTCTTGTCTATAAATCAAGTTAACTCCCAAACAAGTGAACTACCAAAAGTTTTTTTAATACACGGAAATTTTTCGTTATCTGTCCGTACTTGTTTATTTTTTTTTGTAGTCTTGATTTCCGGTGACGAAATTCAGAAATTTGTTCGGTCTTCAACACATTAATATGGCACCAGTTGAGCCAGGAGTAGTATATTTATGCTTACTTGGTGTTGTTACAGTCACGGTATTGTTAGTTTCAATATTCTGCAAGGAAAAAAAAGGTTTGTTTAATTTGACACAGTGGAAGTAAGCGACAATGCACCTCCATATGTCACTTTCCGAATCACAAATCATTCAATTAATTTATACATGAAACAAAAGATTTTATTCGCCAAAAATATCTGCATAACATCAACAATAAAAATATTTCAACAGACATCGTCATGAAATGGATTTTTACCCCACAAACGTCCAGTAAGTCTACTCTACAAACGATGCAAATTATCTATCATGCCTATATGGCAAAGTTGGTATTATAAGACAATGCTTTAGAATAGATTCAGAGCTTTTTGTCAGACTAAGCACAAACAGTTGTATAGATGGCATAACATCAAAAGTAGTACCAGTTACACTAACATGATCAGCATTACCCAAAGGAACTGTCATTTAGCCTATACTCTAATATTACATGTTGGTTGTTGTCGTCCACCTTCTGTTCTTTTACAAAGATTATCTCTATTAAATCTCCTGTACCAAATTGAACCAGAATTTGCCACAATTATCAAAGGGGTGTCAACCTTTTGTACATTGTACTTAAAAATGCATTTGGTGACCCTTCCTATTGACATGCCCTTTATAAACAACCATTTTGGGGAGATCACCATGATCTATTGTAGCATGGAGATGTGGGGTATCAGGTTGATTTGCGCCCAAGAACTTTCGCATCCTACACAAACCTAGGCTAAAGTCTGAAAACAATACACAAACCAAAACATGATTAAGAATTATTCAACACAAACATGACACAAATAAAATACTGGTTGTCAGAATCTCACTTTTTTTTTGAATCAATAAAAAAAATGAAGGTTTATAGCAATACACACTGACACAAAAAAAAAAGTCAGAATCATATATTTATAGCAATACACTTACCAAAACTCAATTACAAATTATTAAACACAAAACCAACTAGAGGCTCTCAAGAGCCTGTGTCGCTCACCTGTTAATGTGTTTACTGATGTCTGCCATCTTTGTTGGTAGGCGGGGTCATTAGACACTCTTTTTAAAAATAGATACCCTACTAGGGCCTAGTATTATGATTGTGGCCAAGTTTGTTTAATTTGGCCAAGTAGTTTTAGAAAAGATTTTTATACAAGTTACAAAAATGATGAAAAGTTATTTAATATTGACTCTAAAGGGCAATAACTCCTTAGGGGGTCCTCTAACAATTTTGATCATGCTGACTTATTTGTAGATCTTACTTTGCTGAACATTATTGCTGTTTACAGTTTATCTCTATCTATAATAGAGGGGGGATAGGAGGGGTCCTGATCCCGAAATCCCGGACTTGAAAAAACGAAATCCCGAGGTCCCGAATTTAAATAAAGTAAATTCCGATGTCCCGAAATCCGAAAAAAAGGATTCCCGGATCCCGAAAGGGTCAATCCCGAAATCCCGAGCTTAAAAACACCCGATCCCGGAGTCCCGATAAAGGTCCTATCCCCCCTCATAATAGTATTCAAGATAATAACCAAAAACTGCAAAATTTTCTTAAAATAACCAATTTAAGGGCAGCAACCCAACAACAGGTTGTCCGATTCAACTGAAAATTTGTGAGGGGATATATCTTATTCTGATGGACATTAAAATCTTGAAAAATTGCCCTAAATGTCTTGGTTTCAAAGATATAAAGCAAAAACTGCATTTTACCACTATGTTTTAATTTTAGCCATGTCGGCCATTTTGTTTGGTAGGCTGGGTCATCGGACACATTTTTTAAACTATAAACCACAATGATAATTGTCGCCAAGTTTGATTAAATTTGGCAAAGTAGTTTTAGAGAAGAAAATTTTTAGAAAAGTTACAAAAAATGATGAAAAGTTGTTAAAAATTGACTATAAAGGGCAATAACTCCTTAAGGGGTCGACTGGCAATTTTGGTCATGTTGACTTATTTGTAGGTCTTACTCTGCTGAACATTATTGCTGTTTACAGTTTATCTCTATCTATAATAGTATTCAAGATAATAACCAAAAACTGCAAAATTTCCTTAAAATAACCATTTCAGGGGCAGCAACCCAACAACAGGTTGTCCGATTCGTCTGAAAATTTCAGGGCAGATAGATCTTGACCTGATTAACAATTTTACCCCATGTCAGATTTGCTCTAAATGCTTTGGTTTTTGAGTTATAAGCCTAAAAATGCATTTTACCCCTATGTTCTATTTTTAGCCATGGCGGCCATCTTGGTTGGTTTGACGGGTCACACCACACATTTTTTAAACTAGATATCCCAAGGATGATTGTGGCCAAGTTTGGTAGAATTTGGCCCAGTAGTTTCAGAGGAGAAGATTTTTGTAAAAGTTTACAGACGACGGACGCAGGACGACGGACGCCAAGTGATGAGAAAAGCTCACTTGACCTTTCAGGTCAGGTGAGCTAATAAAAAATGAGCGTGAACGTGTAGGGTGCGAACGAACTTTGGGTGCAAATGTGTAGGGTGCGCAAATAAAAAGGGGTGAACGTGTTTGAACATGAACGGACCCAAATTCGAGATGTGGCAACTGGCAAGCTTAAATTCCTACATGTACCTCAAACCTTAAATTCTCATCGCCTTGATTATTTTGTTGTCTGTCAAGCTTCTAAAATTCATGGATTGTAGTTTAAAATTACAGATACTGTATATCCAATATCATACATAAGTATGTCATTGGCAATTAAGAAATTTGATAAGTGTTAAAACTTAAATATAATTAGGTGTAACATTGCATCAAGGGTTTACATTGACAATTGATTGCATTTATTTACAGTATCTTCTCATGGTTGAACAAATTCACGGAGGTAGATGTCCAATTTTCTGTTAGTTGAAAACAAAAAAATGTATGCAAACTGGATATGATAATATTGTCATTGTATCTGAATTTGTACTAATTTGAACTGACTTGTTTGAAATTCTGCAAAACTCAATTTTTATTTTAAATTTTTTTTTTTTATAATTATTTTTATCAAACCTTCAATTTCATTAGTCATCAAAATCAGTACTGGATATCTACATTATAATAAAGAGGTCTTGTATGCATATGAGTAATGTGATGTGCTTTAACTATCAAATAAAAAATGTAGCTCTGTTGATTAGAATAAGAATATAAGTGTGTACACTATAATTACAAAAAATAAACTCATTAGTTGGTTTCTGCTTGGTTGGTGCTCCTTATTGGATGATTTGAAGTCTCTATTATGCAACTGAAATTATTTAAATTTCTCATGAAATATGGACCCCTACTCTTCCCTGATGTCTGAGTCTTATTGGATCTGCACTTCTCTCTGTTAAAATAAATCCTCAACAAGTGTGGTGAACAAGTAAGTATGACAGATGATTGTTTTATAAATATCAAACTGATTGATATACACTGACTTTTTGCAGTCTTTTTCTGTAGGATGAAACAAAGTCAATTTGATAGTAAAGTCTATTTAAGGTTGGATATCCCTTAACTCTTTTAATTTTAGATAATAATTCTTTTTAAGTATTTGTTTTGAAATACTAATGAATAAATAATATGTACTTAGTTCAATTGTTAATACATGTATGTATGAGCAAATTTGTTGATCAATCCAGGGAAAAAAGATGAACCAGCTGCAGCAAGACGAAATATTGCAGAGAGACCACCAGTTGATAATGTTCCAAGAGGGGCACGTCAGCGTGTGAGACCAAGAGGAAGAAGAATGATGAACAGGGACGATGATTCTGGTATATTTTACAAGAACTATTAATAAGACTCATGACACTTGTCTTCATCATTAAATATACACTGTATTGTGACAGCTCTTGACAACCTTCATTACAGTTTGATTTAATTTCTAGATCAATTTTAAAATCTCTTGAAAAAGGGGATTTAATAAAACACCATTTCACAGGGCAGGGTTCTTTGTATGTAGTCCCAAGTAAATACTTCTAAATATTGGTGCATCCCACTATTGAATACATTCTGTTTTCAAAAATGTTAATGAGTCCTAGCAAAATTGGTGAATCCTAGACTAGGCCCTTTACAGAAACCCTGACATTTAATTCATTATTACTGTTTTAAAAGAAACAACATGGACAACAGGACAGATAATCAGATAAACCTGCACTGTCACAATTAGGTCAAAACTGATTTATCCCTCTTTCTTTGCTCAGTTAATTAGTGTGGATTACTATAAGAATCTATAAGAAATCTTATTTTCAATCAGATCAACTCATTATTTTTTAGTTTTACTGCAGCCAAATTATTTTTATGTAACATTAAACTTCCATATTCCAGGGCTGGCACACTGAAGTCAAAATAGTTCAAAATAAATAAACCGAACTCGAATACAAATACTCTAAAGCACATGTGAAGATCATGCGGTTTATGCATACTTCAGATAACACATGATTTCGCACGATTCACACATGATTTATACATGTAATAGCCTTCATGCGTAAATAATGCGTTGAAAAAATTATGCGATACACACATGTGAAATACGTGTGAAAACGGCACATGAAGATCATGCGATTTACGCATTCTTCATATTTCACATGATTTACGCATGATTCGGACATGACTTTCGCATGTAATGGCCTTTGTGCGTATATGATGCGTGGCACTTTTGCCTGTGTAAGCCTGTTATTTAAAAAACTTTGAAGTAAATTAATTAACACCAGCTGTATCAAGTTCTGTAATTTTTGTTATTATTTTAGCGGAAGGTAGTGAAGGAGAAGAAGAAGACATGTTTGGCAATACAGAGAGAGACGGAAAAATTGGAGCAAAAAAACAAAAAAAATTAGAGGAGAAGGCTGAAAAGAAAGCTAATAGATTAGTAAGTCATGTTCATTGATTGTAATTATGTTTTTATCCATTCATCAATCCAGGAACATTTCGCAATAACTGATGTATCCTTAATCAACCCTTACCAAATTTTTATACAATTTTAGATTTCATGAAGGTTAGCCACCTTTTGATTTGAATGATTTGTCATTCAAGAGTTATAAGACTTAAACATAAAAAAACTACACAATTTTTCATGTCTGATAAGAACTCACATTTGCTTTTACTGATTTTTATGACATGTCACAACTAAAAGAAAGACCCAATTGGATTTTCAGAATAATTTTAGTCATTCTATCTGTCATGATAATTCAATATTAAATAAGGAAATGTGGTACTATTGCCAATGAGACAACTTTTCTTCTTTTGTTACAGAAAACCATCAACGTACTGATGTTTATTCAGAGTCCAAATAATGTGGATCTATAGGTCACCATACAGCATTATGAATACTCACATATTTTTACTCACATTTTGAACTTTAAATAAGAGAGAGGTGAAAGTTACCGATGTGATATCCAAATTCTAAGTTGTAAACAAAGTCAATATAGAAAACTAATGATAATACTCTACTCCAAAAATAAGACTGGTTTATAGGATAGAAAGACTAAAGACTGAGAAACATGAACCCCACCAAAAGCAAGGGTGTTACCATGTGTTCTGGAGGTGTTAGCAGGTACTGCTCCACATTTGACACCTGTCATGTTACTCCTATAAAATATGTTGATAAGCTATATCAAGTGATTAGGGGATTACCTTAACCATAAGACGTTACATGATTTGTAAATCATTAGTAATTTAAATTTTCTAACCCTGAAACTGACCATTTGTGAGATTTTCTCATGACAAAGAACAAACACTTTAAACAAAAGCAAGAACAACACAAACTCCTTTTATACGACCGCAAAATCCCGTCGTATAATGGTATCATGTCGTCAGCGTCTGCGTTGTCCTAAGACACATTTCGTTTCCGGACAATAACTTAAGATTTAGTGAATGGATCTATAAAAAATTTTACCAGAAGGTTTAATACCACTAAAGGAAGGTTGGGATTGATTTTTTGGGTTTTGGTCCCAATAGTTTAGGAATTAGGGCCCAAAAAGGGGGCTGAAATAAGCATTTTTGTAGTTTTCAAACAATAACTTGTGTTTAAGTGGATGAATCTCTCTGAAATTATACCACAAGTTTCCATACCATTAAGGAATGGTTTGTAATGACTTTTGGGGGTTCTTTAAATGTTTTGGAAATAGGGGGCAAAAAAGGGGAATTAAGGGCAAAAAAGGGGGGAAACTAGGTATTTCTGGTCAATTGACAATTAAGACAATTTAAAAGCAGTATAAGGGAGGTAAATCAGTTAACATACAATGTTTGGTATGTTCGGATTTACCTCCCTTACACTACTTGTAAATAATGTATAAAGAAATGTCAGGATTTGGACTTATTGCAAAAAAGGGGGTGGTAGTAGTTTTCATTTTTTTTCTCCAAATTTCTCAAATTTCAAATTTTTTAAAAGTTTGAAGAAGAAATCTTTAATTGCACAATATTGCATAATAGATTTGTATGATCTTGACTTTTGTTTTGTGTCAGAAACTCATATTATGTCAAGAATTTGATCACAATCCAAATTCAGAGCTGTATCAAGCTTGAATGTTGTCTTCATACTTGCCCCAACTGTTCAGGGTTCAACCTCTGCAGTCGTATAAAGCTGCGCCCTGTGAAGCACCTGGTTTGAGAATGATCTTTTAGTGCAGACAGGAAACATGCCTCATTCAGGTTTACTAACTAATTACTGTTAAATGCATGACAAGAAGTGAGCTATACTGAATTTTACAAACATGAGTTTTTGTGATTGGTATTTTAAACATAGACTTGTATATTCAGGTTTATCAAATAAAAGACATTTATAAAGACATTTATTTTTATGTGAAATACATATGTCTACTAATATCATCTTTGTCCTGTCTTCTTGCATGCAAGTGCTGTTTGAGACACTGGAATCGGTGATTGATATCAGTCCATCTGTCTCACTTCAAGTTAGTGTTTGTTCAAGGTAATATATTTATTAAAGGTATTAAGTCACATGACGTTGTAACGGTCAAGTGATTGTTTACTATAAACACGTGTGTGTGTTTATATCAAGTACATGGTGTGTGTTTACGTTCTATTTGATTGGATGGCATATACCCGTACTGCCGGTTTTACGGGTATATGCCCTCATGATTTTCGTGAAAAGCATGATTAAGTATTACTTAAGGGGGTAGCTTGAGAAAATTAAGTTATTCGAAGTTTGCCTATCGTACGACGTAGCAGCATTCGTTATTGTGGTATGTCTGACTCCGAGAAACTTCTAGATTCCGACCATGAATCTTTGCCAGCTGGTACTAATGTACATTCGTTGCGTGATGGTATTTCTGCACATAATACTGGGAATAACGACTTGGTGGATACTTTCTCTCTGTTTAAAACCTATCTTGATGGGAAGATCGCTACTCTACACAAAGATTTGGCAGTTGGCAAAGAGAATTTTGCTACCAAACTCAAGCAGGAAGTTTCAGTTAAACTCAAAGGTGAGGGCAACCAGATACAATTCAACTTTAATTGTGAAATCATGGCCGACCTCGTTAAGCTCCAGAAGCGTATTCCTGATGAAGATGCAGCTTGTCTTAAATTGGTATCTGGAGCTATCCTTAAGGTTAAGAAGCGAAATAAACTCATCCGCATTGCAGACAAATCTCCTGCAGGATGGAAAACCGTCCGTGAATATGAAAGCGACGACCTTGCCTCCGAAGACGAGAAGCGCATTCGTTCTGCAGAAACCCGTGCCATCAGGAGTATCAAGGAAAAGAAAAGACCTCATCCTTATAGAACCGCTACAGCTACTGCTTCTGCTCCTTCTGCACCTATGCCTAATCAACATAACGCTAGACAAAACAACTACCAACAGCCGCCCTTTCGGACCGGCAGACGGAGGGAACCGTCATCTCAGGACATCTGTTACAACTGCAACCAGCTTGGCCACTGGCGAACTCAGTGCCCCCTCCTATTCAGTACAAAATCAGGTGTCTCAGGGACAACAAGGCAACAGAATTAATGATAAGTATTTTTATACTACTTTTTTAGATGAACGTAATCTTTACGGACAGTTTGAACTGTTTATGTCACATGCAAAATATTTTGATAATATTGATATTTCATCTGTTGCAAAAGGGGTGAAATATAGCTTACGCAAGCATATACAATTTTGGAAACATATAGGTGCTAATGAGTTTGTTATAAATACTATTAAAAATGGGTATGTTATTCCTTTTTTGCAGACTCCTACATCTATGTCATTTAAGAATAACAAATCTGCTAATGTCCATTCTAAATTTGTAAATGAAGCAATTTCAGAATTACTTGATATCGGAGGTGTTATTGAAACTCCATTTCAACCTTTTGTTGTAAATCCGCTTAGTGTTGCAGTTCAAAGTTCGGGCAAAAAACGTCTGATTTTGGATTTAAGTGAACTGAATGTTTTTATTAAAAAAGAAAGAATTAAATTTGAAGACTGGAAAGTGGCTTTAAACTATTTCACAAAAGATTGCTATCTATTTAAGTTTGATCTTAAGTCTGGTTATTTTCATTATGACGTATGTACTAAACAACAAACATATTTAGGATTTTGCTGGAACAATAAATTTTACTGTTTTACAGTTTTAGCCTTTGGTCTTTCGTCTGCTCCATATCTATTCACTAAATGTTTACGTCCAATCGTAAAATACTGGCGAGAAAACGGCGTAGATATTGTGCTTTACTTAGATGATGGACTTGGAATGGGTAAAAATAAACAAGAAGCTTCCGAATGTTCATCTTTTATAAAAACGTCTTTGTTAGAAGCAGGGTTTCTTATTAACAGGGAAAAATCTATTTTTGAACCAGTCCAATGTTTAGAGTGGTTAGGTTTAGTTTGGAATTCGTCTGATTTTTCAATTAGTATATCAGATAGACGGATTGAAAATACCCTAGCATCATTGGTTGATGTTTTGAATAACTTTCCTAATTTCACAGCACGAGAATTGGCTCAGGTAACTGGAAAGGTAATTTCTATGTGTCCAGTCATGGGTAACATAACTAGTTTAATGACCCGTTATTTACACTGGGCTATTGAAAGCAGAGTAAAGTGGGATTTAAATTTAAAATTGGAATGTCCCGATTGTGTATTCAATGAGCTCACATTTTGGCTGAATAACATTCTAAGATTGAACAGAAAACATTTAGCAGGTTATTCTTTTCCCCACGTGGTTGTATACTCTGATGCAAGTAATGTAGCTGCTGGTGCTTACTCGATAGATATTGACTCTAATATTTTTCATCAGATGTGGACTTTACAAGAGTCTATACAGAGTTCTACTTGGAGAGAACTTCAAGCTATTTTGTTAGCATTGATGTCTTTTAAAAACCGTTTAAGAAATAAATGTGTTAAATGGCATACAGATAACAATAACTGTGTTTTCATTGTTCAGAAAGGAAGTTCAAAAGTACATTTACAAGAGATAGCTATGAATATTTTTAAGTTGTGTTCTGAATTGAATATTACGTTAGATGTTGTTTGGATCCCGAGATCTGAAAATACTAAAGCTGATTATATTTCAAAAATGATTGATATAGAAGACTGGGGAACAAGCATAGAATTTTTTAAATTTATAGATGATATGTGGGGTCCGCATACTGTGGATAGATTTGCGAGTAATTTAAATAAAAAATTACCCAGGTTTAATTCTAAGTTCTGGAATCCAGGTGTTGAAGCAGTTGATGCGTTCACGCAAAATTGGAACAATAAAGTTAATTGGATTGTTCCTCCAATTTCTGTTGTCTGTAGAGCAATTAAACATTTGATTTTATGTAAAGCTAGAGGCACTTTGATCGTTCCAAAGTGGCCTTCCTCGTCATTTTGGACAATGATTTTTAAAAGAGGTTCGCATTTGCAACCATATGTAATTGATGTTTTAGAATTTCAACCAAATCAGAACATTTTTATTCATGGTATGAATAATAAGTCCTTGTTGGGATCTTCTGAATTCGTTTCTAGTGTTTTAGCTATTAGATTGAACGCTGAGTTCACGTAAGAATTTACGACAAGGCTGTTGAGCAAGGTCGCATAGTAAAGACAAGGCCAAATTTATTGGCAAGGTCGTTTGTTGATGACAAGGCCAAATTTAATAGGCAAGGTCTCACTGACATGGCCAGTATGAAAAATAAATCTGGCAAGGTCATTTAATTATATTGTAAGCTTGTTGTATAGTAGATTATATTTCTATTTCATATGCACGTTTTTCAGATATTTTTTCATGTGGAATATGGAAATCCTTGCCTAAGCCAGTCGACCAAGATTTGACATCTTTATCTAATTGCCTACCTGAGTTCTGTCTGCGTTCGAAGGCCGAGAATACCAAAAGAAAATATTCATATGCATTTAACAATTTCTGTAAGTGGTGTAATAACTATTTAAATGTTAAACCTTTACCAGCTTCAGATTTTTATGTTTCATTGTACTTAATACACCTGTCAAAGACATTTAATTCGTATGCTAAGGTTGAAGAAGCATATTATTCCATAAGCTGGGCTCATAAACTAGCAGGCTATCCAAACCCGTGTTATTCACAGTTGTGTATATCGGTTAAAGAAGGAGCTCATAGAAAGATCGGACATGCTATTGTAAATAAAAAAGAACCAATTACACCAGATATTTTAAAGAAAATTGTTATTAAATATGGTCAAGAATGTAACAATCTTATAGAAATTAGAATTTGTTGTATGTGTCTTATAAGCTATGCAGGGTTCTTAAGGTTTTCTGAAATGGTAAATTTAAAAAGATCTGATTTAAAATTTAGTGATTCACATGTCTCTTTGCTCATAACGAAAAGCAAAACTGATCATTATAGAGAAGGCACACAGGTTTTAATTGCTAGAACAGATACACAAACATGTCCTGTTAGTATGTTGGAGAAATATTTATTATTATCTAATATTGACGCTTCATCTTCAGATTATATATTTAGATCCATGTATTTATGTAAAAAATCTAAGTCTTATAAACTGAGAGGTCTTAAACCTTTATCATATACTAGAGTAAGAGAAATTATATTATCAGCTCTTGAATCTATCGGTTTAGATAAGTCCAAATTTGGATTACATAGCTTGAGATCAGGTGGAGCTACTGCAGCTGCATCAGCTGGCATTCAGGATAGATTATTCAAGAAGCATGGTAGATGGGCTTCAGATAAAGCCAAAGATGGCTATGTAAGAGAAAATATAAAAGAAAAACTGACAGTGTCTAAAAGTTTGGGAATATAATTTTCATAAATATACTTTATACATTGTATATGTATCACTCTATGTTCACATCTCACATCTACTTGCATTTTTTGCTTTCTTTGTCTTTCGAAAGGCTGCTACAGCTGTAGGCACACTTATCCTATTTATGTGTTGTTTTATTTATTAAATAATTTATATTCGTTTGAGTTGGCGAATTAGAATATAAATATATTTATTAAAGGTATTAAGTCACATGACGTTGTAACGGTCAAGTGATTGTTTACTATAAACACGTGTGTGTGTTTATATCAAGCACATGGTGTGTGTTTACGTTCTATTTGATTGGATGGCATATACCCGTACTGCCGGTTTTACGGGTATATGCCCTCATGATTTTCGTGAAAAGCATGATTAAGTATTACTTAAGGGGGTAGCTTGAGAAAATTAAGTTATTCGAAGTTTGCCTATCGTACGACGTAGCAGCATTCGTTATTATGTTTACCCACCCACCCACCCCTTTTATGAGATGGTTATCGTTAATAGGAGTATATGCATTAGTACATTATATTAATATGAATTTTTCCTCTTTTGTAGATAGTTTTTGATTGTGTTACTGTTACTGTATATAACTGTGCTATTGTATGATTGGACTGATGGTAGTGTGCCTGAATTTAAAGTGAAGGACTTTAGTTTGAGAATGAAATTGAATGTAATGTAATATTAAAGGCTGCTACAGCTGTAGGCACACTTATCCTATTTATGTGTTGTTTTATTTATTAAATAATTTATATTCGTTTGAGTTGGCGAATTAGAATATAAGTTTGTTTCAATTTGAAACTTAGTACACATGTTCCATATTGTATAATCTTTCTAATTATAATGCCAAATTAGAGTTTTTACCCAAATTTCACGGTCAACTGAACATAGAAAATGCGAGTTGGGCATCTATGTTTTATGGACACATTCTTGTATTTTATTGCAATTTTAATTATAAATCAGTATTTTAAAATTGTTTTTAGGCAGTAGAACAAGAAAGAGAAGATAAGAAAAAAAGAGATGCACTGTTAGAAAAACAAAGACTGAAGGAAGAAGAAATACAAAAAGCCCAAGATGAGGAGGAGGTAGGTACTATTAATTAAAGGGACAAGATTGAAATACAATTTATTTTAGTACAGATTTACTGATGTAAAACAAAAAGAATAAAAAGCTTAAAGGCAATATTGCAGAAACATATGGAAAAAAATATTGGTATGTAAAAGAAATTTGAATGCACAAAAAATATATGAGTCTATAGCTAGGTAGCAGCAAGTTAAAAGAAAGAATCACACCCATAAATTAAACACCAGACAAACAAAAAGTTGATATAACAGTTTTAAAAAGATGTGAGTTTGAACTGATTAAGTGGCCAGTTTTTTATGTATTTAAACAAGAATAGATTTAATAAGATTCAAGAAAGAAGGAATGGTCATTGTTAAATGATTTATACAGCCGGCTTTATGTCTAACTTGTGCAGATGGATGCTATGTATTACCCTTAAGTTACAATATTATTTCTTAAACAGTCAGTGAGTTTTCAATTATTGTGTATGAAATTTTCATGCTAGGATTTTGAATATTCATTTTTGTTAAATAGGCAAAACAAGAGCAACTTAGAAAAGAGGAAGAAGAAAAACGAGAACATGAAGAATATTTAAAATTGAAGGCTGCTTTTACTGTTGATGATGAAGGAGAAGAAGATATAGGGCCAGATCTATCGGTATATATTAGATTCAAGTGATGAATTTTTGTGTTGCCTAACAAAGAAACTATAGCAACACGAGGAAACACTTTTTCACCTTGAGTAATTGTTAGCATGGATGTCCATGTCAAACTTTGTTAATCTCTATTAAACTCTTTAAAACCAAAATTGTATGTATTCTTATACAGAATATGCTGTTATGCACCTTCTATTTTGAGTTTTGATCTGGGAGATTCTTTAGGCTTACTAAACCAAAACATAAATTTTGCCTTACCTGCATATATTGTTTCGAAACAGCTGGTGACAATCTTCTGAAGACTCATACTTTACCAAATCTGCTTAGAAAAATGTTTAAATCATCTAGTTGTTGGTTTTTATACGACCGCAAATTTTGAAAAAATTTTCGTCGTATATTGCTATCACGTTGGCGTCGGCGTCGTCGTCGTCGTCGTCGTCGTCGTCGTCGTCGTCCGGCGTCCGAATACTTTTAGTTTTCGCACTCTTACTTTAGTAAAAGTGAATGGAAATCTATGAAATTTTAACACAAGGTTTATGACCACAAAAGGAAGGTTGGTATTGATTTTGGGAGTTTTGGTCCCAACATTTTAGGAATTAGGGGCCAAAAAGGGCCCAAATAAGCATTTTCTTGGTTTTCGCACTATAACTTTAGTTTAAGTTAATAGAAATCTATGAAATTTTGACACAAGGTTTATGACCACAAAAGAACGGTTGGGATTGATTTTGGGAGTTTTGGTCTCAACAGTTTAGGAATTAGGGGCCAAAAAAGGGCCCAAATAAGCATTATTCTTGGTTTTCGCACAATAACATTAGTTTAAGTAAATAGAAATCAATGAAATTTAAACACAATGTTAATGACTACAAAAGGAAGGTTGGTATTGATTTTGGGAGTTTAGGTCTCAACAGTTTAGGAATTAGGGGCCAAAAAGGGACCCAAATAAGCATTTTTCTTGGTTTTCGCACCATAACGTTAGTATAAGTAAATAGAAATCTATGAAATTTAAACACAAGGTTTATGACCATAAAAGAAAGGTTGGGTTTGATTTTGGGAGTTTTGGTCCCAACATAATAAGGGGCCCAAAGGGTCCAAAATTAAACTTTTGTTTGATTTCATCAAAATTGAATAATTGGGGTTCTTTGATATGCTGAATCTAACTGTCATGACTGTGTATGTAGATTCTTAACTTTTGGTCCCGTTTTCAAATTGGTCTACATTAAGGTCCAAAGGGTCCAAAATTAAACTTAGTTTGATTTTGACAAAAAATGAATCAGTTAGGTTCTTTGATATGCTGAATCTAAAAATGTACTTAGATTCTTGATTATTGGCCCAGTTTTCAAGTTGGTCCAAATCTGGGTCCAAAATTAAACTTTGTTTGATTTCATCAAAAATTCTTTGATATACCAAATCTAACTGTGTATGTAGATTCTTCATTTTTGGTCCTGTTTTCAAATTGGTCTACACTAAAGTCCAAAGGGTCCAAAATTAAACTTAGTCTGATTTTAACAAAAATTGAAATCTTGAAGTTCTTTGATATGCTGAATCCAAAAATGTACTTAGATTTTTTATTATGGGCCCAGTTTTCAAGTTGGTCCAAATCAGGATCTAAAATTATTATATTAAGTATTGTGCAATAGCAAGTCTTTTCAATTGCACAGTATTGCGCAATGGCAAGAAATATCTAATTGCACAATATTGTGAAATATCAAATTTTTTTTTAATTAGAGTTATCTTTCTTTGTCCAGAATAGTAAGCAAGAAATATCTAATTGCAAAATATTGTGCAATAGCAAGATTTTTTTTTAATTGGAGTTATCTTTCTTTGTCCAGAATCAACTTAAATCTTTGTTATATACAATATACAATGTATATTCACTTTTTACTACCAACTGATAAATTAAAATAATCTTTACCATTCAGTGATAACAAGCAGTTTTTTTACATCTTAATATTTTATGATGTATTTAAATGAGTAGTTATTGTTGCAAACTCCATTAGAAATTTTAATTGAGATTAGTTTTGGAATAAGGGAAAGGGGGATGTGATTAAAAAAATTGGGTTCAATTTTTCTCATTTGAAATTTCATAAATAAAAAAGAAAATTTCTTCAAACATTTTTTTGAGAGGATTAATATTCAACAGCATAGTGAATTGCTCTAAGAGAAACAAAAATTTTAAGTTCATTAGAACACATTCATTCTGTGTCAGAAACCTATGCTGTGTCAACTATTTAATCACAATCCAAATTTAGAGCTGAATCCAGCTTGAATGTTGTGTCCATACTTGCCCTAACCGTTCAGGGTTCAACCTCTGCGGTCGTATAAAGCTACGCCCTGCGGAGCATCTGGTTTTTATTAAATTCAGAGTACACCATTCAGGTGAAATTAATATCCAATTAAAAATTTGAAATAGAAAAATGGTCAAATTTAAGGATGACAATTTAACAAAGAGATTGTTTCTATGAAACTATTATAACGTGATAGTAAAATGTAAATGCATTTTTTCAACAACTTTAAAATATAGCATTCCTCATTTCAAGAGAACAGTCACGTTAATGCAGTAATTATGAATGAAAGATCTTAAGTATGTGTCGATGAGATATCAAACAAAGAAGACAAAAAGCAATCACCTAAATCACTCTATCTATACAAATATTAAGCTTGACACCAATTTTTTTCTTAATGAGGAGGCAACTCATTTTCTTATCTATCATGTTACATCTATAAAAATAGAAGACTGTATATTTCTAGCATTTTTGAGTCATATTTATAAAAACAATATATAAACTTCTGCTTTGATATTTAATATGTATGACATTTATTATTTTTCAGTCACAATCTCTGTTACAAGAATTTATAGATTATATAAAGGTAAGAAGTATCATTTGTTTTTCATCATGTGTACCGGGGTTAAAACTTTTTTTATAAAATATTAAAACAACACTTTATAAATTGTATGTATCCAAAGCAATTTTCTAGATTTACCTTCATGAGGAATGCTTAAAGCTGAATATTTGAAACCCAAAGATGAATAAAGATGAAAATAGTAAAAGAGCTATATGACCTATAAAAGGACATAAAAATAATAGCCAAAAACATCTAAGGTCAACTATATAGTCAGTAACAACCTCAATTATTTCAGTTTGTATTAGCAAAGTTAAGTTTAACTATAAATGATATACATATCCCCAACTTGGTTCAAGCACTTTTTCAGGAAAAGAGTTGAGAGCAACTAGTTTTTTCGTAACAATGATGCAAGTTGACAATGACAAAACATCAGCTGTTTTCTTTCTCAATAGTGAATTTACACTAAAAGCCTCAAGTTATGAGTATACAGCCTTTATAGCATGTTTGAACTTTAACCAGTATCTTTTTATTTCTATACATATTGGTGTGCTTTTTGCAATAGCATGAGGTTTATAAGTCTAGTAGTATATATAATTATGGAATTTGTTCATGCACTATGGTTTTCTATTAGGATGTCCAGAGAAGTTTTGCAACCAATGTCAAAATGATATTTGTGATAACATAAGGCTCATTAACTCATTGCTGCGGAACAGTAGCTCTTAGGTCCTTATGTTATTTATTGACTGTTTGGGGACTATAGACTATGGTCAGCAAATAGTAAAAAAAAACATTTCTAAGGACCTAAGAGCTATGGTTCCGCAGCTAATTATCTAGTAGAACATTGTATATATCATATTTAATTTTTTCATGTAAAATATGGTTTTAAATTGTTTTCTTCTAGGAAATGAAAGTTATCATGCTTGAAGATTTAGCCTCTCACTTTAAAATTAAAACACAGGTAAGTAAACTGAAGAACAAAAAATAATTTTATTTGACTTGAATGGCTCTTGAACAACTTTTTTTAGACTTTGGATAATTTTCAGATATCAGTTGTATTGTCCCTTGCATACACCTTGCAAGGGACATGGCAATACCTTGCATCTGTCCGTCTGTCTGTATGTCTGTGCATCTGACAGTCCCCTCCTTCCGGTCTAAAATAAATTTCCAAAAAATATTTTCATTACACCAACCCATACCAACCACCAACATTTGACTCTACAAAATAAAACCCAGACTTACACACAAAGACAAGCAACAACAGATAACAGATGGTTTAAAAAGCATGTCTGTAGCATGTAAACTTAAAAATAAGATATGGTAGGATTGCCAATGAGACAATTCTACACCAGATATCAAATGACAAAGAAGTTAATAACTATAGGTCAATATACAGCCTTCAACAAAGAGCGAAACCCATACACAATAGCAAGCTATTAAAGGCAAGAAATAACGAATGCAAAACATACTATTGAGAAAACTAATGATTTATGTACAAAACAATGAAGAAAAACAAATATGATATAAAGTCTATATTGGAGATTTTTAATTATAGGATGCAATCAATCGAGTTCAGGAATTACAAGACGAAGGACGTTTAACTGGAGTTATTGATGACAGAGGAAAATTTATTTATATAACAATGGAGGAACTTGAATCTGTGGCTAAATATATTAAACAACATGGCCGTGTGTCAATATCAGATCTGGCTGAGTCTAGTAATAGACTGATTAATCTTAATCCAGACAATAGTGAGGTCCAAATCAAACTTATGTCAGAAGTTTCCGGATAAATGGTTAAAAGACAATGTTGTTTATTGAAGTATATGAAATTCACTTTATTTGATTCATGGATACAATTCATGATCATGGGGAAAATGTGCATACTATCAAAATACTTGTTATTATGATTTGCAATAGAAAACTAGAGGCTCTCAAGAGCCTGTGTTGCTCACCTGTATCTGCTGTGGTTTTGGAAATCATATAAAATAAGGTTAAAATCATAATAAATAGTATTAGATACTTCAATAATGATTGAGACCAAATTTAGTTTAATTTGAAAAAGAGTTTCCCTCATAATAGTTAAAGATATAAGAAATATTCCTTCACTGGAACAAGTATTACAGCATCTTTCCTATTGAAACAGAATAAAGGGTATAGAATTTTTTTTTCAACAGATACATTAATGGCATTGTTTATAACAAAGTTTCCGGGGCGAAAAACAGATATGTTATTCCTTTCAGTCATTGACCATTTAGGAACAATAGTTTATTACATAAGAGGAGAAGTACAATTTGAACTTTTTGCAGAATTAAAATGTAGAAATGATCTTTTAACATTCTGAGATGACCTATAATAATTTTACATGGAAAGTCTGATTTGAATCTTAATATGAATCATGCTAAGTTAAAATAAAAAAAACTTACTGGGACTTGTGATGAAAAGATATGGGAAGGTTTAGAAAATCTAGACAAGAAAGTCTGGAACTTTGAACTCTAATCATGATATAAATTAAAAATTGAACCTCAGTTCAAGCTAAAACTAATAAATAGCTTCTAAATTTACATATAAAAACAACATTTCAGTAATAAATAAATCAGGACATGTTTGTGACTCAATTCTCACCTTTTAACTTGTCTTGCCAAGATTTTGTTTTACTGAATTTGTTATCTTCCTTTAAACTACAACTTATGAAAGAGGATTTATTTTAATCACACATAGCATGTACAGTCATTCAACATTTAAAATTCTGCAAATGCATAAAGATTGTGAAAGAATTGTCTAACAAATTGTTAATGTAAAATGAAATAAAAGCTTAAAAAATGAACCTCATAATTGAATAAAACAGTCATTCCATTCAGTGGTATAACTCATGATTTATTGGACTTTTTTTAATGGTTGGACTTTTTGAAGTGTTATTTAAAACAGTTTGACACATTCATTTTTTGCTCAACTGATTTTTCTAATAAAATTATAATTTTCTGAATTTTTATCATATAAATCTTGCTATCTTTAAAAATATTTTATATGTTTATAAGTATGTTTTTGAATTGAATCCAATTGAAATTATTAGACAGCTGATATGATCTCTAAACTGCATACATGTTTATTTATTAAAGGATGTGACAATTTTTGTATTTTATGTTTTCTTAAGAAAGTTATGAAAACTTCTCCAAGTTGATTGTATGCACTGTCATATCATGTACAACATGTGCAAATATTGTGCCCATCTCATACTATTTCCCTTTCTGTGGATTCATTTAATTTGTGGGTACCAATTTTTATGGAAATAAACACATGACAAATTGACAGCAAATGTGGGTTTTCTAAGTTTGGAGGCACTTTTAGTCTTTTTTGACCCACCACATTCTCTGCTAATTTTCCATGTTTTCCAATCTATCAAGGACCAGAACTCCTGGATGACAAAAACGAAAATCATAAATATATAAAGCTTGACCAACATTTTTGTCATTTCTTAACCAATTAATAAATTATTAACCACATTTGTGGTTTTTGGTGGAAACTATTGCAGATAGTGACGGTCTATTGCAAAAATGACCAGCATGATCTACCAAATCGACATACATTGTATAAGATTGCCAATGAAACAACTCTCTACAAGAATCAAAATGACACAGAAATTAATAACTTTATGTCATTGTAAGGCCTTAAACAAACAAAGCCAATACTGAAGTGTCAGCTATAAAAGGCCCTTGAAATGATAAATATACAACAATTCAAACCAGAAAACTGACCGCCCAATTCATGTACAAAATAGTGAATATGTGAAAAACAAATATGTGACACAGCAATAAACAAGTAAAACTGAGCTACTGCTCACTGATGATACCCCTCCCCCGAAATATTTGATGAATCTGAAAATGTATCACTCAGTTTATCTGACCTATATAAACCCTGAAACCAAATTTCAGAAATCCTTGTAATGTAGTTCCTGAGAAAAATGTGACAAAAGTTTTCAACTTGGCTATTATGTGTAAAATGATACAAGTGTTCAGTAAACAGGAAGTTGTTGAGTGATGAATCTGAAAACCCATCACATTGGTATAACTGACTTATATATAAACCCTGAAACCATGGTTTCAGAAATTCTTGCCAAGTAGTTCCTGAGAAAAATGCAATGAAAATATTCATGGGACTAACAAATGGAAGAACAGACAGAGGTAAATCAGTATACCCCAACTTTTTTAAAGCGGGGGTATATTGACAACCATTGAACTACAGGCCCCCGACTTTGGACAGATACAATTTCATTTCAAGTCCACAACTTTAAGGGAGTTATACACATTGAAAGACAATTTTTACCTATTTTTGTGGAAATTATAGTGGATAGAAACTGTATATTGCAAAAGTCAATATGATGGATATTGTCAGTTGACTCCTTATAGTTGTAAGCCTTGACTGACTATTTTGTGTGTTTGTGGAAACTACAGTAGATGCCAGGAGTAAATTTTTTTTTTAATGGTCGAAATCACCAGGTGGAAAAGATCTACACGAAATTGTCAGACAGCAACTTATGAACGTTATTGCCTTATTAACCTATTGTTTCAGTTTGTTTCTCAGATACTATCAGCAAATCGTGTACATTTGGTGTATGGAATGATTGTAAGGTGTACATGTTTGTCTTGCAGGGTTTATCTGACCTTAGCCATGCTTTCATGGTTCATTGGTAAATGAAAATATTGTATGAAATATAATTTGCTTTGATAATGTTGCATGTCTATTGTTGAAGAATGTCTGTTTCCCTCTAGAAGTCTTTTTTGATATTTTTGTTGTTGTGATGCTGTCACATTGACCTATACCTTACATCGCCTTTCATTCATATATACAAATGGGCATAATGACTTTGGGTTGAAACTGAAAGTCTGCATCTCATATCTTACGTTTATTATCAAACAAAAATAATCATAAATGTAACAAATGTTCATTGATTCCTATTAATGTCATAAAAACAACTATTTCTCAAAACAGTACATAAATTTGCAAGTTACAGATCTTTTATTAAACACTTGATTTCAATTTTTTAAATCTGTATTATTCATATAACAGTCCATCATTATTCCTAATGGTATTGCACTGCAAATTAGGTTGTCTATCAAAATTTTGAAATCTTTCTTCATTAAAACCGGTTAAAGTTTGTTATCGTTCATCCAATGGGAAGTGGGAGTTCTTTCACTTGTCCATAACATTCATCATACAATTGTCGGTACTCATCATTTGGTTTAATCATCACCATACAAGTCTGTCTCTTTGAACCACATGCTGTTCCCAAATCCTAAAATAAAATAAAATTAATATATTAATTTTAATTAAAAAAGTGTTGGAAAATTTAACATTTATAGATTTGAGATCATGTACACTGTACCATGAAAAATATAAAAGTTAGAACTGGTTCATTTAAAAGGTAAGTTTTAGTTATAACCATCTTCTGAATAAAGACGCAGCAAGACATCAACAGCAGCATATCTGATAATAAGGACAAGCTGATCTAGTATATATTCAAACAAATCATATGGACAACATAAGTGATTTTTTTAGCACCCTTGACACCTTTAGCTCACAAAACAAGATTTCAATATACAATATATATAAATATACGTCTGAGGGCAAGAATAATAAAATGTTGCATAGAACTCTGAAGTCTTTTTAAAATTTTTGAAATTTAGTCATCTACATAAGATTTATACATACATATTCTTGACCTACTTTTTATTTTTAAAGAGGTATAACATTACACCTTTTATTGTCAAAGATGTATAGTGTGCTCAATGCAACACTATGACGGGTGACGCATGCATAGTAAATGTGTAAAGTAGAAGGAATGTATAGACTATCCACAATACTGAATCAAATATTTGGTATTTAAATTTTTAACAAAATTTAATTTTAGTATCTAATTCACTATTTATCAATACTGCATACAAATGAAAAGTACAAATTTAAAAATAATTATTCAAATTTTGGACAAATGTTGGAATACAGATTAAATTTATATATCTTTTTAAACATTATGAAATACATGTACAACAGTTTTAAGGGGAGATAATTCGAGTGTTACAATAAAATACATGTACAAGTAATGCTCCCAATCTGTGCTCTACAAACAGAGGGTCAGTACCCCAAGCTACAAACAGGCCATGCCCACTATTGTAAATTTAATAATGGGGCTACAGTAGGGTGACAATAAACTTGTATCTCACTTCACAAGTACTATCATATATTTATACTTATATGTCATCAGATTGAGTTTAACTAGAAAGACTGGTGTGAAAGTGTGAATGATTGTGTTAAAATTTTGTAATGCCCAAGAGTGCCCTGTGATTAGAAAATAAAGAATCTTAATTTGATGTTTTTTTACCTTTTCTAATAATTAAACCAGAAGTGGCTTACTTTCTTCCTTAATTTATGAAAAAAAAAGTATTTTGGGGATCAATTTGAAAGAAGATATTTTCGTACACCAGACATATTTCTTATCTTTCCTTTTACATGTGATAACCGTTCAATTGTTCACTTTTTTTTAAAAATAATTTATAGTACCATGTAAAAGAAAGGAAAAAGAAAAACGACTAAGTATGATTTAAAGGTAAAACTAAAATATCAAATTTAAGACACAAGACAGGATCAACTGTGCTACAAAGAGTTGATTCATTATTATTCATGGGATACCAATTTTCATAGATTCTTTTGAAACTACAAATCTAAAAGTTCTACAAAGTACAACTTCCTTTGGTTTTAGCAAAACTACAATTTTTCCCAAATCCACAAAAATAAGTTAATCCTTGTAATTTGTAGTTTCTTGAGTTTATGAACCTAATATTTTAAGTGAAAAGTCTTCCTTTGAGCAAACCTGATTAATACAGAGCCCTTTTCGTTTATTTAACAATCATGATATCTAACAGCCAATAGTTATTAAACAGGTTACTTAGCCAATAGCCAATTAAGGTTTTTGGAAACTCCGAAAGCAACAACTAACTGCTGTTATTTTAACACAGATGATATATATATATTGTAAATTTGAATAGGCATTTCACAACACCTACTTCGTACAAAGATAAAGTACGCATTTGAGCTAATGCAGTACTAACGGGTGCCACTAGTGGAGCATCAATAACCATGTTAAAAAGTAATATGTCACTATTTTAAAACATGTATAACATGACTATATTTGTACATTATTATCTACAATTTTATTTAAATTTGATTTCAAAATATATCAATATATTGAATTAGATTACAATAAAATGCTAAAATTTATTTTCCTTTATTCTTTTTTTAAATGAGTGTAAAGGTAATGAATTATTAAATAAATTATTGAAAAACAGCTATTTCAAGGGAAATAATTCAAACTGACAAAAGTATTTAATACAAAATCACTAGCAAACATATTGGTTATCTATTCAAAAGTATTCAAAATCAATTCAATTTTATGATGAGTAAACGTTTAATAAAGAAGAAGTTTAATATTTCTTTTAATCAAAAGAGTATTACAGGCTGAGTGGTTTTGATGTATTTTCTTAGCCTTGATAATTTTTCAACAAAATTGCATCAAGTAATTCTTTTATTTGCAAATATTGTCTAAGTTGTCATCAGCTTATTTATTTTATTTATTTAGTAGATAACTGCCATAAAAAAATTGACTCTGCCTGAAAGCATTATAGAATTAGAAATATTTTTATTCTCACATTAATCACATAAAAGTTGAGAAAACAATTCAAAATTTTGTGATATCCATGAAAAAATGTATATTCATGTATATAAATACACCTTTCTAATGAAAACCAGAATTTAAGGAATGATTGATTTATTTGTGGTGTTTAACACCACTTTCCACACTATTGGCTATATTGTGGCAGTCAGTTTTAACTGCTGGAGGAAGCTGGAGTAACAGGAGAGAACCTTTTCATTTTAAAAAATTACTTTTGACTTTCCAGTATCATTTCAATTTTTAAAAGAAACTGAGAGAATAAGCACTTACAGAATATTCTGTATGGAAGTTGTACAAGCAAATAAAAATGCTTACCCTCCAGTAGAATCTAAATTCCTTCCAATAGACTGAATAGTCAAATAGTGGTTGTTTTCTGGAAAAAGTTTTTTGTGTTTTGTGTTTTTGACATAGTTTCTGTGTTATTATATTTCCAATGGTTGACTAGTTTTGGTTGTCATCATTTTGTCTAACCTTCGTCTTGAAAGAAAAAAACTTTAATATTTCATTTCAAGTCTTACATTTGGTAAATGTTTTAGATAGTGTAGAGAATTTTCATGTACACATGTACTGTTAATTTTTTTTTTGAGAGACATGTACCAATACATCATGGTATGATGACTAACCTGTAGCATTAAAAATTTCAAACATCAACATTAATGTAGTCATACCTCTTTTGATGGTGTGTAACAGTATGGTAGTCCCTCCTCTTCACAAACCAAAGGCATGTGACAAATAACATCAACTGGGCTTACATCACCAGCTAATATAACAATCCTAGTAAAAAAGAAAATCTCATTAGTCATGTTAATATGTGTTGTCCATTGTGTTAAAGGGAATGTATGAGTAAATAACAAATTCTTATCAGTCATTTAAGGCGAAGTGTACGTAATTAAACTACACAATGGATGTTTTTAAAATTTTACATGTAGATTCTGCTTGTAAAAATAAATCGGAAAATAAAATAAAAAAAGGGGGTAACCGTTTTCGTTTTTGAGATACGAGCTGTTGAAGTTAACAGCATCATACACCAAAATTACAAAGGATATATAGGGAAAATCGTGAAATTCGGCAGGAATTGTTACATTTCCAAGATTTTCTATTATATTAGACAAACGATTTTTTTTAAAATTTATGAGACGATTCTAAAATGTCTGAGGAATCGATTGGTACAAAGAAAGTCCATAGCAACCGTGCTACTTTTCAAGCTATACCCTGTTAAAGTTGAATCTTGAGTGTAAAAAAAACAAAAAACAACGACAACGTTATTGACGTCGCCGCAACAGTTACGACGCTTCATATAGTCCTATACTTGTATGAAATATATACCGTTTTGTTGGAGTTCGTGTTGCTCGGTCTTAAGTTCTTTATGTTACGTTTTGTGTACTATTGTATTGTATTTGTCTATTATATTCGGGTGCGTGCGGAGATCGCCAAGCGGTTGACATTTTCTTCATTATGAACTAGAACTATTTTCGACCTCGGTGCCTTATTTTTTGTTAAAATCTAAACACTGCGACGTGTTTTCAAAATCTTTGTTCTCATAAAACTTCATTTCATCAAGGTCTCTTCTCAGAATATCAGCCATCTGTCTGGTACAGGATAACAAATCAATATTCAAGTAAATTTAAGTTGTGTGGCAATTCTTAGTACATTTGGGTAAATTAATCTTATCTTTGTGCCGCATAAGCATCTCTATAATTCAACACATCCCTGAGCCACGACATTATATATTTTATGCATCGCATGCGCTTCTTTTTATCACAATCCAGACCGGCTAGTAACCGTTGTATAACTTTACACGTCTGAAGACGAATATTTGCGTGAAACATTTTTGTATGATTTTTATTTCTGGAAATCAATCTGAAATCTACAACAGTTCATTTCCGAAAGTCGGGCTGGACCTTTACTTTTATGTGCATTCGAGATTTACACAAATTGTAACCCGAATAATTCAGTCGTATTTTTCAGCTGATGTACGAATGCTACATTTCTCGTGTGGGAGAAAATCGGACATGGAAAGGGCTTGAATTATTCGAGTTACTCAAATTGAAACTCGGGAATTTCTAGCTGTTCGGAATTCGCGGAAACAAATTTTCGGCATTACGGTATTGAATCAATAGAGATACCAATTATTTCTTTTAACAAATTCGAATACCAGTCAGTTTATAGGACCTCAGTTTGAAATAGGGGCGGCAATCCATTCGTTTTATCCAATCAATTGACAAGGGGGGGGGGGGGTCAACATTGATAGTCAAAAAGCCTTGAAATATTCAATAAAAAACGTTGAATGTAAATTACATGTATATGAACTTAAAAATCTCATATTATAAGACTAGTAAACCACTGGCTTCTCAATTCTTGTATGATAATGAACTAGGTGAAAACCTAGAGCTGACCGAGTGTGAGATCCTCATGGATAATCATCGAGGTCGTTAAACACCCCTTGCAGTAAACTTTGGTTAAATTTAAAAAAAAATCGAAATGTAATAGTCTGAACACATTTCACCGCTCATTCCACTAAATATTAAATTGCTGTTACAAGATTAAAAAAGATTACAATTAAAAAAAATCAAATCCCGACTACCCGAAATTCGGAAATAGAATTCCCGGATCCCGGAGTTCCGATAAAGGTCCTACCCCCCTCCCCCCCTCGTAATTCTATATTCTATTCATTCTTAATCTTGAATTGAGACTTGATACTTCAAAATTACATTCTCTAATTTTGAATGATGCACACAGGCACAATAAAAGAAAACAGATTTCGCTATATATCTCTTCGAAATTGGAATTTGTGAAAGAAGAAATGACATGTTATATTTTATCTTACATGTGTACTTTCAATTTCAATATGGTTCTAAATTTAGATTTAGTTTTCCCATAAATTGCGGACGGATTAGAAGACACCTGTTTATTTTCTGCACATGTAGAAAAAGTTGAAAACTGGGAGTTGAATGACATAATTTTTACTTATTTTAAGATAAATGTTAGAATTTTTAAGTTACTGAGTAATTTTTGGGGCATATTTTGTTTATTTTTTATTTGTTTTCCGTCTTTGTTCTTCCGACTTGTAAGTGTTGCACTAGTGTCAGTAGTGATCAAATTATTCTCTTGGTATCGTCTGATTTCTTATATGAATATAAGTCATGTCCTTAAATTTTCAATTGCACAAAATACGAACATTTCAACGTCTTTTTGATTAAACAATTAAATTCATACGTCTTTCATTAATTATTTGTAACCTATTATAAAACTTTACGTTGAGTACTGTGTTTTTCGTTCAAGACTACAGCTTTTTAAAACGATATTGTTGGGTCAATTCAGGTTTCATTTTAATTAATTTGATATCAATAGAAGAAAATTTGTTACATGTTTATTTTTTTATTTGTTTATAATTTTGTTGTGAGGCGTTTTTTCTTTCTGTTGATATCATAAACACGAAATGCCTTCTCCTACGCATCTAAAAAAAACAAAAAAAACAGTGTTTTTAAGTCAGGCTGCACACAGAACAACGTACAGAATGCTGTGATTTCTAATTGGAGTTATTTAGATAATTTCTATGAGGTTTAAGACAGCACAGGCGTGCTTGTTGGATTCATTATAGACCGCAGAAAGTAGTTTATCTCTCGTGTGTCCTTTCTTGGAGTAAGGGAGATAACTTGCGTAACTAACGACGAACGTTTTTAATCCCGTATTCCGCTAGAGGCGTGCAATTACGTACACTTCGCCTTAAAAAGTATTTGTCTTCATTCTTATGCCTACTTTTTAAAAGTATTAATGTCCTGTTGCCCCACTGCCTTAATTTGAGTGCTAACTCTCAAGTTTCTTTACTTTTTGCAGATAACCTTTGTTCTGGTAATATCCTTACAAATAGATTTCTACAACATTAACCTGAATTCAGTAATATATATGTTAGGCACAATTGCCTTGTTTTAACAAAAATATGAATAAAATTGTTTATTACAATAAAAATTATGAAGTAAACAGCCATAAATATAATGAATGATGAGTATAAGTGGTCCTGAGTGATGAGCAGATGGTATAAAATTTATAATAAAGTATGCTCTCAGTCATGATTTTGTAAGCAGTGGCCTAAAATTTCCTATTTGTACTTTTTGTGATGTCAGATAAACAGGAGTGATTTTAACATTTCCTGGTTGACAGGTCCAACAAAAACTTCCTACATGTACTTTTTGTGAAGTCAGATGTACAAAAATGTACTCACCCCTTTTCTCCTTTTCTAATAAATTTTTGCACTTCTCTCACACCTTTTCTTAATTGTTTCTGTTTTGAAGCTGAAACATAAAAGTACATGAATGAAATAGTCATATCAAACTGATTTTTAACAGCAACATAACTAAAGCTAGTAATTTACTGGAAATTTTCACTATTTCAAATTCCATAAAACTTCTTCTTCTTTAGGTATACAATTTTTCATCGACTTCAATGATTACATACTTTCGCATACGTGGACTATTTACAAAATTTTTACCCCAATTTAAACCAAATATAATTAAAGTGCAATGAAATGTCAAATTTGTGATTAAAACTATGTACAATTTAAATTGATGCTTTTAATTAATAGAACAGAGAACAGCTGAAGTGAGCTGTTCTTTGAAGCTATTAATGGATGGTGCCTGAACTAGTACCACAGGGAGCTGGTTCCACTGTGGTATTGTGTACAGAAAGTATGAATGTCTGTAGGAGTCTTTTGATGTATGAATATGCTTATATGAGAGTGTATGTTTTTTTCTTGTTCTTGAGTCTGCTTTTATGAGTATGACTGATGGAATAGCAACAAGATGGTATGATATTTTGTACATCATTACCAATCTTGTGCTAGTCTGCCTTCTGCTAATGATGGTAAGTTAAGTGTAGTAAGCATGTTTGTAACACTACTTGTATTATGGTATTTATTGCAGTCATACCGTGCAGTTCGTCGTTGGACCATCTCAATTTTGGATACAGATTTGGTTGTGTGAGGGTCCCAAACAGAACAGGAATTTTCAAGTTTGGGTCTGACGAGTGCTTGGTATGCCTGGGATTTTAAGTGTGGAAATGTTTTTAAATTTCATTTTAGAAAACCCAGTGATTTTAAATTTTTTGATGTGTTGAAGTTTTATTCCAGCATGGGAAACTTCCCACCATGTAATACAGGGCAATTATAAGAGGGTGGTAAAGCCAAAGGGTTATTTTCATGCAACGTGTTTTGCCATTTTTATTTCACGTGCAGCCACAAAAAGGTTCATTATTCAGTGTTTCGTGAAATTTGTTAAAAAGATCAACAAACAGGTAATTGTTCGTTTGTCATGAAATGGCAATTTTATTTCGCGTTCTTCTGTGCAGATACCCTCCCTTTCCGCCCCTCTTATAACTTCTGCATAATAATAGAGTGTGAGAAATTGTCACATTACGGTTCATGTGGACCCTATGGCTAAAATGGCCGTATTTTCACCTCAAAATTTACTCTGAGTACAGACAAACCTGCGCATCTGTAACAAATTTCAGGCATGGCATGCCCTAGATAAATGAATTTTAAGTATGTTTCATGTTTTAGAAAAACAAAAACTTACCAGGATTTTGCCGTGCACTTTTTTTCATTCCTTCAGAAGGTGCCAAAATAAACTAAGTTGGGAAACAGGTTTGAGAACTTCCCCACAGGTAAAAATTAATGTGAGCATTTTTATTGATATGGACATTACATGGACAATAGATACCTGACAATAATTGGTTATTTAAACTGTGTACCTGAGTGGACCATATCAAGGTAAACTCAACTGTTTGTTAATTTTATCATCTTCTGCAGAGACGAAAAAAGTGTACTGCAAAATCCAGTTAAGTTAAGAATTTTCTAAATCATACAATTCATTTGAATTCTATTTATCTAGGGCATGCCATGCCTTAAAACGTTTCCAGATGCACAGGTTTGCCTGTACTCAGAGAAAAATTTGAGGTGAAAATACGGCCATTCTGAGTCTCAGGGCCATTTTAGCCATAGGGTCCACATGAACCTTAACATTGTTATCATCTACTGCCAGTTGATAGTCTTTTCCGACGGGACAGTTTAGTCTGTACTCAAAGAGTAGATAATTTGTGAGGTCTAACACAGCCACTTTTGTCCATTTATAATGAACCATTCTTCTTTAAGTTTTCCAGTTTTCCATCTGAATAAAGATGATTAATAACTGACATCAAGGACGTATAACTAACAAGGATTCGTGTCTCGCGGTATCTCGTTAAAATATCGCATATCGTGAGACTTGTTTTGTATACAAGTAATAGCTTTTCTAAAAAGCTTGTCGTATTTTAGCTGATTATATTGACAAGGACGTATCACTAATATACGTCCTTGATTGAGATCAGTGTTTTCGAAGTTCAAAAATCAAAGAAACAAATATGAAAAAAAAAAATTTCTATCAAATATGTCTTACATGGCCGTTAAAATCGTATAAATTACAGTTTTACATTTTTATTAAGGTAAATGTTTTCTAGAAACAATGATTAATTTGATTAAAACCTTATTTAGTTTGAGATTTTGCATTCCTAATTCTTGTGATGATTTATAACTAATTATAATAAAACAAACAATTAGTCCTGATTGTATGTTATTCATTTAATATGAGCTTGTGCTGTTTCCTTTCTACTATTTTTACAGATGTAAATTGTTTATTTAATGAGCTTGTGTGGTTTAATTTCCTTTCTACTATTCAATTAAGAAAAGCTATGACCCAAACTACACTAAAAGAGTCATTGTCTATACTTTCAAAATGACCAAAGCTGATTTGAGAAAATATACACGAATATGTCATAAAAAGAACGAATTGCAAAATATGCTATTGCCTATTTGATTTGAACTCTATTGACATATCCGATTTTTTATCTTGGGACAATGATCTTTCAGTAAAACTTTTTATACAGCACTGTAAACATCACTATGCAATATAGCAAATGACCCATTTGTTGTTACTCCTCACGAGATTAAAGATTTATGTCAAAAAGTACTTTCAATATTTTGATAATTGATTTTAGAAGACTTTATTGGAGAAATTATGTCACAGATGACCAAGGTGCAAAAACACAACTCAGAAAAAGAGCAACCACAACTTAGTGGCAATGACCAATCTATTCTGTTCTACATACATGTAGCTGGATATATTCTCTTTGTAAAAGATTTTTTAGGTACAGTGTGCATAAACTTGGTGTTAATTTCAAACTTTACAATCAAATCAGATAGTCAGAATTTTGTTACCAAATATAGCAAATGGCACGGTACAATATTCAAGACCGTGGTGGTCTCCAAAAGTCATGTGACACTTTGTTTCTGCTAGTACGTGAGATGGAACTGATTGTTCGCAAAACTAGCAGCACAGTCTTAAGTGCAAATTCTCTCTTAACTGAACCCTTGATGGAAAATATTATGAAGTTTCATGATCAAATACTATTGTAACATTCTAATGGCAAATGAAGAGGGTTCGATTGTTTGAGCCGTAACAAAAGACATTATCAATTTATTTCTAAGGATACGTGGTGTTGCTGTTACCCGACTTAAGCGTATAATAAGACCAGCATATCTACCCAAATGTCATCCTTAAGTTTGAGACAGGCATTGAAAGACATAACCAAAAACAAATACGAAGTGGTTAACAATAAACTGTAGACTGTAGTGCTTTTTTATGGATTTATCTTGATTTTTGTTTAAATGTTCATCATATTTTGGCATTGATGTTCATGTAATTTTAAGAATCTTTTAAAGAACAACTTAGTGCTGCTAAATACTGGGTTTCGTTGAATTGTTGATTTTGTGCTCATATCTACCTGATTATTTGTATTAAAAGAAGTAAAACATTCATGTGTTATTTTTATAAAAGCTAAGTCAGCTAAGACCATGACTATCAATTGTTGAATTGAGCTATAAGGTGTTTCATTATTGGTAAACAATGCACTTTAGTTGTTGTTGTTGAGAACATTTGGTCAAATTGGATTTTGTTCTTTGTTTTAGCCACATGGTTAGGCTGGATTTTCATCTTTTCATTTTGTAAACTTTCGCAACTTTGGTCTTTGACAGTAAGGTATATACAGTACATGTATTGATTTTGCTCATTGTTGACGGCCATACAGTAACCTTCAAATTCAGTTATGTACTTTTACATTATCGCAATTACATGTCATCTCCTGTTTTTACTTGTATCATCTTTAGACTATTTTGTGAATAATATGATTAATATTGTTCATATTTATCATCAATAATTTTGCATGTACATGTGTATTAGAAACTTGTCATAAAAGGCAGAAGTTGAAACTCAAACTAAAGCAATTGAGATTTAAATCTACTTATCTCAAACACAACATATATTACATATATACATGTATACACAAACAGTATACGTCCTTGCTGACATTTATAGTCGGCATTACAAAATATTTTATTAAAGAAAGCTCTATTATGAACATAAGTCATTCAATAAGCATAGAAACAACAGAGAATAACATTTAAACAATCTCATTCTTAGCTACATGTACCTTTCTTTACAGCTTTGTAAATTCTTTTTGTCAATTTCCTTGGGGCTAACGGCTGGGAAATAGAACTCTGGTACTTGATTTTCTCTTGCCATATTTCTTTACTGTCACCTCCGTCCCCTGCTTCATCCTCTACCTCAGATCTTCGTTTTTCTTTGCTTGATTTTCCCATTTCACAGCGTGCTTTTTAGAGTTTGTTTTGTATTTTTGGTCCCTCCACGTGCTAAAGTGATAAAAAAAGCTTTTAACATTGATGAAAATACTGCAATCTAAAATCACACGGGCGATCCAGACTTTGAACTGGTTTCTTTACACCACACAAATTGTATACAAGGTACCAGATAATATAGGCTGTGATGGAAAAACTACTTTCGGTTATCATTATTTCTTCTTTTTGTGTATTTTCAAGTAGAGGTAATTATTGAATATACACACAAAATACATTTCTTCCATCTTGAAGGGAAGATTTTTCAGAAAAACAACTACCCATGTCGGTAATATCCATAACACAAAAAAGTGCCAACTATTGAACTATAAAAAAAAGCAACTTTCAAAATCTTCAAATGCAATGGGAAGGATATCCCTTCTTCTTTTTCTTCTTCAATCCTGGTACGAATCTGGGTCCGTTCGCGTCCATTCACGTTCCCACACACTCATGTTCGCCCCTTTTACTTTTGCACCCTACATGTTCGCACCCAAAGTCTGTTCGCACCCTACATAACGTTCGCGCCCAATTTTGATTGGTTTTGTGTTTAATAACTATAGCTTTGTAATCAAGTTTTGGCAAGTGTGTTCTTATATTTGTTGTCATTGTTTCAAAATAAAGTGAGACAACATTTTTTTTTGTGTTTAATAAATCTTAATCATGTTTTGGATAGTGTATTGTTTAAAAGAAAAAATAAAGTGGGATTCTGTCAACTTTTTATTTTGTGTTGAATAACTCTTAATCATGTTTTGGTTAGTGTATTGCTATAACTTTTAAATTTGTTTCATTGACTTGTTTCAAAATAAAGTGTGATTCTGACTACGTTTTTTTGTGTGTGTTGAATAAATTTTATCATGTTTTGGTTATAATAGTGTATCGCTATATTTTATTGTTTCAGATCAAAGGGACCAAGCTGTTAAAAACAATTATCTTTTGTGTTTTTCATTTAAAATCGTGAATGTTTTACTTACACCAAAGCAATTTATAACAACAATCATGATTTTCCAATTATTCAACTGGAATTTGAATAAAAATTGGGCGCAAACATGTAGAGTGTGAACGGACCTTGGGTGCGAACGTGCGAGGTGCTAACGTGTAGGGTGCGAAAGTGTATTGGGCGCGAACGAACCTGATACCTCCTGGTACGGAAAAGACTTCGGTGCCAGAGTGTGGAATATCCTGGAACTATGGCGCTATCATGTACATGCAAATGGAAAAGTAAAATTTTTGTTGTTTGAAGTCAATAGTTCAATAGTTCAAATGGGACAGATTCTCAGGTTAGCCAGAAATAGCGAAGAGGTGTATGGTTCTGAAGTTATCCCCTGTTTTAAATGGAAAAATTACAAAAATTTTAGTTTTCGTTCTTTAACTTAAGTTCGCTCAACCAAATATTATTAAACTTAGGCCTAAAAAAAAAAGATATGTGTTTCCGGTAACATCATTTTGAAAAATAGGGTCGGTAGGTCGGAATTCTTTTTTTTTTTTTTTTTTTTTTTTTGACATCGTAAATGAAATCCGGAAAATTATCATGTTTTTTCCAAGTCCGGATCCGTAATTAGTTTCAAAAACCGGAAGTGTGCCATTTGCAATGTTTTTGAAGCACCTGCTGTGCAAATTTCTTGGATTTTAACCTATTTGGAATACCTTTTGACATTAATAAAATGTTTTACTGGCTTTCTATGCAAGAGGAAGCAAGAGAGAAAAAATAGTATGTCATCTATCAGAAGCCTGTGTCAAAAACAGGGTCGGTTGATAATTTTTTTTTTTTTTTTTTTGGAAGATCCAATAAAAAAGTTAGGGTCGGGGCTAAAAAACAGGGTCGGTCGGGTTACCGGAAACACGGATTTTTTTTTTCCCGGCCTTATACACAATGCTTATTACCACAAAATACAGATCAAGTTTGAATTTTGGTAGGGTCACTTTAACCATTCTCGAGTTATGCACCTTTATAAATGGGAAAAAATGCAAAATGTTTTGTTTCCGTTCTTTAACTTAAGTTGCCTCAACCAAATGTTATGAAACTTATACCCAATGCTTATTACATCTGATCTATTTCTTAAAGCATCAACACAATAGATCTGCAAGTTCATTCTAATGTAAACACTCTGGAAAAACTAATTTTGGAGATGCTAAAATATTTGCTCTGCATGTTCTTGAAAACCCTGGTCAATTATTCTTTTGTTTTATAAAACCAAAAAGGGGTTTAATAATTTGATAAAATAAAATCAATTTTAGTCACAAGTTGAAATTATAGAAAAAGCATTTTTCCTTGTGTCATTATTGACTTTTATGTCAACTTAGACTTTAAAATAAAATATAGAAATATCTAAATGATCTGTTTAACAAAAAGTCAACTGGTCACCCATTCACAGGCCCTTGAGTATTGTTGAGGCATTGCACCCTCTTTTTCTTTTCTTTTTCTTTTAGGTGTTAAAATTTGATTTTTGTACATTAACATTTCCTAATTTTTTTCAAATCAAACTCACATGTATACCACTGGCATTTTGGGAATGGACTTTATATCTTCTTTTTCAGCTGATATATCAAGTAATTTGGACTATTTTGAGACCCTGAAGACAGTTGATATAAATAAGCGTGTAAGACGAAGTGTGGATCCACATCCAAGTTCTCACCTGCATGAAATTTGGTTCTCATCTTTAGGAAGGTATGGTTTTGTTTTGTACATATGTTGTAAAGTCTGTGGATTTGTTATTAATTTTTTAGTGTATGATTAACCTGAACCACAAGTTCATGAGTTGAAATTTACAATAGACTAGTGTTTAGATTCATCAAAGCCTTTGAATTAAGTATCTATAAAAGTACATTTCCCCCTCTCAATCCACAAGAACTGTTGTCCATTTATATTGATATAAAATGTATGGCAATTTATTTCTCATTTACTAAAAAAATATTTATGTCGACAATAAAAACAACAACACTCAAAAAAAATATTTGTAATAATGTTAGAAATTATACAGACGAAAGTGGTATCTGACAAATAAGATAAAAAATATTGAATTTCAGTGAGCAGTAAAAAGTTATAATATATCCTATCTGTAATCATGGTAATATATAACATGTATAACGCAAACATTAGGTGAAAAGTTCAAGTTTGGTACACTTACCACTTATAATAAGGAATAAGGTGATATGCTATTACTATCATGACTATGATTGCCAATGAGACAATTATTCAATAAAATCCAAATGACATTGATGTGAACAACTTAAGGTCACCTTATAACCTTCAACATATACCCATACTGTATGGTCACCAATAAAATCCCTGCCATGACAAAATTAGAAACAATGTATTTTAGAGTTACAGTGAGGTTCTTCATGATAGGCTTCATACATTATTCAGAAGTTTTGAATTTTTAAGTATAGATTATCAGATTTTACGATATATATACGTAGAAAACCCGATTATCTTTTTATCGTTCTATTAATGGTCTTTTTTCCTCTCCCTAAGACAGTTTTACGCTTGACGAAAGCAAGCTTGATAACGTCTCCTCTCACATTGTGACGTCGCTGATAACTTCTCCTCTCACATTGTGACGTCGCTGATAATGCCTGGTCTCGTTTTGAAGTCTTGATACGAGAATTACTGAGCGACAGAGCAGGGTGATATAGGCGTAGGGAAGGACGATAAATCATATATATCACTATAAACTGATAACATAATACCTAATCACTCTGCAACTTAAAAAAAAATCATAACAAGGAAATATATCAAAATAATTATTTAGAACATTTGATTTTTATGACTCGTGTGTACAAATGGTGAACAAAAAAGTTTTTTTTTCTTCAGAAATTTTCATTTGTATGTGAAGCAAACTAAAGTTGTGTCTGATGATTTCAAAGCTGTGGTAAGCAGTAATGGAGTGGAGAGACCACTTGATATTGACACTGGAAACTTTTATACTGGTACCTTGAAGGGTGAGTTGAAGATGCTGGTACCCAATATGTCCACTGTAAACAGTTTAATTTTGGACTTTTAACTTGTTTGTTTTAAAGAAAACATGCATGCATTACCTATCATTAGGCTATTAATGAGATATTCTTAATGATTCTCGTTCTTTGAGTAAATGTTTGCACGAGAGAAGATTATTTTAATGATTCCTTGATTTTCTAAAATATGTCAACTAAAAAAACTGAAAATATTGCTTGAAGAAAAACATTTAACAATGAAATTTAGTAGACTGCAGTTTAAAACTGTTACCTGTGTACAACTTGAGAGTTATAGTGAAAGATTCAGTTTGAATCTACTCTTTTTAAGATATCCATTGTATGAAAATAAAATTGAGAATAGAAATAGTGAAAGTGTGGAAAAACAACTCAACCAAAGAGCCAGTGGCTGTTCAGAATTTTGCTTGTACCGGTAATCTTCTTATCCATTCATTTATTTCCGAAAAGGATTAACTTTGTTATCAAATTTTTATGAATAACAAATACAAAAATTATTTTGCTTTTCTGATTTCATAAAACAATTTAGAGTAACAAAATTCTGAAGGTGGCTTATGCACAATGCTCTATTTGACAGGAGTAATTATGACATGCTATATGCTTTGTGTTTTGTTTTTTTTTACTATCAGGCTTTGTGCCGATTTGATGATTAATTATTATTCAACTGATTTTTTTAGGTGATTCAGAGTCAGAAGTACAGTTACATTGGGAGAGGAATGATTTACATGCAACCATAAGAAGTCCCCATGATACCATTTACATAGAGGTAATAGACCCAATCAAACGGGAAAATTTGGAAGACAAAATTTCACCATTTATGATCAAAAAGTCAGTTAGAAGATCCTGATATATGTGGGATACAATTTATAATAAAATATTTTTTTTTAGTATTTTTAGCTAGAATAGATAATGATATAGAATATGAGCAGCTGTGAACAAAAGTTTAAATTGCAGCTTTCCTCGACTTGCCAGCTCTGAACATCATTGAATGTATGAACTTAAGGGATATGCCTAGCCTAGATTAGAACTATGGCACACTAATTTACATTGTCTCTGTGGATGGGTTAACTTTTGCATTTAAATATGTATTTCAGTAACCAATTGTTATCATTATATGTGTAACAATGCAACTGTCTTACATATATTGATTAAAAGTTTGTTAATAATTAAAAAAGTTGATAATGGTTGTTAACAGATAAATATAATTTTAATTATATTCTTTCAGCCATCTTGGAGACATATTCCAGAGTCTGATAATCATTCAATGATTGTCTACAGACATACAGACCTTAAATGGAAGCCAGAGGACTATACTGCTGGAAAGAGGTATCAAGACTCAAGATTTTAATGTGTCTTCCTAGAGAAAATATATGCTGTATATTAATTCTATAAATTCTGAAATCTAACTCATATATTATCATTATGCTTTGCTTATTTTGATTTTTTTCAAACCAATTTTATGGTGTAGACAGAAAAAAACAATTTTTACCTCAAGTTAAATTAACAATTGTAGTAAAATACATCAATCTTACCTGAATAGGTAAAATATTTATTTGTTATATGTTTAATTCATTTTTATTTGAACTCAGATATCCTTAATATTGTTTATCATATACTACTTGTTTTTGTATTTAGAGAAAGTTTTTGTAAAACAAAGGATCTTAGAGAGAACCAAGATGAAGAACTTGATGATGATATCAAATTGTTTGACAATGATGATGAAGGTAATAATAATAATTGTCTGACCTTGTGTATCCAATGTGACCTTGAGACTGAAAGAGTATGTATATGTATATATGTCAATTTGAATTTTGGTCCTCAATGCTCTTAAACTTTGTACTTTATTTGCCTTTTTATACGCCCGTCAAAATTTTGACAGGAAGTATTATGGTATACAAATGTCCGGTGTCCGTCTGTCTGTCTGTCTGTCCGTCCGTCTGTCTGTCCGGCGTAAACATGTCGCACCGTAACTTGAGAACGACTTATTTAAATTTCATGAAACTTAATATAGTTGTTCTTTATGATGGTCAAATGATCTGTATACTTTTTGGTGAAAATAAGATTTAAACTTTTTGAGTTACGGCACTTTGTAACTAAAACAGGGGTGTGTTTTTTTTCACATGTCGCACCGTATCTCAAAAACGATTCTTGATTATTGCTTAAAACTTTACACACTTCTTAGTTATATTAATCTTAATATCCGTATACTTTTTGGTGATGATTCAAAATTTTATTTTTGAGTTATTGAGTATTTTGTAAAAAAAGGGGAGTATTTTTTTTACATGTCGTGCCGTATCTCAAAAACAATTTATGATTATTGCTTGAAACTGTACACACTTCTTTGTTATATTAATCTAAAGATCTGTATACTTTTTGGTTTGATTCAAAATTTTATTTTAGTGATATTTGTAAAAAAAAACAGGGTGGGGGGGGGTTTCACATGTCCCGCCGTGTCTCAAAAACAATAAATGGTAATTGCTTAAAACTTTCTCAGAAACTATTTATGATTATTGCATAAAACTTCCACACAAGACGTCGGGCGTATCATGAGCTCATGGCGCAGCTGTTTATTTAATTTTTTTGGATTCAAGTGTCACTGATGAGTCTTTTGTAGACAAAACGTGCATGTGGCATAAATACAAAATTTAATCCGTGTATCTATGATGAGTTTATTTACATAGATTTTTTTTGGCAAGTTAAGGATGTTAAAAGAATTTTGATTTGTGAGTAAGAGGGGTGCACTTTGAAATGACCCCAAGCATTCACAAAATTTTATATGTAATTTTGAAAACTTCTTTGGAAAAAAACAAGTATTGACCAGTTCATATTGTAAATGTTTTTGTTTCTGGAGTATTATTTTTATTGTTTTTCTGAGTTTTTCATAATTTAGTGGTATGTATTACAAAAGTTGGATAGTTTAGTTTGAGTGTGTTGTAATAATGTGGTGTACAATGGGCATTTGCAAGATCACAAATTTCTCACTGAGACTAATCTATAAATGCAATGGTTCTATCTTTGAATGACTGATCATGCTGCAATATAGCATTTTTGTATTTAGGGGGCATAAAGCAACCACCAGTCAATGAAAACATAATTACATTTTTGAAGTTGTAGTAAACCCCACCCTAAAAGTATTTGTTTTTTCAGGCCATGTTAGAAAGAAAAGACAAACTTATCCACATGTTGGATCACACACTATGTGTGGACTACTTGCAGTAGCTGACTATTACTTCTTCAAAGAGATTGGACGCAGTGATAAGAGAGTCACTGGAGAATATCTTGTATGTATTGATCTTTATGTCAAAATCTACATTGTCAAGCAAATATTGCAACAATTTTTTCGTCCTTAGAAATAAGTTCAGCCCATAGGCTTAAGTCCTTCTGTTACCCTGTAGAACCTGTTGAATACGCATGAATGACAATGAAATAGGTTTAGATTTATGTAAAATAATCTTTGAGATATCTTTGATTTCTATAAATATTTTAATGAACACATAAGTAGAAGACTAGCAAGTTATGGAATCATTGCACACATGTTGTGCATGAGCTATTATGGACATTTTTCTTTTTTCTGGACATATTAACATTTTTTTCAATTTCAGGGCCTAAATCATGATTGTATGTTTTATACACTATCAAAGATAAGCTAATATTACTTAATTCCCTAAAACAATAAAAATTTAATGAAAGACCATCACTGATTGGTTCTGGCACAAACACATCATCATTTATTCATGCATAAACAAAGAGCTTGGTTAATCTATTTTTCTAAAAATGAAAAAATCCCCATGTTTTGTAAATTAATTCTGTAATTATTTTCATTTCTTTTCTGTATTAAGATGTTATATTTTTTACTATAGATTGGAATGATAGGACGAGTGAATAATATATACCAGAAAACAGTCTGGGGTGAAGGAGTTACTAATTTAGGATTTCAAATAAAAGAGGTATTTAAAATCCTACTGTAGATGAAAGAGTTTTGCTGTCTTCATAATACTAACAAAATTAAAAGAATCATGAACACCAATTAAAAAGTAGAGATTACATTAGAAAATATATACATGTGAGTGACCTTTTTACCTAAGACTCATTTTTTTTCAGAAACCTTATGTTAGATATCATTATTTAATCTACATGTACTACAGTGTCCTTGTATAAAACAACACTGTCTTCAATATATATGGCTCAATATCTTTAATTGTTTTTACATAGGCGGTAATGGTAACATTTTTTCCTGTAGCTCAGTCCATATCGTAAACTTGGATATGTATGATAGCTCGTTTCGAAGCTGTGACATTTTCACATATGTGGTTAAATTTTCGGGGTACGAAGTGAGATTACTTTTTCCTATATTAGCAAACCCCGAACATCCTTTTGTGATTCGGCTCCTTGTGGTAAAATATCCCCTTTTTAACACAATAAGTTCTTTGAAAATTTAATACTTTGAACACATTCAATAGCTCCATAGTTTTTACACATTTATTCTATGCTCCTCTACTTTCCTAATCACCACAAATAATTAAGTTCAGTCATTTGTTAAAAATAGAAACATGTTCAATATCACTACACAGAGATTTTTTCTTTACACATGACTTTTGAGTTCCTCATTTCAAGGCACATTAGGGATGTTGTCCCATATATATGTCTTCATAATGATTAAATATAAAATTTAGAATATCTGATATGATTGCCAATGAGACAACTCTCCACTAAAGAACAATGAAACTGAAGTTGACTGTACATCCTGCAACAATGAACAAAACCCAAACCACACAGAAGTTATAAACCACCCTCCTGAAATAACAAATAGAAAACAATACAAATAACGGTAAGAAAACTAATGGCCTGATTTATGTACAAAACAATTAACGAAAAAAACCTAACTACAACCACAGAAGTTACAGGCTCCTGACTTGGGACAGGCACCTACAGAATACGGCAGTGTTAAATATGTATGCTGGCATGAATTAATTTATATAATTGTCCTCTGTTGGACACTTTCTATTATCAATTTAACAACAAAACATCTATTGTAAAATTGAAACTTCACTGAAAAATATTTGTCAGAAAAGAAAGAATGCTTACTTATAAAACATACCACAAAAGCAAATTGAGTTACACAATTATTTGATTATAGATGAAGGTCCATGACACTTTAGAAGATCCATCTGTGGGGGACCACTACAACATGCCACTTAGACCCAATGATATGGATGCTGTGTTAGATGTATGTATTTATTATTTCACTTATTTATAACTTCACACATTATTTTTGCCTTTTTTTATTTGTGCGTCACTGATGAGTCTTTTATAGCTGAAACGTCTAGCGTACAAAGTTTTATTCCTTGTATTGATGAGTTTATTTACAAACACTGGGCCAATGCTACTGCTGGTGGAAGTTCTTGAGGGTATCACCAGCCCGAGAATCAGCACTTCTGTATTGACATGAATTATCATTAAAGTGTTCATTATTTTAGATATGGTATCTTTTAACAAAACTTTGAATTGTTCCAAAATTAAGAATTTTCTATCCCAGGAATAGACAAACTGAGCTATAAAACTTTCAAAATTTCAGGGTCCTTAATACTCTTCAACTTCACATGTTATTTGGTCTTATTAACTTTTTTGGTGTGAGTTTCACTGATGAGTCTTTTGGAGACGAAGCACAAGTCTGGTGTACACAACTTTGATCCTGTCATTTATATCATGAGGTAGTTATAGGTTGTAAGCAAAAGAGAACCAAATTGATATGGGCACTGTCTTATTTTGAAGAAAAAAGTAATTTAATATTCATTAAATCTAAATGAGAAAAAGCCTTCTTGATAAGTTTGTTTGTTGCCATCTACTTGTATTGAAGTCTGATTGTTACATTTATCTGTTTTAAAGTCAGACAGATAGTTTGAAGTAATCTAATGGTTTATTTTATAATTAATTTTCAATAAAAATGAACATAATTAATGAAATTGTAGAAAAACAGTATTAAACTATTATGTGTTCATATTATTAAACATGTATAGTTATTTTGTATTGTCTGTTTTATATGTTTTCAGTGGTTTGGAGTTGATCATAAAAAAATGACAAAATTCTGTCTTGGACATCTATTTACATACCAACAATTTAGAGGAAAATTAGGTTTGGCTTACATTGGTTCCTGGAGAAATACAGATCCCGGTGGAATATGTTCTTTTGGTAAGAGTGGTCAGAATACTGTTACTTAAAGCTATACATTAAAACCATTTCTGTAAAGGAAAAAAAATTCATCTAGGTCAATATCCCAAACACCCGATAAGAAAGGAATATAATAATGATTTTGTACCAAAAAAGCTGTCAATATTGATATTCAGACTTGCTGCTGAATTAAGACAATAATTTAATTTAACAATTCTTGTTGTATAAAAGTTCAGAGGCCCATATGATAGAATAAAGATGCAAAAACTACAGAGTGTTTTAGATATTATGAACAATATAAATTACCAGTTAATTTGACATATCAAAATTAACTGTTCATTCTACTATCGCTTAATTGCAGAAAATTCAATCTATTATGGTATCCCAAAAATGAAAACTAAATTTTACAAAATGTCTCAGTCATCACACATTTCCTTGTTTTAAATATTTAGGACCTTCCTGAAATGAATTGAATTTAATCACCTATCTGTTGAATATTTTGTTGTTCAATTGTAATGTTGTCTTGTTTTATGTTTATTTGCCCTCAATTTATTTTAATGTTTTTTTTTCCTTGATTTGAAAGCTTTGATGATGGGATATAAAAAATAAAAAATGTACCTTAAAAATGCTTACAATTTAAAATATTAAATACAAGAGCAAATATCTTGGTCAATTTTACTCTTAATTTACAAATTAGATTTATTTACATTGTGGAAGAACAGTGTTCATAAATATTTGTTCATTAAGTTCAGCACTGGTTATTCAAAACATACTGTTATTTTTATATAAGAGGAAAATGAAATATTAGTTTTAAAAGACGATCCTTTAGATATCTAGAAGTAATGTTTATCAAAAGATCAGATGTTTTTTGCACAGGTAATTTTGAACTGAAGATGCTGATAATAATAATACTTTATTCAGAAGCAATACAGCTTATAGAATATACAATTTTACAATATTTTTTTGAATATATAGATTCCACAACTGCAACAAGTGTATTACAATATTTCTCCACTCGAGACAGTTAACTTTTAATATTTAAAGCGTGAGACTTGCCGATAAATAATTAAAATTTAACTGTTGAGAGTGGAGAAATATCTTAATACACGAGTTACAGTTGTGGAATCTGTTTCTCAAATGATTTTTATCCTTCCTTTTCATAGATTTGAGGAAAATTGTGTACTTTTGATGTGATGTCATCAGGCATGGTCGCCTTTTTTCATGACGTCACAATAAAAATTCAAAAGAAAAAAAGAAAATTTAACGTCACAATTAAATTTCAACCAATCATTTGCCGAGAACAGATTTTTCACTAGCGAGGAGAAATATTTTCTCACACCGGTCAGGAAATGTGAAAATAGCACAAAAGTTAGAGAAAACACTTTATCAGTCTTCAAAATATATTTTGATCACTACTAGCAGTATAAATTCTAAACCAATTCTGAGTTTGATCCTATTGGTAGATTTATTGTTTGACCTTTTGTTTTATTATTGTCGTAATTAAACTATTTTTAGGATGTTTTGGTCACTGGCCTTCTTTAGTTTCTTTATTTTTCTTCCTTAACTACATGATAGACATTTATTTGTTTTGAATATGCATGTAATATTTGCTGCTGTGTATTTTTCAGTGGCAAGATGTAAGTTCATAAATACATTTTTTTTGACGATATTTGTATTGGCTTATTTTATGGTCTGTTTCAAGCAAAATTTAAGAAAATGTATTCCTATTATATGATAAATATAAAGCATGTATTAGTCATGTTTATCATATATATATATGTATATAACAGTTTTTGTTTTTTAATATTGAATTGATATGAATGCTGATTTTCTGATTTATTTTTGCATGAATTTTTAGAAGGGAATAATTTGTCAATGTTTAGTATTATTAGCTGAAATGCATTATAATAAGATGTTTTTTTCAGCTTCATTTTATATGCTTGGCAGATAAGTTATGCTGGAAAGTTTTATCTGGCTTAAACTCTTTCTTTTTCGATATATCATTGTTTCTATATCTTATTCCATTGGAACAGCTAGTATAGAAATAAAATGCTATTTAAAGCATGTTTAAGCAATCTGAATTAAATCAAAAAGCAGAAATGCCATAAAAATCATAATAGAATACCAGGGATATTGCAATATTTGAACAGAGTCATGCAATTGAGTTTTTCGTCTTTTAAAATCTGGAACATATGCAGGTGATTTAATTGATTGTTATTGGTAGCAATGTTTTATTATGCCATTTGGTCGAAAAAAAATTATTATTTATCTTAAAAAAGTATAGTTTTTTGAAATTTCCAAAATGATTTTATTTATTATTATATAACAAACAAATGAACAAAAGCAAAATAAGCAAACCTCAGTAAAAATGGCTTTCTGGCTTTCCTTGTTTACTGATTAGAGTATAAACTATCTTCAAAATCTGACACAAAAACAGCAACTTCAAGTGAAAAAAAAATAATTACATTTATAAAATTGCAGTATAGAGGTTTCTACTATACATTTACATTAAGATGAAAGAATAGTATAATGACCATATTGATATCTTTATAAATTTGTTGTTTCTGTTGTGTTTTTTAATTTTTTCCCTTCATACACAGAGAGTTGGAAGCCATGGATGTCTATTAAACTTTATAAACTAGTAAAGAGCTATATTAAGATTTAGTTCCAATATGTTATTTTTCAAGGTTCACAGATATTGATAAATGTATGATTTCAAAATATATAACCCCATTTATCATAAAAAAGGGGGTCTAACCCCACCCCCTTTTAATCTGCCACATGATATTGACTTAGTAAAATTACTTAATGTCGAGGATTAATCTATTTATCTTGCATGTAATGGTATTTTAGTTAGATAGTTAGCTACCATGCAATCCTAGGTTTACTGCAATATATGCATCTTCTCTAACATGAATTGGTAAAAGTGAGATAATATTCAAAACACTGTACCAATAGTTCCAAAGAAGGCTAAATATTAAATCATAATAGTGATAACCTGATACCCAATACTTCATTTCATTTGTGTTTCAATTATGTATTATGGGACAATGAAAGTATTTCATGTCATAAAGCATATGTTAATTTATCTATTGTCCTATCATTATAGGTATTCTTTAGATTTTTCTATGCTAAATATCGCTCTAATGACTTTATTTAATCAAATTACGGAATTGTTATTTTAGATAAGCAAGGTTTTGCTGTAGAAGCAAATTGTTGTATATTAGTGTGTGTTGATAAGTTTTTATTTTATATGAAAATATATTATTTAAAGAAGTCTTTGTTTCCCAATGCTGTTTCATGATTTTATGAATATGTACTTATATAAACAGCTGCATATATTGGAACTGGACAGAAAATTGCAGTCAACACTGGTGTGAGTAGTTTCCAAAATCCTGGAGGGTCTAGAGCTTTGGCTGCTCAGGCTTTGATTACTGTATCACACGGTTAGTAAAGAAATCGTCATGTATCTTGGAATAATCTTCATTTAATATTCGCAAACAGTGGCGGATCCAGAACTTTTGATAAGGGGGTCCCACTGACTGACCTAAAGGGTGGGGATGGGGGCTCCATGCTTCAGTGATTTCATATATTATCAACTAAATTTTTCCCACCAAAAGGGGGCCCAATCCGCCTACGTCAATACCATAAGCTATTATTTTACATGAAACATTAGTCTTTTCATGTATGGTACAGGCATTATGTTTTCTGGTCTGCATCAGCCTGTTCGTTTGTCCCATATTATATTTTTGGTTGGGTAGTTTAAATAATATGAGTTGTAGTGACATCAATTTTAAACTTAGTACATGGGATTCTTTTAAAAATGTGAACTTTTGAATTATTATAATGGAAATAAGAAGATGTGGTATGATTGCCAATGAGACAACTGTCCACAAGAGACCAGATGACACCGAAATTAACAACTATAGGTCCCGTATTTTATTGAAATTTACCGGTAATTAATTAATTTATCAAGTAATTGATCTTAGGTCTCTGATGCACAAGCTGAAATAAAAATATATTTTGATGATCTTTCTTGTATGTAGAAGTTTTTATACGACCGCAAAAATTGAAAATTTTTTGGTCGTATATTGGTATCACTTTGGCGTAGTTGTCATTGTCGTCCGAATACTATTGGTCTCGCACTATAACTTTAGTTTAAGTAAATAGAAATGTATGAAATTTAAAAACAAGGTTTATGACCATAAAAGGAAGGTTGGGATTGATTTTGGAAGTTTTTGTCCCAACAGTTTAGGAATTAGGAGCCAAAAAGGGCCCAAATAAGCATTTTCAAGGTTTTCGCACTATAACTTTAGTTTAAGTAAATAGAAATCAATGATATTTTGACACAAGGTTTATGACCACAAAAGGAAGGTTGGGATTGATTTTGGGTGTTTTGGTTCTAACAGTTTAGGAATTAGGGGCAAAAAAGGGCCCAAATAAGCATTATTCTTGGTTTTTTCACAATAACTTTAGTATAATTAAATTGAAATCAAATAAATTTAAACACAAAGTATATGACCACAAAAGGAAGGTTGGGATTGATTTTTGGAGTTGAGATCCCAACAGTTAAGGAATTAGGGGCCAAAAAGGGGCCCAAATAAGCATTTTTCTTGGTTTTTGGACAATAACTTTAGTATAAGTAAATAGAAATCTATGAAATTTAAACACAAGGTTTATGAACACAAAAGAAAGGTTCAGATTGATTTTGGGAGTTTTGGTCCCAACAGTTTAGGAATAAGGGGCCCAAAGGGTCCAAAATTAAACTTTGTTTGGTTTCATCAAAAATTGAATAATTGGGGTTCTTTGATATGCCGAATCATACTGTGTATGTAGATTCTTAATTTTTGGTCTGGTTTTCAAATTGGTCTACATTAAGGTCCCAAGGGTCCAAAATTAATCTTCGTTTGATTTTAAAAAAAATTGAATTCTTGGGGTTCTTTGAAATGCTGAATCTAAACATGTACTTAGATTTTTGATTATGGGCCCAGTTTTCAAGTTGGTCCAATCAGGATCCAAAATTATTATATTAAGTATTGTGCAATAGCAAGAAATTTTCAATTGCACAGTATTCAGCAATAGCAAGAAATCTCAATTGCACAGTATTGTGCAATAGCAAGAAATTTTCAATTGCACAGTATTGCACAATAGCAAGAAATCTTCAATTGCACAGTATTGTGCAATAGCAAGTATTTTCAATTGCACAGTATTGGAAATAGCAAAAAAAAATCTAATTGCACAATATTGTGCAATAGCAAGAAATTTTTAATTGGAGTTATCTTTCTATGTCCAGAATAGTAGTTGAATCAACTTAAATCATTGTTTTACACAATATACAATGTATGTTCACTTTTACTACCAACTGATAAATTAAAACAATCTTTACCATTCAGTGATAAAGAGCACTTTTTTTACATTTTTAACATTTTATGATGTATTTAATTGAGTAGTTATTGTTGCAAACTCCATAAGAAATTTGAATTGAGATCCGATTTGGAATAAGAAAAAGGGGAATGTGAAAAAAAAATTGGGGTTGGGGGGAATGGGGGTTGGGGGGGGGGGGTCAATTTTTCTCATTTCAGATTTCATAAATAAAAGAAAATTTCTTCAAACATTCTTTTGAGAGGATTAATATTCAACAGCATAGTGAATTGCTCAAAGGCAAAAAAATTTTTTTAAGTACATTCATTATGTGTCAGAAACCTATGCTGTGTCAACTATATAATTACATTCCAAATTTAGAGCTGAATCCAGCTTGAATTTTGTGTCCATACTTGCCCCAACCGTTCAACCTCTGCGGTCGTATAAAACTGTGCCCTGCGGAACATCTGTTTAAAGTTCTTCTGGAAATTCATAAAATCTCAAATTTTTCTCTTTAGTACTGTTTTATACAATGTACAATATGTAAATATGCTATAAATATCCTTTTATTCATACAGTAAAATTGTTTATTTTTCATATCATTGACCTGATTGTTGCTGTAATGATGGAAACAGAGCTAGGTATGTAAATAGTATTATTCCATAACATTAAGTTCATCTATTTTGAGAATGCATGTAACATTTGCCACTGGGCATTTAACACCAACACCAATAATTTAGCTGACAATTTTCAAAAGTAGGCAGAAACACATCAGTGTTCATAACATTATTAAATCCAAATATAATCATAAAAGTTTGCTTACATACCTGATAGTAACATGCAAGAAAATTAAAAAGAATGTTGTGTAAACAATGAATTAAAGACTTGCCATATAGTGACCTTGAAAACCAGTTATCTCATTAATTTGTATTGTTTTGTTGCTGTCTCATTTAAGTTGACTCACACCTCCTTAATGCATATGTAAATTGTAAACATTTTCCTAATTGACGTGTTTTACAGGACATAACTGGGGCAGTGAACATGATCCAGATTCTAGTGAATGTGCACCAGACGTGAGCAGTAATGGAAAATATATCATGTACTATATGGCTACTACAGGATATGATGCCAATAATCAGGTTAGGGTTAAAAAGTTAAAAACTTCAAAAATCCCCCCTCAACCAAGGTTTTACTTTCTGTGAGTAATTTTGCAGACCGCAATATTAAGGATCCAGGCTAATACAATTTGTCTTTAATCCACGAAAATTGGTATCCACAAAAAATAAACGAACCATAAGATTAGATGAAATAAAGAGTCAGTCATTTACAGTAGGATGCACTACTACTATTATCTCAATGTATTTTACAGTAGGTGGCTTAATGTACTAGTACTTTTACATACATGTTGTAAGGTCATGGTCAGATTAGGAAGATTGGTCCTCAGTTCAACCAAAATCTGCCGCATGTTTGATTTTAGTTTTGGTGGACAATTGAAATGAATTTGGTTGAGTCTACATGAAAATATCTTTACACTAGCCCAACATTTGTTTTTTTTTGTAGATATTTTCTCCATGTAGTAAAAGGTTCATCTTCAAAGTGGTGTCGAAAAAAGGATTCAGCTGTTTTGATGGTAATAGTGATATTTGAAAAGGATTATGATGTAAATTCAGAAATTATTGCTTGCATGTATTGTTGCGATTTTGTCATTTTAGACTTAAATTTGATTTTAATTTTTGCAATATTGAGAAAGAATCTAGTTTACCTTAAATTAAACATTTCAAAAAGTGAGTTTAAACTATTGTGATTATAACCCTGTTTCATTTTACACAATAATAATAACATTGCAATAATTTCTGAATTTACAGTATACATTTTCTAATGATGAGTAAAGTGTTGTATATTCTTATCTATCTAAATAAAATGAATATTATTAAATTAAGAAAACCAAAAATTAACGCAACTGTAAATTTCAGGTCCAGCAGTTACTGTAAATGTATTAAAATATCTGAAAGATTGATACTTATATATTCAAATCATGAAAAAATGTTGATGAAGTCTAGGTCACATGAAAAAATTATGTCTATGAGCTGATAGACAAAACAATGTCAGCCAAACAGAAGACGCAAATTTTAATTTAATATGTTTTTTTAACAATCTTGATTGTCTATAAAGCCCTCGCATGGTTGGTATGATGCAAAAGTCAAACGCAATATAATAACAGAAATTCCAAAGTCAATTGAATTAATTTTCTTTAATTTTTATTAAAGCAAAATCTACTGGAGGGAGAGGACTGTGTGGAAATGGTCGTATTGATATAGGGGAGGAGTGTGATGCAGGATATGAAGGGGACTTTTGTTGTAATGCACAATGTGAACTCAGATCAGGAGCTAAGTGCAGGTTTGTTAATCTCAAAACATTTGCGTTACTGCAGATTAAGTTTTATTTGTGGAATGCTAGCTAGCTGGAAAATTGAGCCAACCATACATTTTTTTCAATCTCATTTTAATTTCTTAGACTTAGACCAACTAACATGAAATGATTCCATGAACTGACATTAATTTGTTTGTTCAAAGTCCTGTTAAACCACAGTGCATCCTATTACCTCTGTCTGTCAGTCCATCTGTTCTGTTCATTCGTCCCTTGAATATTTTTCTTTGCATCTTTCTCAGGATCTACATTATAAGGATTTCTGAATGTATAAGTACAATTCACCATTTGTTTTCAGATTCATCACTTAACAACTTCTTGTTTACAGAACACTTGCATATTTAACACTATCAAAATTATCCATTTGTGGTGGGATATCATCAGTGAGCAGTAGCTCACAGTTTAACTTATTACTCCATGTGTCTTTTTTATGACCTAAAATAAGTGTCTGTGAAACGAAAACATCAAGATCTCATTATGGTGACTTGAGGAACACCAGTATCACTCAGATTGCAATTCTACCTTGACAGATAAGTTTGTATTTTATAGGCTAAATACAAACTTACCTGTCAAGATAGAATTGTAATCTGAGTGATACCAGGGTTACTCAAGTCACCATAATCCCAATTTTTTCTTGAATTATGTCAAAATGGCAAATCCATATTTGGAGTCAGTTTCAGTTAGCTTTTGGCTATAATAGTGAAACAACATCATAGGGACCTAAGAGCTATGTTTGTGCAGCTAAGTTTCAGCAGTACACCAACACAAATAATGAACAAACATGCCTGAAATTTGGGAAGCGAAGGTCCACCATGCGGTTTGTCGCCCATCTATCGTTGCCTCCCAAGGCTGAGATGCATAAAGCATCATGGTGAATATTTTAGTAAGGTGAACACTTTTAAATGCCAGGATTTTTTACAATTAATGACTAGGCTAGATTGTCCCAAGATTTAAGAACTATTATTATTATGTTATTCTCTTTGTAATCTGTTGTCTTCTTGATGATAAACAATTTGGTGTCTTTTTCAGTGAAATGAACTTTGCTTGTTGCAAAACCTGTAATGTTGCTCCAGCAGGGCAAAGATGCCATTCTTTAGCAGTTGATGATTTAGACTGTTTAGGGCCGTCCAATTGCACGTATCCTTTATGGGAAATATATTTTAATTGTTTTGTAAATATTAAAATACTGTTTTTTTCGTAAATTTAATACCTCACTAGGAAAGTGGATTCTTAGAGTTACTGAAGTTGATCACTTTTATAAAATTATATATGATTACCAAGATTGCAACAGTTACCTAAAGGAAAGAAGGGGAAGTGCTGAATCCTATATTGAGTCATTTGAAATGTATATAAAGATAAAATTTCATGGAGGAAAGGGTAAAAGTAAAATGCAGAATGGACATTGTAAATAAAATGTCTTCTTTTATTAGTATATAGTTCCTTGACTCTCTTAGAGGAATAGACTTTAAATGTCCAGCACCAATTAAGCTATCAGGTGGTGCTTGTCAGGATGGGTAAGTATTCATTTCACAAATAATTATATTACATGTATATTTCATTAGTTTGATTGGCTAACAACAATCATGTGTCATTAAAAATAAAAATTAAAACACCTTCATGTCAAAGAGAATTTGTATATGTTGCAATATGAATGTTTTAGAGGACGAATATCATTTTGTTTTATCATGTCCAGCGTATAGATCTGTGCGTATAGAATTTTTACCTTTATTCTACTGTTCTTGGCCAAATCGGCACAAGTTAGATAATTTATTACAAGCTCATTCTAAATCTCTGACAGTAAAACTATGCAATTATTTAAATGCAGCTTGGAAAATTAGATCACATATATTGTCTTAATATTTTTGTATACTCTGTAATTACTGTTCTCTGCTCTCTTGTTTGTCATATATTGTATATATTTTCGTTTTGCCATGGCATGTATATGCTTCTTGCAAATAAAGTATTCATTCATTCATTCATTCAAAATGCTATGTTACATTTGTGATGACAAGAGCTTGCACAAAAAAGTACTTGAGTAAATATAAGAAAGAAAAACAAATTCATGGTCTTGGCATAAAATTGTAATTATAAAAAAATCACAAATTTTTTGATTGAGGTGCCTCTGCATTTCATACAAAATGTGCTTCAGTCAACGCTTTGACACCCCAAAAAATACACTAAAATAAGCATTGATTTTTTTAAATAGTTTTCTTCTATTAAAGAATTTATATACAATTTCATTACATATAGAGAATTTTACTTTGCCCTTTCAATTTTTCTACAGACATGAATGTTTTTCTGTTTAATTCAAAACCACTTTACAAAATTGTACATGTTGAATATATATTCCAAATAAAAACCAGAAAAAAAGTGCCTCCCCCCCATTCATTTATTTTTGGAACAGCCTAAGCAAATTTTCACCTTTAAAACTTGACAATTATTATTACAAAAAAGTCACAGAGTCTGCTTCAGCCCTTTCTTGTTTGTTTCAAAATCCAAACAAAAACAACTCATGATCCAAAAAAAAACTCATGATCCAAAAAAACATTTTTAGAAACCAAAATAAGTTTGTTTTGTTTTTACTAAAATGCTGAAAATAATGTCTTCTATATAGTATGACATCATTATTCAATTGAGGAGAAAAAAAAACCCAACAAACACAAGATAATAAAAACTAAGCAATTGACACATCATAATAATATTTTTGTCTTTAAAACTTATTTTTTATTTTTCTTCAGTGGCACATGTAAGGACGGAGTATGTCTTGATATTTGCCAGTCAAAAGGCAAAACTAGCTGTATTTGTTTAGGTAATCAAAATTAACTCTAAGAAGAAGGAAGATTTCATAAAAAAAATTCTTCAAATACTTTTACCTGACAATAACTTTTTTCTATGTTTCCTGTAGTCAGATTATTTTATTTAGAAGATCTGCTCTAAGTGACTGCATGAAAATTCAGCCAAATATTGTACCTGGATTTTTTTCTTTAACAAGTACAGTTAGCTCTGGTTGTCTTGAAATTTCTGATGAGTCAAAATTTTCTTGTTGTCCCGACTCCCAAACTATGTTCCATATAAATATATGTCTTTCGACTACTGATAAGTTATTTAGACTATTACATGTGTGTGCATGTGCACATGTGTGAGATTTGATTATGCATTTTTTATTCTTAGAAAGTATTAAAACTTATTAAATCCATTATTTTATGTTCATTTCAAGTATTTTTATGGCTCCGCAACAAAGTACAGTTAACTCTGGTTGTCTTGAAATTTCTGATGAGTCAAAATTTTCTTGTTGTCCCAAACTATGTTCCATATAAATATATGTCTTTCGACTACTGATAAGTTATTTAGACTAGTTATTACATGTGTGTGCATGTGCACATGTGTGAGATTTGATTATGCATTTTTTATTCTTAGAAAGTATTAAAACTTATTAAATCCATTATTTTATATACATTTCAAGTATTTTATTGTCGAAATTACAGGCTTTGGACATTGATAAATTGTGATAAATTATTGAAAATTACATTTATACGGACTTTTTCTTAAGTACCTTTAGATATTGGGCTGATTTTTTGGTATGTGAGTTAACCATGATGAGTTACAAATCAAGTTTAGGTTTCGTTCCAATCAGCTTATTTTTGCTGAAATTATGAGCTTTGGACATTGATAAATTGTTGAAAATCACAGTTATACTGACTTTTTTTCCTAAAGACCTTTAGATATTGGGCTGATTTTTGGTATGAGGTTAACCAGGATGAGTTACAGATCAAGTTTAAGTTTAGTTCTGATCGGCTAATTTTTGCTGAAAGCAGGGCTTTGGACATTGATAAATTGTTGAAAATCAGAGTTTAGTTATACAGACTTTTTTCTATACGCCTCAAGATTTTGAGGTGATTTTTTATTTGTGAGACTACCAGCATGTTTGTCTCCACATGTGTTATTGGAATCTCAGATTTTTCACCTCTTTTAGATTGGGCTATTTGTGTCGTTTCGACACATCTAGTTTGAAGAGTGGTATCTAAACTCAATTGTGCTTTGTAAACATATTTGTACATCTTTATATTGTTTTAAGGTACAGATTCCTGTAAACAGTGTTGTGAAGATAGTAATGGAGTTTGTAAACCAACAACCAATAATAATGGAATGAATCAGTATCATCAAAATGGTAGGCCTTGTGCAGAAGGATTTTGTGATGGTAGTGTGAGTATAATGTTCAGATGATAGTAAATATTGTTAATGTCTTATTTTAGAAGTAAATATTCTTAAAGAATAAATTGTGTTGATTTAATGATGTTTGCTGAATGCCTAGTGGCAAGTATTTCATGTATATTCAGTATGAGAACAATCTTAACAGATCATTACTGCATATTTATACATCCTTCACATCATATTCCTCCTCAGCATGCATGTTGAAATGGTGGACAGCAAAAGACCAAATTTTTATCAGTTACGTAGTAGAGGGGGAGGGGGAGAAGGTATCATTATAATATGTTATTCTGATTGGCTAAGTGCAATTTCGCGTTATTCCTAATTCAACTTCATTACACAATAAAATTTATCATTCGTGATGACAAGAGATCCCACACTTTATAAAAATCATGTTTTCATGATCCTAGATGATCATTTTCATGGGGTTGTAAAAGTGTTGACTGTGCGCACATTTTTAGCACACAAAATATACTTCGGTCAACGCTTTTACACCCCAATGAAGTAACAAAAAGAAGCATTCAATTCTTAAATAAATATTTCAAAAGGAATCCTTTGTCAGGATCCTTAGACACTCCAGATGTCAGTTAATAGAAAAAAAATGAACTCATCTGCTTAAAGATATTCACTTTGTTATAATTTTCTTCAACTTTTTGAATTTTTTTTAATCATGTTATTCATGGTTTATCAAAACAAAACATTTCATAACTTAAAGAAAAAGAATATTTTTTTATATCATGAATAAAAAATCCAATCTGTCAACTTAGAAAAAAATTTGATATGTCCAATATTTCACTCAGATAATACAATTAATACTTATTTGACCACTTGTTATGCCATCGTTGGTGTGTGGCATGGTGGCATGTAGACAAATTATCGTTTTCAAATTTTTTTTGATGAAGATAACTTGTAAATAAATGTTGTATATAACTTTGAAATTGTTTTTAGGGAAATTGTGAAAAGTCAGACCCTCCTTTGATTAAAAGATTGTTTAGTGTGCTTGATTACTTCTCTGTAGATAAAATTGGTATGTATATAGTAAAACAAACTCATTTAATCAGTTGAATACATAATCCTTTATAATTTTTCACCAAGGGAGTCAAAAGCGACTCTCAAAATCATATCTGCCAACACTCCCATTTTGAGTGTTTTCAGAGGTTGGCCGATATGCTTAAAATACACTATTCAAAATGTCATTTTTACTTTGATTCATGGATATATTTATGCAGCAGTCTCATTCAGCTTGTTTTTCAGTTTATCAATTTTTCTTGCAATAGTTTCATATTTGTGTCCACTCCAGGAGTGCCCTTGGACCTTTTTGAAAATGGATTATCTGTATATGTATTTAGAGATTGATTTGAAAATCCTTTAAAGTTTCCTTGTAAGATTTAATCACAATTTATCTAGAGTCTGACAAAGGCTTCATATACTTATGATTGAACTGTATTTTTCAATTTTTCAATTTTCTGTGTATTTACATTCATATTGTGATGGTGGAGGGTTAAATATTGATATGAAACTCATATCTTTTGAAATTCATAATTTAAAATTTCTGATTACGGTAGGTTAGGCTGAAGGAAATCACTTGAGATTTGAAAATGTCAAAAACACCATTTAACTCTGTTGATATTTAACTTTGATACACTTGTCAAAACTTGGAGTTAATAACACATACCACATGTTTAGTGCCTTACATACATCCTTTATGAAATAAGTTTCCATTCAAATTGAGTGTTAGACCCCGTTCACACTAGCATTTTTTTGAATCGATCTAATTTGAATCGATCTAAATAAAACCAGTTAGCGTTCACATTTAATCATAACGATCTCTATCGGTCTAAACCGATCCACTGCGTTCACACTACAATTAAAAACGCAATCGATCTAACCTTTTTACCCGTAAAACTGTAAACATTGTGTATAAATAGAATGGATTTATTAAATACACACTTGAAAAAAAAAATGGATAAAGTTATTGTTTCTCCTGAATCAGAAGTTAACATTTTGGTACAGGTGTTATTGCCATTTCCTTTAATTTTGAAAAAGATATCTCTTGTAACGAAGTTACAACATGACGAAGTATTGCGGTTCCTAAAAAGAAAAAAAATCATCATAAGAAATGAAGATACAGATTTCGCAAATCTATGCGATGGCCAAGACAAAATGTTTTCTTAAATGTCTGTAAACAGAGAAATATGGGTTAGACAACGAACCTCTCAGATAGTTTTGGCGCTGTACATGCACATACGTTATTTGCAATTCAATCGTACTAGTTTAAACCGATCTCTGCGTTCACATTTAAAGTAAGATCGGTTTACTTTAGATCGATTCAAACTAAACTACCTCTTTTGGTGTTTTAGTTTAGACCGATTGAAGATTGATTCAAAGCGTTCACACTGGCCCTTAAATCAATCTAAAGTGAACCGGTCTAGTTTAAATTGATAAAAATGTCTTAGTGTGAACGGGGTCTTATTCAATCAATTGAATGAAAAGAAATGTACTTTTCCCTATTTTTATCTGAATTTTACTTAACTATATTATTTTGTTATTTCTTATGATAAGGTGACCATGTCTGATGATGTTACATAGAAAAAACTTGAATTTTTGTTTAACATTGACCTGATAAATTTTCGTATTAGGACAATTAACTAATATAACAGTAAATGAATATTTATTTCTCCTGTATAAATTCTGTTCTCACCAGTTCCATTTTGTTTTAACCAACTAGTGCTTTGCTTATTAGGGGAAGAATATCATTTAAAAGAATGTCATTTAATATTTTATAATAATTATTTTCAATTTTCCATAGTTTACAATACCGTTAGTATATCAACTTTATAAGTGATTAAAGTGGCCATGAACTGATATTTCTGTTTTATGTTTCAGCATTATTTATGAAGAATAATTTGGTATGGACCATACTTTTATTTTCTGCAATAGTTTGGATCATAGCGATTGTAATTATAGAGCGTTATGTAAGTATAAGATTAAGGGGACATAACTTATCCAACTGTCTGTCTTTCTGTATTTACATATTGATAAAGGGATATATGGGGAAACTGTCAATAAGTTGACACCTCAACAATACAAGTTTGACAAATATATATGCAAGGCATCAAATGAATTTTGTCTGTCTTGCCTTCCATCTATACCATTGTGGTTGCTTTTAGTTCAGTTAAATAAAGTATGGCTTTGAAAATAATATTAATTTGGATGTAACAATTCTTCTAATTGGGCTGACAGTATTTTGTCTATCAGCTCAATGACATAATTTTGTTATGCGAGTGTGACGTCATCAACTTTTTTTATGATTTTCCCCGACTTCAAATGGAATTTGGAATTGTTAGGCGAGTTTTCAGTGTGCATCACATTTTTTATGTTATTTCTTCATAGACAGAAACAAATATTAGGCATTCCTTAAATATTTATTCTATTACAGAAGCCTACAGCTTCTTGGTTAAAGATGAATATCTTATTCTACAGGCTAGTAACGACCTTGTTTTACAGTTGAGTGATTTTAAATCATAATCACCTGTACAAATCCACTCATGCGTGCATATATAAACCCGTGCACACCTGTATTCTGTCTCATTTTATTCTAAGGCTAGAACGAGTAAAGTAAAGTAAAAATAAAATTGCTGAATCAGCAGACACGACTCGTGTCTATACTTTATAATGTCTAGTACGGAAGACTCCGACTCGGGTCTGTCCCAATCCAGCCAAGTGGCGGCGGACATTATGTCAATTCTAGCGTCGGGTGACGAAGCTAGTTTCTCTGGGTTTTCTGCAGTGGCTGATGAGTCAGTACACTTTTCACCACCACCCAAAAAGAGACAATTAAAGTCGGTCGTGGTCCCCCCAGAAACTGTTAAGAAATTAAAGAAAACTAACGCAAGTAAACAAAACAATGAAAGAGGCCCGGGTAAGGGACCCGGCAAGAACAAGAAGGGAAAAGCTCCCGTAAAACGGGGAAACAATATAACACCTTCAGATAAAGATAAAGAAAGAGAAGATGAATTCAGAAGAATTTATTCTAAACTAGAACTTTTGTTAGACAGGCAAAATAGTAATGCCGACAGATATGAATTAGCGAGTGCACCGGAACACCCGGCTGCACTGGAAGAAGACGAAGGTGAAGGTGAAGTTGATTTTAGTCAATATGACATATTTGGAAACAATGCAGATGATGAGGTTGAGTCAGAGGAAAACAGCGAGGAAGAGTTCGCTTATGCTATACCAAAAATTTTTGAAGATGATGACAAGTTTGGTGATGAAACACATAAGAGTATCGCTGCTCTTGTAAACGCTGTGACAAATCGTAAGTCTGTTATTACAGAAATAGCTAAGGATTATAAAGTTCCTTCAAATAGCAAGTCGTTGGCACCTCCTAAAGTTAATCCTGAGATTTGGCATCTTTTGAATCACCAAGCCAGAAGTGATGATCTGTCCTTTCAGACCATACAAAGGATCCTGGGTTTTGGCATTGTACCAGTAATACGTACTGCAGAAGCACTGACGAAACCAGATGCAGTAAAAACGGTGGCTAAAATGAGGGTCAACATTAATAATGCCCTGTCAATGCTTTGTGCAGCATTTTTTGAAATATCATATGTTAGACGCATGACACTGAAAAACAATATGGATCAGAAGTACCATCAACTGTGTACAAGACATTTAGACGTTACCGAATATTTGTTCGGAGATGATGTGTCCAAGAAAGTAAAAGATATTAATGATGCCCAGAAGATGAAGGGAGTTGTAAATACAGCTACTTCAAAAAACTGGAGACAAGGGGGTTGCAGCTATGGTTGCCCCCCAGGTATAAGCAGGGCCGAGGAAGATACCAAAACAACAATTATGGCCAAAGAGGTATGAGAAACTCCCGCTACAGAGGGAGAGCTGGTTACAGAAACCAAAGAGGCAGGAGATATTAGAGGTAAATAATCTATCTCCCACTTTTATAGCTGGGTCTATTCGTTTTGGTTTACATAATTGGGAAAAAATATCATACGATCCTTGGATTCTTAATCTAGTTCAAAACGGTTATGAAATTGAATTTGAGAATAAACCGGTTCAATTTTTTATGCCAAAAGTTATGAATTCAAATTTTATTGTCAAAAAGTGCAATACAAATTTCAAACCCTGAGAAAGATGAATTTATATCAAATATTTTTCTTGTTCAGAAGAAGAATGGGAAATATAGGCCTGTAATAAATTTGAAAGGTCTGAATCAGTATGTGAAATATTTTCATTTCAAACAGGAAAATTTACAGTCTGTCCTTT